>NW_028270188.1:13690959-14350959 GCF_037043375.1 Chiloscyllium plagiosum
GCTGTCTGTCCCTATCTCTCTGTTCCCCCCTCTCTGTCCTCTCTCTCTCTATGAGCCTCTCTCTCTGTTCACCTCTCTCTGGCCACCTCTCTCTCTGTCCACCTCTCTCTGTCACCCCCTCTCTGCCGCCCCCCTCTGTCCCCTCTCTCTGTCCCCTTCTCTCTCTCTGTTCCTCTCTCTCTGTCCCCTTCTCTCGGTCCTCCTCTCTCTGTCTCCCTTCTCTGTCCCCGTCTCTGTCCCCCTCTCTCTCCCCCACTCTGTCCCCCCTCGCTCTGACCCCCTCTCTGTCACCCACTCAATCCCCATCTCTCTGTCCCCCTCTCTCTGTCTGCCGCGAGCTATATCCCTCTCTCTCAGCCGCCCTCTCTCTGCCCCCTCCCACTGTCCCTCTCCGTCTGTCCCCCTCCCTCTGCCCCTTCTCTCTGTCCCCCCTCTCTGACCCCCTCTCTCTGACCCCCTCTCTCTGACCCCTCTCTCTGTCCAGCCACTCTCTGTCCCCCCTCGCTCTGACCCCCTCTCTGTCACCCACTCTGTCCCCATCTCTCTGTCCGCCTCTCTCTGTCTGCCTCGAGCTATATCCCTCTCTCTCAGTCGCCCTCTCTCTCCCCCCTGCCTCTGACCCTCTCTCTCTGTCCCGCCTCACTCTGCCCCCACGTCCTCCTCTCTCTGTCCCACCTCTGTGTGTCCCCACTCTGTCCCCTCTCTCTGTCCCCCTCTCTGTCCCCCTTCACTGTCCCCTCTCTCTCTCCCCCTCTCTCTTTCCCCCCTCTCTGACCCCCCGTCCTCATCTCTCTGTCCCACTCTCTCTCTCCTCCCCCTCTCTCTCTGACACCTCTCACTGTCCTCCCACTCACTGTCTCCCTCTCTCTGTCCTCCCTCTCTCTGTCCCGCCTCTCTCTGCCGACGTCCCCCTCTCTCTGTCCTGCCTCAGTCTGTCCCCCACTCTGTCCCCCTCTCTGTCCCTCTCTCTGTCCCCGTCCTCTGTCCCCTCTCTCACTACCCCTCTCCCTGTCCCCCTTTCTCTGACACCCCGGCCAAGCGTCACCATCTCGCTGTCCCCCTCTCTCTCTCCCCCCACTCTATCCACCCTCTCTCTGACAACCTCTCTGTCTCCAACTCTGTCCCCATCTCTCTGTCCCCCCGCTCTCGGTCGCCCCTTTTTCTGTCCTCCTCTCTCTGTCCCCCTCTCTCTGTCCCACTCTCTCTGTCCTCCCTCTCTCTGTCCCCCTCTCTCTGTCCCCCCTCTCTCTGTCCTACTTTCTCTACCCTCCCTCTCTCTGTCCCCCTCTCTCTGTCCCACTCTCTCTGTCCTCCCTCTCTCTATCCCCCTCTCTCTGTCCTCCCTCTCTGTCCCCCTCTCTCTGTCCCCACTCTCTCTGTCCTACTTTCTCTGCCCTCCCTCTCTCTGTCCCCCTCTATCTGTCCTCCCTCTCTGTCCCCTCTCTCTGTTCCCCATCTATTTCTGTCACCCCTCTCGCCCTGTCCCCTCTCTTTCTCTGTCCCCTCTCTTTGTAACACTCTCAACCTTCCCCCTTTCTCTCTGTCCCCCCTCTCTGTACCCCTCTCTGTATCCCCCTTTGTTCACACTCTCTGTTCCTCTCTCTCTCTGTCCCCCTCTCTGTACCCCCTCGGTTCACCCTCTCTGTTCCTCTATCTCTCTGCCCCTTCTCTCTGTTCCCACTCTCTCTGCCCCCTCTCTCCTTTCCCCTCTCTCTGTCCTCCCTCTCTCTGTCCCCCTCTCTCTGTTCCCACTCTCTCTGTCCCCCTCTCTCTGTCCTCCCTCTCTCTGTTTCCACTCTCTCTGTCCCCTTTCTCTGTCTCCTCTCTCTGCCCTCCCTCTCTGTCCCCTCTCTCTGTTCCCCATCTATTTCTGTCACCCCTCTCGCCCTGTCCCCTCTCTTTCTCTGTCCCCTCTCTTTGTAACACTCTCAACCTTCCCCCTTTCTCTCTGTCCCCCCTCTCTGTCTTCCTCTCTGTATCCCCCTCTGTTCACACTCTCTGTTCCTCTCTCTCTCTGTCCCCCTCTCTGTACCCCCTCTGTTCACCCTGTCTGTTCCTCTCTCTCTCTGCCCCTTCTCTCTGTTCCCACTTTCTCTGCCCCCCTCTCGTTTCCCCTCTCTCTGTCCTTCCTCTCTCTGTCCCCCTCTCTCTGTCCCCCTTTCTCTGTCTTCCCTCTCTCTGTCCCCCTCTCTCTGTTCCCACTCTCTCTGTCCCCCTCTCTCTGTCCTCCCTCTCTCTGTCCCTCTCTCTCTGTTTCCACTCTCTCTGTCCCCTTTCTCTGTCTCCTCTCTCTGCCCTCCCTCTCTGTCCCCTCTCTCTGTTCCCCATCTCTTTTTGTCACCCCTCTCGCTCTGTCCCTCTCTCTCTGCTCCCCCCAATGTCCCTCCCTCTCTATCCACTCTCTATCTGTCCCAACATTTTCTCTGTCCTCTTCTCTGTACCGCCTCTCTGTTCCCCCTCTCTGTCCCTCTCTCTGTTCACCTGTCTCTGTTTCAACTCTCTCTGTCCCTCTCTCTCTGTCCCCCGTCTCTCTGTCACCCCTCTCGCTTGTCACCTCTCTTTGTCTGTCCTCTCTCTATGTCCCCCGTCTCCCTCTCTGTCTCTCTCTCTCTGTCACCGCTCTCTGTCACCTCTCTCTGTCCCCTTCTCTCTGTCCTCCCTCTCTCTGTCCCCCTCTCTCTGCCCCCTCTCTCTGTCCCCTCTCTCTCTGTCCCTCCCTCTCTGTCTCTCCCTCTCTGTCCTCGCTTTCTCTGAGCCCTGCTGTCTGTCCCTATCTCTCTGTTCCCCCCTCTCTGTCCTCTCTCTCTCTATGAGCCTCTCTCTCTGTTCACCTCTCTCTGGCCACCTCTCTCTCTGTCCACCTCTCTCTGTCACCCCCTCTCTGCCGCCCCCCTCTGTCCCCTCTCTCTGTCCCCTTCTCTCTCTCTGTTCCTCTCTCTCTGTCCCCTTCTCTCGGTCCTCCTCTCTCTGTCTCCCTTCTCTGTCCCCGTCTCTGTCCCCCTCTCTCTCCCCCACTCTGTCCCCCCTCGCTCTGACCCCCTCTCTGTCACCCACTCAATCCCCATCTCTCTGTCCCCCTCTCTCTGTCTGCCGCGAGCTATATCCCTCTCTCTCAGCCGCCCTCTCTCTGCCCCCTCCCACTGTCCCTCTCCGTCTGTCCCCCTCCCTCTGCCCCTTCTCTCTGTCCCCCCTCTCTGACCCCCTCTCTCTGACCCCCTCTCTCTGACCCCTCTCTCTGTCCAGCCACTCTCTGTCCCCCCTCGCTCTGACCCCCTCTCTGTCACCCACTCTGTCCCCATCTCTCTGTCCGCCTCTCTCTGTCTGCCTCGAGCTATATCCCTCTCTCTCAGTCGCCCTCTCTCTCCCCCCTGCCTCTGACCCTCTCTCTCTGTCCCGCCTCACTCTGCCCCCACGTCCTCCTCTCTCTGTCCCACCTCTGTGTGTCCCCACTCTGTCCCCTCTCTCTGTCCCCCTCTCTGTCCCCCTTCACTGTCCCCTCTCTCTCTCCCCCTCTCTCTTTCCCCCCTCTCTGACCCCCCGTCCTCATCTCTCTGTCCCACTCTCTCTCTCCTCCCCCTCTCTCTCTGACACCTCTCACTGTCCTCCCACTCACTGTCTCCCTCTCTCTGTCCCGCCTCTCTCTGCCCGACGTCCCCCTCTCTCTGTCCCGCCTCAGTCTGTCCCCCCTCTGTCCCCCTCTCTGTCCCTCTCTCTGTCCCCGTTCTCTGTCCCCTCTCTCACTACCCCTCTCCCTGTCCCCCTCACTCTGACACTCCGGCCAAGCGTCACCATCTCTCTGTCCCCCTCTCCCTCTCCCCCCACTCTATCCACCCTCTCTCTGACACCCTCTCTGTCTCCCACTCTGTCCCCATCTCTCTGTCCCCCCGCTCTCGGTCGCCCCTTTCTCTGTCCTCCTCTCTCTGTCCCCCTCTCTCTTTCCCACTCTCTCTGTCCTCCCTCTCTCTGTCCCCCTCTCTCTGTCCCCCCTCTCTCTGTCCTACTTTCTCTGCCCTCCCTCTCTCTGTCCCCCTCTCTCTGTCCCACTCTCTCTGTCCTCCCTCTCTATCCCCCTCTCTCTGTCCTCCCTCTCTGTCCCCCTCTCTCTGTCCCCCCTCTCTCTGTCCTACTTTCTCTGCCCTCCCTCTCTCTGTCCCCCTCTCTCTGTCCCACTCTCTCTGTCCTCCCTCTCTCTGTCCCCCTCTATCTGTCCTCCCTCTCTGTCCCCTCTCTCTGTTCCCCATCTATTTCTGTCACCCCTCTCGCCCTGTCCCCTCTCTTTCTCTGTCCCCTCTCTTTGTAACACTCTCAACCTTCCCCCTTTCTCTCTGTCCCCCCTCTCTGTACCCCTCTCTGTATCCCCCTTTGTTCACACTCTCTGTTCCTCTCTCTCTCTGTCCCCCTCTCTGTACCCCCTCGGTTCACCCTCTCTGTTCCTCTATCTCTCTGCCCCTTCTCTCTGTTCCCACTCTCTCTGCCCCCTCTCTCCTTTCCCCTCTCTCTGTCCTCCCTCTCTCTGTCCCCCTCTCTCTGTTCCCACTCTCTCTGTCCCCCTCTCTCTGTCCTCCCTCTCTCTGTTTCCACTCTCTCTGTCCCCTTTCTCTGTCTCCTCTCTCTGCCCTCCCTCTCTGTCCCCTCTCTCTGTTCCCCATCTATTTCTGTCACCCCTCTCGCCCTGTCCCCTCTCTTTCTCTGTCCCCTCTCTTTGTAACACTCTCAACCTTCCCCCTTTCTCTCTGTCCCCCCTCTCTGTCTTCCTCTCTGTATCCCCCTCTGTTCACACTCTCTGTTCCTCTCTCTCTCTGTCCCCCTCTCTGTACCCCCTCTGTTCACCCTGTCTGTTCCTCTCTCTCTCTGCCCCTTCTCTCTGTTCCCACTTTCTCTGCCCCCCTCTCGTTTCCCCTCTCTCTGTCCTTCCTCTCTCTGTCCCCCTCTCTCTGTCCCCCTTTCTCTGTCTTCCCTCTCTCTGTCCCCCTCTCTCTGTTCCCACTCTCTCTGTCCCCCTCTCTCTGTCCTCCCTCTCTCTGTCCCTCTCTCTCTGTTTCCACTCTCTCTGTCCCCTTTCTCTGTCTCCTCTCTCTGCCCTCCCTCTCTGTCCCCTCTCTCTGTTCCCCATCTCTTTTTGTCACCCCTCTCGCTCTGTCCCTCTCTCTCTGCTCCCCCCAATGTCCCTCCCTCTCTATCCACTCTCTATCTGTCCCAACATTTTCTCTGTCCTCTTCTCTGTACCGCCTCTCTGTTCCCCCTCTCTGTCCCTCTCTCTGTTCACCTGTCTCTGTTTCAACTCTCTCTGTCCCTCTCTCTCTGTCCCCCGTCTCTCTGTCACCCCTCTCGCTTGTCACCTCTCTTTGTCTGTCCTCTCTCTATGTCCCCCGTCTCCCTCTCTGTCTCTCTCTCTCTGTCACCGCTCTCTGTCACCTCTCTCTGTCCCCTTCTCTCTGTCCTCCCTCTCTCTGTCCCCCTCTCTCTGCCCCCTCTCTCTGTCCCCTCTCTCTCTGTCCCTCCCTCTCTGTCTCTCCCTCTCTGTCCTCGCTTTCTCTGAGCCCTGCTGTCTGTCCCTATCTCTCTGTTCCCCCCTCTCTGTCCTCTCTCTCTCTATGAGCCTCTCTCTCTGTTCACCTCTCTCTGGCCACCTCTCTCTCTGTCCACCTCTCTCTGTCACCCCCTCTCTGCCGCCCCCCTCTGTCCCCTCTCTCTGTCCCCTTCTCTCTCTCTGTTCCTCTCTCTCTGTCCCCTTCTCTCGGTCCTCCTCTCTCTGTCTCCCTTCTCTGTCCCCGTCTCTGTCCCCCTCTCTCTCCCCCACTCTGTCCCCCCTCGCTCTGACCCCCTCTCTGTCACCCACTCAATCCCCATCTCTCTGTCCCCCTCTCTCTGTCTGCCGCGAGCTATATCCCTCTCTCTCAGCCGCCCTCTCTCTGCCCCCTCCCACTGTCCCTCTCCGTCTGTCCCCCTCCCTCTGCCCCTTCTCTCTGTCCCCCCTCTCTGACCCCCTCTCTCTGACCCCCTCTCTCTGACCCCTCTCTCTGTCCAGCCACTCTCTGTCCCCCCTCGCTCTGACCCCCTCTCTGTCACCCACTCTGTCCCCATCTCTCTGTCCGCCTCTCTCTGTCTGCCTCGAGCTATATCCCTCTCTCTCAGTCGCCCTCTCTCTCCCCCCTGCCTCTGACCCTCTCTCTCTGTCCCGCCTCACTCTGCCCCCACGTCCTCCTCTCTCTGTCCCACCTCTGTGTGTCCCCACTCTGTCCCCTCTCTCTGTCCCCCTCTCTGTCCCCCTTCACTGTCCCCTCTCTCTCTCCCCCTCTCTCTTTCCCCCCTCTCTGACCCCCCGTCCTCATCTCTCTGTCCCACTCTCTCTCTCCTCCCCCTCTCTCTCTGACACCTCTCACTGTCCTCCCACTCACTGTCTCCCTCTCTCTGTCCTCCCTCTCTCTGTCCCGCCTCTCTCTGCCGACGTCCCCCTCTCTCTGTCCTGCCTCAGTCTGTCCCCCACTCTGTCCCCCTCTCTGTCCCTCTCTCTGTCCCCGTCCTCTGTCCCCTCTCTCACTACCCCTCTCCCTGTCCCCCTTTCTCTGACACCCCGGCCAAGCGTCACCATCTCGCTGTCCCCCTCTCTCTCTCCCCCCACTCTATCCACCCTCTCTCTGACAACCTCTCTGTCTCCAACTCTGTCCCCATCTCTCTGTCCCCCCGCTCTCGGTCGCCCCTTTTTCTGTCCTCCTCTCTCTGTCCCCCTCTCTCTGTCCCACTCTCTCTGTCCTCCCTCTCTCTGTCCCCCTCTCTCTGTCCCCCCTCTCTCTGTCCTACTTTCTCTACCCTCCCTCTCTCTGTCCCCCTCTCTCTGTCCCACTCTCTCTGTCCTCCCTCTCTCTATCCCCCTCTCTCTGTCCTCCCTCTCTGTCCCCCTCTCTCTGTCCCCACTCTCTCTGTCCTACTTTCTCTGCCCTCCCTCTCTCTGTCCCCCTCTATCTGTCCTCCCTCTCTGTCCCCTCTCTCTGTTCCCCATCTATTTCTGTCACCCCTCTCGCCCTGTCCCCTCTCTTTCTCTGTCCCCTCTCTTTGTAACACTCTCAACCTTCCCCCTTTCTCTCTGTCCCCCCTCTCTGTACCCCTCTCTGTATCCCCCTTTGTTCACACTCTCTGTTCCTCTCTCTCTCTGTCCCCCTCTCTGTACCCCCTCGGTTCACCCTCTCTGTTCCTCTATCTCTCTGCCCCTTCTCTCTGTTCCCACTCTCTCTGCCCCCTCTCTCCTTTCCCCTCTCTCTGTCCTCCCTCTCTCTGTCCCCCTCTCTCTGTTCCCACTCTCTCTGTCCCCCTCTCTCTGTCCTCCCTCTCTCTGTTTCCACTCTCTCTGTCCCCTTTCTCTGTCTCCTCTCTCTGCCCTCCCTCTCTGTCCCCTCTCTCTGTTCCCCATCTATTTCTGTCACCCCTCTCGCCCTGTCCCCTCTCTTTCTCTGTCCCCTCTCTTTGTAACACTCTCAACCTTCCCCCTTTCTCTCTGTCCCCCCTCTCTGTCTTCCTCTCTGTATCCCCCTCTGTTCACACTCTCTGTTCCTCTCTCTCTCTGTCCCCCTCTCTGTACCCCCTCTGTTCACCCTGTCTGTTCCTCTCTCTCTCTGCCCCTTCTCTCTGTTCCCACTTTCTCTGCCCCCCTCTCGTTTCCCCTCTCTCTGTCCTTCCTCTCTCTGTCCCCCTCTCTCTGTCCCCCTTTCTCTGTCTTCCCTCTCTCTGTCCCCCTCTCTCTGTTCCCACTCTCTCTGTCCCCCTCTCTCTGTCCTCCCTCTCTCTGTCCCTCTCTCTCTGTTTCCACTCTCTCTGTCCCCTTTCTCTGTCTCCTCTCTCTGCCCTCCCTCTCTGTCCCCTCTCTCTGTTCCCCATCTCTTTTTGTCACCCCTCTCGCTCTGTCCCTCTCTCTCTGCTCCCCCCAATGTCCCTCCCTCTCTATCCACTCTCTATCTGTCCCAACATTTTCTCTGTCCTCTTCTCTGTACCGCCTCTCTGTTCCCCCTCTCTGTCCCTCTCTCTGTTCACCTGTCTCTGTTTCAACTCTCTCTGTCCCTCTCTCTCTGTCCCCCGTCTCTCTGTCACCCCTCTCGCTTGTCACCTCTCTTTGTCTGTCCTCTCTCTATGTCCCCCGTCTCCCTCTCTGTCTCTCTCTCTCTGTCACCGCTCTCTGTCACCTCTCTCTGTCCCCTTCTCTCTGTCCTCCCTCTCTCTGTCCCCCTCTCTCTGCCCCCTCTCTCTGTCCCCTCTCTCTCTGTCCCTCCCTCTCTGTCTCTCCCTCTCTGTCCTCGCTTTCTCTGAGCCCTGCTGTCTGTCCCTATCTCTCTGTTCCCCCCTCTCTGTCCTCTCTCTCTCTATGAGCCTCTCTCTCTGTTCACCTCTCTCTGGCCACCTCTCTCTCTGTCCACCTCTCTCTGTCACCCCCTCTCTGCCGCCCCCCTCTGTCCCCTCTCTCTGTCCCCTTCTCTCTCTCTGTTCCTCTCTCTCTGTCCCCTTCTCTCGGTCCTCCTCTCTCTGTCTCCCTTCTCTGTCCCCGTCTCTGTCCCCCTCTCTCTCCCCCACTCTGTCCCCCCTCGCTCTGACCCCCTCTCTGTCACCCACTCAATCCCCATCTCTCTGTCCCCCTCTCTCTGTCTGCCGCGAGCTATATCCCTCTCTCTCAGCCGCCCTCTCTCTGCCCCCTCCCACTGTCCCTCTCCGTCTGTCCCCCTCCCTCTGCCCCTTCTCTCTGTCCCCCCTCTCTGACCCCCTCTCTCTGACCCCCTCTCTCTGACCCCTCTCTCTGTCCAGCCACTCTCTGTCCCCCCTCGCTCTGACCCCCTCTCTGTCACCCACTCTGTCCCCATCTCTCTGTCCGCCTCTCTCTGTCTGCCTCGAGCTATATCCCTCTCTCTCAGTCGCCCTCTCTCTCCCCCCTGCCTCTGACCCTCTCTCTCTGTCCCGCCTCACTCTGCCCCCACGTCCTCCTCTCTCTGTCCCACCTCTGTGTGTCCCCACTCTGTCCCCTCTCTCTGTCCCCCTCTCTGTCCCCCTTCACTGTCCCCTCTCTCTCTCCCCCTCTCTCTTTCCCCCCTCTCTGACCCCCCGTCCTCATCTCTCTGTCCCACTCTCTCTCTCCTCCCCCTCTCTCTCTGACACCTCTCACTGTCCTCCCACTCACTGTCTCCCTCTCTCTGTCCCGCCTCTCTCTGCCCGACGTCCCCCTCTCTCTGTCCCGCCTCAGTCTGTCCCCCCTCTGTCCCCCTCTCTGTCCCTCTCTCTGTCCCCGTTCTCTGTCCCCTCTCTCACTACCCCTCTCCCTGTCCCCCTCACTCTGACACTCCGGCCAAGCGTCACCATCTCTCTGTCCCCCTCTCCCTCTCCCCCCACTCTATCCACCCTCTCTCTGACACCCTCTCTGTCTCCCACTCTGTCCCCATCTCTCTGTCCCCCCGCTCTCGGTCGCCCCTTTCTCTGTCCTCCTCTCTCTGTCCCCCTCTCTCTTTCCCACTCTCTCTGTCCTCCCTCTCTCTGTCCCCCTCTCTCTGTCCCCCCTCTCTCTGTCCTACTTTCTCTGCCCTCCCTCTCTCTGTCCCCCTCTCTCTGTCCCACTCTCTCTGTCCTCCCTCTCTATCCCCCTCTCTCTGTCCTCCCTCTCTGTCCCCCTCTCTCTGTCCCCCCTCTCTCTGTCCTACTTTCTCTGCCCTCCCTCTCTCTGTCCCCCTCTCTCTGTCCCACTCTCTCTGTCCTCCCTCTCTCTATCCCCCTCTCTCTGTCCTCCCTCTCTGTCCCCTCTCTCTGTTCCCCATCTATTTCTGTCACCCCTCTCGCCCTGTCCCCTCTCTTTCTCTGTCCCCTCTCTTTGTAACACTCTCAACCTTCCCCTTTCTCTCTGTCCCCCCTCTCTGTCCCCCTCTCTGTAACCCCCTCTGTTCACACTCTCTGTTCCTCTCTCTCTCTGTCCCCCTCTCTGTAACCCCTCTGTTCACCCTCTCTGTTCCTCTCTCTCTCTGCCCCTTCTCTCTGTTCCCACTCTCTCTGCCCCCTCTCTCCTTTCCCCTCTCTCTGTCCTCCCTCTCTCTGTCCCCCTCTCTCTGTTCCCACTCTCTCTGTCCCCCTCTCTCTGTCCTCCCTCTCTCTGTCCCTCTCTCTCTGTTTCCACTCTCTCTGTCCCCTTTCTCTGTCTCCTCTCTCTGCCCTCCCTCTCTGTCCCCTCTCTCTGTTCCCCATCTCTTTTTGTCACCCCTCTCGCTCTGTCCCTCTCTCTATCTGTCCCCCCCAATGTCCCTCCCTCTCTATCCACTCTCTATCTGTCCCAACATTTTCTCCGTCCTCTTCTCTGTACCGCCTTTCTGTTCCCCCTCTCTGTCCCTCTCTCTGTTCTCCTGTCTCTGTTTCAACTCTCTCTGTCCCTCTCTCTCTGTCCCCCGTCTCTCTGTCACCCCTCTCGCTTGTCACCTCTCTTTGTCTGTCCTCTCTCTATGTCCCCCGTCTCTCTCTCTGTCACCGCTCTCTGTCTCTCTCTCTCTGTCACCGCTCTCTGTCACCTCTCTCTGTCCCCTTCTCTCTGTCCTCCTTCTCTCGGTCCCCCTCTCTCTGTCTCCCTTCTCTGCCCCGTCTCTGTCCCCCTCTCTCTTTCCCACTCTCTCTGTCCTCCCTCTCTCTGTCCCCCTCTCTCTGTCCCCCCTCTCTCTGTCCTACTTTCTCTGCCCTCCCTCTCTCTGTCCCCCTCTCTCTGTCCCACTCTCTCTGTCCCCAACTCTGTCCCCAACTCTCTGCCCCCCTCTCTCTGTCTGCCTCTCTCTATGTCCCTCTCTCACTGTCCCCCCTCTCTGCCCCCTCTCTCTGTCCCCCTCTCTCTGTCCTCCCTCTCTATCCCCTCTCTCTGTTCCCCATCTCTTCTGTCACCCCTCTCGCTCTGTCCTCTCTCTTTCTCTGTCCCCTCTCTCTGTCCCCCTCTCTCTGTTTCCACTCTCTCTGTCCCCCTCTCTCTGTCCCCCTCTCTCTGTCCGCCCTCTCTGTCCCCTCTCTCTGTTCCCCATCTCTTTCTGTCACCCCTCTCGCTCTGTCCCCTCGCTTTCTCTGTCCCCTCTCGCTGTCCTCCCTCTCAATCTTCCCCCTCTCTTTCCGTCCCCCCCAATGTCCCTCCCTCTCTATCCACTCTCTCTCTCTGTCCCAACATTCTCTCTGTCCCCTTCTCTGTACCCCCTCTCTGTTCCCCCTCTCTGTCCCTCTCGCTCTGTCACCTCTCTTTCTCTGTCCTCTCTCTATGTCCCCGCTCTCTCTCTCTGTACCCCACTCTCTGTCTCTCTCTCTCTCTCTGTCACCCCTCTCAGTCCCCTTCTCTCTGACCTCCCTCTCTCTGCCCCCCTCTCTCTGCCCCCTTTCTCTGTCTCCTCTCTCGCTGTCCCTCCCTCTCTGTCTCTCCCTCTCTGTCCTCGCTTTCTCTGAGCCCTGCTGTCTGTCCCTATCTCTCTGCTCCCCCCCTCTCTGTCCTCTCTCTCTCTATGAGCCTATCTCTCTGTTCACCTCTCTCTGGCCACCTCTCTCTCTGTCCACCTCTCTCTGTCACCCCCTCTCTGCCGCCCACCTTTGTCCCCTCTCTCTGTCCCCCTCTCTGTCTGTTCCCTTCTCTCTCGGTCCCCTTCTCTCGGTCCCCCTCTCTCTATCCTTCTCGCTCTGTCCCACCTCTCTCTGCCCCCTGTCCTCATCTCTCTGTCTCCCTTCTCTGTCCCCTCTCTCTCTGTCCCTCCCTCTCTGTCTCTCCCTCTCTGTCCTCGCTTTCTCTGAGCCCTGCTGTCTGTCCCTATCTCTCTGCTCCCCCCCTCTCTGTCCTCTCTCTCTCTATGAGCCTATCTCTCTGTTCACCTCTCTCTGGCCACCTCTCTCTCTGTCCACCTCTCTCTGTCACCCCCTCTCTGCCGCCCACCTTTGTCCCCTCTCTCTGTCCCCCTCTCTGTCTGTTCCCTTCTCTCTCGGTCCCCTTCTCTCGGTCCCCCTCTCTCTATTCTTCTCGCTCTGTCCCACCTCTCTCTGCCCCCTGTCCTCATCTCTCTGTCTCCCTTCTCTGTCCCCGTCTCTGTACCCCGCTCTCTCGCCCCACTCTGCCCCCCCCTCTCTTACCCGCACTCTGTCCCCCACGCTGTCCCCTCTCTCTTTCCCCCCTCTCTCTGTCTGGATCTAGTTATGTCCCTCTCATTCCCCCTCTCTCTGCTCCTTCTCTCTTTCCCGCTCTCTCTGTCCCCCTCTCTCTGACCCCTCTCTCTGTCCTCCCCCTCTCCGTCCCCCCTCGCTCTGACCCCCTCTCTGTCACCCACTCTGTCCCCATCTCTCTGTCCCCCTCTCTCTGTCTGCCTCGAGCTATATCCCTCTCTCTAAGCCGCCCTCTCTCTGCCCCCGCCCTCTGTCCCTCTCCCTCTGTCCCCCCTCGCTCTGCCCCTTCTCTCTGTCCCCTGTCTCTGACCCCCTCTCTCTGACCCCTCTCTCTGTCCTCCCACTCTCTGTCCCCCTCTCTCAGTCACCGCTCTATCTGTCCCGCCTCACTCTGCCCCCAAATCCCCCTCTCTATGTCCCACCTCTGTCTCTCCCCCCTCTATCCTCTCTCTCTGTCCCCCATCTGCCCCCTTCACTGTCCCCTCTCTCTCTCCCCCTCTCTCTTCCCCCTCTCTCTGAGCCCCTCTCTCTCTGTCCCCACGCTGTCCCCCTCTCTCTGACCCCCTCTCTCTGCCCACTGTCTCTGTGTCCCTCTCTCTGTGCCCCCTCTCTCTGTCCCCCTTTCTCTGTCCTCCCTCTCTCTGTCCCCTCTCTCTCTGTCCCCCTCTCTCTGACCTCCATCTCTCTGTCACCCTCTCTTGCCCTCCTCTCTATCCCCTCTCTCTGTTCCCCTCTCTCTGTTCCTCTCTTTCTGTCCCCTTCTCTAGGTCCCCCTCTCTCTGTCCTCCTTCTCTCTGTCCCGCCTCTCTCTGCCCCCCGTCCCCCTCTCTCTGTTCCCCTTCTCTGTCCCCGTCTCTGTCCTCCGTCTCTCTCTCCCCCGTGTCTCTCTCCCCCCACTCTCTCCCCCCTCTCTCTGACCGCCTCTCTGCCCCCCACTCTGTCCCCATCTCTCTGTCCCCCTCTCTCTGACGCCCCTTTCTCTCTCCCCCCTCTCGGTCCCGCACTCTCTGTCGCCCCTCTCTCTGTCTGCCTTTAGCTATGTCCCTCTCTCTCAGTCCCCCTCTCTCTGCCCCCTCTTTCTGTCCCTCTCTCTCTGTCCCGCTCTCTCGCCCCATTCTCTCTGTCCCCCTCTCTCTGAACCCTCTCTCTGTCCTCCCACTCTCTGTCGCCCTCTTTCAATCTCCCCTCTCTCTGCCCCGCCTCTCTCTGCCCCCACGTCCCCCTCTCTCTGTTCCACCTCTGTCTGTCCCCCCTTTTTCCCCTCTCTCTCTGTCCACCCCCCTCTCTCCCCTCACTCTGTCCTCCTCTCTCTGACTCCGGTCCCCATCACTCTGTCCCACTCTCTCTCTTCCACCCTCTCTGACCCCTCTCTCTCTCCCCACTCTGCCCCATCTCTCTGACCTCCTCTCTGTCCTCCACTCTGTCCCCCTCTCTCTGACCCCTCTCTCTTTCCCAACTCTCTGTTCTCCCTCTGTCTGTCCTCCCTCTCTCTGTCCCCCTCTCTCTGTTCCCACTCCCTTTGTCCCACTCTCTCTGTCCTCCCTCTCTGTCCCCTCTCTCTGTTCCCCATCTCTTTCTGTCACCCCTCTCGCTCTGTCCCCTCTCCTTCTCTGTCTCCTCTCTCTGACCCCTCTCAAACTCCCCGCTCTCTCAGTCCCCCTTCTCTCTGTCCCGCCTCTCTCTGCCACCCGTCCCCCTCTCTCTGTCCCGCCTCTCTCTGCCACCCGTCCCCCTCTCTCTGTCCCCTTCTCTGTCCCCGTCTCTGCCCACCTATCAATCTCCCCCCACTCTGTCCCCCCTCTCTCTGACCCCCTCTCTGTCCCCCACTCTGTCCCCATCTCTCGGTCCCCCTTTCTCTGTCTGCCTCTATCTATGTCCCTCTCTCTCAGTCCCCCTCTCTCTGCCCCTCTCTCTCTCTCCCCCTCTCTCTGTCCCCCTCTCAATGACCACCGTCCCCGACCCCCGGCCCCATCTCTCTGTCCCACTCTTTCTCTCTTCCCCCCTCTCTGACCTCTCTCTCTCTCTCTCTCACTCCACTCTGTCCCGTCTCTCTGACCCCCTCTCTGTCCCCCACTCTGTCCCCATCTCTCGGTCCCCCTTTCTCTGTCTGCCTCTATCTATGTCCCTCTCTCTCAGTCCCCCTCTCTCTGCCCCTCTCTCTCTCCCCCTCTCTCTGTCCCCCTCTCAATGACCACCGTCCCCGACCCCCGGCCCCATCTCTCTGTCCCACTCTTTCTCTCTTCCCCACTCTCTGACCTCTCTCTCTCTCTCTCTCACTCCACTCTGTCCCCTCTCTCTGACCCCCTCTCTGTCCCCCACTCTGTCCCCATCTCTCGGTCCCCCTCTCTCTGTCTGCCTCTATCTATGTCCCTCTCTCTCAGTCCCCCTCTCCATGCCCCCTCTCTCTCTCCCCCTCTCTCTGTCCCCCTCTCTCTGACCCCCGTCCCCCGTCCCCCCGTCCCCATCTCTCTGTCCCATTCTCTCTCTCTTCCCCTCTCTCTGACCCCTCTCTCTCTCTTGCCCCACTCTGTCCCCACTTTCTCTGACCCCTCTCTGTCCTCCTCTCAGTCCCCCTCTCTCTGTCCCAAACTCTCTGTCCTCCCTCACTGTCACCTCTCTCCGTTCCCCATCTATTTCTGTCACCCCTCTCGCTCTGTCCCCTCTCTTTCTCTGTCCCCTCTCTCTGTCCCCCTCCAAACTTCCCCCCTCTCTCTCAGTCCCCGCTCTCTCTGCCCCGCCTCTCTCTGCCCCCACGTCCCCCTCTCTCTGTGCCACCTCTGTCTGTCCCCGCCGTGTCCCCTCTCTCTCTGTCCCCCTCGCTGTCCACTTCTCTGACCCCTCTCTCTCTCCCTTCTCTCTGTCCCCCTCTCTCTGTCACCCCTCTCCCTGTCCCGCCTCTCTCTGCCCGCCGTTCCACCCTTTCTCTGTCCCCCTTCTCTGTCCCCGTCTCTGTCTCCCCCCTCTCTCTCCCCCCACTCTGCCCCCTCTCTCTGACCCCCTCTCTGTCCCCAACTCTGTCCCCATCTCTCTGCCCCCCTCTCTCTGTCTGCCTCTCTCTATGTCCCTCACTCTCTGACCCCCCTCTCTGCCCCTCTCTCTGTCCCCCTCTCTCTGTCCCCCTATATCTGACCCCTCTCACTGTCCTCCCACTCACTGGCTCCCTCTCTCAGTCCCCCTCTCTGTCCCTCCTCTCTCTGCCCGACGTCCCCCTCTTTCTGTCCCGCCTCTGTCTGTCCCCCTCTGTCCCCCTCTCTGTCCCCCTCTCTGTTCCTGTTCTCTGTCCCCTCTCTCACTACCCCTCTCTCTGTCCTCCTCTCTCTGACCACACCTTCCTCCCGTCCCCATCTCTCTGTCCCACTCTCTCTCTCTTGCCCCTCTCTCTGTCCCCCCTCTCTTTCTCCCCCCACTCTGTCCACCTTCTCTCTGACCCCCTCTCTGTCCCCCACTCGGTTCCCATTTCTCTGCTCCCCCTCTCTCTGTCGCCCCTTTCTCTGTCCTCCTCTCTCTGTCCCCCTCTCTCTGTCCCCCTCTCTCTGTCCTCCCTCTCTCTCTGTCTCCCTCTCTCTCTGTCCTCATTTCTCTGACCTCTCTGTCTCTGTCCCCCACTCTCTGTTCCCACTCTCTCTGTCCCACTCTCTTTGTTCCCACTCTCTCTGCCCGCCTCTCTCTTTCCCCCTCTCTCTATCCCCCTCTCTCTGTCCTCCCTCTCTGTCCTCTCTCTCTGTTCCCCATCTCTATCTGTCACCCCTCTCTCTCTGTCCCCTCTCTTTCTCTGTCCCCTCTCTCTGTAACCCTCTCAATCTTTCCCCCTCTCTGTGTGTTCCCCAATGTTCCTCCCTCTCTATCCACTCTTTCTCTGTCCCAACATTCACTCTGACTCCCCTCTCTGTCCCTCTCTCTGCGCCCCGCTCTGTTCACCCTCTCTGTTCCTCTCTCTCTCTGCTCTCCTCTCTCTGTTTCAACACTCTCTGTCCCCCCTCTCTATGTCCTCCCTCTCTCTGTCCCCCTCTATCTGTCCCCCTTTCTCTGTCTTCCCTCTCTCTGTCCCCCTCTCTCTGTTTCCACTCTCTGTGTCCCCCTCTCTCTGTCCCACTCTCTCTGTCCGCCCTCTCTGTTCCCCATCTCTTTCTGTCACCCCTCTCGCTCTGTCCCCTCTCTTTCTCTGTCCCCTCTCTTTCTCTGTCCCCTCTCGCTGTCCCCCTCTCAATCTTGCCCCCTCTCTTTCTGTCCCCCCCAATATCCCTCCCTCTCCATCCACTCTCTCTCTCTGTCCCAACATTCTCTCTGTTACCCTTCTCTGTACCCCCTCTCTGCTCCCTCTCTCTGTCCCTCTCTCTCTGTTCTCCTGTCTCTGTTTCAACTCTCTCTGTCCCTCTCTCTCTGTCCCCCGTCTCTCTGTCACCCCTCTCGCTCTGTCACCTCTCTTTCTCTGTCCACTCTCTATGTCCCCGCTCTCTCTCTGTCCCCCACTCTCTCTCTCTCTGTCACCCCTCTCTGTCCCCTTCTCTCTGACCTCCCTCTCTCTGTCCCCCTCTCTCTGCCCCCTTTCTCTGTCTCCTCTCTCTCTGACCCTCCCTCTCTGTCTCTCCCTCTCTGTCCTCGCTTTCTGTGAGCCTTGCTGTCTGTCCCTATCTCTCTGCTCCCCCCTCTCTGTCCTCTCTCTCTATGAGCCTATCTCTCTGTTCACCTCTCTCTGGCCACCTCTCTCTCTGTCAACCTTTCTCTGTCACCCCCTCTCTGCCGCCCACTTTTGTCCCCTCTCTCTGTTCCCCTCTCTGTCTGTTCCCTTCTCTCTCTGTCCCCTTCTCTCGGTCCCCCTCTCTCTATCCTTCTCGCTCTATCCCGCCTCTCTCCAACCCCCGTCCTCATCTCTCTGTCTCCCTTCTCTGTCCCCGCCTCTGTACCCCGCTCTCTCCCCCCACTCTGCCCCCCCCCCCCTCTGACACGCACTCTGTCCCACACTCTGTCCCCTCTCTCTCTCCCCCTCTCTCTGTCTGGCTCTAGTTATGTCCCTCTCATTCCCCCTCTCTCTGCTCCTTCTCTCTTTCCCCCTCTCTCTGACACCTCTCTCTGTCATACCCCTCTCCGTCCCCCCTCGCTCTGCCCCCTCTCTGTCACCCACTCTGTCCCCATCTCTTTGTCCCCCTCTCTCTGTCTGCCTCGAGCTATATCCCTCTCTCAGTCGCCCTCTCTCTGCCCCCTCCCTCTGACCCTTTCTCTCTCTGACCCAACTCACTCTGCCCCCACGTCCCCCTCTCTCTTTCCCACCTCTGTGTGTCCCCCCTCTGTCCCCTCTCTCTGTCCCCCTCTCTCTTCCACCCCTCTCTGACCCCCCGTCCCCATCTCTCTGTCCCACTCTCTCTTTCCTCCCCCTCTCTCTCTGACACCTCTCACGGTCCTCCCACTCACTGTTTCCCTCTCTCACTGCCCCCTCTCTCTGTCCCGCCTCTCTCTGCCCGACGTCCCCCTCTCACTGTCCCGCCCCAGTCTGTCCCCCGCTCTGTCCCCCTCTCTGTCCCTCTCTCTGTCCCCGTTCTCTGTCCCCTCTCTCACTAGCCCTCTCCCTGTCCCCCTCTCTCTGACACCCCGGCCCCCCGTCCGCATCTCTCTGTCCCCCGCTCTCTCTCCCCCCATTCTGTCTACCCTCTCTCTTACACCCTCTCTGTCTCCCACTCTGTCCTCATCTCTCTGTCCCCCCGCTCTCGGTCGCCCCTTTCTCTGTCCTCCTCTTTCTGCCCCCTCTCTCTGTCCCTCCTCTCAATGTCCTCCCTCTCTCTGTCCCCCCTCTCTCTGTCCTACTTTCTCTGCCCTCCCTCTCTCTGTCCCATCTCACTGTCCCACTCTCTCTGTCCTCCCTCTCTCTGTCCCCCTCTCTCTGTTACCACTCTCTCTGCACCCTCTCTCTTTCCCCCTCTCTCTATCCCCCTCTCTCTGTCCTCCCTCTCTGTCCCCTCTCTCTGTTCCCCATCTATTTCTGTCACCCCTCTCGCTCTGTCCCCTCTCTTTCTCTGTCGCCTCTCTCTGTAACCCTCTCAACTTTCCCCCTTTCTTTCTGCCCCCCCTCTCTGCCCCCTCTCTGAACCCCCCTCTGTTCACCCTCTCTGTTCCTCTCTTTCTCTGTCCCCCTCTCTGTACCCCCCTCTGTTCACCGTCTCTCTTCCTCTCTCTCTCTGTTCCCACTCTCTCTGCACCCTCTCTCTTTACCCCTCTCTCTGTCCTCCCTCTCTCTGTCCCCCTCTCTCTGTCCCCTTTCTCTGTCTTCCCTCTCTCTGTCCCCCTCTCTCTGTGTTCCCACTCTCTCTGTCCCCCTCTCTCTGTCCTCCCTCTCTTTGTCCCACTCTCTCTGTTTCCACTCTCTCTGTCCCCTTTCTCTGCCTCCTCTCTCTGCCCTCCATCTCTGTCCCCTCTCTCTGTTCCCCATCTCTTTCTGTCACCCCTCTCGCTCTGTCCCTCTCTTTCTCTGTCCCCTCTCTCTGTTCCCCTCTCAATCTTCCCCCCTCTCTCTCTGTCCCCCTAATGTCCCTCCCTCTCTATCCACTCACTCTCTGTCCCAACATTTTCTCTGTCCCCTTCTCTGTGCCCCCTCTCTGTTCCCCCTCTCTGTCCCTCTCTCTGTTCTCCTGTCTCTGTCTCAACTCTCTCTGTCCCTCTCTCTCTGTCCCCCGTCTCTCTGTCACCCCTCTCGCTCTGTCACCACTCTTTCTCTGTCCTCTCTCTATGCCCCCCGTCTCTCTCTGACCCCCTCTCTGTCTCTCTCTCTCTCTGTCACCCCTCTGTGTCACCTCTCTCTGTCCCCTTCACTCTGTCCTCCCTCTCTCTGTCCCCCTCTCTCTGCCACCTCTCTCTGTCCCCTCTCTCTCTGTCTCTCCCTCTCTGTCTCTCCCTCTCTGTCCTCGCTTTCTCTGAGCCCTGCTGTCTGTCCCTATCTCTCTGCTCCCCCCTCTCTGTCCTCTCTCTCTCTATGAGCCTATCTCTCTGTTCACCTCTCTCTGGCCACCTCTCTCTCTGTCCACCTCTCTCTGTCACCCCCTCTCTGCCGCCCCCCTCTGTCCCCTCTCTCTGTCCCCTTCTCGATCTGTGTTCCTCTCTCTCTGTCCCCTTCTCTCGGTCCCCCTCTCTCTGTCCCCCCACTTTCTGTCCCGCCTCTCTCCAACCCCCGTCCCCTCTCTCTGTCTCCCTTCTCTGTCCCCGTCTCTGTACCCCGCTCTCTCTCCCCCCACTCTGTCCCTCCTCTCTCTCACCCCCTCTCTGTCTCCCTCTCTCTGTCTGGCTCTAGTTATGTCCCTCTCTGTCCCCCTCTCTCTGGCCACCTCTCTCTCTTTCCCCCTTTCTCTGTCCCCCTCTCTCTGACCCCTCTCTCTGTCCTCCCCCTCTCTGTCCCTCTCTCTCTCAGTCCCCCCTCTCTGTCCCGCCTCTCTCTGCCCCCGTCCCCCTCTCTCTGTCTTCCTTCTCTGACCCCCTCTCTGTCCCCCACTCGGTCCCCATCTCTCTGTCCCCCTCTCTCTGTTTCCACTCTCTCTGTCACCCTCTCTCTGTCCCCCTCTCTCTGCCCTCCCTCTCTGTCCCTTCTCTCTGTTCCCCATCTCTTCCTGTCACCCCTCTAGCTCTGTCCCCTCTCTTTTTCTGTCCCCTCTCTCTGTGGCCCTCTCTCTGATCCCTCCCTCTGTCTGGCTCTAGTTATGTCCCTCTCATTCCCCCTCTCTCTGCTCCTTCTCTCTTTCCCGCTCTCTCTTCCCCCCTCTCTCTGACCCCTCTCTCTGTCCTCCCCCTCTCCGTCCCCCCTCGCTCTGACCCCCTCTCTGTCACCCACTCTGTCCCCATCTCTCTGTCCCCCTCTCTCTGTCTGCCTCGAGCTATATCCCTCTCTCTCAGCCGCCCTCTCTCTGCCCCCTCCCTCTGTCCCTCTCCCTCTGTCCCCCCTCGCTCTGCCCCTTCTCTCTGTCCCCCCTCTCTGTCCCCCTCTCTCTGACCCCTCTCTCTGTCCTCCCACTCTCTGTCCCCCTCTCTCAGTCACCCCTCTCTCTGTCCCGTCTCACTCTGCCCCCAAATCCCCCTATCTCTGTCCCACCTCTGTCTGTCCCCCCTCTATCCCCTCTCTGTTTCCCTCTCTGTCCCCCTTCACTGTCCCCTCTCTCTCACCCCCTCTCTCTTGCCCCCTCTCTCTGACCCCCTCTCTCTCTGTCACCACGCTGTCCCCCCTCTCTCTGACCCCCTCTCTGTCCCCCACTCTTTCCCCCCTCTCTGTCCCCCTCTCTCTGCCCCCTCTCTCTGTCCTCCCTCTCTCTGTCCCCCCTCTCTCTGTCCCCCTCTCTCTGACCTCCCTCTCTCTGTCACCCTCTCTCTGTCGCCTCTGTCTGTCCCTCTCTCTGTCCCCCTCTCTCTGTCCCCCCCCTCTCCTCCCTCTCTCTGTCCCCCTCTCTCTGTCCCTCTCTCTCAGTCCCCCTCTTTGTCCCCCTCTCTCTGTGTCCCCCTCTCTCTCTCCCCCATCTCTCAATCTCCCCTCTCTCTGTCACCCTCTCTCTGTCCCCCTCTATCTGTCCTTCTCTCTGTCCCCACTCTCTCTGTCCCCTCTCTGTCCTCCATCTCTCTGTCCCCCTCTCTCTGTTCTCACTCTCTCTGTCCCCCTTCCTCTGTACGCCTCTCTCTGTCCCGCCCTTGCTCTTCCCCCATCTCGTTCTGTTCCAT
Source organism: Chiloscyllium plagiosum (assembly GCF_037043375.1). NCBI lineage: Eukaryota > Metazoa > Chordata > Chondrichthyes > Orectolobiformes > Hemiscylliidae > Chiloscyllium > Chiloscyllium plagiosum. The sequence goes on from NW_028270188.1 coordinate 13,711,774, forward strand.
CTCTCTCTGTCCCCCCAATCCCCTCTCTCTCTCTGTCCCGTACTTCTCTCTGAGTCCCCTCTCTGTCCCCCTCTCGCTTTGTCCCCTCTCTTTCTCTGTCCCTTCTCTCTGTCAACCGTCTCTGTTCCCCCTCTCTGGCCCCTCTCTGTCCCCTCTCTACCTCTGTCGCCCCTCGCTCTGTCCCGCTCTCTCTCTATCCCCTCTCTCTCTGTCCCCCTCTCTCTGTCCCCCCTCTGTGTCCCCCTCTCTTTCGCCCATCTATCCCCCTCTCTCTGTCCCCCTCTCTCTGTCCTCCCTCTCTCTGTCCCCTCTATCGCTGTCACCCTCTCTCTCTGTTCCCCCTCTCTCTCTATCCCTCTCTCTCTCTCTGTCCCACCCTTGTCTCTGACCTCCCTCACTCAGTCCCACCTCTCTTTTTCCCCTCTCTGTCCCCCATCTGTTTCCCCCTCTCTCTCTGTTCCCCTCTCTCTCTCCCCTCGCTCTGTCTCCTCTCTCTGGCCCCCTCTATCTATGTCGCTCTCTCTCTGTCCCCCTCTCTCTCTATCCCCTCTCTCTGTCCCACCCCTCTCTCTTGACCCCTGTCAGTCCCCCTCTCGCTTTGTCCCCTCTCTTTCTTTGTCCCTTCTTTCTGTCCCCCTCTCTATGTCCCGCCCTCGCTCTGTCCCCGTATCTCTCAGCCCTCCTTCTAACTCTATCCCCTCTCTCTCTCTATCCAGTCTCTCACTCTGTCCCCCTCTCTCTGCCACCCCTCTCTGTTCCCCCCTCTCTTTCTTTCCTCCCTCTCCATCCACTCTCTCTCTATCCCACCCTTCTCTCTGAAGCACCTCTCTCTATCCCCTCTCGCTGTACTCCCCTCTGCCCCCCACTCTGTTCCCCTCTCTCTCTGTCCTCCCTCTCTCTGCCCCCTCTCTCTGTCCCCCTCGCCGTCCCCCTCTCTTTCCCCATCTGTTCCCCTCTGTCTGTCCCCTTCTCTGTTACCCTCTCTCTGTTACCCTCTCTCTGTCCCCCTCTCTCTGTCCTGCCCCCTCTGTCCCCCCTGTCTCTGTCCCCTCATCTCTGTCCCCTCTCACTCTGTTTCCCTCTCTCTCTGTGCCCCCTCTCAGCCCCGCCCCTTCGGTCCCTTCCTACTCTGCCCCCACCCCGTCCCCCTCTGTCCCCTCACTCTGTCCTCGCGCTCTCTCCGTCTCCCCTCTGTCCCCTCCCTCTCTGTCCCACTCTCTCTCCCCCACTATCTCTCTCTGTCCCCCCTTTCTGTCCCCTATCTCTCTGTGCCCCCCTCTGCCCCCCCTTCTGTCCCCCTCTCTCTGTCCCCCCCTCGGCCCCTCCACTCTCTGTCCCCCCACTCTCTGTCCCCTTCTATCTCCGCCCCTCTGTCCCCTGCACTCTGTCCCCCTCTCTCTGTCCCCCCTCTGTGTCCCCCTCTCTCTGTCCCCCTCTTTCTGTCTCGTCCCTCTCTCTATCCCCCTCTCTCTCTGCCCGCTCTCTCTCTGTCCCCCTTTCTGCCCCCCACTCTCTGTCCCCCTCTCTCTCTATGCCCGCCTCTCAGTCCCCCCTTCTGTACCTTCCTACTCTGCCCCCGCCACGTCCCCCTCTGTCCCCACGCTCTCGTTGTCCCCGTCTCTCTGTCCCTCCTATCTCTGTCCCTCCTCTCTCTATCCCCTCCCTCTGTGTCCCCTCCTCTATCCCCCACTCTCTCCATCAGCCCACTCTCTGTCCCCCACTCACTGTCCCCTCTCTCTGAATGCCTCTTTCTCTGCCACTCTCTGACCCCCTCTCTGTCCCCTTTATCTGTCCCCCTCTCTCTATCCCGCCTCTCTCTTCCCCCTTTCTCTGTCCCCCTCTCTCTGTCCCCCTGCTCTCTGTCCCCCGCTCTCTATCATCCCTCTCTGTTGCCCTCTCTCTCTGTCCTCCTCTCTCTGCCCCCGCTCTCTGTCCCCCTCTCTCTGTCCCCCTCTCTCTGTCTCCCCGCTTTCTGTTCCCCTCTCTCTGACCCCTCTCTCGTTATGTCCTCCCCTATTTCTCTCTCTCCCTCCTTCGCCTTATCTCTCCCTTGCCTCTCTCTCTCTCTGTCTCTCCCTGCTCCTTCACTCTCTCTCCAACTTCTCTCACTCTCAATCCCCCTACCTCAATCTCTCTTTCTCCCTACCTCCCTCTGTTTCTCTCTGACTAAATCTCTCTCCCTCCTGCCCCTATCTCTCTCTCTGACACACTGTCTCCCTGACGCGTCCCTCTCCCTCAAATCCAGAGACTGAGGAAGGGGTGGGGGTGGTTGTTGCTGTGGCTGCATGTAGTTGGAGGGGAGGTTGTGAGATGATAGAGAGATGTGGGAGGTGGGAGAAGGGGAAAATGAGGTAGAGACGGAATTGCGGGAGGGAGGCAGATGGCAGGAGAGAGAGAGAGAGTGCAGGGGAGGGGGACAGCAAAGTGTGGAGGAAGGTGGAGAAACCAGGGTTAGGGGTGTGTGTGAGAGAGAGTGAAAGGGAGAGGTGGTGAGAAAGAGAGAGTGTGCAGAGAGAGAGAGGGAGAGAAATGAGGAGAAAGTGTGGGAGAGAGGTAATGGAGAAGTCAGATTGGAGTGGGGACGACAGCGGGAGTTAAACCCAGCTCCTGTGCTCAGAGCGCGGTGCCCTCCCCTTCCCTGAGGACCAGGACTTGGAGCTGAGTCTGTCTCTCTCCAGCTCAGCTTCTCCAACACAAAGACACACAACAACATCGGTCACTCTGCTGCTCGGCACGCTTTAATCAACATATTTATTGTTTACAAATAGAAGTGATGGATACAGTCAGTGGGATGGTGCCTTTTCTCACTGGCCCCTGAGTTGTGAGTAACATTGAAATGTTTCCCTGTAACCCCGCTGTGTGATAAGGATGGACAAACCAGCGCTACCCTCAGTCTGTTATCATAGCGACAGGCTGCTCCATCGCTGAAACACTGAACTGAAATGAGAAAATCCCGGATGGTTTGATTAATGAGGGAATTTGATGGATGGATGGATTTGGGTGAAGGGATATTTCAGCACATTCTTCAGCTGCTGCCTGAACTTAGTCTGGGTCACGGCATAAATCGCGGTGTTTGTGCAGCAACTGAGGAGTTGCAGCATGAAGCCCAATTCCCGCACAAACTGATGGAGATCCACAGAATCATACCCAATACTATACATCCGGTACCATATGGAACGCACCATTAGCATTGACCATAACAGGATGAAATTGGCCGAGATCACAAACAGTAAAATGATGGATTTTTTTCGGTTTCTCATTTCTGTGTCAGACAGAGCGTCCCCATTGGTGTGAGCGCGGAGTCTCCTGCGGGCTCTGCTGGTCACTAAAATGTGTCTGACGGTGAGAACATTGAGCAGCAGAATCAGGAGAAATGGGACACATGGGGTTAGAATGTGGTGGAGGAACTCGATTGTGGCCCAGACACTGGAGAATACAACAGCGGCTGTTACCTCACAAAACCAGGGGGCGTTCCGCAGCCAATACCGAGCCGTGAGCATAAAATACCAGAAAATGTTCTTTAAACAACTCAGCACAGTCACTGCTCCCAGAACCACAGCCGCCGTTTTCTCACTGCAATATTTACTTTTTAGCTTCTGGCAACAAATGGCCACAAACCGATCAAAGGTGAAAGTGACGGTGAACCAGACAGAGCAGTCAGTGGCTGCATAAAGCAGGACGGCGTGGATATTACACACGGGGACGGAGTCCACCAGTAAATCAAACTGTTCCCAATAAACAATGGGAATGTGTCTCAGGATCAGGTCGAGGATAATGACCAGGAGATCCGCCGCTGCCATGGCCCCCAGGTAACGTCTGACACATGGAGACAATCCACAATCTTTATAAAGCAGGACGTAGATGGTCACTATGTTAACTGTGAGGAAGGAAAACAAACCCATTATCCATCAGCCTGGAGGCAAAGGGACCCGTTTGATCAGGGACCAGTGAGATTTTTAAATGTGTCTCTGTTTTCAGGGATTTATTAAAATAATTGGAGCTGGAATAACAAATGGGAAGGTCTGAATTACTGACAAAAATGTGACATAAACCGCAAGAAACCCTCCCTCCCCAAACACACAGAGACACATCCATAAGGACAGATGGTTTCGAGAACATTCCCACACACTCGAGCACTCGAGAGCAGACACAGGTCACTCCTTCCCAGTTCCTAATACGAGGGTGGAAACGTTGCTGTCCTGCAGGATTCTCTGCCAGTTTCCTGAAGACAAACGGAGTTTGGGAATTCCTGCCTTTTGGTCTAAATTGTGATCGATCCTGTGCCGTGAAGAAATGTAAATGCAGGGAAAACGTATTCACCCCTTTAACTGCCTGAGGGGCCTTCGGAACAGTGTCTCCTTCTTCCTGGAACGGAATCTCTTCCCTCGGGATCACATCGTTTGTTCAATTCACTGACGTCCGGCCGTTCACAAACAATGTCGGGGACAGAACTTTCCGGGGAATGGCAGTTATAGAATGTCAGGGACAGAACGTTCTGCGGAATGGCAGTTTTAGAATGTCGGGGGCAGAACGTTCCGGGGAATGTCAGTTATAGAATGTTGGGGACAGAACGTTCCGCGGAATGGCAGTTTTAGAATGTCGGGGACAGAACGTTCCGGGGAATGTCAGTTATAGAATGTTGGGGACAGAACGTTCTGCGGAATGGCAGTTTTAGAATGTCGGGGTCAGAACGTTCCGGGGAATGTCAGTTATAGAATATTGGGGGCAGAACGTTCCGGGGAATGGCAGTGATAGAATGTCGGGGACAGAACGTTCTGCGGAATGGCAGTTTTAGAATGTCGGGGGCAGAACGTTCCGGGGAATGGCAGTTATAGAATATTGGGGGCAGAACGTTCCGGGGAATGGCAGTGATAGAATGTCGGGGACAGAACTTTCCGCGGAATGGTAGTTATAGAATATGGGGGATAGAACGTTCCGGGGAATACCAGTTATAGAATGTTGGGGACAGAACATTCCGCGGAATGGCAGTTTTAGAACGTTGGGGACAGAACGTTCCGGGGAATGGCAGTTATAGAATGTCGGGGACAGAACATTCCGGGGAATGGCAGTGATAGAATGTCGGGGCAGAACTTTCCGCGGAATGGCAGTTATAGAATGTTGGGGACAGACCGTTCCGGGGAATATCCGTTATAGAATGTCGGGGGCAGAACGTTCCGGGAAATGTCAGTTATAGAATGTCGGGGACAAAACGTTCCGGGGAATGTCAGTTATAGAATGTCGGGGACAGAACGTTCGGCGGAATGGCAGTTTTAGAATGTCGGGGGCAGAACGTTCCGGGGAATGGCAGTTATAGAATATTGGGGGCAGAACGTTCCGGGGAATGGCAGTGATAGAATGTCGGGGACAGAACTTTCCGCGGAATGGCAGTTATAGAATATGGGGGATAGAACGTTCCGGGGAATACCAGTTATAGAATGTTGGGGACAGAACATTCCGCGGAATGGCAGTTTTAGAATGTTGGGGACAGAACGTTCCGGGGAATGGCAGTTATAGAATGTCGGGGACAGAACATTCCGGGGAATGGCAGTGATAGAATGTCGGGGCAGAACTTTCCGCGGAATGGCAGTTATAGAATGTCGGGGACAGAACGTTCCGGGGAATATCCGTTATAGAATGTCGGGGGCAGAACGTTCCGGGAAATGTCAGTTATAGAATGTCGGGGACAGAACGTTCCGGGGAATGTCAGTTATAGAATGTTGGGGACAGAACATTCCGCGGAATGGCAGTTTTAGAATGTCGGGGACAGAACGTTCTGTGGAATGGCAGTTTTAGAATGTCGGGGGCAAAACGTTCCTGGGAATGTCAGTTCTAGAATGTTGGGGGCAGAACGTTCCGGGGAATGGCAGTTATAGAATATCGAGGACAGAACATTCCGGGGAATGGCAGTTATAGAATGTCGGGGCAGAACGTTCCGCGGAATGGCAGTTTTAGAATGTCGGGGACAAAACTTTCCGGGGAATGGCAGTTATAGTATGTCGGGGACAAAACGTTCTGCGGAATGGCAGTTTTAGAATGTCGGGGACAGAACATTCCGCGGAATGGCAGCTTTAGAATGTCGGAGACAGAACGTTCTGCGGAATGGCAGTTTTAGAATGTCGGGGACAGAACATTCTGCGGAATGGCAGCTTTAGAATGTCGGGGGCAGAACGTTCCGGGGAATGTCAGTTATAGAATGTTGGGGGCAGAACGTTCCGGGGAATGGCAGTTATAGAATATCGAGGACAGAACATTCCGGGGAATGGCAGTTATAGAATGTCGGGGACAGAACGTTCCGCGGAATGGCAGTTTTAGAATGTCGGGGATAGAACGTTCCGGGGAATGTCCGTTATAGAATGTGGCGGACAGAACGTTCCGGGGAATGGCAGTTATAGAATGTTGGGGACAGAACATTCCAGGGAATGGCAATTTTAGAATGTCGGGGACAGAACGTTCCGGGGAATGTCAGTTATAGACTGTCGGGGGCAGAACATTCCAGGGAATGGCAGTTATAGAATGTCGGGGGGGACAGAATGTTCCGGGGAATTTCTGTTATAGAACGTTGGGTACAGAACGTTCCGGGAAATGTCAGTTATAGAATGTCGGGGACAGAACGTTACGGGGAACACCTTGACCTGTCCATCAATTTTCCCCCCAACCACTCCACCCTCCTCTCTGACCTATCACCTCTCCCTCACCTCCGTCTACCGATCACATTCCCAGCTTCCTTCCACCAGTCCCAGCCCCAACCCCAGCCCTAGCCCCCTCCCATTTATCTCTCAGCTCCCCTGCCCACAAGCCTCATTCCTGATAAAGGGATTATGCCCGAAACGTTCATTCCCCTGCTTCTCGGCTGCTGCCTGACCTGCTGTGCTTTTCCAGCATCACACTCCCAGTCAGGAAACAGTCTGACACAGTTGTAATCATGGGATCAGGCCTGATTGGTAATGTTTCATGAAGCCCCTATCACCATCCCTTGGTATATCCTGTCCCACCGGCAGGACAGACCCACAAGTGGTGGGGATACCCTGGGATACAGTCAGAGAAAGAGTTACCCTGCAATTCCCCAACATTGATTCCAGAACCCGGAAAGGATCATGGTAACAGGTCACAGATGGTCAAGGAAATCGCCTGAGGACGGTCATCTCTTGCCCCCATCCCTACCCCCGGTGATAACTCAGTTCGCTCGATGTTGGAAACAAATCAGAGGAAGCACTGAGGGTGATAAGGACACAGACCGTCCTCTGGGTGTGGGACTTCAATGTCCATCACCAAGAGTGTCCCCACAGGCCCCCCACTGACTGAGCAGGGAGAGACCTCACATACACAGCAGCCAGAATGGGGAAAGTGATGGGGGAACCAACAAGAGGGAAACATTCTCACCAAACCTCTTGTCCCAGAGGGATCTGTCCCTGACAGTATCTGTAGGAGCAGCCAGCACACAGTCCTGGTGGAGGCACAGTCTCAGCCTCATATTGTAGACCCTGCCCACTGTGTTATGTGGCACTCCCTCCTGTGAAGTAGGACATACTTCTAAAGGACCAAGCACATGGAAGCTGCCATCCATGAGGCACTGTGGGCTAGCAGCAGCTGCAGCATCAATGGCCTTCCCTCCACCATAAAGTCAGGAGTGGGCTGTTCACTGATGGTTCCAAAACGTTCTGCACCATTCCCAACTAGACCTGTACTGAAGCAGGCTATTCACCCCATCAAGAGTTTTAAACAGGAACAGAATGAGGCCATTGGAGGCTTTTACTCAACAACTGGAGCAGATCTTTTAATCTCTCATACTAGTTACACAGGAAATGGAAGGGAACATTCAGACTTTCAAAGCTGCTACACAGGAATACTGGGGGCGGTGGGGGTGGGGGTGTTGGGGGGGGACGGGTTACTGAGCCAGGAGCAGGGATAAATTAGGGAGAAATCAGTCTCTATCGGTTTAACACACATTAACGACTGCAGTGACACTGTGACCAGTGCTAGAGCCTCAAGTATTTGCAAACTATACAAATGGTTTCCAGAAATGGAACAAACATGTTCTAGCTAAATTTAAACTGACAATAAGATCGAGAGAAACTGAAGTTATCAAGGGGAGGTAGAGAATCTGTAAGTGAATAAGTAACAGACACCAACTTGGTTGATCGAATATAATGTGGATAACAGTGAACTTGCGATTTTATTTCAGGGAGAATAACAGACTGTGTATTACGTAGATGGAGAGGGATTACAGGACTTAGTGATACTATGTGTACTGGACGGTTCACGCTGACCTGTCCAGACATGGGAAGTGTGGCCCCATCTCTCTGATGGTCTGCTCCCTAATGTTCCCAGTGGCCCCATTACTCTCAGTACTCACCGGATATTTTGATGTGGTTGGTTTGTGGTGGGACTTGGTGAGGGGGAGGATGCTTTGAGCCCTGTACCACCGCGACAGCCTTTATCTGAAAGGCCATCATTCATTTCTCCGTGGAGACCCGAGGCCAATGGGAATGGCTGCCTGCTTCTGAATGAAGAGGCTGCGGCTGCTGCCAGGAGAGTGGATATTCACCAACATGATGTACTGTGCCTGGGCACACTGTAACATTAATGGGGTGAGAGACGGAGGGTCCAATCACAGGAATGGGAACTAAAGGCATTGCCAGATCAGCTGAAATGATTAGATTTACCACCTTCTCAATCCACCTCACAGAACTAGCCCAGAGGAGCTATCTGTTCACCGTGGAACACCGTGCAGACCAGGCCAATGTACTGCTCAGTACAAACCAGCAATCTGTACAGATTCATCCATTGCACTGGTCAATACAATCCAGCAATCTGTCCAGAGTGGAACACTGCACAGATCATGTCAGACAATTTATCAATAAACCATCTTTCGAGTATGTGAAGCTGGGACAGAGACAAAACAAAACCTGCGGATGCGGGAATCCAATGTAGACAGGCAGGAGGCTGGAAGAACACAGCAAGCCAGGCAGCATCAGGAGGTGGAGAAGTCGACGTTTCGGGAGTAACGCTTCTGCAGGAGTCCTGAAGAAGGATTACACCGGAAATGTCAAATTCCACACCTCCTGATGCTGCCTGGCATGCTGTGTTCCTCCAGCCTCCTGCCTGATCAGTGTGAGAAGCAGTAGAGACCACACCCATGCATTAATCGATAAACCTGGAGTAGATATCTGCCCAGCACCGGGAGCTGTGCAGTGATCACCAATTTGTAACCTGGAGCAGTTACCCTCCTGGCATGTAGGACTGTGTACACCACCTCCATGCATTGATCTGTAACCCAGGAGCAGTTACCCTCCCAGAATGCAGAGCTGTGTTACACCACCCCAGTGCATTGAACTGTAAACCAGGAGCTGTTACCTTCTCTAGCATGTAGAGCTGTGTACACCACCCGAGTGCATTGATCTGTAAACCTGGAGCAGTTACTCTCCCGGCATGTAGGACTGTGCACACCACCTGCATGCATTGATCTGTAACCCAGCAGCAGTTACAGTCCCGACATGTAGGACTGTGTACACCACCCCAGTGCATTGATCTGTAAACCAGGAGCAGTTACCCTCCCAGCATGTAGGACTGTGCACACCGCCACTGTGCATTGACCTGTAACCCAGGACCATTTAACCTCCCAACATGTAGGACTGTATAGCCCAACCCAATGCATTGACCTGTAAACCAGGACCAGTTACCCTCCCGGCATGTAGGACTGTGTACACCACACAGTGCATTGAGCTATAACCCAGGAGCAGTTACCCACCACCCCCCCCCCCCCCCCCCAGGATGTAGGACTCTGTACACCAACCCAGTGCATTGACCTGTAACCCAGGACCAGTTACCCTCCCAACATTTTCGTACTGTGTAGCCCACCCCAGTGCATTGATCTGTAAACCAGGAGCAGTTACCCAACCGGCATGTAGGACTGTGTACACCACCCCAGTGCATTGATCTATAAACCAGGAGCAGTTACCCCCTCCCCGCATGTAAGCCTGTGAACATCGCCCCAGTGCATTGCTGTGTAAACCAGCAGCAGTTACCCTCCCAGAATATTAGAGTCTATATACCACCCCAGTGCATTGACCTGTAAGCCAGGAGCAGTTACCCTCCCGGCATGTCGGACTGTGAACACCACCCCAGTGCATTGATCTGTAACTCAGGAGCAGTTACCATCCCAGCACTTAGGACTGTGTACACCACCCCAGTGCATTACATAAGTGGTTAGCACTGCTGCCTCACAGCGCTAGAGACCTGGGTTCAATTCCCGACTCAGGTGACTGACGGTGTGCAGTTTGCACATTCTCCCCGTGTCTGCGTGGGTTTCCTCCGGGTGCCGCGGTTTCATTCCACAGTCCAAAGATGTGCCGGTCAGGTGAACTGGCCATGCTAAATTGCCCGTAGTGTCAGGTGAAAGAGGTAAATTTAGGGGAATGGGTGGGTTGCGCTTTGGCGAGTCCGTGTGGACTTGTTGGGCCGAAGGGACTGTTTCCACACTGTACGTAATCGTATCTTACCTTATCTTATCTTATCTTATCTAACCCTCCCAGCAAGTAGAATTCCATACACGGCACCAGTGCATTGATCTTTATAGCAGGAATGGTTACCCTCCCAGCATATAGGACTGTGTACACCACGCCATTGCATTGATCTGTAAACCAGGACCTGTTACCCTCCCGGCATGTAGAGCTGTGTACACCAACGCAGTGCTTTAATCTGTAAACCAGGAGCAGTTACCCTCCCAGCATGTAGGACTGTGTGCCCAAACCCAGTGCGTTGATCTCGAAACCAGCAGGAGTATGCTCCCAGCATGTAGGGCTGCGTACAACGCCCCAGTGCATTGATCTGTAACCCAGGAGCAGTTACCCTTCGAGCATGTAGGAAAGTGTACCACAAACAAGTGCATTGACCTTTAAAACAGGAGCAGTTACCTTCCCGACATGTTGGACTGTGTACCTCACCCCAGTGCATTGATCTATAAACCAGGAGCAGTAACACTCCCAGCATGATGGATTGTATACACCACCCAGTGCATTGATCTGTAATCCCGGAGCAGTTACCCTCCCAGCATGTAGGACTGTGCACGCCGCCCCAGTGCATTGATCTGTAACCCAGGAGCAGTTGACCTCCCAGCATGTACGACTGTGTACCCCACCACAGTGCATTGATCTGTAAATCAAGAGCAATTAACCTCCCAGTATCTAGGACTGTTACACCACCCCAGTGCATTGATGTGTAAACCAGGAGCAGTTACCCTCCCAGCATGTAGGACTGTGTACACTCCCCCAGTGCATTGATCTGTAACCCAGGTGCAGTTACCCTCACAGCGTTTAGGACTGGGTACACCACCCTAGTGCATTCATCTGTAATCCAGGAGCTGTTACACTCTCAGCATGTAGGACTGTGCACACTGCCACCGTGCATTGATCTGTAACCCAGGTGCAGTTACCCTCACAGCGTTTAGGACTGGGTACACCACCCTAGTGCATTCATCTGTAATCCAGGAGCTGTTACACTCTCAGCATGTAGGACTGTGCACACTGCCACCGTGCATTGATTTGTAAACCAGGAGCAGTTCCTCTCCCGGTATGTACGAGTGTGTACACCACCTCAGTGCATTGATGTATAAACCAGGAGCAGTTGCCCTCCCAGCATGCAGGAATGTGTACACCATCCCAGTGCATTGATCTGTCAACCAGGAGCAATTGCCCTATCAGCATGTTGGACTGGGTATTCCACCCTAGTGCTTTGAACTGTAACCCAGGCGTAGTTACCCTCTCAGCAATTAGGTCTGTGCACACCATCCCAGTACATTGATCTGTAAACCCGGAGCAGTAACCCTCCCAGCAAGTAAAATTCCATACATGACACCAGTGCATTGATCTGTACCCCAGGAGCAGTTACCCTCCCAGTATGAAGGACTGTGTACGCCACCCCAGTGTATTGATGTACAAACCAGGAGCAATTACCCTCCTGGCATGTAGGACTATGTACACTCCCCCAGTGCATTGATCTGTGAACCAGGATCAGTTACTCTCCCAGCATGTAGGACTGTGTACACAAACCCAGTGCATTGATGTGTAACCCAGGAGCCATAACCCTCCCAGCAAGGAGAATTCCATACATGACACCAGTGCATTGCTCTATATACCAGGAGCAATTACATTCCCAGCATGTAGGACTGTGTACACCACCCCATTGCATTGATCTGAAAACCAGGAGCTGTTACCCATCCAGCATGTAGGACTGTGTACGCCACCCCAGTGTATTGATGTGCAAACCAGGAGCAATTACCCTCCTGGCATGTAGGACTATGTACACTCCCCCAGTGCATTGATCTGTGAACCAGGATCAGTTACTCTCCCAGCATGTAGGACTGTGTACACAAACCCAGTGCATTGATGTGTAACCCAGGAGCCATAACCCTCCCAGCAAGTAGAATTCCATACATGACACCAGTGCATTGCTCTATATACCAGGAGCAGTTACATTCCCAGCATGTAGGACTGTGTACACCACCCCATTGCATTGATCTCAAAACCAGGAGCTGTTACCCTCCTGGCATGTAGTGATGTGTACACCAACACAGTGCTTTGATCTGTAAACCAGGAGCAATTACCCACCCAGCATGTAGGACTGTGTACGCCACCCTAGTGTATTGATGTGCAACCAGGAGCAATTACCCTCCTGGCATGTAGGACTATGTACACTCCCCCAGTACATTGATCTGTGAACCAGGATGAGTTACTCTCCCAGCATGTAGGACTGTGTACATCATCTCAGGGATTTGATCTGTGAATCAGGAGCAGTTGTCCTCCCAGCATGAAGGACTGTGTATACCAACACAGTGCATTGATGTGAAACCCAGGAGCAGTTACCCTCCCAGCATGTAGGACTGTGTACACCATCCCAAAGCAGGAGCTGTTTCGCTCCCAGCATGTAGGACTGTGTACACCACCCCAGTGCATTGATGCGTAAACCAGGAGCATTTACTCTCCCAGCGTGTAGGACTGTGTACACCACCCCAGTGCATTGAACAGTAAACCAGCAGCAATTAACCTCACAGCATGTAGGACTGTGTACCCCACCTCATTGCATTGATCTGAAAACCAGGAGCTGTTACCGTTCTGGCATGTAGGACTATAAACACTCCCCCAGTGCATTGATCTGTGAACCAGGAGCTGTTGCCCTCCCAGCATGTAGGACTGTGTACACAATCCTAGTACATTGATCTATATACCAGGAGCAGTTACCTTCCCAGAATGTAGGACTGTATATACCAATCCAGTGCATTGATGTATAAAACAGGAGCAGTTGCCCTCCCAGCATGTAGGACTGTGTACACCATCCCAGTGCATTGATCTGTAAACCAGGAGCTTTTACTGTCCCAGCATGTAGGACTGTGTACACCACCCCAGTGTTTTGATGTGTAAATAAGGAGCTGTTCCCCTCCCAACATGTAGAGATGGGTACACAACCGCAAAGCATTGATCAGTAACCCAATAGCAGTTATCCTTCCAGCGTGAAGGACTGTGTACGCCACCCCAGTGAATTGTTTTGCAAACCAGGAGCAATTACCCTCCTGACATGTAGGACTATGTACACTCCCCCAGTGCATTGATCTGTGTACCAGGATCAGTTACCCTCCCAGCATTTAGGACTGTGTTCATCACCCCAGTGCATTGATGTGTGAATCAGGAGCAGTTGCCCTCCCAGCATGTAGGACTGTGTTCATCACCCCAGTGCATTGATCTGTGAATCAGGAACAGTTGCCCTCCCAGCATGTAGGACTGTGTATACCAACCCAGTGCATTGATGTGTAACCCAGGAGCAGTTACCCTTCCAGCATGTAGGACTGTGTACACCATCCCAGTGCATTGTTCTGTATACGAGGAGCAGTTACCTTTCCAGCAGGTAGGGCTGTGTACACCACACCATTGCTTTGATCTGTAAACCAGAAGCAGTTACCCTCCCAGCATGTAGGACTGTGCACCCAAACCCAGTGCGTTGATCTCGAAACCAGGAGCAGTTACGCTCCCAGCATGTAGGACTGTGTACGCCACCCAGTGCCTTGATATCGAAACCAGGAGCAGTTACGCTCCCAGCATGTAGGACTGTGTACACCATCCCAGGGCATTGATCTGTAAAGCAGGAGCTGTTACTCTCCCAGCATGTAGGACTGTGTACACAATCCCAGTGCATTGATCTGTATACCAGGAGCAATAACCCTCCCAGCAGTTAGGGCTGTGTACACCACACCATTGCTTTGATCTGTAAACCAGGAGCAGGTACCCTCCCAGCATGTAGGACTGTGTACCCAAACCCAGTGCGTTGATCTCGAAACCAGGAGCAGTTATGCTCCCAGCATGTAGGACTGTGTACACAATCCCAGTGCATTGATCAGTAAACCAGGAGCAATAACCCTCCCAGCAAGTAAAATTCCATACATGACACCAGTGCATTGATCTGTATACCAGGAGCAGTTACCCTCCCAGCATGTAGGACTGTGTACGCCACCCCAGTGAAATGATGTGCAAACCAGGAGCAATTACCGTCCTGGCATGTAGGACTATGTACACTCCCCCAGTGCATTGATCTGTGAACCAGAATCAGTTACTCTCCCAGCATGTAGGAATGTGTACATCACCCCAGTGCATTGATCTGTGAATCAGGAGCAGTTGCCCTCCCAGCATGTAGGACTCTGTATACCACCCAGTGCATTGATGTGTAACCCAGGAGCAGTTACCCTTCCAGCATGTAGGACTGTGTACACCATCCCAGTGCATTGATCTGTATACGAGGAGCAGTTACCTTTCCAGCAGGTAGGGCTGTGTACACCACACCATTGCTTTGATCTGTAAACCAGAAGCAGTTGCCCTCCCAGCATGTAGGACTGTGTTCATCACCCCAGTGCATTGATCTGTGAATCAGGAACAGTTGCCCTCCCAGCATGTAGGACTGTGTATACCAACCCAGTGCATTGATGTGTAACCCAGGAGCAGTTACCCTTCCAGCATGTAGGACTGTGTACACCATCCCAGTGCATTGATCTGTATACGAGGAGCAGTTACCTTTCCAGCAGGTAGGGCTGTGTACACCACACCATTGCTTTGATCTGTAAACCAGAAGCAGTTACCCTCCCAGCATGTAGGACTGTGCACCCAAACCCAGTGCCTTGATCTCGAAACCAGGAGCAGTTACGCTCCCAGCATGTAGGACTGTGTACACCACCCAGTGCCTTGATATCGAAACCAGGAGCAGTTACGCTCCCAGCATGTAGGACTGTGTACACCATCCCAGGGCATTGATCTGTAAAGCAGGAGCTGTTACTCTCCCAGTATGGAGGACTGTGTACACAATCCCAGTGCATTGATCTGTATACCAGGAGCAATAACCCTCCCAGCAGTTAGGGCTGTGTACACCACACCATTGCTTTGATCTGTAAACCAGGAGCAGGTACCCTCCCAGCATGTAGGACTGTGTACCCAAACCCAGTGCGTTGATCTCGAAACCAGGAGCAGTTACGCTCCCAGCATGTAGGACTGTGTACACAATCCCAATGCATTGATCTGTAAACCAGGAGCAATAACCCTCCCAGCAAGTAAAATTCCATACATGACACCAGTGCATTGATCTGTATACCAGGAGCAGTTACCCTCCCAGCATGTAGGACTGTGTACGCCACCCCAGTGAAATGATGTGCAAACCAGGAGCAATTACCGTCCTGGCATGTAGGACTATGTACACTCCCCCAGTGCATTGATCTGTGAACCAGAATCAGTTACTCTCCCAGCATGTAGGAATGTGTACATCACCCCAGTGCATTGATCTGTGAATCAGGAGCAGTTGCCCTCCCAGCATGTAGGACTCTGTATACCACCCAGTGCATTGATGTGTAACCCTGGAGCCATAACCATCCCAGCAAGGAGAATTACATACATGACACCAGTGCATTGATCTATATATCTGTACACCGCCCCATTGCATTGATCTGTAACCCAGGAGCTGTTACTCTCCCAGCATGTAAGACTGTGTACACCATACCAGTGCATTGATCTGTCAACCAGGAGCAATTGCCCTCCCAGCATGTAGGACAGGGTACTCCACACTAGTACATTGATCTGTAACCCAAGCGTAGTTACCCTCTCAGCATGTAGGACTGTGTACACCACCCCAGTGCATTGATCTGTAACTAAGGAGCTGTTACTCTCTCAGCATGTAAGACTGTGTACACCATCCCAGTGCATTGATCTGTCAACCAGGAGCAATTGCCCTACCAGCATGTAGGACTGGGTACTCCACCCTAGTGCATTGATCTGTAACCCAGGCGTAGTTACCCTCTCAGCATGTAGGACTGTGTACACCATCCCCGTACATTGATCTGTAAACCAGGAACAGTAAGCCACCCAGCAAGTAGAATTCCATACATAACCCCAGTGCATTGATCTGTATACCAGGAGCAGTTACCCTCACAACGTGTAGGACTGTTTACACCATCCCAGTGCATTGATCTGTAAACCAGGAGCTGTTACTGTCCCAGCATGTAGGACTGTGTACAACCCCCCACTGCATTGATCTATAATCCATGAGCTGTTACTCTCCCAGCATGTAGGACTGTGTACAGACTCCCAGTGCATTGATCTGTAAACCTCCCAGCAAGTAGAATTCCATACATGACACCACTGCATTGATGTGTAACCCAGGAGCAGTTACCCTCCCATCATGTAGGACTGTGTACCCAAATCCAGTGCGTTGATCTCGAAGCCAGAGCAGTTACGCTCCCAGCATGTAGGACTGTGTACACCATCCCAGTGCTTGAACCGGAAACCAGGAGCAGTTACCCACCTAGCATGTAGGAAAGTGTGCCACAAACTAGTGCTTTGATCTTTAAAACTAGAGCAGTTACCTTCCCGGCACGTAGGACTGTGTACCCTACCCCAGTGCATTGATCTTTAAACCAGGAGCAGTAACACTCCCAGCATGTAGGACTGTGTTCACCACCCCAGTGCATTGATCTGTAAACCAGGAGCAGTTACCCTCCCAGCATGTAGGAAAGTGTGCCACAAACCAGTGCATTGATCTTTAAAACAGGAGCAGTTACCTTCCCGGCATGTAGGACTGTGTACCCTACCCCAGTGCATTGATCTTTAAACCAGGAGCAGTAACACTCCCAGCATGTAGGACTGTGCACACCGCCCCAGTGCATTGATCTGTAACCCAGGAGTATTTGCCCTTCCACCATCTAGAACTGTGTACCCCACTCCAGTGCACTGATCTGTAAACCAGGAGCATTTTCGCTCACAGCATGTAGGACTGTGTACACCATCGCAGTGCATTGATCTGTTACCCAGGAGATGTTACCCTCCCAGCATGTAGGACTGTGTACCCCACCCCAGTGCACTGATCTGTAAACCAGGAGCATTTTCGCTCACAGCATGTAGGACTGTGTACACCATCGCAGTGCATTGATCTGTTACCCAGGAGATGTTACCCTCCCAGCATGTAGGACTGTGTACACCACCCCAGTGCATTGATCTGTAAACCAGGAGCAGTTACCCTCCCAGTATCTAGGACTGCGTACACCACGCCAGTGCATTGATCTGTAACCCAGGAGCAGTTTCCCTCTCAGTTCCTAGGATTGTGTACACCACCCCAGTGCACTGATTTGAAAACCAGGTGCAGTTACCCTCCCAATATCTAGGACTGTGTACACCACCCCAGTGCATTGATCTGTAACCTAGGAGCAGTTGCCCTCCCAGCATGTAGGACTGTGTACACCAACCCATTGCATTGATCTGTAAACCAGGAGCAGTTACTCTACCAGCATGTAGGACTGTGTACACCACCCCAATGCATTGATCTTTAAACCAGGAGCTGTTACCTTCTCAGCATGTAGGACTGTGCACACCGCCACGGTGCATTGATCTGTAAACCAGGAGCAGTTCCTCTCCCGGTATGTACGAGTGTATACACCACCCCAGTGCATTGATCTGGAAACCAGGAGCGGTTAACATCCCGGCAATAAGGACTGTGCACCCCACCCTAGTGCATTGATCAGTAAACCAGGAGCAGTGACCCTCCCAGCATGTAGGACTGTGTACACCATCCCAGTGCATTGATCTGTCAACCAGAAACAATACCCCTCCCAGCATTTAGGACTGGGTACTCCACCCTAGTGCATTGATCTGTAACCCAGGCGTATTTACCCTCCCAGCATATAGGACTGTGTCGACCATCCCAGTACATTGATCTGTATACCAGGAGCAGTTACCCTCCCAGCATGTAGGACTGTGTACACCACCCCATTGGATTGATCTGTAAACCAGGAGCTGTTACACTCCCAGCATGTAGAGATGTGTACACCAACGCAGTGCATTGATCTGTAACCCAGGAGCAGTTACCCTCCCAGCATGTAGGACTGTGTACGCCACCCCAGTGCGTTGATCTGTACACCAGGATCTGTTACCCTCTCAGCATGTAGGACTGTGTACCCAAATCCAGTGCGTTGATCTCGAAACCAGGAGCAGTTACACTCCCACCATTTAGGACTGCGTACAACGCCCCTGTGCATTGATCTGTAACCCAAGAACAGTTACCTTCCCGGCATGTAGGACTGTGTACACCATTCCAGTGCATTGATCTTTAAACCAGGAGCAGTTACCCTCCTAGCATGTAGGAAAGTGTACCACAAACCAGTGCATTGATCTTTAAAACAGGAGAAGTTAACTTTCCGGCATGTAGGACTGTGCACCTCACTCCAGTGCAATGATCTTTTCGCGAGGAGCAGTAACACTCCCAGCATGCAGGACTGTGTACACCACCCCAGTGCATTGATCTGTAATCCCGGAGCAGTTACCCTCCCAGCGTGTAGGACTGTGCTTCAGGCCCAGTGCATGGATCTGTAACCTAGAGCATTTGCCCTCCCACCATGTAGGACTGTGTATCCCACCCGAATGCACTGATCTGTAAACCAGGAGCAGGTTCGCTCCCAGCATGTAGGACTGTGTACAACATCCCAGTGCATTGATCTGTAACCCAGGAGCAGTTACCCTCCCAGAATCTAGGACTGTGTACACCTCCCCAGTGCATTGATCTTTAAAACAGGAGCAGTTTCCCTCCCAGTATCTAGGATTGTGTACACCACCCAAGTGCATTGATTTGTAAACCAGGAGCAGTTACCCTCCCAGTATCTAGGACTGTGTACAGCACCCCAGTGCATTGATCTGTAACCCAGGAGCAGTTACCCTCCCAGCATGTAGGACTGTGCACACTACCCAAGTGCATTGATTTGTAAACCAGGAGCAGTTACCCTCCCAGTATCTCGGACTGTGTACAGCAACCCAGTGCATTGATCTGTAAACCAGGAACAGTTACTCTCCCAGCGTGTAGGACTGTGTACACCTCCAGAGTGCATTGATCAGTAAACCAGGAGCAGTTACCCTCCCAGTATCTAGGACTGTGTACACCACTCAATGCATTGATCTTTAAACCAGGAGCTGTTACTCTCCCAGCATGTAGGACTGTGCACACCACCACGGTGCAGTGATCTGTAAACCAGGAGCAGTTCCTCTCCCAGCATGTACGATTGTGTACACCACCCCAGTGCATTGATCAGTAAACCAGGAGCAGTTGCCCTCCCAGCACGTAGAACTGTGTACACCATCCCAGTGCATTGATCTGTCAACCAGGAGCAATTGCCCTCCCAGCATGTAGGACTGGGTACTCCACCCTAGTGCATTGATCTGTAAACCCGGAGCAGTAACCCTCCCGGCAAGCAGAATTCCATGCATGACACCAGTGCATTGATCTGTATCCCAGGAGCAGTTACCCTCCCAGCATGTAGGACTGTGTCCACCATCCCAATGCATTTATCTGTAAACCTGGAGCTATTCCTCTCGCAGCATGTAGGACTGTGTACACCACCCCAGTGCATTGATCTGTAAACCAGGAGCAGTTCCTCTCCCAGCATGTAGGACTGTGTACACCACCCCAGTGCATTGATCAGTAAACCAGCAGCAGTTGCCCTCCCAGCACGTAGAACTGTGTACACCATCCCAGTGCATTGATCTGTCAACCAGGAGCAATTGCCCTCCCAGCATGTAGGACTGGGTACTCCACCCTAGTGCATTGATCTGTAACTCAGGCGTAGTTACCCTCTCAGCATGTAGGTCTGTGTACACCACCCAGTGCATTAATCTGTAAACCCGGAGCAGTAACCCTCCCAGATAGTAGAATTCCATACACGGCACCAGTGCATTGATCTGTATACCAGGAGCAGTTACCCTCCCAGCATGTAGGACTGTGTACAGCACCCCAGTGCATTGATCTGTAAACCAGGAGCTGTTACCCTCCCAGCATGTAGGACTGTGTACACCGCCACAGTGCATTGATCTGTAACCCTGGAGCAGTTAATCTCCAAGCATGTAGGACTGTCTACCCCACCCCAGTGCACTGACCTGTAAACAAGGAGCAGTTTCGCTCCCAGCGTGTAGGACTGTGTACACCACCCCAGTGCATTGATCTGTAAACCAGGACCAGTTACCCTCCCAGTATCAAGGACTGTGTACAGAAACCCAGTGCATTGATCTGTAAACCAGGAACAGTTACTCTCCCAGCGTGTAGGACTGTGTACACCTCCAGAGTGCATTGATCAGTAAACCAGGAGCAGTTACCCTCCCAGTATCTAGGACTGTGTACACCACTCAATGCATTGATCTTTAAACCAGGAGCTGTTACTCTCCCAGCATGTAGGACTGTGCACACCGCCACGGTGCATTGATCTGTAAACCAGGAGCAGTTCCTCTCCCAGCATGTACGAGTGTGTACACCACCCCAGTGCATTGATCAGTAAACCAGGAGCAGTTGCCCTCCCAGCACGTAGAACTGTGTACACCATCCCAGTGCATTGATCTGTCAACCAGGAGCAATTGCCCTCCCAGCATGTAGGACTGGGTACTCCACCCTAGTGCATTGATCTGTAACCCAGGCGTAGTCACCCTCTCAGCATGTAGGTCTGTGTACACCACCCAGTACATTAATCTGTAAACCCGGAGCAGTAACCCTCCCAGCAAGCAGAATTCCATGCATGACACCAGTGCATTGATCTGTATCCCAGGAGCAGTTACCCTCCCAGCATGTAGGACTGTGTCCACCATCCCAGTGCATTTATCTGTGAACCTGGAGCTATTCCTCTCCCAGCATGTAGGACTGTGTACACCACCCCAGTGCATTGATCTGTAAACCAGGAGCAGTTCCTCTCCCAGCATGTAGGACTGTGTACACCACCCCAGTGCATTGATCAGTAAACCAGGAGCAGTTGCCCTCCCAGTACGTAGAACTGTGTACACCATCCCAGTGCATTGATCTGTCAACCAGGAGCAATTGCCCTCCCAGCATGTAGGACTGGGTACTCCACCCTAGTGCATTGATCTGTAACCCAGGCGTAGTTACCCTCTCAGCATGTAGGTCTGTGTACACCACCCAGTGCATTAATCTGTAAACCCGGAGCAGTAACCCTCCCAGATAGTAGAATTCCATACACGGCACCAGTGCATTGATCTGTATACCAGGAGCAGTTACCGTCCCAGCATGTAGGACTGTGTACAGCACCCCAGTGCATTGATCTGTAAACCAGGAGCTGTTACCCTCCCAGCATGTAGGACTGTGTACACCGCCACAGTGCATTGATCTGTAACCCTGGAGCAGTTAATCTCCAAGCATGTAGGACTGTCTACCCCACCCCAGTGCACTGATCTGTAAACCAGGAGCAGTTTCGCTCCCAGCGTGTAGGACTGTGTACACCACCCCAGTGCATTGATCTGTAAACCAGGACCAGTTACCCTCCCAGCATGTACAGCTGTGCCCACCAACGCAGTGCGTTGATCTGTTAACCAGGAGCAGTTACCCTCCCAGCATGTAGGACTGTGTACCCCACCCCAGTGCACTGATCTGTAAAGCAGGAGCAGTTTCGCTCCCAGCATGTAGGACTGTGTACACCATCCCAGTGCATTGATCTGTAAACCAGGAGCAGTTACCCTCCCAGTATCTGGGACTGTGTACACCTCCCCAGTGCATTGATCTGTAAACCACAGCAGTTACCCTCTCAGTATGTTGAGAAGTGTATACCACCCCAGTGCATTGGTCTGTACACAAGGAGCAGTTACCCTTCCAGAATGTAGGATTGTGGACACCATCCTCGTGCAGTGTTCAGTAACACTGTGTTAGATCCCTGTCCAGTGTGGGGAAACTTGCAGCCCATGCTGGAACTGACAGGATATGCAGCTCCCATCGATTTCCAGCTCCATCTCTCCATTTGGCCATGACAAGGGGGTGTTGTGTGTGTGAATATCACTGCCATAAAGAGACAGAGATGGAGGGGTAATCCGTTTAAACAATAACAAATGGGAGGGGTATGGGAAATATACAGTGGGGGGATACTGAGAGGCAGTGTTATGGAAGGATGTGTTCCCAGGTTTCAGAATGCTGAAATGAAAACCTTTTAACAGCATGCTGTAACATAAGCCAGTGTTTCCAGGAAGGGTAGGTGAACAGGATATTGGTGGGAGTTCAGATGATGCAGAGTTTTGGATGAGTATTTGTTCTGCAACTTTGAATCTTGGAAAAGGGTCTGCAGAGTCTTTGACTCATTGGGCTAAATCTAACAATAATTTGTCTCAGTGCCATTTTCCTTGAGTGTGACAGAGGGATTGTCTGCACGAGGCAGATCTAGTTTCCTGGTGCTATCTTATCGAACTCACCTCATTAACTACCAGACCCCACCCCATGGGGTCCCTCTCATTCAATACTAGCACGATTCTCCCACTCATCGTGGTTGGAGGTACTCACCATCGCCCGGATGTCCCTGGATATTCCATGATCCCTGACACTGGTGTCATCTTTAAAAGGCCATTAGGCCATTAGCTTTCTGTGTTAGGAGCTGCCCTGCACAGTTTACCCTGAGTATGGCAGATAAGGGACAATTACACCACAGTTTGTCGTCAGGGGCACAGAGGTCCTGGTGGATGGGCTAGTACAGAGGGGGAACATTCTCTTCCCAAAGGGGGCCCCATCATCGAGCATGGTCTAAGCTCCCACCCATCTCAGTGCAGTATCTACAGTCTAAAGAAATATCCAGCAATACAGGACGAGCATCAATAATCTTCCCCGCTCTGTCAGGATAAGGATCACCGTATTCTCTCTGCTCCCTCACACTCACTGTATATCTGTTATAGCACCGACTCCGGAACAAGGCTCATGCTCCACCACTCTCACTGAGACATGCCGCACCTTCTCTCTGTCTGTCTCTGTCTCTCTCTCTGTCTCTGTCTCTCTGTCTCTCTCTGTCTTTCTCTCTGTCTCTGTCTCTCTGTCTCTCTCTGTCTCAGTCTCTTTGCCTCTCTCTCTGTCTCTGTTTCTGTCTCTCTGTCACGCTCGCTCTCTCTGTCACCCCGTCCACTTTACCCCCCCAGATCAATTACACTGCATGGATACAACGCTGTCGACAGACTTCCTCTGAAAACCTCACCATTTGCCATTATCCCCACCTACACCAGCACTAATAGCAGGGCCACACCCACTCCCACCCTCATTCCCTTCCCTCCCTTTCTCCCATTCCAGGAGAAACAGCCTGGAATAGGACCGAAAGGGCCAAGCCGGGTGGTGAAGTGCCCGATATCCGTTCCCTCACCCCCTCCCCCTGCCATGTGGGGAGGACCCTGGTATGAGCCGGAGAGGACCGAGACGCCTCGTGTGGAGATTCTGAAACATCCACATCCCACCGACCGAGTAAGGAGCAATGTTCAGTGAAGGGCAATTCTCACTTTAAACCCACTGGCAGCTCCGTTTCCCCCCGGCACAACTTAGAAGCCGTGGCCCTGATGCCATCGCCCTTTTATGTCGAGCTGGTACAAATTGTATCCCCACGGTCTTGGTGGGCAGGAGGGTGGGCTCACAACACATTGTCTCCCCAACCTCCCAGGAGGGGAGCACGGAGACTCCCTCCTACACCTCCCCCTGTAAACAGCTCAGATACTGAAACTAATCTGTGATAGTTACTGCTCTCCCAACTTGTCCTGACAGCTTCAAAAATCTGTGCTCATATGCACCCAGCGCTCTCTGTTCCTGCACCCCCTTTATAAAGTTCATCACCTCACACTGCCCTGCACTGATCCCCAACTGCCATAAATCTGAACACTACACCAACGTATCCATGTTGTGTTAGAGTTCCACACTGTCCTCCATAGACTTCAGAGTTCTTCCAGGTTTGGTGCCATCTACAAACATTGAGATTGTCATAGCGTCACAGTCCCCATGAAACAACTGAAATCCTGCCACACTCACAAGTGTGAGCAAGTGAAATACTGATATATTCCTATGGATGGGGTCGAATAATGACATGCTGTCAATGGAGCAACAAAAATCCTGACACACACCAGACGGAGCAAATTAAATATTGACAAACCATAGAGCAAGAGAAATCCGGATAGGTTCCACTTATCGATATCCATCAAGGTATAATGTGATGAAGTTGAAAGTGTGTACTGTACCTTTAAAAGACAGTGAATGCTGTTCTGAACCGAGAGCTTACAAGCACCTGTGATATGAGAGGATGGCAGACCCAGAAACAGTATATTGCTGTAGAGATGGAGTCTGAAAATAAGCAGTTAAGTGAAAGAGGGTCCCAGAGATGTGCATAGTTAAAGCAAAATGTTCACTTTCAGAGTTAAAAAATAAATTGATGTTTTTTATTTAAACAGTGGAATTTGGGAGTTCTCTGTCCCTCATATTTTATCAGTTTACGAGGCGAATTGAGTATTTCTTTATGTTTCATTTAAGTTACCAGATGAGCTTCACGCCGTGTCCTAACCTTTCCCGTGTGTGTATCTGTGTGGGGCAGGTCTGGCAGTCTCTGTGGTGCTTAAAGTGATGCAATGCCACCGAATGCTGGCCTCCACACGCCACTGCACAGGCATTGGTAGAGGGTGAAAATCAAGAGGGATTCATTCAGAGAGGGGGAGGGAGAGGGCAGCTGCTCACAGCACCATCCAAACTGATGTCTTATCCATGTACTGATCTAAATGTCCTTTAAACGTTGTAGCTGTCCCTGCTTTCACCACTTGCTCTGCAACTTCATTCCACATACATGCCAGACTCTGTCTAAAATAATTACCTCTCATGACTTTTGTAAATCTTTTTCCTCGCACCTTAAAAGTTCCCTCCGTTTTGAATCCACAACTCGAGGGAAAAGACATCAGCCCTTCAGCTTCTCTGTACCCCTCATTATTTTATAAACCTCTGTAAAGTTACCCTTTTATTCTCATACCCTCCAGTGAAAAAAAGTCCCAGCCTATCCAGCCTCTCCTTGTAGCTCAATCCCTCCATTCCTAACAACATCCAGGTTAATCTCTTCTGAACCGTCTCCAGCTTATTAATATCAAGGTCAATAATATCAAAGTGAATAGTCAAGGTATTTTTTAAGGGTAGGGGAGTCCAGAACTGGAGGACATATATTGCAGGTGAGAGTGGAAACACTTAAAAGTGATCTAAGAGACAGCTTTTTCACCCAGAGGGTAGTGTGCCTATGGAATGAGCGGGCAGGGTGACCAGGCTGGACACAGTATTCCAGAAGAGGTCTCACCAATACCCTATACAATCTCAACATGACGTCCCAATTCCTATATTCAAAGGTCTGCCCAAAGAAGACAATTGTGTTAAACACCTTCTTAACAGCACTGTCTATATGAGATGCAAATTTTAAAGAATTATACATGACGGCCTAGGTCTCTGTTCTAAAAAACTGCCAAAGCCCCTACTTTTAATTGTATAGGTCCTGCTCGTGTTTGATTTACCAAATCCAATACCTCACATTAATCCAAACTAAACTCCATCTGCCACCCCTCAGCCCAGTGTGTGATATTACCACCTCCTCACCTTCTCCGTTTAATTTTAAAATTCCCTCCCCATTTCCAGGATGCCTGCGCACTCCGGCCTTGATTTTCACAAAAACCCTGAGCTTGGTTTACCTTGTGTGGTTAGGGGGAGGAGGGACAGATTGCAGACACAGTTAGTGGGGAGGAGAGGCTGGACAGTAGTCAGCGGCCTGGTATCATTTCATGGTTTTAGGAAGAGGGCTGTCGCATGTTCGAGATGGGTAACAGTGATCGGTGTTTTGGGACCAGAAATTAATCTTTTCCTTCATCTCTGGTGTTCAGTAATAAATATCCATTTGAGACCGTTCATTGGGAAGAGTGTGTCTGCAGGATTTCTTCCCTAATATTGCAGACTAGCATAGCATGTACACTTAACATCCTACAATTGAGACAAATATCTTGCATTTGTTTAACAATTCCAAGTGTTTTTGTAGTTCAGTAATGGTAACCTGATTATAATAAATCCACACCGAGCTGAAAGTGGGCACTAAAATATTACCCAAAATCTGGGTAATGTAGTGGGTAGTGTACCTGCCTCTGAGCCAGAACTCTGGATTTGATTCCAATTCCTGAACTTCTGTGGTAGTGTTCCCAGCTCTGGACTAGAAGGCCTGGATTCAAGTCCTGCCTGTTGCAGAGGTATGTCACATCATGTCAGAATAGGCTGATGAACAAACACACAGGAGAATAATGTTACAGCTTTAAGAGTATTGCTGAGTGATGCTAGTGTCCCTACTTCCGAGCACAAAGGTCTAGGTATAAAGCCCACAGAAGTGTCTCATAATACATCTGAACAAACTGATTAAAATGGATTTAGAATTGTGCCTTGATGGAGAAGGAAGAGGTGTCAGTATTGCATTTCCGAATTTAGGCCCAGGATGACTGAAAGTACAGCCATTCGTGTTGATTGAAGTCACATTTCGCAGCAGTAAAGGTTTATAAAGTCAGAACCGTCATGGATGGGTGAGTAGCCAGGGTTTCTCCCCAGGTTAGGGGCGTTCAAAACTAGAGGGCATCGGTGGAAAGTGAGAGGGGAAAAGTTTTGATGAGGCCTAAAGGGCACCTTTTCACACAGAGGGTGGTGAGCGTATGGAATGAGCTGCCAGAGGAAGTGATGGAGGCTGGTAAAATACAGCATGTAAAAGGCATCTGGATGCTGACTGACCTGCCAAGCTTTTCCAGCAATTTCTGTATTTGTTTAAAAATGCATTCATTTTAACAAAGGTATTCTGAATAAATTAAGCATTTTATTTTTTAATGACACAGAGCCATGTAAACATATTTCAAATCAACCGAGACCATTTTCTGCTAAGGGTATGGCTCTCTGCATGACAGCAGCAATGATGCACCTACATGGAACAGGGAATGTGATGGAGACATAGTTTGGACAATGTACAAGGAGACCTCACATGATCTAGTTTGTGAGAGGATGACATTATTGTGTGATTCAGCTCAGAGAGGGAGAAAATGTAATCTGCCTGAGAAGGAATGGCCTATTTCACTCTCTCTCCCTCATTGTTCCTCATTCCAGCAATGTGTGCGAGCTAAAAAAAACTCTAAAGTCATCGTTACCTTTCTTATTTTTCTGGAATCCCTGCAGTGTTGAAACAGGCACTTCGGCCCAACAAGTCCATACCAACCTTCCTAACCCATTTCCCTATATTTACCTCTGACTATTGCATCTAACCTAGAAATCGCTGAACACGACGGACAATTTAGCATGAGCAATCCAACGAACCTACACAGTTTGAGCTGTGGTAGGAAACTAGATCACCAATTTGGAAGCTCACACCGAAAAGTGGCGAATGTGCAAACTCCATACAGACAAGTGGAGAATGGACAAACTCCACACAAACAGTCACTCAAGGCTGTAAGTGAACCCAAGTCCCTGGTGCTGTGAGGCAGCAGTGCTAACCACCGTGCTCCCCTATGGGTGATCCCTGACCAGAATTCACTGGAATCTCCTCACTGCCTAAAGCAAAGGGAAATCCGCCAAATCCAACTCTCCCAGGATGAAATCCCATTGCTAGCAGCTTGTGTGAGTACAATATCTTCAGAAGCAGAATAATGTTTTAGACAATCTTGCAATTTTTCCTTTGTCATGAGTTCCAATATTATCTGGACAAAGTTCTTTCAAGTTAAATTGCAGAGATTGTGTGTGTGTGTGTGTGTGTGTCAGTGTTTTTAGAAAGTGAAATATTGATTATATATTTGCAATACCCAAAGAGTTTGCCATTCATCTTTCCATCATAGTTTGAGTAACATTGCTCTGGATCATAAATGTGTTGTTTTAGCAGATTAAACAAACTAGCCTGACTTGTTCCTAAAACTGACTCTGACCCAGTCTGAGACCGATATGATCGGCCATATCACCAACCTGGTTACATTTAACATTTGTTGTGAGCAGTGGAGGAGTGGGACTAAAAAAGGAAGCAGTGACCCAAAAAGCCGGGGAACTATCGGCTGGTCAGCCTGATGTCAGTGGTGGGTGTGTTGTTGGAGGAGATTGTGAGGGATAACATTTACATACATTTGGGAAGGCAAGGGCTGATCGGAGCAGACAACGTAGGTTTCTGCATGGGAAATCATGTCTCATTAATTTGACTGAGTCTTTTGAAGTGGTGACAAAGAAGACTGGTGAAGGCAGTTTGGTAGACATTGTCTATAGGGACTTCAGCAAGGTTTTCATTTAATAGAACAAAGAGCAAAGAAAATGTACAGCCCAGGAATAGGCCCTTCGCCCTCCAAGCCTGAGCCGATCCAAGTGTACTGTCTAAATCTGTCGGTCAATTCTTAAACATCTGTCTCCCTCTGCTCCCCACTTACTCATGCATCTGTCCAGACGCATCTTCATGAATCTACCTGCCTGCCTCTACCACCTCTGCTAGTAACGTGTTCCAAACGCCTACCACCCTCTGAGTGAAATACTTACCGCGTGTAACTTTCCACCCCTCCCTTTGAAAGCACGACCTCTCGTTATTGAATCGTTCACCCTGGGAAAAAGCTTGTCTCTGTCCACCCTGTCTATACCCTTCATGATTTTGCAAACCTCAATCAGGTCCCCCTCAATCTCCTTTTCTTCTGGTGAAAATAAACCTAACCTACTCAACCTCTCTTCATAGCTAGTATTTCATTCTGATTGGTAGACAGATTAGTAAATTTCAGTCACATGGGATACAGAAGAAGCTAGTCACAATTGGCTTGAAGGAAGAGGGATATTTTTCAGACTGGAGGCTTGTGAACAGCAGTGTAAGAATCAGTATTGAGTTCACTGCAGTTCATCATTTATGTAAAGGATTTAGCCGTGAATATTGGGGCCATAGTTGGTAAGTTTACCGATTACATCAGAAAGGTGGAGTAGTAAATTATCTCAGAGTACAACGATACCACAAATAGATGAGTCAAAGGGGCAAGGAGTGACAGATGAAGTTTAATTTAGATAAATATGAGGTTTTGCATTTTGGGAAGGCAAATCAGGGCAGAAATTACGCACTTAATGGTAAGGTCCTGGGGATTGTTGTGGAAGAAAGGGACCTAGGGCTGCAGGTACATTGTTCCTTGAAAGTGGAGTTGAAGGGACAGTGTGTGCAGAACACATTTGGTACATTTGCCTTAATCAGTCAGAGTATAGGAGTTTAGATTTCATTACAGTGTGGAAACAGACCCTTCGGGCCAACAAGTACACACCGACCCCCAAAGCGAAACCCACCCCTTACCTTTTGGGCAATTTAGCATGGCCAATTCACCTGACCTGCGCATCTTTGGACTGTGGGAGGAAACCGGAGGAAACCCACTCAGACACGGGGAGAACGTGCAAACTCCACACAGTCAGTCGCCTGAGGCGGGAATTGAACCCGGGGCTCTGGCACTGTGAGGCAGCAGTGCTAACCACTGTGTCACCGTGCCGCCCACGATGTTGTGGTGGCATGATGCATCTCTACAGGATGTTGGTGAGCCCACTTTAAGAATACTGCGTACAACTCGGTTTTCTGCAGAAATGACTTACACGGATGTTCCAGGTCTGGAGGTTTGAGCTTGAGGGAGAGGTTAGTTAGGTTGAGGTGTTTCCCCCTGGAGTGTCAGAGGCTGAGTGGTGACCTTACAGAGGTTTATAAAATATTCAGGAGCATGGATATTCTGAACAGCCACGTTATGTTTCCCAGTATAGCGGAGTCCAGAACAAGAGGGCATAGGTTGAAGGGGAGAGGGCGAATGATTTGGAAGGGACCTGAAGATAAATGTTTCACACAGAGAGTGGTGTGTGTACGGAAAGTGCTGTCAGAGGAAGTGCTGAAGGCGGTTAAAATCGCACATTTACAAGCATCTGAAAGAGGAGGGATATTAGCCAAATGCTTGCAAATGGGACTGGGTCAGATTTGATATGTGATCGGAGTGAACAGATTGGACTAACGGGTCTGTTTCCATTCTGCATGACTCTCTGATTCTATAAGAAGGATGACGAATAATTCCGAAAGGACCTTTCAAGTCGGAATTCTCTTCCCTGGAAGTTTATCTTGCCTCTGTGTTCACATTGAATGAAAGCTGCGTTAGGTAAATATTTGACAGAGAAGTGAATCATGCATAATGGGATGCAGACAAGAAAGTGGGGCTGAGACCACAACCTGATCAGCCACAATCTTAGTGCCTGGTGGAGAAGGCTCAATGTCTCTAATGACCCACTCCTGCTGCTCAGTCCTGTTTCTGTGTTCCATTCAGCCCCTCATACCTGCTAGACAGGGAAAGTTGGAGGCCACTTACTCCTATAACTTGGTGCACAGTAACAAAGGAGACCATTCAGCCTCTCAAGACTGTCACACACGGTTTGAGGTGATTTGGGAAATGTAATTGGAAAACACAGACTAGGGATGAAAGAGGCCCCTCATTTCTCTTTACAGAGTTTCCCCTCTCTGCAACTTGTGCTTCATTTGTTGGTCATGTTATAGATCCAGATTCTCTGAGAATACAGCCCCTATACCGCACCCAGCGATGGCTCACAAAATCCTCTGATCTTCCTGACTGCAAAATTCAATAACAAACATTCATTAAAATAATACCCACTAACTTTCCAATAACAGAATGTGAGTACATCAGAAACAGGGGCAAGTCGTTCACTCCCCAAGCCTGCCTTGTCCTTCACTAAGATTGTGGCTGATCTGCTCTCGGCCTGAAATCCTCTTTAATGCCCAATTCCTCATAGCCCTCACCTCTCTGACAGGTCAAAATCTATCTACCTCCTCTTCAAATACTTTCAGTCATCTAGCTCCCCAACACTCTTGAGAAGAGAAGTTCTGATATTCAACACCACCTGTTTGAAGAAAACACTTGCTGCTCCTATATCATGGATTTTTGATATGAAGGGTTCAGGCAAAACTGACCGGCCCTGATATCAGGGCCGTGGTTGACTTCTGTTGACATCAAGGAACTTAACAAAACTGGACTTAATGGGAATCAGAGTAAACGCTCCAGTGTTTGGAGTCAAACATGGCACAAAGGAAGATGTTCATCATCTCAGTCCTGGGTCACCTCTGTGGGAGATCCTCAGGGTAGCTTCCTCTTCACAAACAGCTTCAGCTACTTCATCAATGTCTCCTCGCTCCCACCCCCACCTCCACTCTCCCCACCATAAGATCAAAAGTGGGTATGGTCACTGAAGATTCCACAATGTTTAGAACATGTTATCCTCCGTCAGCTCCTGAACTGGCCTGTGTCCATGTGCAGCAAGACCCAGACTCCATTGAAACTTATGCTGTTAACATGTCTGTAGCATTCATGTAACAGCACTACCGGACACTGCACATTGCCACAGTAAAACAAGAGTTCATTCAGCATCTAACGCTGATTTCACAGGCATACGAGGAAGCCATTCAGCCCATTGACACTATTGGAGAAGAACAGGGACAACCCATTCAGTGCCTCCAGCCTATTACTCAGGAAGAGATTGAGTCTGGTGTGATGGACCACACCAAAGCCCCTCGAAACTATTTCAAGACAGTAGCCTAGACTCTAATGTTTTCTCACAAACTTTGAATTCTATTTTTTTTTTAAAGAAAATGTAAACTGCCTGTTCCAGATGCAATGTGACTGGTCAAACTACTCAGTGTGAAGCAAAACACCATCTACTTAAACACGAAAGATGAAATAAAACCAAAGAAAGAGTACTTTAAAATAACGTAATTCAATTGGACAACTTAACAGAATAATAGATCTGGTAGCTATTACTAATGAACTAGTCCAACATAAGAAATTCCCATAAACACAGCCCTCGGCAAAAAGGAAAATTCAGGAATTGAAAACAGCATCAAGAGAAAATTCAGAGAGAGTAGCAGCCAGGAGACATTCCCTGAAACATCCAACTCTGTGGAGACCCCACCCAAAACCTAGTGATCCTAATCTGTGAGAACTGGTTACACCCATTCAGGCTGCATTAAAATAAACCCAAGGCCTCGCTAGCTGTTTACTCAAGTGGTCTGAACTAGCCAGCTTGGTAACAATCGTTTAATCTCTCTCTTAAAAGAAACCAGGAAAAAATGACCTCTTAAAGCTGCAGCATTGTCACACTTGTCAGCACATCGAACTGTCAATCAGGAATCAGGGGTAACCCAGTCAGTCCCCTGTCCTTGTCCAATCGGACGAGGAAGAAGCCAGTCAGTCTCTTGAGCCACTTACACAGGAACAGCAGGAGGCCATTCCCACTCAATGCCCTTACACAGGGAATTTATGCTGATTCCTGATGAATGTCTTATGCCTGAAACGTCGGTTCTCCTGCTTCTCGGATAATGCCTGACCTGCTGTGCTTTTCCAGCAATCCACTCTCTACTCTGATCTCCAGCATCGACAGTCTTAAGTGTCTCCTAAATGATGCTCTAACATGATGAACAAGTGGATCAGAGGTTGCACAGACAGACTGTTCCATGTTGTTCCTCCTGGCTCCGTTCCTCATGATACACACTTTAACGTGGTTTTCTAGCAGTGAGCAGAGAAGTCATATGTCTTGTATGAAGAGTCAAGAAGGCATCTTTCATCTCCGAGAAGCCAGCCTGGTGTTCTCTATGTAGGGCAGAAGCTGTTGGGAAAAGCTACCTGTTTCAGATGGAAGGTATTGTGGCTGCTGTTGGGGATTGTGAGCAACCTGACGTTCAGTACGGGTTCACATGCCGACTGCACAATAACGTGGGGAGAGTTAATTTAGGAATAAGAACGCTTAGGAAAGTCACGTTAGACTGATGAATGAACTGTCGAAGTTCAAATAATGCTGATCTTGCTCATGTTGATCTTGTCTCGTGCTCGTCCTGCTCAGTGTAACCTGTGTACCTTACTCTGTCCAAGTCTATTTCCACCCTATGGTCTGCCTGGCCATGCTAACAATGATCTGCCTCCACTGCTCATAAATAAAGTGCTTCCCTGGACTGAGGTACACGTGGCAATAAATCAAACCAATCAATCCTGGGTAAAGTATGGAATTTCTCTCCCTGTCAATGTCTGTTTTGGAAATAAGTGATCGCTGCCACTCCTCGTGTTTCAGCATCATCATTTCTTCGACTCTCACAGCTCTGCATATTAAACACTCAACCTCTTCACTCTATCCTCATGTTACCATCACCCGTGTCTGCAGTAAGGAGATCATCCCTTACAAAGGAGATCAAATCTGTCGTGAGTGCCCCAAATACTCCCTCAGCAAGGCTCTACAACAGCAGGAAGATGGCTTTACTTATGTATTCGAATCATCTTACAATGAAGGACAGCATACCATTGACTGCACCCATTACTTACAAAGGGTTTGATTCGGAGCAGTCAGCATCAGTTTGTGAGTGGGAGATCATGCTTCCCAAATGTCTTAGAGTCCTTTGATGAAGTGATCAAGAAGGTTGATTTGGGCAGAGCGGTAAACGTAGTCTCTATGGATTTCAGTCAGGCCTTATAAGTTTCCATATGGCAGGCTGTTCTCTAAGATTACATCGAGTGGAATGCTGGGGGATTTGGCCAATTGGATACAAAGTTGGCCTGTTGGTAGAAAGCAGAGAATTTAGTGGAAGGATGCTTGTCAGACCGGAGGCTGGGTCCATAGCTGTTTGTTATCTATGATTTGGTTGAGAATGTACAAGCCATAATTAATAAGTTTGCAGATGACACTAAAATAAATGGTAGCGTGATCAGTGAGGAAGTTTATCAGAAATTGCAGCAGGCCCTTTATCAGTTGGGCAAGTGGGCCGAGAAATGGCAAATGGAGTTGAATATAGAGGAGTGAGGTCTTTCATTTTGGAATATCAAAACAAGGTAGGAGTTCCATGGTGCATGGGAGTAACCTACGGGGTATAGTGGGCAGAGAGACCTTAGCATTCAGGTGCACGGTTCCCTGAGAGTGGAGTCACAGGTAGACGGGGCAGTGAAAAAGTCATTTGGGACACTGACCTTCATCAGGCAGGACATTAAGTACAGAAGTTGGGAATTTATGTTGCAGTTACACAGGACTTTGGTAAGGCCGCACTTGGAATATTGTGTTCAGTTTTGTCACCTTGTTATAGGGAGGATGTAATGAAATTAGGAAGAGTGCAGAAGACATTTACAAGGACGTTGCCAGGACCCAATGGTTTGAGTAATAGGGAGAGGATGGACAAGCTAGGACCTTTTCTTTACAGTGTAGGAGACTGAGGGGGGTGGGGAAACCTTATAGAGCTGTATAAGATCATGAGGAAAATGGATAGGGTGAATGCTCTCAGTCTTTTCCAAGGTTTAGGAAATCGAGGACGACAGGGACTCAGTTTAAGGTTAAAGTGGAAGGAATAAAAGGGAACCTGATGGATCACTTCTTTACACAGAAGCTGGTACGCGGATGTGCTGAGAGCAGATGTGGCTGAGGGGGTACATTAACAACATTTTAAAAGCATTTGGATAAATATGTGGATCGGAAAGGACTGGAAGGATATGGGCCAACTGCAGGGAAATGGGGTTAGCGTGGATGAACATTTACAAGGTGGAGTCTAACCCCTCTGTTAATTAAAACCAAAGCCCCAGAAAAGCTCGCCTCACCTCATAATCTGTTAAAAATGAGTGGCACAGACCTCCTACATTCCACTATTTAAACAAAAGTTAGCAATTTATTTTCTTAACTTTAATAGTGAACACTAAACAACAACTATTCACAGATCCCAGCCCCCCCCCCCCCCCCACCCCCCACCCCGCCCCTTGTCTTAGCTAGTTACTATCTGACTCCGACTCTGTAAAAATATGCTGTTCCAACAACCCACATATTAAAAGTTACAATCTCCAGACCACACAGTCTCTCTCTTCCCCGCTGTGTTCACTCTTTCAGCTGCTGATCTCCCTGGGTCATGTTTTGTTTACTGCAAGTACGTTTGACATGACCATGTATTTTTGTTAGAGAGTGTTTGAGATGGCCAGTTAACACTCCTGCTCTACAGCAGTTACTCTGCTGTTGGATAGCAGTGACTCTCCCTCTAGTGTTCAAAATGCTGGTTTTATGTACTTCCCAAGATATAATAATTCTTATCATTTGATTGCTTTCCAGGTGTCCAAACAATAGTATTCAAATTCTGGTATCCTGAGCATTAGTTAAACTCTTTGGTTGTATTTGAATTGTTGTCAAATCAGCAATCAAAACTCAGCTATCCATTTCCCAGCTAATTGTTACATGTGGACCTTTAGCTGGCATCTGTGGCTGTACTTTCAACTCAGCAAAACCCATTCTGTCTTAAAGTGACCTGACATGCTTTTGGCTTCATAACACCTCCCCACTTCAGGAAAAAAAACCCAGCAGAATGAAAAGACGGCTTCATTTGATTTCCTCTAATTCTTATTCCCATTATTATGAAATACAAAAGTATTCATCTCAGCTATACCATGCATATTAATTCTGCATACAAATATAACGCTGCAATAAGTCAAATCTTATCTCAACTTTTTTCTTTAAATCCGCAATAACGCATCTGCTATCACATTTTAGGATAACAGCATGGACATTTTGTAAGTTTAACGTCGGTAAGATAACACTTCAATGAAATAGTCTCGTATTCTGATCTTTAAATATTCCAAAAAATGCTAGAGGTTTGTCGTTGTCCACAACCATCTCCAACAATTCCTTTGTCATATAAACATCAAAATATTGTACGTCCAGTGCAAAACTTAATTATTCTTTTACAATAATGGAGATTTTGTATTTTTTTCCTGGCTGATAGAGTTTTTTCGACAAGTAACGAATTGGCCATTCAATTCCATCGTCATCTTTCTGTATCAATACATCTCCGACCACTATATCCCGAGCATCAAACACAATTTTCAAAGGAGATCAAAATATTTGGTATAACGAAAACTGGTGCAGTGATTAATCCTGCTTTAAAATTCTCAAATGCTTCCTGCCATTGTTCTGTCCACCACAATTCTGTGTTCTTTTTTTTAAATAAATCCTTCAGTGGTGCCAATACGCTGCTGAAGTTTGCAACAAACTTCCGATATAATCCACTCAGTTCCAAAAATCGATGCACCTCTTTCTTCGAGGATGGTCGTGGAAATTCCTCAAAACCCTTCGTCTTTGTGTTCCATGGGGTCAACCTTCCATGTCCAATGTAATGTCCAAAGAACGTCACCTCTGCCTTCGTGAATTTTGTTTTCTTTTAAGTTTATTACCAAGTTTGCTTCTTGTAATCGCTCAACATGCTCTGCCAACTGTAACATGTGAGCTTTCAATCACTTGCTAAAGATCACTCCATCATAGAGACAAACTGCAAAATTTGTTCATCTGGCCACAACTCCGTTCCTGAGTCTTAAATATGTCTGGAGCATTATTCATTCACATGATGTACTCTGACTTTTTTGTCATATCCGGTATCTTTACCAGATAGTTGAACTGACTTGGTATTTTTTTTTTATTTGAAAGGGGCCACTAAACCTGGCTTTGAAGGGATTTCCTACCACTGGTGGCAATACTAACACGTCATCCCCACGGGAAATCGTCAAAGTTTCAGAGTTTTTTATCTGCCACCTGCTTCACTCTAGGGCTGTGTCCTCTTCAGGTGCTGTTTAGCTAACTCACCTACTCCATCT
Organism: Chiloscyllium plagiosum; assembly: GCF_037043375.1. Taxonomy (NCBI): domain Eukaryota; kingdom Metazoa; phylum Chordata; class Chondrichthyes; order Orectolobiformes; family Hemiscylliidae; genus Chiloscyllium; species Chiloscyllium plagiosum. Next base: position 13,748,742 of record NW_028270188.1, read on the forward strand.
AATTTCTCCCTCACCTCAGACACATAATCCAAGTGTGAGATCTCAGACTTCGGTCCTGTCAATTTATATTTAATTAATTTCAAAGGACCTCTCACTTCATGTACGAATATTTATTCAAAGGAAGTAAACTGAGTAGATTTATTTGGGGCATCTCTCATGACAAACAATATAATGGGACACCTTTATTGCAATCATACGGGGAATTCTGACAGTACACTATTAATATTGTCTTCGGCATCTGATGCCAACTTTCCAAGGCCCCATGGGATTCGGGATGAGATGCACTTGATTTAAACTGCTGCATGCCGAAGCTATCCATGACATCCTTAATCAGCTGATCAGTAAAATGAGACCTTTAGTCTGACTGAATCACACTGCCTAGCCCACAGCGAGTAAAGAACGCTACCAACTCCTTTACCTCCCTTTTTGCCTTAACACCCCATAATGGAATTTTCCCTGCAAATCGGGTAGACACATCCATTCTGATCGGCAGGTATTGTTATCCACTTTTATTTTGGAAAGGAGAGCTACACAATTAATCATAACTCACGTGAAAAGTTCTTCGAATACGTGAATTGGCGACAAAGGTGCTGGTTTTATTACTGCCTGTAACATACCTACCATTTGGCATGTATGACATGTACAACAAAAACTAACCACGTCCTTGTGCATTCCTGCCGCTAGAAATGCTTTAGCCTGAGTCTACCATGCATCAAATCCTTTTTTTTTTCTTTCAGTTTTCTTTCCTGCTGGAACTTATGACAGTGGGAACTTGTTACTACACAGTCTGGAAAAATCCCTGGGTATTTTTCTTTTAATTTCCCAGTTCCCTGGTCTTACTTTGGATTCTCCACCACAAAGGGTGCCTTTCCCACCTTGGATCCTGCTAAATCATTCCCAAGAACAAACTGTATTCCTGGAACTGACACTCTGTCACTCAATCTCACTGTTACTTCCCCAACCTTGACATGGCACTCCAACCTGATGTTACACAAGAGAATGCTTAATTTCTGCCCCAATTTCACAAATTATCACGCTGTTGAGTAATATGTCAGAAAGAGTGAAAGTACTTCCACCTCATACTTTTTGTGGCCGAGGGAAAGTGAGGACTGCAGATGCTGGAGAACAGAGTTGAAAAGTGTGGGGCTGGAAAAGCACAGCAGGTCGGCAGCATCCGAGGGGCGGGAGAGTTGCCGTTTCAGGGATGAGTCCTTCATCAGGAAAATGGGAGGCAAGGGGGGGGGAAGGGGCTGAGAATTAAATAGGAGGGTGTGGTGGAGCTGGGCGGGAGGTAGCTTGGAAAGCGATAGGTAGATGCAGGTGGGTCTGATGGTGATAGGTCGGAGAGGAGGGTGAAGTGGATAGGTGGCAGGACAGCTGGAGCCCTCAAACTATACAGCATCAACGTTGACTTCACCAATTTCCAAATCACCCTTCCCCCAACCTCATCCCAGATCCAACCGTTCAACTTATCTCTGCCCTCTTGAACTGTCCTGTCCATCTTCCTTCCCACCTGTCCACTCCACCCTCCCCTCCGACATATCACTAACATTCCCGCCTACATCTTCCTATTGCCCTCCCAATGACCCTCCCACCAGCTCAGCTCGTACCCTCCTACTTATCTTTCAACCCCTTGTCCCCCCAGCACATTCTTGACGATGGGTTTATGCCTGCTATGACGATTTTCCTGCTCTTTGGATGCTGCCTGATCTGTTGCACCTTTCCGGCTCCTTGCTTCTCAACTATTAGAAACTGAACAGATCCCGCATCTTGCAAAATTATAACTTCTTGTCTTCCCCCACACTCCATTTTTTCTTAGTCAGGTTTATCTACAGAGGCGAATTCTTTATAGAGATCAGGCACTGACTCCATACACAGCCCCTGTCTTGGCTGTATACTCACCTGCAGCTCTTCGGCTTTACTTGGGGTCTCCTTTACCAGCTTCACTAATACCACTGGCTTAAACTCTTTTACATCTTTTCCCAAAGTGTCTGCCTTCAACCCGCAGCACTGTGTCCCAGTTTCCTGCAGTGAAAACAGGTTTTCCCAGTGCCTTTCTTAAACCATCGGCACTGTAATTTTATGTCTTCCACTTCGTTATAGTAAGAACACTTGAGGCCTTTCACTTCCTTTCAACCCCTTTGGGCTTTTTTTCACCTGTGGTAAACTATTGCCAGTGTGCTTTACACTATGTTTTGTAGCGTAGGATCTCCCCAATTTCTATCCCTCACAGGATGAAAATCCTCACAGAAGCTAAATTTCATCTCATGCACCAATGCATACTTAACTGCCATGTCTACTGCGCTTCTCACTTCTTGAACTTCCTGTTCATTCGCATGAATTCTTACCATCTCTGGCAGTGAGTCTTTAAACTCCTCCAGCAGAATAATCTCCCTTCAAGCCTCACAGATCTTATCAATTTTTAAGGCCAGCACCCACCTGTCAAAATGACTGTGGTTAATGCTTTCAAACTCAATATAAGTCTGACATGTTTCCGTCTCTATATTTCTCAATCGCTGTCTATATTCTTCGCGTATCAATTCATAAGCAATCAAAATATTCTGTTTGACATCTGCATAATCTCCTGCTCCCTCATGTGACAGCACTGCACATACCTCTCAAACTGTGCTAACCATCTTAGGTTGAACTAGCATTGCCCATAAGTTCAGTGGACATGCCATCTGCCGAGCCAATTTTGCAAATGAAATAAAAATAGTTTTGGCATTTTTCTCACCGAAATATGGCAATGTATTAACATAGTTGCATACATCCCTATGTTCTCCCTTCATCTTCATTCTGCTAATTTAACTTTCTTATCTAATTCCAAACTTCAGAATTTCAAATTCTCCCTCCCTTCCTTTTTCCTCTCTTTCTCTTTCTCGATCTTCTCTCTCTTTCTGCCTCTTCCTTTATCCTCTAACTCCAGTTGCCCCACTTGCAGTTTAAGTTTTTGCTAACTCGACTGCAGTTGCCTGCTTCTGTGATACACCAATGAGCTTGACCAACTCCATTATGATGACAGCTTTCCTTTTGTCTCTGGTGAAAGCCAATTCTAATCTACATGTTAATTCTAAAAGTACGCCCTTCATTTGTCTTTCTAGACTTTCATGGCAAATTTGGGAATCATCTTCAAACCCCAGAACCTCTTTAGTAACGTACAAAACCATTTCTTTAATTTAACCAACTACAAAGAAACAAAATTAAATGAATTTTCTCACCTGTTTTATTTGAAGATCTAGGTCACGAACTACCAAGTGATGGAATCTACTGGGAACCTTTGTACCCCGAATCTGTCCAACTCCCATACGACAAACCTTCAAACTGTTATGATGTCGATGTCGAACCCCTTAGTTAATTAAAACCACACAACGAGAAAAGCTCATCTCGTATCGTAATCTGTTAAAACATGAGTGACAGAGAAGTCCCTAATTCAACTTGTAAAAGAAAAATAACAATTTATTAGTATGTAAGTTAGCTCGCTGAGCTTGAAGGTTTGTTTTCAGATGTTTCATCACCGTGACTAGGTAACATCATCAGTTAGAGTCTCCGGTGACACACTGGTGGTATGTCCCTGCTGTCTATTGATAGGTTTTGGTTTCTTAAGTTGGGGATGTCATTTCCAGTTCTTTTTAGCAAGGGAAGATAGATAGAATCTAAATTGATGTGTTTATTAATGTACTTCTGTTTGGAATGCCATGCCTCTAAGAACTTTCGTGCGTGTCTTTGATTCGCCTGTCCTAGGATGTGTGTGTAGTCCCAGTCAAAGTGGTGTCCTTCTTTGTCTGAATGTATGGAAACTAGTGATAGTGAGTCATGCCTTTGAGTGGCCAGCTGATGTTCATGTATCCTGGTAGCACGACAACAGGACAGTTTGAAATGGAGGAACAATGATCTTATATACACTTAATCAGAATGTGTTCAGATAAGGAAGATTGTTCATATGTGTACAACACATTCTGAATGAACAATGGAGACACAGTTAACAAATAATGGTGCACATGATGGATAACATTTATAAAGCATTAAGTCATTATTTGATCCTCATCTCAAGTGATATGTTCCCCTTCTCTCAGCGTTTCCCCTTTCCTGGGATTCCTTACTCTTGTCTCTCATTCTTATCAGGATATGTATTATAAATCTTTCTTCTGGTGTGCCAACTTATTTCAGTTAATCCCCTTTCTACGGGAATTAAATATATTGACCTGCTGGGTTCTTTCCAAAGCTAGTGTCTGTCTTATTATTGGAGAGAAAAAATTCTGGCATCAGACCCAGCATTTGAACATATTACTCGGTTGTACATGTACTGTACAAAGGACCACAGCACACAGGAATTGTCAAACAGTGAGAGATGTACATCTACCTATTTCGATAATCTAGTTTTCTCATTTTTCTTATCTCCACATCTATATTCTCTCTAGTTCTCTCTTTATGTTTAGTTAAGCAATCCACCAATTATTCTTCATGTCCCTTCTCTCAAAACTCCATCTTTCAGTTTATATGTATTGCTCTCTTCTTGATGTGATGTGATTATAATTGAGCAATGTAACTACAAAGACATGTGGGAGGAGCTGGCCAGAGTTAATTGGAAGGGCACCCTGCCACGGAAGACGATGGAGCAGCAATGGTAGGAGTTTCTGGGGATGATTCTGTTGCCAATGTCAGAAATTCATCCCAAAGAAGTTGAGATATACTCAGGAGAGGACAAGGCAGCCATGAGTGATAAGGCATCAAACCAAACGAGGAAACATACAATGTGGTGAAGATGATTGGGAATCCAGAGAATTTATTGGCTCTGAGATTACATAAGGTTGGCATCAGTGACACTACAGAGCTCTTAATCATGGTCATGGAGAGAAACAGAGGGAAACACATTCACCTCAAACACAGAAGATGCTATTACTGAAGGAAAACTGCAGATGTATTAAACAATTGAATTAAAATCAATAAAGTGATTTTGCGGAATGTGTCAGATTGAAAGCATGACCCGGGGAGAGACGCTCAGCAGAATGAGAATTTAACAATGGAAATATTTCCACATCAGAAACCAGAGTAGGTCACTGAGTACAGGGTTGATGGGTGAATGGGTCTTAATATGAACTAAGGGATAGACAGCAGACTTGCATTTCAGATATTGCAGCTCGAAACTGCGTATTCATGTAGTGCTGTAAACCACAGCAGCAGGAGAAGCAGATCTGCATTTCACCACAAACTGCAACTTTTTGCCGGGGATAATCTCCTCAGTCTGCCATTACCATCAAAACGATCTATGGCTCAGTGACGAGTGTGGGTGAACGTTTCGGGGCAGAACCATGTGAACCAAAACCTCATGCTAACCCATTAAAGCTACCGCACTGGATCAACAGATCTGATTGAAGTTCTGCCGTTCTGACTATTCAGTCATAAATGGTGATGGAGGATTAAACAAATGATGGAGGAAAGGGATCCCCAAACATCGCCATTCTAAATAATGGAACAGACCCGCACATCAGTGTAAGAGACCAGGATGTGGTGTCTGCACCATTCTCAGTCAGAAGTGTTGATTCAATGATTCACCTCACCCTTGTCATGATGCCTACAGAATCACAGATACCAGCCTTCAACCAACTTGATTCACTGCACTTGACATGAAGAAACAACTGAACACAGTAGATACGACAACGGCAATGGGCCCTGACACCATTCCTGCAATAGGACTGAAGAGTTGTGCTGCAAAGCAAGCTGTGTCCCGGAGGAAGCTGTTTCATTCCAGCTCCATCTCCCTGGCAATGCGGAAAATTACTCAGCTAAGTCCCGTCCCCTAAGAGGAGAATAATTACAATCCGACCAATTACCTTCCCCTCAGTCCCATCACGACAGTCAAATGGGTGGAAGTTCTTTTTGACAGAGCTGTCAAGCAGCACAAAAATAACCTGCGCCGTGTGTTTTCCGATAGATCCCCATGTAGAAATAGTGCTGCTGTGGAAATGTCATTGGATTACTAATCCAGACCAGGCTAATGCTCTGGTAGCTGGTGGAAGTTCAAAACAATTAATAAAATATCGAGATTTAAAATCAGGTACCTGTAATAGTTACCCTGAAGCCAATGTCGATTGTAAACAGCTGTGGGTTTCAATTGTGTGTTGTCTACAAATAAAAGAAAATAATGCACCTGCAATTGAACAAAAATCTTTCTGGAACTTTGTGCATCTGTTGGTTTAAGTATCTTTCAACAGGATTGAAGATAAATGAGAGAGTGAGAGATAGGTAGCACTGTCACCAGAACGGCAGTGCAGTATAAAAGGTATATTAATGGTTTCAGTGAAAGGGGAAAACAGAGGAGGATAGTCGTCAAATTAGGAAAGTTGGGAGTCAGTAAAGTGGTGTAGTTTGTGACTGCATTATGTTTATGTGAGTCAAGATTTGAAACCAGTTGGCCAAGAGTACACTTTGTGACTCACTCCCAGTTACAAGTTATTTCACATAAAAATGTTAACATATCCCTCGATTATATTCCAGGCTGTAACTCACTCTGGGCTACCTGTTATTCTGTATATAATCAACAATAAACCCCTCGATTAGATTCCAGGCTGTAACTCACTTTGGGCTATCTGTTATTCTGTATATAAACCACCCTGAAACCCTCGATTAGATTCTAGGTTGTAACTCACTCCTGGGTATCTGTTATTCGCATTTTGCAGGGGTAAATGCAGGAGAATGTGTCAGTGTGGCCCGAAGGGCCTGTTTCCACATTGTAAGTAAACTAATCTAAGTCAGGAGCATGCTGAAATGTGTTAGAAAGGATGTGTCAATATGCAATAACTGGACCTTTAGAAACACACTTTATACAAGAGAATTTGTATGTGGCTGGCACGGTGGCACAGTGGTTAGCACTGCTGCCTCACAACGCCAGAGACCCAGGTTCAATTCCCGCCTCAGGCGACTGAGTGTGTGGAGTTTTCATGTTCTCCCTGTGTCTGCGTGGGTTTCCTCCGGGTGCTCCGGTTTCCTCCCACAATCCAAAAATGTGCAGGTTAGGTAAATTGGCCATGCTAAATTGCCCGTAGTGTTAGGTGTAGGAGAATGGTTCTGGGTGCGTTACGCTTCGGCGGTCGGTGTGGACTTGTTGGGCCGAAGGATAAGTAATCTAATCTAATCTCATCTAATCTGAACCCTTTGATTAGATTCCAGATTGTAACTCACTCCGGGCTCTCTGTTATTTTGTATATTAACCACCCTGAACCCATTGATTTGATTTCACTTCCTGACATGTTAAGTTCATGTTTCCAACACAATATAATCTCAATAATGATCAATGTACCACTGGTCCTCCTATCTGCTGGCACTACCATCATGTTAACTTTCTGATGTTTACGTACATGATTACCTGTGTCAGTGAGTCGCAGGTAGACAGTGTGGTCCTGAACACATTTGGCACATTTACCTTAATCAGTCAGAGCATTGAATATTGGAGTTGTGGTGGTATGTTGTATCTATACAGGATGTTGGTGAGGCCACTTTAAGAATACTGCGTGCAACTCTGTTTTCTGCAGAAATGACTTACACGTATGTTCCAGGACTGGAGGCTTGAGCTATAGGGAGAGGCTGATTACGTTGAGGTGTTTCCCCCGGAATGTCAGAGATTGAGAGGCAACATTATAGAGGTTTATAAAATCATCAGGGGCATGGATATTCTGAACAGCCATGTTCTGCTCCCAAGGATAGGGGAGTCCAGAACAAGACAGCATAGGTTGAAGGGGAGAGGGCGAATGATTTAGAAGGGACCTGAAGGTAAATATTCACACAGACAGTGGTGTGTGTACAGAAAGTGCAGTCATTGGAAGTGGTCAAGGCGGGTACAATTACAGGAGGAATATTGGCCAAATGCTGGCAAATGGGACTAAATCAGATTTCATATCTGATCGGAGTGAACAGATTGGACCAATGGGTCTGATTCCATTCTGCATGACTCTCTGATTCTGTAAGAGGGATGACGAATAATTCTGAAAGGACCTTTCAAGTCGGAATTCTCTTCAGTGGAAGGTTATCGTGTCTCGATGTTCACATTGATTGAAAGCTGCGTTAGTTAAATATTTGACAAAGAATTGAGTCATGCACAATGGGACGCAGACAGGAAAGTGGGGCTGAGACTACAACCTGATCAGCTCCAATTTTAGTGCCTGGTGGAGAAGAGTCAAAGTATCTAATGACCCACTCCTGCTCCTCAGTCCGATGTTCCTGTGTTCCATTCAGCTACTCAAACCTGCTGGACAGGAGCAATTGCAGGCTACTCACTCCTATAACCTGTTACACAGAAACACTGGAGACTATTCAGCCTTTCAGTACTGTCCCACACGGTTTGAAGTGAATTGGGAAATGTAATTGGAAAACCCAGGCTGGTTACGAAAGAGGCCCCTCATCTCTCTTCACAGAGCTTCCACTCTCTGCAACTTGTGCTTCGTTTGTTGGTCATGTTGTACACCCAGATTCAGTGTGAATACAGCCCCCATACCTCACTCAGGGATGGCTCACAAAATCCTCTGGTCTGCCTGTCTGTAACATTCAATAACAGAACATTCATGAAAATAACACCCACTAACTTTCCAATAACAGAATGGGAGAACATCAGAAACAGGGGCATGTTGTTCACCCCCAAGCCTGCCTTGCCCTTCTTTAAGATCATGACTGATCTGCTCTTCGTCTCAAATCCTCTTTCATATCCAATTCTTCATAGCCCTCAACTCTCTGACAGGTCAATTTCCATCTACCTCGTCTTCAAATACGTTCAGTCATCTAGCTCCTCGAACACCCTTAAGGAGAGAAATCCTGACATTCAATACTACCTTTTTGAAGAAAACACTTGCTGCTCCTACACCATGGCTTATTGATGTGAACAAAAGAGGTTGACACAAGGGTTCAGGTCAAAATGACTGGCCCTGATATCAAGGCAGTGGTGGCCTTCTGTTGACAGAAAGGAGCTTAGCAAAACTGAACTTAATGGGAATCAGAGTAACCTCTCCAGTGTTTGGGGTCAAACATGGCACAAAGGAAGATGTTCAACATCTCAATCCTGGGTCACCTCTGTGCGAGATCCTCAGAGGAGCTTCCCCTTCACAAACATCTTGAGCTGTTTCATCAATGTCTCCCCGCTCCCACCCTCCCCACCGTAAGATCAGAAGTGGGGATGGTCGCTGAAGATTCCACAATGTTCAGAACATTTTGTCCCCCGTCAGCTCCTGAACTGGTCTTTGTCCGTGTGTAGCAGGATCTAGACTCCATTGAGACTTGTGCTGTTAAAGTGTCCGTAACATTCATGTAACAGCACTGGCGGGCACTGCACATTGCCACAGTAAAACAAGAGTTCATTCTGCACCTCACACTGGTTTCACAGGAATATGAGGAAGTCGTTCAGCCCATTGTCACTATTGGAGAAGAACAGGGACAGCCCATTCAGTGCCTCCAGCCTATTATTCAGGAAGAGAAGGAGTCTAGTGTGATGGACCACACCAGTGCCCCACGAAAATATTTGAAGTTGGTAGCATAGATTCTAATGTTTTCTTATTTTAAAGGAAATGTAAAGTTTCTGTTCCAGATGCAATGTGACTGGTCAAACTACTCGGTGTGAAGCAAAACACCATTTATTTAAACACGAAAGAGAAAATGAAACCAAAGAAAGAGGAATTTAGAATAACGTAATTCCATTGGACAAGTTAACAGAATAATAGATCTAGGAACTATTACTAATGAACTGTTCCAATATAGGAAAATCCCATAAACACAGCCCTTGGCAAAAAGAAATATTTAGACACAGATTGTCACAAACATTTCTCCAATCCAGGAATTAAAAACAGAATCAAGAGAAATTTCAGAGAGGGTAGCAACCAGGAAACATTCACTGAAGCTTCCAACTCTGTGGAGACCCCAATAGTTTCTGAAGTTACTGAGAAACCAAAACCTCGAGATCCTAATCTGTGAGAGCTGGCCACACCCATTTCGGCTGCATTAAAATAAATACAAGGCCTCCCTAGCTGTTACTCAAGTGGTCTTAACTAGCCAGCTTGGTAACGATCGTTCAATCTCTCTCTTAAAAGAAGCCAGGACAAAATAACCTCTTAAAGCTGCAGCATTGTCACACTAGTCAGTACAATGAGCTGTCAAACAGGAACCAGAGGTAACCAGTCAGGCCCTTGTCCCTGTTAAATCGGACGAGTTTGAAGCCAATCACTCCCTTGACTCACTTACACAGGAACAGCAGGAGGCCATTCCCACCTCAATGCACTTACACGGTGGCAGAATGAGGAAAATTTTGCTGATTCCTGATGAATGTCTTATGCGCAAAACATCGATTCTCCTGGTCCTCGGATGCTGCCTGACCCGCTGTGCTTTTCTAGCAATTGATGCTCTACTCTGATCTCCAGCATCGACAGTCTTATGTGTCTCCTAATTGATGCTCTAACATGAAGAACAAGTGGGGCAGAGGCTGTACAGACAGACTGTTCCACGTTGTTCCTCTTGGCTCTGTTGCTTATGATGCACATGTGGGACTTTAACGTGGTTTTGTAGTGGTGAGCAGGGGAGTCTCAAGAAGGCATCTTCCATCTCCGAGAAGATAGCCTGGTGTTCTTTATGTAGGGCGGAAGCCATTGGGAACAGCTACCTGTTTCAGATTGAAGGTATTGTGGCTGCTGTTGGGGATTGTGAGCAATCTGACGTTCAGTACAGGGTTCACTCGCCGACTGCACAATAACATGGGGATAGTTAATTTAGGCATATGAACTATTAGGAAAGTCACGTTAGACTGATGAATGGACTCTCTAAGTTCAAATAATGGATATCTTGTTCATGTTGATCTTGTCTAGTGCATGTCCCGTGCAGTGTAACCTGTATGCCTTAAACTGTCCAAGTCTATTTCCACCCCTATGATCTGTCTGGCCATGCTTACTGTGATCTGCGTCCACTGCTCAAAAACAAAGTGTTTCCCTGCACTGAGATACACGTGACAAAAAATCAAACCAATCAATCCTGGGTAAAGTATGGAATTTCTCTCCCTGTCAATGTCTGTTTTAGAAATAAGAGATCGCTGCCACTCATCGTGATTCAGCATCACCATTTCTTCGTCTCTCACAGCTCTCCAGATTAAACACTCAGCTTCTTCACTCTATCCTCATGTTACCATCACCGGTGCCTGTCGTAAGGGAATCATTCCTTACAAAGGACATCAAATCTGTACAGAGTGCCCCAAATGCTCTCTCAGCATGGCTCTACAACAGCCAGAAGATGGCTTTGCTTATGTACTCGAATCATCTTACAATGACGGACAGCATACCATTGACTGCACCCATTATGTACACAGAGATCGATTCGGAGCAGTCAGTATAGACTTGTGAGTGGGAGATCATGCTTCCCAAATTTCTTAGAGTCCTTTGATGAAGTTGTCAGGACGTTTGATGAGTGCAGAGTGATAGACGTAGTCTCTATGGATTTCAGTAAGGCCTTTGATAAGGTTCCATACAACAGGCTGCTCAGAAAGGTTACATCTCGTAGAATGCGGGGGGAACTGGCCAATAGGATACACAGTTGGCTTGATGGTAGGAAGCAGAGGGTTGAGTGGATGGATGTTTGTCAAACCGGAGGCTTGGTCCATTGCTGTTTGTTATCTATGATTTGGTTGAGAATGTACAAGATATGATTAGTAAGTTTGCAGATGACACTGAAGTAAGTGGGAGCATGATCAGTGAGGAAGTTTATCAGAAATTGCAGCAGGACCTTAATCAGGTGGGAAATGGGCTGAGAAATGGCAAATAGAATTTAATATAGAAGCGTGAGGTCTTGCATTTTGGAAACTGAAATCAAGGTAGGAGTTTCATGGTGAATGGGAGGGTCTTAAGGGGTGCAGTGGGCAGAGGGACCTTGGTGTTCAGGTGCACAGTTCTCTAAGAGTGCAGTCACAGGTAGACAGGGCAGTGAAGAAGGCTTTTGGCACATTGGCCTTCGTCAAGCAAGATATTGAGTATAGAAGTTTGGACCTTATGTTGCAGTTACATTGGACTTTGGTAAGGCCGCACTTGGAGTATTGTGTTCAGTTTTGTCGCCTTGTTATGGGGATGATGTTATTAAATTAGAAAGAGTGCAGAAGAAATTTACAAGGACGTTGCCACGACCCAATGGTCTGAGTTTTCGGGAGAAGTTGGACAAGCTAGGACCTTTTCTTTAGCGTGTAAGAGACTGAGGGAGTCCTTATAGAGCTGTATAAAATCACGAGCGGTATGATAGGGTTAATGCTCTCAGTCTTTTTCCAAGGTGTAGAGAATCGAGGATTAGAGGGGATCAGTTTAAGGTTAAAGGGGAAGGAATGAAAGGGAACCTGAGGGGCCACTTCTTTATACAGAGGGCTGGTACGTGGATGAGTTGCCAGCAAATGTGGTTGAGGGGGGTATATTAACAACATTTCAAAAACATTTGGATGAATATGTGGATAGGAAAGGACTGGAAACATATGGGCCAACTGCAGGGAAATGGGGTTAGCATGGATGGACATTTACAAGGTGGACTCGAAACCCTCTGTTACTTAAACCCAAACACCCAGAAAAGCTCGCCTCACCTTATAATCTGTTAAAATATGAGCGACACAGATCTCCTGCATTCCACGATTCAAGCAAAAATTATCAAGTTAGTTTCTTAACTTTAATAGTGAACACTAAACGACAATTATTCACAAATACAAGCCCCTCGTTTCTTAGCTACTTACTATCTGACTCCAACTCTGTAAAAATATGCTGTTCCAACAACCCACATATGGAAATTATAACCTCAAGACCATACAGTCTCTATCTTCCCCGCTGTGTTCACTCTTTCAGCTGCTGATCTCCCTGGGTCATTTTTTTATTGCAAGTAGGTTTACATGAACATGTGTCTTTGATAGAGAGTGTTTGAGATAGGCAATTAGCACTCCTGCTCTACAGCAGTTGCTCTACTGTTTAATGGCAGCAGCTCTCCCTCCAGTGTTCAAAATGCTGGGTTTATATAATCCCCATTATATAATAATTCTCATAATTTGATTGCTGTCCAGGTGTCCAAACAATAATATTCAAATTCTGTGGGTTTCTGGTATCCTGAGCGTTATTTAAACTCTTTGATTGCATTTGAATGGCTGTCAAAACAGCAACCAAAACTCAGGTATCCATTTCTCAGCTCATGGTGACATGTGGAACAGTGTGACCTTTAGCTGGCATCTGTGGCTTTATTTTCTATTCAACAAAACCTGCTCTGTCCTAAAGTGCCCAGCTTCCGAAAATAAAATGAACCAGCAGAATCAAAAGATGTCTACATTTATTTTCCTTTAATTCTTAATCCCAATTATTATGAAATACGAAAGTATTAATTTCAGTTATATCATTAATATTAATTCTGCATACCAATAGAAAACTGGAATAAGTTAAATCTTATCTATACTGCTTTCCTTTAAATCCGCGAAAACACATCTGCTATCACATTGTAGGAGCCACAGCATGTACATTTTGTGAGTTTAAAGTCAGTAAGGTAAAACTCCAATTAAATAGTCTCATATTCTGGTCTTTAAATATTCCAAAATCTCCGACAATTTGTTTGTCATATACACATTAAAATATTGTCAGGCCAGTGTGAAACTTAATCATTCTTGTTCAATAATGGAGACTTTGTATTTTCTTTCTGGTGGATATTGAGTTTTTCCGACAAGTCGCCAATTAGCCATTCAATTCCATCATCCTCTTTCTGCGTCAATACATCTCCGACCCCGTTATCCCGAGCATCAAACACAATTTTCAAAGGGTATCAGAATATTTGGTGTAGCTAAAGCTGGTGTGGTGATTAATCCTGCTTTAAAATTCTCAAATGCCTCCTGGCATTGTTCTGTCCACCACAATTCTGTGATCTTCTTTAAGAAATCCCGCAGTGGTACCAATACGCTGCTGATGTTTGGAACAAACATCTGATAGAATCCACTCAGTTCCAAAAATCGAAGCACCTCTTTCTTCGAGGATGGTCGTGGAAATTCCTCAAAGCCCTTTGTCTTTGTGTTCCATGGGGGCAACCTTCCATGGCCAATGTAATGTCCCAAGAACGTCACCTCTACCTTCCCGAATTCTGTTTTCTTTAAGTTTATTACCAAGTTTGCTTCTTGTAACCGTTCAACATGCTCTGCCAACTGTAACATAGGAGCTTTCAATCACTTGCTAAAGATCACTACATCATACAGATAAACTGTGCAATTTGTTCATCTGGCCACAACTCTGTTTCTGAGCCTTAAATGTGGTTGGTGCATTATTCATCCATATGAAATACTCGACAAAGTTTTTTGTCATCTTTGGTATCTTTACTAGATAGTTTAACTGACTCCCCATTTTTTTTTTAATTTGAAAGGGGCCACTAAACCTAACTTTGAAGAGATTTCTTACCACTGGTGGCAATACTAATACATCATCCCCACGGGAAATCTTCAAAGTTTCAGTGTTGTTATCTGCCACCTCCTTCACTCTATGCTGTGCTCTTCAGATACTGTTTAGCAAACTCACCTACTCCATCTACTCTCTCCTTCACCTCATACACATAATCCAGGTGTGAGATTTCCGACTTCGGTCCTTTCAATTTATATTCAATTAATTTCAAAGGACCTCTCACTTCATGTTCGAATATTAACTCAAAGGAAGTAAAGTGAGTAGATTTATTTGGGGCATCTCTAATGGCAAACAATTTAATGGGGCACCTTTATCCCAATCATTTGGCCAATCCTGACAGTACGCTGTTAACATAGTCTTCAGCGTCTGATGCGAACTTTCCAAGGCTCCCTGGGATTCAGGATGGGACGCCCTTGATTTGAAGTGCTATATGCCTAAACTACCCATGACTTCCTTACACAGTTGAGCGGTAAAATAAGACCCTTGGTCTGACTGAATCTCTCTGGGTAGTCCACAGCGAGTTAAGAAAGCTACCAACTCCTCCACCTCCCTTTTCGCCTTGACACTCCAATAATGGAATTGCCTCTGGAAATCTGGTAGACACATCCATTATGGTCAGCAAGTATTGGTTTCCACTTTTACTTTAGAAAGGAGAGCTACACAATTAATCATAACCCACGTGCAAGGTTCTTCGAATGCAGGAATTGGCAAGAAAGGTGCTGGTTTTATTACTGCCTGTTACATACCTACCATTTTGTATGTATGCCACGTACAACAAAAACTAACAGTGTCCTTGTGCATTCTAGGCCACTAGAAATGCTTCTGTACCTTAACCTGAGTCTTCTGTACACCTAAATGACCGCCTGCAGTTAGTTTATGAGCTACCCGTAGCACTGTACGTTGCTGCTCACACAATCTGGTGCACTTCGGCCCATTTCCCTTCTGCAGAAACCTATCGCGGTCTCCATTTTAATTTTATGATTCTATCTTTAAGTTAATAACGTTCAACAATATATTCTGATTCCTTTTCTGTGTGTGTGCATGTGTATTTGTGTGTGAATGTGTTTGTATATATCTGTTGTAAGTCCATTAGCCTTTCTGGACTAAACACCTCTGCCTGATCCTCTGCCTGTTCAGGTTTTTCCTGCACCGTTACATCAAACAGGGTGTTAGTTCACTGAGCATCAACCCATTTGTCTTTTTCGTTCGTTTTTCCATCCTGCTGTAACTTATGACAGTGGGATCTTGTTACTACACAGTCTGGAAAAATTCCTGGGTAATTTTCTTTTAACTCACCAATTCCCTAGTCTTCCTTTGGCTTCTCCACCACAAGGGGTGCCTATCCCACCTCGCCTCCTGCTAAATCGTTCCCAAGAACAAACTGTATTCCTGGAACTGACACTCTGTTACTCACTGTCACTGTTACTTCCCTAGTCTTGATTTGGCATTCCATCTGATGTAACACAATTAATTTCTGTCCCCATTCCACAAATTAACACGCTAATGATAAACATGCCAGAAAGAGTGAAAAACCTTTCATCTCTTACTATTAGAGGGTGAGAGAAAGTGAGGGCTGCAGATGCTGGAGATGAGATTTGAAAAGTGTGGGGCTGGAAAAGCACAGCACGTCGGCAGCATCCGAGGGGAAGGAACGTAGACGTTTCAGGCATAAATGCTTCATAAGGAAAGTGGGAGGTCAGGGAGGGGGAAGGAGGTTGAGAAATAAATGGGAGGGTGGGTGTGGAGCTGTGTGGAAGGGAGCTTGGAAGGCGATAGGTAGATGCAAGTGGGGTGTGATGGTGGTAGGTCGGAGCGGAGGGTAATAGGACTCCTATCGGTGGTAGGACAGCTGGAAACCTCAAACTATGTAGCATCAACGTTGACTTCACCAAATTCCAAATCTCCCCTCCACCAACCTCTCCCAGATCCAAACATTCAACCGAGCACTGCCCTCTTGGACTGCCCTAATTAGCCAACTTCCTTTCCACATATCGACTCCACCCTACCCTCCGACATATCACTATCACTCCCACCTACATCTTCTTATTGCCTTCCCAGTGACCCTCCCACCAGCCCAGCTCCTCCCCTCGTATTTATCTTTCAGCCCCCTTGTCCCCCACCATGTTCCTGACAATGGGTTTCTGCCTGATATTCGATTGTCCTGCTGTTTGGATGCTGCCTGATCTGTTGTGCTTTTCCGGCGTCTCACTTCTCAACGATTAGAGACTGAGCAGATCCCATATCTCACAAAATTATAACTTCTTGTCCTTCTCCCCCTGTTCTTTCTGAGTGAACTTTATCTACAGAGGTGAATTCTTTAGAGAGATCAGGCACTGCCTCCATACCCAGCCCTTGCCTAGGCTGTGCAATTTCCTGCAGCTCCTCGGCTCCACTTACGGTCTCCTTTACCAGTTTCACTAATGCCACTGGGTTTAGCCTCTTCTACCACATCTTTCCCCAAAGTGTCGTCCTTTAACGCCCAGCACGGTGTGTCCCAGCTTACTGCAGTGAAAACAACTTTTTCCCTGTGCCGTTCTTAAACTACCAGCACTGTAATTTTATGTGTTCCACTCCCTTATAGTGAGAGCACCTGAGGCCTTTCACCACCTTTCAACCCCCTTGGGCTTCTTTCTTCACCTGTGGTAAACTATTGTGAGCTAATGTTCGCTTTGTAATGTGTGATCGTCCCTTCTCCCAATTTCTATCCCTCACAGGATGAAATTCCTGCCAGAAGCTAAATTTCATCACAAGCCACAATACATATTTACCTGTCATTTCTGCCGCACTTCTCAGTTCTTGAACTTTCTATTCATTCACATGAATTCTTACTATCTCTGGAAGTAAGTCTTTTAACTTCTCCAGCAGAATAATCTCCCTTCAAGCCTCACAGATCTTATCCATTTTTAAGGCCAGCACCCACTTGTCAAAATGACTGTGGTTAACTCTTTCAAACTCAATAAAAGTCTGACCTGGATCCGTCTCTATTTTTCTGAACTTCTGTCTATATGCTTCTAGTACCAATTCATAACCAATCAAAATAGCCAATTTGACATCTTGATAATCTCTTGATCCCTCATCTGACAGCGCTGCACATACCTCACAAGCTGTGCCTACCAGCTTAGTCTGAACTAGTATTACCCACAAGTTCACTGGACACGTCATCTGCCGAGCCATTTTTTCAAATGAAATAAAAAAGATTTTGACATTTTTCTCACCGAAGTATGGCAACTTACTAACCTAGTTGTATACATCCCTACATTCTCCCTTCATCTCCATCCTGTTAATTTAACTTTCTTGTCAAAATCCCAAATTTTGAATTTCAAATCCCCTCTCTCTTTCTTTTTCCTCTCTTTCTCTTTCGTCTCTCTCTGTTTTCGTCCCTTTATTTATCTTCTAACTCCAGTTGCCACATTTGCAATTTAAGTTTTTATAACTCTACTGCAGTTGCCTATTTCTCTGATACATCAAAGTGCTTAACCAACTCCATTACAATTTCAACTTCTCTTTTCTCCCTGGTTAAACCCAATTCCAACCTATTTGCTAATTCTAAAAAATGTCCTCCTTCTGTCTTTCTAAACTTCTTGGAAAATTTGGGAAGCTCTTTAGTAATGTTAAAAGCCATTTCCCTCACTTTTCATTTGATCAACCACAAGTAACAAAATTAAACGAATTTTCCCACTGGTCTTATTTGAAGATCAAAGTCACTAATTGCAATGAGTTGTATCTCAAATCTGTTCAAGTCGGTCCAAGTGCCACTCGGCAAGGCCCCAAACTGTTATGACATCAATATCGAACCGCTCTGTTAATTAAAACCACACACATAGAAAAGCTCACCTCACATCATAATCTGATAAAACGTGAGCGACAGAGAACTCCTAAATTCCACTAATAAACAAAAAATAACAATTTATATGTGTGCAAGTTAGCTCGCTGACTTTGAAGTTTCGTCACCACAACTAGGTGACATCATCAGTGAGAGTATCTGCTGAAGTTCTGGTAGTATGTCCCGCCCCTCTATTTATAGGTCTTGGTTTCTTAAAGTGGGTGATGTCATTTCCGGTTATTTTAACAAGAGAATGTCGACAGGATCTAAATTGATGCGTTTATTGATGGACTTCTGGTTAGAATACCATTCTTCTAAGAAGGTCATTGCGTGTCTTAGTATGTGTGCGTGCTTTGTCCCAGTCAAATTGGTGCCCTTCTTTGTCTGTATGTAAAGAACATAGTGATAGTGCGTCATGTCTTTTGGTGGCCAGTTGGTGTTCATGTATCCTCGTAACACGACAACAGGACAGTTTCAATGGCGGAAAAATGATGTTATATACACTGTTTAATCAATGTGTATGTGCAGATAAGTCGCATTTTTCACATGTGCACAACAAATTGTAAATGAACAACAGAGACACAGTTAACGAAAAATGATGCATATGATGTATAAAATTGATAAAACATTAAAACATGATTTGATCCTCTCAACGTTCTCTCCTTTTCTGGGATTCCCAACTCTAATCTCTCATTCTTACCAGGATGTGTGCTCCAAGTTCTTGATTCTGGTGTCCCAACTTATTTCAGTTAATCCCCTTTCCACCGGGACTTCAATATGTTGGCCTGCTGGGTTCTTTCCAAAGCTAGTGTTGTCATATTATTGGAGATAAATATTATGGCATCAGACTCAGCATTTGAATATATTATTCTGTTGTACATGCACTGTACAAAGGACCACAGCACACAGGCATTGCCAAAACATTGGGGGATGTTCATCTACTTCTTTCAATAATGTAGTTTTCTCATTTTCCACATCTCCAGATCTATATCTTCTCTCTCGTTCTCCCTTTGTATCTAGTTAAGAAATCCACGAATTATTCTTCCTGTCCCATCTCTCAAAACCCCTTCATTCAGTTTATATCTAATAGATAGAACATAGAACATAGAACAATACAGCACAGAACAGGCCCTTCGGCCCACGATGTTGTGCCGAACTTCTAACCTAGATTAAGTACCCATCCATGTACCTATCCAAATGCCGCTTAAAGGTCGCCAATGATTCCGACTCTACCACTCCCACGGGCAGCGCATTCCATGCCCCCACCACTCTCTGGGTAAAGAACCCACCCCTGACATCTCCCCTATACCTTCCACCCTTCACCTTCAATTTATGTCCCCTTGTAACACTCTGTTGTACCCGGGGAAAAGGTTTCTGACTGTCTACTCTATCTATTCCTCTGATCATCTTATAAACCTCTATCAAGTCACCCCTCATCCTTCGCCGTTCCAACGAGAAAAGGCCGAGAACTCTCAACCTATCCTCGTACGACTTCCTCTCCATTCCAGGCAACATCCTGGTAAATCTTCTCTGCACCCTCTCCAAAGCTTCCACATCTTTCCTAAAGTGAGGCGACCAGAACTGCACACAGTACTCCAACTGTGGCCTAACCAAAGTCCTGTACAGCTGCAACATCACTTCACGACTCTTGAATTCAATCCCTCTGCTAATGAACGATAATACTCCATAGGCCTTTTTACAAACTCTATCCACCTGAGTGGCAACCTTCAAAGATCTATGTACATAGACCCCAAGATCCCTCTGTTCCTCCACCTGACTAAGAACCCTACCATTAACCCTGTATTCCGCATTCTTATTTGTTCTTCCAAAATGGACAACCTCACACTTGGCAGGGTTGAACTCCATCTGCCACTCCTCAGCCCAGCTCTGCATCATATCTAAGTCCCTCTGCAGCCGACAACAGCCCTCCTCACTGTCCACAACTCCACCTATCTTCGTATCATCTGCAAATTTACTGACCCACCCTTCGACTCCCTCATCTAAGTCATTAATAAAAATTACAAACAGCAGAGGACCCAGAACTGATCCCTGCGGAACTCCACTTGTAACTGGGCTCCAGGCTGAATATTTACCATCTACCACCACTCTCTGCCTTCGACCGGTTAGCCAGTTTTCTACCCAATTTGCCAAATTTCCCTCTATCCCATGCCTCCTGACTTTCCGCATAAGCCTACCATGGGGAACCTTATCAAATGCCTTACTAAAATCCATGTACACTACATCCACTGCTCTTCCCTCATCCACATGCTTGGTCACCTCCTCGAAGAATTCAATAAGACTTGTAAGGCAAGACCTACCCTTCACAAATCCGTGCTGGCTGTCCCTAATCAAGCAGTGTCTTTCCAGATACTCATAAATCCTATCCCTCAGTACCCTTTCCATTACTTTGCCTACCACAGAAGTAAGACTAACAGGCCTGTAATTCCCGGGGTTATCCCTATTCCCTTTTTTGAACAGGGGCACAACATTCGCTACTCTCCAGTCCCCTGGTACCACCCCCGTTGCCAGTGAAGACGAGAAGATCATTGCCAACGGTACTGCAATTTCCTCTCTTGCTTCCCACATAATCCTAGGATATATCCCGTCAGGCCCGGGGGACTTGTCTATCCTCAAGTTGTTCAAAATGTCCAACACATCTTCCTTCCTAACAGGTATCTCTTCTAGCTTACCAGTTCATTTCACACTCTCCTCTTCTACAATACGGTCCCTCTCGTTCGTAAATACTGAAGAGAAGTACTTGTTCAAGACCTCTCCTATCTCTTCCGACTCAATACACAGTCTCCCACTACTGTCCTTGATCGGACCTACCCTCGTTCTCGTCATTCTCAGGTTTCTCACATACGCATAAAATGCCTTGGGGTTATCCTTGATAATATCCGCCAACGACTTTTCATGCCCTCTCTTAGCTCTCCTAATCCCTTTCTTCAGGTCCCTTCTGGCTATCCTGTATCCGTCCACTGCTCTGTCTGAATCCTGTTTCCTCAACCTTATGTTAGCCTCCTTCTTCCTCTTTACCAGACATTCAACCTCTCTCGTCAACCAAGGCTCCCTCACACGACCATTTCTTTCCTGCCTGATAGGTACATACATATCATGGACACGTCGTATCTGCTCTTTGAAAAAGTTCCACATTTCCACCACATCCTTCCCTGACAGCCTAAGCTCCCAACGTATGCTCCTCAAATCCTGCCTTACAGCATCGTAATTTCCCTTCCCCCAATTATAAAATCTACCTTGTTGTGCGCACCTATCTCTCTCCATAACCAAGGTGAAAGTCACAGAATTGTGGTCACCATCACCAAAATGTTCACCCACTAACAAGCCCACCACTTGTCCCGGTTCATTACCGAGTACCAAATCCAATATGGCCTCCCCTCTGGTTGGACAATCTACATACTGCATTAGAAAAGCTTCCTGGACACACTGCACAAACACCGCCCCATCCAATCTACTTGATCTAAAGAGCTTCCAATCAATATTTGGGAAGTTGAAGTCGCCCATGACTACGACCCTGTGGCTTCTGCACCTTTCCAAAATCTGTTTCCCAATCTGTTTCTCCACATCTCTGCTGCTATTGGGGGGCCTATAGTAAACACCCAACAAGGTGACTGCACCTTTCCTATTTCTGACTTCAGCAATGCTCTCTTCAAGATGTAATGTGGTTATAATGAAGCAATGTAACTACAAAGACATGCGGGCGTAGCCGGCCAGCGTTAATTGGAAGGGGAGCGGAGCAGGAAAGACCATGGAGCAGCAATGGGAGGAGGGTCTGGGGATAATTCGGAACATAATACCAGAAATGCAACCCCAAGAACTTGAAATATACTCATGGGAAAACAAGGCAGCCATGAGTGATAAGACATCAAACCAAAAGAGAAAATATTCAACGTGGTGAAGATGATTGGGAATCCAGAGAATTCATTGGCTCTGCAACTACATCACGCTGGCATCACTGACACTACAGAGCTCTTAGTCATGGTCAGGGAGAGAAACAGAGGAAATACATGCACTTTAAACACGGAAGATGGTATTTCTCAAGGAAAAAGATTCAGGTGAATTAAACATTTGAATTAAGATCAGTTAAATGCTTTTGCGGAATGTGTCAGATTGGAAGCAAAACCCGGGGAGACAGACCTTCAGCAGAATGAGAGTATGAAAATGGAAGTATTTCCACATCAGAAACCAGGTTAGGTCACTGAGTGTAGGGCTGATGTGTGAATGGGTCTCAGTGAGAATTTGGGAACAGACAGCAGAATTGCTTTGCAGATATTGCAGCTCGAAACTGCATATTCATGTAGTGCTGTAGACCACAGCAGCAGGAGAAGCAAATCTGCATTCAACTACAACCTGTAACTTTTTGCCAGGGGAACACCTCAGTCTGTTATTACCATCAACACCATCTATGGCTCAGAGACGAGTGTGGGTGAACATATCAGAGTCAGAATCACATGAACTTTAACCTGATGTTAACTCATTAAAGCTGTCAGACTTGACCAACAGATCTGATCGAAGCCCTGCAGTCCTGTCACATTCAGTTATAAATGGTGATGGACGATTAAACAAATGACTGGAGGAAAGGGATCCACAAATATCCCCATCCAAAATAATCGAAGAGACCTGCACATCAGTGTAAAAGAGAAGGATGTTTGTCTGCACCATCTTTTGCCAGAAGTGTTGAGTCGATGATACACTTCTTCCTCATTATGATGCCCACAAAATCACAAATGCCAGTCTTCAACTAATTTGATTCGCTGCCCGTGACATGAAGAAACAGCGGGACACAGTAGATACGACAAAGGCAATGGGCCCTAACACCATTCCTGCAATAGAACTGAAGACTTGTGCTGCACAACAAGTCATGTCCCTGGGGAAGCAGTTTCATTCCAGCTCCAACTCCGACATCTCCCTGGCAATGTGGAAAATTACTCAGCTAAGTCCAGTCCCCTAAAACGAGAATAATTACAATCTGACCATTTACCACCCCCTCAATTCCATCACGACAGTCACATTGGTGGGAGTTCTTTTTGACAGAGCTGTCAAGCAGCACAGAAATAACCTGCTCAGTCTGGTTTCCGACAGGTTCCTATGTGGACATGGTGCTGTTGTGGAAATGTCAGTGGATTACTAATCCAGACCAGGCTAATACTCAGGCAGCGGGTGGAAGTTAAAGACAATTAATAAAATATCGAGATCTAAAATCTGGGGTCAGTAACAGTGACCTTGAAGCCAATATGGATTGTAA
The DNA here is from genome assembly GCF_037043375.1 of Chiloscyllium plagiosum. Classification (NCBI taxonomy): domain Eukaryota; kingdom Metazoa; phylum Chordata; class Chondrichthyes; order Orectolobiformes; family Hemiscylliidae; genus Chiloscyllium; species Chiloscyllium plagiosum. The sequence goes on from NW_028270188.1 coordinate 13,772,239, forward strand.
ACAGAATTTCCTTCTCCAATGTACTTTTAGGAAGTGAATCTCCCATGATTTCCTAGGCTGGCCTAAAAGTGACTCCAAAGAGCCTGACATGTGATTAACATTTCAATGGTCTCTGAAACAGCCAAGCAAGGGCACTCATTTGTATCAAACTACTCCGAAGTCTGAAAGGATGAAATAGGACAGAAGACCCAGCCTCAACATCAGTATCGGAAAAGGGAATGGGAACACAGTCCTGTCGACCCTGCAGCGGCCTCCTTCCTTACACCTGAGAGCTTGTGACAACATTTAGAGAGCTTTCCCACAGACTGCACAGAAACATCGGGAAAGGAGTAAGCCATACAACACATTGAGCCTCCCCCATTCTAGTTCATGGGAAAAATCTCCTCAATGCACTTACCCCACACGATATACATATCCGTTAAGGTGAGTAACCTTGGGAAGCTATAAAATAGGCGGTGCAGTAGTACGTTTGGTCCATCGAGTTTGCTAACCAATTCAATATAATGATGGTTGGCCTTTCATTTCCACACCGTACTCCTGCTCTCCCACAATCCCTTTACTGTCTCTAAATCCTTATTTATAATCAGTGTCTTGGTTTCCAGGTGCGAGGGAATTACCCAGGTTCACGAGTCAGTGAGTGAAGCCAGTTATTCTCATCTCAATGCAGAGTGACCTTCCTGTACCTAATACTATGGCCCCTTGTTTTAGATGTCCTAGCCTGGGGAATTATCATCCCTGCTTCCAATCTGTCTCACCCTGTCAGAGTTTTGTCTATTTCACTGAGATCGAAACTCATTTTCCTAAACCCCATGGAATACTGGCCCAGTCTCCCAAACGCTGCTCCCACAACAAGCCCGTCATCCCAGAGGTCAGTCTAGTCATCCTTCACTGCTCTCCCTCAATGTCAGGTTTGTCCTTTATTAAGTGAGGATACCAAAACTGCACACAATACTACACAATTTTCGAGATGATATCTCACCAAGGCCTGTACAGCTGCAGTAAGACACCCTTTCTCCTGGACTCACATCCCCCTGAAATACATTTGAAGGTCAACACACCATTTATCTTCCTCACTGCTTTCTATTTCTGAAATATTGCTTTCAGCGACTGGTGTACAAGGAGATGCAGGTCCTTTTCCGGATTACAGCTCCCCACTTGGTTGGTCTATGTACACTGGCCAGCGTGCCAACGCCATGCCCAATATTGACTTCTGGTTACAGAACACACTGCACTGCATGGGCCTCAGAGGTTTATGCAGAAGGAAACAACAAAAAGGAACATACGTCCCTTTGTAGATCAACATGTTTCAACCAATCCCTTTCAAATGGTAGGCTGCCAATTTATCGTTTCCACCAAAGAGCACACCATCATCTCTATCCACATTGTTTTCCATCTGTCACGAATTTACCCATTCACTCCACTTGTCTTAGTCTTCTCGGTGCTTTTTTACATCCTCCTCACCCACTCACAATCCAACATCCGTTAGTGCTGTCAGCAGGCTGTGATATATTGTATCTGATTCCAGCAACCCAATGTTTAAAGGGCATTGTGAACACCTGGGCCCTATGCACCGATCCCTGCGACACCTCAGCAACTGTCCTCTGTTAATTTATATTTATGTATTTCGTGAATCTCGGAGTCACCGGCTGGGCCAGCATTTATTGCCTGTCCCTAGTTACCCTTGAGAAGGTGGTGGTGAGCTGCCTTGTTGAACGTTGCAGTCCACCAGCTGTGGTTGACCTCCAATGCCAATAGGGAGGGAATCCCAGGATTCTGACGCAGTGACTGCGAAGGAGCGGTGATATATTTCCAAGTCAGGATGGTGAATGGCTTGGAAGGAACCTGAGGATGATGGTATTCCCATATATCTGCAGCCCTTGTCCTTCTAGGTAGACATGGTCGTGAGTTCGGAAGGTGGTCTCTAAGGATCTTTGGTGAATCATTTCATTTCAGCATGTAGATAGTAAAATACTGCTGATGCTGAGCGTTGATGGTGGAGCATGATGGATAAAGGGAAAGTCAAACTGGCTGCTTTGTCCTGGATGGTATAAAGCTTCTTGAATGTTGTTGGGGCTGCACTCATCCAGGCAAATTGGGAGTCTTCCATCGCACTTCTGACTTATGCATTTTAGATGATGGACAGACTTTTGGAAGTCAGGATGTGAGTTACTTGCCGCAGTATTCCTAGCTTCTGACTGGCTCTTGTAGTTACAGTGTTTATGTGGCGAGTCCAGTGAGTTTCTGTGGAATGATTACCCACCAGGATTTTGATACATGGGGATTCAGTGATAGTAACACCATTGAATGCCAAGGGGCAGGTTAGATTGTATTTTATAGGTGATGGTCACGGTCTGGCATTTGTGTGGCCTGTATATTACTTGCCACTTGTCAGCCTAGATACTGTCCAGATCTTGTTGCATTTTAACATGGACTGCTTCAGTATCTGAGGAGCCACAAATGTTGCAGAACATTGTACAATCATTGACGAAAATCCCCATTTCTGACCTTAAAATGCAGGGAAGGTAATTGATGAAGCAGCCCTAAAGACGTTTTTGGCCGAGACCACTGCCCGAGGGACTCCCACAGACTTTTCCTGGAGCTGAGTTGACTGACCTTCATCAACCATGAGCATCTTCCTACGTGTCAGGTATGATTCTAACCAGCGCGGCGTTTGCCCCGATACCCATTGATTCCAGTTTTGCTAAAGCCCCGTGATACTTCACTTGGTCGAAGGAAGCCTTGTTTTCAAGGACTGTCACTCTCGCCCCATCTCTATAATTCAACTCTTTTGTCCATTTTTGAACCACGGTAATGATGTCAGAAGCTGAGTGGCCCTGGTGGAGCCCAACCTGGGCATCATTGACCAGGGTATTACTGAGCAAGCACTGACACCTTCCACCACTTCACTAATGATCGAAAGTAGACTTATCGGGTGGTAATTGGCCAGATTGGATTGGTTCTGCTTTTTTTATATACAGTAGATACTTGGGGTAGTTTTCCACATAATCGGGAAAAGCCATTGTAACTGTATTGAAACAGTTTGGCTAGGGGAGTGGCAAGTTATGGAGGACAAGTTTTCAGTACTATTGCCAAAATGTTGTCAGAGTATGGACCCTTTGGAGTATCCAGTAAGTCCAACCGTTTCTGGATATCACATGAATCGAATTGGTTGATGACTGATAACTAAATCGCTGGGGACCACTGGCGGAGGCTGAAATGGATCACCCACTCAGCATTTCTGACTGAAGATTGTTGCGAATGCATCAGCCTTATCTTATACACTGAAGTGCTGGGCTCTTCCATCATGGAGGAAGGGGTTATTTGTGGATTCTCTTCCTCCAGTGAATTGTTTAATTGTCCCCAACATTTCTCAACTAGGTGTCAAAGGACTGCAGAGCTCAGATCTGATCCTTTGCTTGTGGGATCACTGGTCTCTGTCTATCACTTACTGTTTATGCTGTTTGCCACACAATAGTCCTGTTTGGTGGCTTCACCAGGCTGACACCTCATTGTCAGGTATGCCTGGTGCTGCTCCTGCTATCCTGCACACTCCACTGAACCAAAGTTGATCCTCTGGATTGATGGTAATTGTTGCGAGGGGGATATGGCAGGCCATGAGGTTATGTGGCTGCTGCTGCTTCTGCTGCTATTGATGTCCCACAACACCTTATGGACACCCAGACTTGAGCTGCAAGATCTGTTCGAATTCTGCCCTATTTCGCACCGTGATAGTAGCACCCACAATGGTGGAGGTTATTCTCAATGTGAAGATGTGACTTTGTCTCCACAATGACTATGCGGTTGCCGCTCTTACCGATACTGTCATGGACAGATACTTCTGCAACTGGCAGAATAGGAAGGCTGTGGTCAAGTATGTATATTCCTCTTCTTGGTTCCTTCACCACCTGCCGCAGAACCAGTCCAGCAGTTATATCCTTTAGGACCCGGCCAGCTCGATCAGTAAGGCTGTAACTGAGATAATCTTGGAGGTGGACATTGAAATCCTCCACCCAGAGTGCATCTTGCGTCCGTGCTACCCTCAATGCTTCCTTTTCATCAGTTGAGAGAGGCTAGTACATGGTAATCAGCAGGAGGTTTCCTTTCCCATGTGTAAACTAACGCCATGAGACTTCATGGGATACAGAAACACTGTTGAGGACTCCCAGAGCAATTCCCTTCCAACTGCATCGCACTGTGCCGCCACTTCTGCTGTGTCTGTCCTGCTGATGAGACAGGAGATATCCGCGGAAGGTGATGGGATATCTGGGATCTATACTTTACAGACAATGTCATGCTGTTGCTTCCCGAATCTGTTTATTTCAATTCACTGTTTCCTGCCAGCTGTCCCATTCTAGAAACATGTACATATACTAGCCCCAATCCACTAAGATTTACACCATAAGACCATAAGACATAGGAGTGGTAGTAAGGCCATTCGGTCCATCGAGTCCACTCCACCATTTAATCATGGATGATGGGCATTTCAACTCCACGTACCTGTATTTTCCCCGTAGCCCTTAATTCCTTGTGATAGCAAGAATTTATCATTCTCTGCCTTGCAGACATTTAGCATCCTGGCCTCCACTGCACTCCGCGGCAATGAATTCCACAGACCCACCACTCGCTGGCTGAAGAAATGTCTCCGCATTTCTGTTCTGAATTGACCCCCTCTAATTCTAAGACTGTGCCCACGGGTCCTAGTCTCCTCACCTAACGGAATCAATTTCCTAGCATCCACCCTTTCCAAGCCATGTATTATCTTGTAAGTTTCTATTAGATCTCCCCTTAACCTTCTAAACTCCAATGAATACAATTGCAGGATCCTCAGCCATTCCTCGTATGTTGGACCTACCATTGCAGGGATCATCCGTGTGAATCTCCGCTGGACACGCTCCAGTGCCAGTATGTCCTTCATGAGGTATGGGGCCCAAAACTGGACACAGTACTCCAAATGGGGCCTAACCAGAGTTTTATAAAGTCTCAGTAGCACAACGGTGCTTTTATATTCCAACCCTCTTGAAATAAATAACAACATTGCATTCGCTTTCTTCATCACGGACTCAACCTGCATGTTTACCTTTGGAGAATCCTCGATGAGCACTCCCAGATCCCTTTGTACTTTGGTTTTATGAATTTTCTCACCGTTTAGAACGTTGTCCATGCTTATTTTCTTTTTTTTCAAAGTGCAAGACCTCACATTTACTCACATCAAATTTCATCAGCCATTTCCTGGACTACTGTCCCAAACTGTCTAGATCCTTCTGCAGCCTCCCCACTTCGTCAGTACTACCTGCCTGTCCACCTAAATTCGTATCATCAGCAAACTTCGGTAGAATGCTCCAGTCCCCTCATCCAGATCATTAATATATAACGTGAACAGCTGCGGCCCCAACACTGAACCCTGCGGGACACCACTTGTTACCGGCTGCCATTCCTAAAAAGAACCTTTTATCCCAACTCTCTGCCTTCTGTCAGACAGCCAATCCTCAATCCATACTAGTAGCTCACCTCGAACACCATGGACCCTCACCTTGCTCAGCAGTCTCCCGTGTGGCACCTTATAAAAGGCCTTTTGGAAGTCTAGATAGACCACATCCACTGGGTTTCCCTGGTCTAACCTACTTGTCACCTCTTCAAAGAATTGTAACACGTTGGTCAGGCATGACCTCCCCTTACTAAATCCATGTTAACTTCTTCTAATCCGACCCTGCCCTTCCAAGAATTTAGAAACCTCATCCTTAAGGATGGATTCTAGAATTTTACAAACAACCGAGGTTCGGCTAATTGGCCTATAATTTTCCATCTTTTGTCTTGATCTTTTCTTGAACAAGGGGGGTTACAACAGCGATCTTCCAATCATCCGGGACTTTCCCTGATTCCAGTGACTTTTGAAAGATCTCAACCAACGCCTCCGCTATTTCCTCAGCCACCTCCCTCAGAACTCTGGGATGTAGCCCATCGGGGCCAGGAGATTTATCAATTTTAAGACCTTTTAGCTTTTCTAGCACTTTCCCTTTTGTCGTGGCAACCATACTCAACTCAGCCCCCTGACTCCCTTTAATTGTTCGGATATTCATCATGTCTTCCACTGTGAAGACTGATGCAAAGTACTTTTTAAGTTTTCCAGCTATTTCCTTATCTCCCATCATTAGCTTTCCAGCATCAGTTTGAAGTGGTCCAATGTCTACTTTTGCCTGTCGTTTGTTTCTTATATATTGAAAGAAACTTTTCCTATCATTTCTGACATTACTGGCTAACCTACCTTCATATTTGATCCTTTCCTTCCTTTTTTCTATCTTTCTTTTCCCCCTCCCACTCCACCAACGACATGCAGGTCCTTGGACTCCTCCATCGCCGGACCATAGCAACACGACGGCTGGAGGAAGAGTGCCTCATCTTCCGCCTACGAACCCTCCAACCACAAGGGATGAACTCAGATTTCTCCAGTTTCCTCATTTCCCCTCCCCCCATCTTGTCTCAGTCAAATCCCTCAAACTCAGCACCGCCTTCCTCACCTGCAATCTTCTTCCTGACCTCTCCGCCCCCACCCCCACTCCGGCCTATCACCCTCATCTTGACCTCCCTCCACCTATCGCATTTCCAAAGCCCCTCCCCCAAGCCCCTCCTCCCTACCTTTTATCTTAGCCTGCTGTACACACTTTCCTCATTCCTGAAGAAGGGCTCATGCCCGAAACGTCGCTTCTCCTGCTCCTTGGATGCTGCCTGACCTGCTGCGCTTTTACAGCAACACATTTTCGTTCCTCACTTCCTTAGTCAACCAAGGCTGTATAATCCCTCCCCGGATTATCTTTTTTTTTGTTGGGGATGAACCTCTGTACTGTGTCCTCAATTATACCCACAAACTCCTGCCATTTTTGGTCGACTGTCTTCCCAGCTAGGCTCTGCTTCTAGTCGATTTTCGTCAGTTCCTCTCTCATGCCCTCATAGTTACCTTTATTTAACTGTAACACTATTACATCCAATTTTGCATTCCCTCTTTCAAACTGCAGACTGACCTCTACCATATTATGATCACTGCTTCCTCAGTGTTTCCTTACTTTAAGATCTTTTATAAAGTCTGTTTCATTACATAGCACTAGGTCCAGAATAGCCTGCTCCATTGTAGGCTCCATGACAAGCTGTTCCAAAAAGCTATGCTGTAAGCATTCCATGAATTCCCTTTCTTTGGATCCACTGGCAACATTATTTACCCAGTCCACCTGCATATTGAAGTCCCCCACGATCACCGTGACCTTGCCTTTCTGACATGCCTTCTCTATTTCCCAGTACATGTTGTGCCCCTGGTCCTGACCACTGTTAGGAGGTTTGTACTTAACTCCCATTATGTTTTTTGCCTTTGTGGTTCATGAATTCCACCCACACAGACTCCACATCATCTGACCCTATGTCATTCAGTGCCATAGATTTAATTTTATTCTTAACTAACAAGGCAACCCCGCCTCCTCTGCCCACCTCCCTGTCTTTTCGATAAGGTGTAAATCCTTGGATGTTCAACTGCCAGTCCTGAACCCCTGCAACCACGTCTCTGTGATGCCTACCACATCATAATCATTCACGATGATCTGTGCCATTAGGTCATCTACTTTGTTACGAATGCTACAACCATTCAGGTAAAGTGCCCTAATACTAACTTTCTTATCGTTAGAGATATTGGAAGTCATAAGATGTCCTTAGTTATCCTTCCTTTTTGCTGTATTCCTAGTCTGCCTCAAGCTTAAATCCACCTGCACACATGCTATCCTGCTGCATATCTTTCCATTAACTCCAAGCTCCCTATCGCTTTCACTTTCCTTTCCACCCCAACTCAGAAGTTTAAAGTCCTACTGACTACCCTATTTATCCTCTTCACTATAATCTGATCGGTTCAGGTGGAGTCGGTCCCAAAGGTACAGATCCCTCCGGTTCTAAAACTGATGCCAATGCCTCATGAAATGGAATCCCTCTTTCCCACACAAATCCCTTAGCCACGTGTTTACTTCCCTAATTTTCTTCTCCCTATGCCAATTAGCACGTGGCTCGGGCAGTAATCCGGAGATTATGACCTTTGAGGACCTGTACTTCAAATTCCTTCCTCGTGATTGATTATCCCCAAACAGGTCCTCCACTCTAGCTTTGCCTATGTTGTTAGTCCCAACAGGGACCACAACAACTGGATCCTCCCCCTCCCGCTCCAACATCCCTTCAAGCCAGTCGGAGATGCCCCACACCCGCAGATGTCCCGCAGTTTGATTTTGAAATCTGGGCTTGGAGCTTTACCAAAGTTTTTCTAAAAATCCACATGTTTTACATCCATTGCTTCTCTTTCATTTGTCTCTCAGTCTGTTTCTCAAACACAATTCCCATTTCATATATCTATGTTAGTGTTGTCTATGACCATTTCTTTCAGCCCCAATAATTTCTCCTAAACCATTTACTTACTATGTTCTATGTTCCATGTACTCTATCATTTTCCCACACCAGACTTGGTTTTCCTTGTATTGTTAGAAAGTTCTGTGAAGACAGAACTGAAGTAATGTCTTCATAGTTCTGCCATTTCCCTGTTCCCCATTCAGCATTCTCTGGTTTCAAACTGTCAGGAAACTGCATTTGTTTTCTCATATTTCTCACATTGACATAATTTAACAAGTTATTACAGTTCATTCTTATAACCCTTGTGATTATACTCTTCAGAAACTCATCAATTCCTGTCTTAAACTGCTCAATAATTGACCTTCCACACCATTCACTCACAGGAGCATAGACTTTGTGCTGACAGAAGTACAGCACGATCAATATTAGTCTCACTTTCCTACAGCATGCCCATAGCCTGGAATGATATGACACTTCCAGCTGCTTATCAAAGTACTTTTGAATGATTGTGAGATTATCCATGATAATTCCCCTCTCAGGATGTAATCCCAGAACCTAACACCCTCCAGGTGAAAAAAAAATGTTCATATCCTCTCTGAACCTCAAACGTTTCGCTTTAAAAGTGTGCTCCTTTGTTCCTGACCCTCTGACTAAAAGGAATAGTTGCTATCTATCCACCCTGTCCGTGTCGCTCATAATCGTATCCTTCTGAATCATGGACCCCTCAGCTTTCTCTGCTCCAAACTAAACAACCCGAGCTTATCCAGCCTCTCTCCATAGCTGATATGGTCCATCCCAGGGAACATCCTGGTGAATCACCTCTGCACCCTCTCCAGTACAATCACATCCTTCCTGGAATGTGGCTCCCGGAGCTACATACAGTACTCCATTTTGGCCGAACCAAAGCCCTGTATTGTTCTTATAATCTACCAAGGTCCAATTCTTAAATTGTGTATTAACCATCCAGCCACATTCAGGGATGTGTGGAGAAGCACACTTTGAGGCTCCCAGTGTGCTGTCATTCATTGAGTCCTCCCCTGCCTGGTTCCTTCTCCCAAAGTGCATCACCTCATATTTATCAAGGTTACATTCTATCTACCATTCATCTGCCCATTTGGCCATTCCATCTGCATCTTCCTGTACCTTTAGGTCTTCCTCCTCACTGCTAACCACCCAGCCAATCTTTATGTCAAACATACACTTACTTATCACACCTCCCCCAATCTCCACCTAGCCCCCTCCACGTTCACATCTATATATGTTTTATGAATAACACAAACAATAAGGGACAGAGCACTGATCCCTGTGGTACACCAGGGGACACTGGTGTCCAGTCACACAAACAGCCTTCTCTCACCATCCTCTGCCTCCTGCCACTAAGACAATTTTCATTGTAACTTGTCAAGTTTTGCTTCATATTGTGAGATTTTACTTTATTTTTCAGTTTCCCAGGTGGAAATTTGTCAATGGGCTTCCTAAAAAAAAACCTCCTCAAACTCATTCAATCAAACGCATTGGATGTGACTTCTTTCTGATAAAGACATCGTGATTATCCCTGATCAAACCTTGCCACTCTGATTGGAGTTCAATTTTCTCCTTTCCTATTTTCTCCAGTAGTTTCCTTAACAGGATCTAATTCTCGCTCGTCTATAGTTCCCTAGTCTATCTCTCCCACCCTTACTGTGAAGAGGAATCATATTAGCAGCGTTCCAGTTCTCTGATACCTCCCCATGGTCAGATTCTAATTAAAATATTCAGTTAAGGTCTTTCCTCCCTTGACCCCAATAGCCGCCTGTGATACAACTCATTCAGACATGGAGATTGGTCCAAATTTATACAGAACAAAGCCTCAAATCCCTGCGCGTATTTTACATTCATCTGTTCAAGAGCTTCCCCGTCCATCTTCTTGAATTCTGTACCTGCATCGTCCTTCTCCCAAATAAAATAGATGTGAAGGTCTCATGTAACAATCCATCAATGTTCTCCAGCTCGACACACAGATTGCTCCTTTGGTTTCTCATGGACACTAACTGTTTGCTGATTATTCTGTTCTATTTGTCTGTGTAGAATATCGTGGGATTCTTCCTGATCTCGCCTACTTGTACTTCTCCATGTCCCTGTGTTCTTCAGTCCCCTCTATGTTGCTAAGTTTCACTGCAGTTACCTCTCAATTTTTGAAACTTGAGATCACAGGCTGAGTTTCCACATCAGACAATCTTGCCATTTTAGGGATTAATCTTGATAATACCTTTTGAAGCTCCTCTGCACTCAGTATATTCTTTGTTAGATTGGGACTCCGAACGATACACAATATTCTAAGTGTAGTCTCATGAACACTCGATGCAACTGGTGCACGACATCCTCTATATTCCAATTACATTCACATGAATATAAACCTAATTTTTACTTTCCCATTTGTATATATTCTTCCCAATACCTCTCGCTTTAACTTTTCTTATGAGCTTACTGTGTGAGTTCTTTGAAAAACAAAGCTCATGAATATCCAACTTTAAGTTATCAATTGGTTCTTCATTGCCTATGTCCTTAAGAATCATCTTCAAACCATTCCAAAAATATATGTTTGCCTCTTCTGGTTTTCCTTTCATCGGTACATTCTCACACTCCCCAGTTATTTTATTACCTTCTAAATATCTAGTAGCATGTTCTTTGTAATGGAGTCCAACAGATACCTGACTGTGGATGGCAAGATAACTGGTCTGTAGTTCACCATTCTCCAAATTCATCCTTTCTTAAACTGTTGGATAATATTTATAACCTTTGCCTTATCCATATTGGCTAAATGCCTTTCGGGAATGTATCAGAAAATAAAGTGAAAATCCGCGATGCAATCAACATGCCTATTGCTGCTTCCTCCTGAAATTCTTGTATGCAGTACATCTAGTCTGTCAGATTTATAAATACTCAATCCAGTTTTTTTTTCCAAAGTTAACCTCAACACTGATAAGAATGAACTTAGACTTTACTTACACAAGTCCCATGTCACTTGGTATATCTGGAATAATTTCTGGACATTCTTCCATGAAGGTAGACGCAACAAAACTGTTTCTTTTCCCTGCGATTCCTCTGTTCTCTGCAACATTTTTCCTGAACGCACACCAACTGTTCCTCATTTGACCTTGCTTTTAGCTTTTGTTTCATACATTGATTGACGCTTTTTAGCAGTCTTTATGTTTTTCATTCGTTTGCACGCTTTTTCTCTTTTTGATTTTCTTCTCAGTTTCTTGGTCATCCTTTGCTGGGTCCGACATTTCACTGAATCCACTGGCTTACTGCAACACTTGGCATTTTTCTAAGCTGCCTCTGTTCATCTAATAGCTAGATGAAGTTGGGGTTGAAAGTGATAGTCGGAGAGCAGGGTGGACCAGCTTGATAGGAAGGAAGGTGGACACATAGGATCATTCAAAAGGGAAGTGCTGACTTGGAAGGTTGGAGTGAGATGCGGTGGGATTAGGAGAAATGGGGAAATGGTGAAATCCACTATGATCCCCTGTGGTTGGAGCGTCCCAAGGCAGAAGAGGAGGCTTTCTTCCTCCAGGCTTCTGGTGGCTCGGAATTTGTGATGGAGCAGGCCGAGGTCCCTCATGTCCTTGGAAGAGTGGGAAGGGGATTTAAAGTGCTGAGCCACAAGGCGATGGAATTGTTCAATGTGGCTGGCCTAGAGGTGTTCTCTGAAATGATCTACAAGTTAACCTCCTGCCTCGCCAATGTAGAGAAGACCACATTGGGTTTAATGGATGCAGTAGATGAGGCGTTCTGTCTCCCTTCATCACCTATATTTTCAACCCCACCTTCATCTACCTATCGCAATCCCTGCTAACCTCCCCCCTGTCGCACCCCCTTCTCATTTATCCCCCAGCCCCCTTAGCCCATCAGCTTCATTCCTGATGAAGGGCTTATGCCCGAAATATCGATTTAGCTGCTCTTAGTATGCTGCCTGACTGTGATTTTCCAGCACCACAGTCTTCGACTCTGATCTCCAGCATCTGTAGTCCCCACTTTCTCCTCACACTTTCATGGCTGCATGACTCAGGTTTATAACAGTTACTTCAAATAAATCAAAAACTGCCGTGTACTCAAACAGCATAAAAGAAAACCAATACATTGTAGTCACTGTTCCCAAAAGGTCCTTTCCAGCAAAAGTTTCAATTAGCTCTTCTGATCATTCAACACCAATTCCTAAATATCCTGATCTCGAGCTCAGTGGTCGACATATTGTTCATGTAAACCATCTAATATTTTGTTATGAGATCCATTTTTTCCAGCATTAGCATTCAATTGGGTTAACACAGTTCAGATACAATTTAAACAGCACATTATTACTGAAGGATACACAAATGTGTATATGTCATTTCCTGTTTTATAACATGTCCAGCATTTGTACTGCAGCTTTCACTTTGATATATAACTCCCATCAACGTTTGCTCCTCCTTGCTGTTTTTGTGCTCCACTTTACTAGATTCTGTGGAATCTGAGCGACGTGGGCTCTGGGGAGGTTAATGACAAAGATCATCTTGCCACATCATTTATGATCTTCTCAAACTTTAATTTCTCCAGATCTCCTGTTATGCTGATAGAGTAAAGAAGGACAATGATCTTCCAACAATGCTCTGTATTCCCCCAAAGAGCTGAGACAGCTCTAACCTGGGTGGGAACTTTACAGCAGGCTGGTAAAGTGTTGCTGCTGCTGTACAGGGTCTTCGTAAGAGCACATCTGGAGTCGTGTGTACAGATTTAATCTCTTCAATGAAGCAAGGATGTTGTTATATTAGAAGCAGCTCAGAGATAGTACCCTCAACTGATTCCTGCAATGAAGGTATTAGCTTAGAACGAAAGGATGATCAGGTTGACGCAGTCGCCATTGGAGTTTACAAAAATAAAGGATGATCTTATTTCAACATAGATGGCAGAAGGAGTCAACAAGTGAAGTGAATTACACAGATAGTGGAGGAATCCATTCCGTTCTCCAGCCTGTTACACAGGAACAACAGGAGGGTATCCAGGCCTTCAAACCTGTTAAACCAAAACAGGACGAGGCTATTCAGTCCCTGGAGCCTGATAAACATTTACAGAAGGAGGCCAATCAGCCACTCGAGCCTATAACAGTAGGCCACGCTGCACCAGTATCCTGTTAAACAGCAACAGGATCAGTCCATTCAGCCTCCTCAGGTCTGTTACATCGGAACTGGAAGAGGTCACACAGTGACTGGAGATTGTTACACTGGGATAACAGGAGGCCATTCAGACTCATCGAGCCTATTGCAAGGGAATTGGATGAGGATAAAATCTATCTGAGACTTCTTCCATGAATAAAGAAGAGGTAATTTAGACACGTGTCTATTGTAGGGAACAAGAGAAGACCAATCAATCCCTCAGTCCCATCTCCGGGATGCATGAGGAGACCGTCCAGTATTTCCATCTGTTATGGAGAAGTATGAGAAGACCCACCAGCCTCTCAAAATGTTAGACAGCAACAGGAAGATTCCATAATCTCCCAATCCTCTAAAGCATCAACAGGAGGAAGTCACTCTGGCCTTGGAGATGGCAACATGGGAACACCAGAAAGACGTCAGCCCATCGAGTTTGTACACCAGCAGGATGATGACTCCATTCAGCCACACATGGCTCTTACACAGCATTTGGAGCTGTATAAAAACGTTTGCCCATTAAATAGGAATTCAAAGAAAACGCAAAGGCTTTCGTTAGAGAAGAACTTATAATAATGGTATACATTAGGGACTAAAGTGTAACAATAAACTATTGTAATTTAAGGCAAATGGTTAGAGTCCATTGTTCAGGACATTTGCAAAGTTAAACCACAATTCGTCAGAGTCAACATTGTTTTACGAAGGCTAAATCGTGTTTGAATTGTTTGCTTGAGTTATTTGAAGATGTCACAAACAATATGGATCGTGGGAATCCTGGTGATGGAACATATCTGGTCTTCCTGAAGGCATCGAATATGTCGCTTCTCCAAAGAGTAAGTGGTAAGATCAGACAACATGGGTTTAGGAGTAATTTATTAGCTTGCATGAAGGATTGGTTAACCAACAAAATGGAGTCAGATGGAATAAATGTGTCATTTTCTTTTGGCAAATGCAATTTGTGGGGTGCCATTGATTTCAGTTCTCATGTCTCAACCATTTGCAATCGATGGTATTATTGTACTCAGTTGATGGGATAGAAAATACGGTGCCACATTTTCAGATGACACTAGCATTGGTAGGAAATTAATTCGGAATGAGGATGCAAGAGATTTAAAACTATATGGATACTTTGGATGAATGGGCCAACGTTTGGCAAGGAAAACTAAAGTGAATATATACGGGCTATTCAAGTTGGCCAGTATAATAGAAAGACAAATTATTATCTAAATGGAGATAAAGTTCAAAGTGTTTAGGTGCAGAGGGATCTGGGTGTCTGCTTGCATATCACAGAAAACATGCCTGCGGGTACTGCAAGTAATGATAAATGCAAGAATAATTTCAGTGTTTATTTATAAAAGCATAGAGTAGAAAGGTAGGGAGTGTTGGTGCAGCTATGCAAGGCATTAGTGAGGCTGCAACTGGAGTACAGTTTGGGTGTCCTGCAGAATGAGGTATTTCCATTGAAGGCAATTCAGAAGAGCTTCATTAGATTGATTCCATATTTGAAGTGTTTGTCTTATGAAGAGAAATTGAGCAGTTTAGGCCTATACTCTCGAGTTTATAAGAATGAAAAGAGATCTCATTGAGGTCTGTAAAATGCTAAAAGTAATTGAATGTGTAGATGTGGAGTGGATTTTTTCACGTGTCGCAATCTACAACAAGAGACTAGAGTTTTAGGATGGAGATATAGCAGGAAAGTGGAACTGAGGCCGTGTATACATCAGCCTCATTGAGGAGTTGGATTCCTCAAAGATGCTCCTTGTTCTTATTCAGCACTCCTACTGTGTTGCACAGGAATGGGGGAGGAATGTGTATCATACAAGATGCAGGCACTCAGGATAAATCAGTCTCATTCAGTTAGAGAGAACGTAACCAGTAAGGTCACACAGTGACCAGTGCTGGGTTCTCAACTACTTACAAACTATATTAATGATCAGGAGGATGGAACAGATATACAGATGCTGAGTTTGGTGATGTCGCTGTGGTCAGCAAGAGATTAACTTATCAAGAGAAGGTGGAGAGTCTGCAAATAGATTCAGAGAGGTAAAGGCAATAGATAATAGTTTGGAAGGTGGAATTTAAGATGGTATAAACTGTCATTTCATTTACTGGAATAATAAAAAGCAATATGTTACTGAAATGGAGAGGGATTACAGGACTTAATGATACTGTGTGCTGGGGGGTTCACTCAGGTCCGTTCAGACATGGGAGGTTTTTCTCCATCCCTGATCGTCAGCTCCCAGACACTCTAAGTGACCCTTTTGCTCTCCGTGCACATGGAATACTTTGATGTGGTTGATTGGCGGTGGGGATGGTGTTTTGAAACGTGCATCAAGGGGACGTAAATTATCCAAGATAAATTCAATTCTTTCTACGTGTAGACCCGATGAGGATGAAAATGGCTGACTGCTTCTGAATGAAGAGGCCGTGACTGCTGCCAGGACAGGGGGTATTCACCAACACGATGTACTGTGCATGGACACACTGTAACATTAATAGAGAAAGAGAGAGAGCTCATTCAGTTCCTCTACCTCTCCCCATTCACATGGATACCCTGCAGATGCCATTTACACCATCGAGAATCCCACTACACTGAATACACCCGGCAGCCCCCTGCTGAGGGAGAAACAGTGCTTCTCATCCATCATATATATCCTCCATCATCGAATGGTTAACATTGATGTTGAGATACTGGGAAATGATGGATATGTCACCTAGTCCTGCCTGGAAAGTTCTGGATCATAGAAGCTGAATGAAACAGTGACCCTCACAGCCACTGGCAGCACCATCCTCCCCCTGGTGTGAAGCTGCAGGTCGTGTTGAAGAAGGTGACACCATTCTATGATCAGCTCCTTGTTCAGTCAGGGCCCCTCACACTCTGCTCCTGGGTCAAGTGGAGCTTGGGAAGCTGGTCCTGGAAAACCCGGGGTTGATAGAGCAGATCCCTTTTCCCACACACACTCACAGCGTGGTTTCAGAGCTTCCCCTCTCTGCAGCTTCTGCTCCATTTGTTGTTCATGTTGCAGGCTCAGATGTTGTAACTACAGTCCCCATGCTCCATCCAGAGTTGGGTCGCCAAATCCTCAGGTCTCCCTGAATGTCTGAGGCAGCACACAGCACATCCTCCAGCAAACCATCCCCAGCCCCTCCACTAAATTTTCAATTACAGGAGCCAGTCAGAAACCCCTCGGTACAAGTGTTGTGGACCAGACCAGATCCCCGCAAAATATTGAAAGAAGGCCGCTTAGACTGAAACCTTTCCTTATTTTGAATAAAGATGGGAAGTGTGCCTTACAGATATGTTGTGACTGGTCAAACCACTCGATATTAAGGAAAATATAATCTATTCAAATGCTTCAGTTAAAATACAATCAAAGAAAAGAACATTTCGGGATGGCTTATATGTTGGAACACTTACACAAACAATAGATACCGTACCTTCTTGTTTTAAACCGCTTGGCACAAAGATATATTCAAATACTGATCCTTACAGCAGTTTTCCAATCCAGGAGGAAACAACATCAACAGAGATCTCAGAGAGAAAAGCAGCTGGGGATCGTGTATTAAAATTTCGAACCTTTTTGGGATCCCCAGCAGCTTCTGAATGCTGCAGCAAAAAACAAAATGAGAAACCCTGGTTTGGGAGAGCTGGCCACTGCGCTTCCATCGTTGCCACCGTTTTAATGAAACCTAAAATCTCAGTTATTTACTTAAGCTGTTTTCAGACAGAAGTTCTGCACCTCTGCCTATAAAACCTCTCTTCAAAAAAAAACAAGCGAATATAACCTTTTTGCAGTGATAGAATTCTCACAACTCCATCTTTAATACAATAATCCATCAATATACAACGGTGGATTCATTTTAGATTTCCTAATCTTCCTCTATTAGTGGACTGAAATGCATATACATTACATTGACTGTGAGTATAAAAATGTTCACAACTAGTTTCGATTTCAGGCATCTTATTCCTGCCAAGTCTCCACAACATATCAAAACGTCGGGTTTCTCGCCCTGTCACCTGTATAATTTCAAACTGAATGGCAGCAATAATAAGCTCAATCGAAACAGACTGGTATTTTTCTCCCTAGACTTCTGCAAAAACTTTAGCGGGTCACGATCAGTGATAAAGGTTTGTCTCATGTATGTTATTCACAATTTAAATGCTGAAATGTTGTAACACCAACACTACGCTCAAGGCATCCTTCCCCATTGTGGAATAAATCTGTTGATATTTCCACCCACAACCACGGCTGTACGTCATCATCCATATAAGGGAGAAGTGGGGAACTCGAACACTGATTGGCTGGGTGAATAACCAAATAATCTCATCCATCAGGAGGACAGTGGGGAACTTTAACACTGATTGGCTGAGACAGTAGAAGGCCCCGCCCACTCCTACATGTATATAACGTGCGGGGATTACAATCTGTGTGTGTGCCTCGGGGGAAGCCATTGAGGTAACACCCGGTTCTGCAGAATTGAATAAATAGTTTTGGACGAGCTCCTCCGTGTCTTTGTTCTTGGGAAGGGAAGCAGAGTGCCTGATGGGGGGTCGCAGAGTCCCCTATCTTGCACAATTGGGGGCTCGTCCGGGATGCAATAATTATTGCCGGGGCTCTCTTCGGCTCGTGGATCAAGTCTGATACAAAAAGACGCGTCTGGTATATATTTATACTGCTCACTGGATCGGCTTGGTCCGTCAGCCGTCGGCCAAGAGAGTGACCCGGCTCATTAAAATAATTTTGGATCCCGAGAAAAGGAACACACGGACGAGTGTTGAGACGACCGGTTAGTGACTATACGCGGGGGTACACACATTTAAAAAGGCAAGACAACTCCGTGCACGGATCAAGGTAAGAGAGTTTCTTTTGTTCTTCCTTGTTGGCCACGTGGTTTTGACGGTCATCTGTGAAAATGCTTTAGGCGTTTAAGACCAGGTCCGAAGATAGACCATGGGAAATTGTGGTTTTGACGGTTATCTGTGAAAATGCTTTAGGTGTTTAAGACCAGGACCGAAGATAGACCATGGGAAATTGTGGTTTTGACGGTCATCTGTGAAAACGCTTTAGGCGTTTAAGACCAGGACCGAAGATAGACCATGGGAAATCAGACTTTTAGGTCCACTAAGGACAAGTCAGGGAGGACTGTAAATGGAAAAGAAATACTCCCCGATAGTCCACTAGGTCGGAAATTGAGTTTATGGACGGAAAGCAGGAGGACAAAGGACTTAAAGAAAGAGACTATGATAAAATATTGTTGTTTTATATGGACCAAAGAACCTATCCGCGCCCCCTCGGTAGTTTGGCCCAAGTATGGGTCTGATGAAGACTGGGTGTGTCAACTCCTAAATATATATATGTTAACAGAAAACAACCGTTTGACCCAGAAGAGAGCAAATATGCCGCCGCCTGGTTGGCGAGTGACTGCGGGGACCCCACGAGTCTCTATCCTCTGATTCCCCAAACAGACCCGAGAAAGCCCCAGAAGTCTTGGGACGTCCTCACCGACGGTTTGCCCCCTTCTGCCCCGCCCCCGTATGTACAACCCGTGCACGGCCAGGCGTCCAGCGCGGACCTCCCTCCTGCGTCGGATAATCCCGGTTCCCGGCAGGTCATGCTCAGTGAGGGAGAGCCTGCTGGGGGGGACACAGGAAGGGAAGAAGAGCCCACCCCAGGCATTAGGAGATCAGCCCGAATTGAGATGCGGAGAGATCAAGAAGAGAGATTGGGTGCTGAGAGGGTTAACAATGTTGAACAGATGAACCCTTTACGAGAGGTGCCGTTTGGGAACGAACGGACCGGATTCGTAGTACAACCTTTAAATTCTGGGGATATCCGACAACTCCGTAATGAACTACCCCGTCTACTGGACGACCCCGTCAGTGTGGGAACACAATTAGATCAATTTCTGGGGCCCAGTATATGCACATGGGCCGAATTGTAGGCCATGAGGAGAATACTATTTAATTACGATGAAATTGTCATGATCCGGAATAGTGCAATGGCCATTTGGGATAGGGAGCATCAGGACGGCCCTCAGCGTGGAGAGCAGAAGTACCCCTTAGAGGACACCCGGTGGGATCATAATGACGAGGGGGGACGGGCTAATATGACAGACCTCAGAAACCTTATAATCAGGGGAATCAAAACCTGCGTGCCTAAACAGCGGAATTTAGCGAAAGCATTCGAAGTTGGACAGAAAAAGGATGAATCCCCGAGTGAGTTTTTAGACCGTTTGCGGGAGTCCATACGAAAGTATTCAGGTTTAGACCCCGATGGGGAAATAGGCAAGGGCATGCTTAAGGTGCACTTTGTGACTAAGTCATGGCCTGACATTCAGAAGAAATTACAGAAAGTGGAGGATTGGGCTGAAAAAGATGTTGCAGAATTATTACGGGAAGCACAGAAGGTGTACGTTCAGAGGGATGTAATAAGGGAGGCAGGGCCGGAAGACAGTTACCAAATGCCTACCCCTCGCCCTGTTGCAAATTCGCACCCAGCCAAGACGGGATTTGGGCGTCTCCCCTTACGAAATGCTGTTTGGCCTCCCGTTCCATGGGCCGAAGGGAGAACCTCCCTTATTCGAGTCTCGGGACATGTTTGTGCAAAAATATGTGGTGGCTCTGGGGTCTGCTCTATCTCGTTTATGCCAACAGGGACTTTTGGCACAGACGCCGCCCCTCGAGTTCGCGATGCACACCGTCAAGCCGGGTCAGTGGGTCCTGATTAAAAGCTGGAAGCAACGCACCCTCGAACCAACTTGGGACGGTCCCTTCCTAGTACTTTTGACTACCGAAACGGCTGTCCGCACGGCCGAAAAGTGCTGGACACATTATACTCGGATCAAGGGACCGGTGCCACAACCGACGGAGGACGAACAAACCTCTCTGACAGAGGCATCTAAGGAACAGAGACCCTGAGAACAGACTAATTGGACTTTGGCGAGTTTAAAGGACTGTGTCCTCCGGCCGGACACGAGTGTTGCAACAAAATGCAGTCAATCGTATTGTTAACTTGATTTGCCATTATCCTTCGGCTGGGTCATAGTGTGCGTGTTACCCAATTCCGCCTCTGGGAAAAAACAGGCAGAGGACCGTCGGTGGCTCTCCATCTCCGCTCCCGCCAACAAGCCAACACAGACACTTAGTTTAGACCTATGTGGGTTGGTGCCCTGTGCGACTAAAAGTGAACTGAATCAGACTAAGCGTAACCGAGAGAGAGAAAGGGGATTCCAGGGTCAGACGTTAGTATTACAGTTGCATGGCAAAGAAGGCATCAATAGGCCTCCAGCCCCCGGGGTCCAGGCTATGGTGTTAATTGTCCGTGATCCGATCACCCCTGGGCGGAATTGTGAGCAGAATCAGTGCAATCCACTCTATCTGACCATAAAGACCTTGGGGAACAACGGGACGAGCCTTAATGGAACGATCCTGGGTATTAGGGTTGGGGGCCAGGCAGGACAGAAGGGGTTGCAGTTGTGCTGCACAACCATCACGGTCATTGAAGCTGAGTCTGGGGCCTCATCCACCCCCGATGAGCAGGAAAAGGTTAGGATAATTGAGGTGATGGACTTGGAAAGGACCTTTGAAATAGAAACGGGATACGGGGAGGCGAATGCCTGGATGGAATGGGTCAAATATACGGTAAGGAGCATGAAAAAGAGTGATTGCTACGCGTGCACGGGTGCCCGTCCTAACCCTCAGGTGGTCCCATTCCCGCTGGGATGGGAGAAACATCCACAAGCCTTGGACTGCATGGTAAGGCTGTACCAGGACCGAGACGCCTGGAACGACCCCACTTGTCGACCCTTAAGTTTGAAGTTTCCTCCCGTCAGGTCTAAAGGGGCGCCCCGCCCTCCGTCATTCACAGGGGTAACGGGTACGCACCAAGCCTGCGTCTCTCGGACGGGACCGCAATGGGACAATGATGTGGGGACATTTGACAAGTGCAGCGGGTCAATTCGGCGGGTCAACGAAACTACCGGGGGCAGGAATTACTCCCACATTCATGTGCCTAGGGCAGACCTCTGGTGGTACTGTGGTGGGAGGATTCTGCGACCGACCCTGCCCCAAAAATGGGCGGGCACTTGTGCAATCGTTCAATTGGCCATCCCATTCACCGTGGCATTCGAAAAACAAGAGCAACCCCGTTCCAGTAGAAGAACTAAGAGGGCTTTGGAGACCTCTTTCGATGATAACATATATTTAGATGTCATAGGGGTCCCCAGGGGTGTTCCTGATGAATACAAGGCTAGGAACCAGATAGCGGCGGGTTTTGAGTCGTCACTGTTCTGGTGGGTTACCATCAATAAGAACGTGGATTGGATTAATTATATTTACTACAATCAGCAGAGGTTCATTAATTATACTCGGGATGCAGTGAAGGGAATAGCAGAACAACTAGACGCCACTAGCAGAATGGCGTGGGAAAATAGGTTGGCCCTGGACATGATGTTAGCAGAGAAGGGGGGGGGTGTTTGTGTCATGATAGGCACTCAGTGCTGCACTTTCATCCACAACAACACAGCCCCTGATGGGTCCATCACCCGCGCCCTGGATGGGCTCACCACATTGGCGGATGAACTCGCCGAAAACTCGGGCATCGATTCTGGCCTCACTGGTTGGTTGGAAGCTTGGTTCGGTAAATGGAAGGGGGTGGTCGTTTCCTTTCTCGTCTCATGTATAGTGGTGGCAGGGGTACTAACTGCCCTCGGGTGTTGCATCATTCCCTGCGCCAGGGGGTTAACTCAGCGACTGATCGAAACCGCCCTTACTAAGAGGGATGTTCCTTATGGGCAGGTCGAAAGGATGAACCTCGGGATAGAACAGTCTGAATCCCTCTTGGGCGGGGGTAGCATTAGAGACGGGCAGCTTGATAAACAAGCTCGGGAGCTATTGGACGCCCTGGAGAAGAAACTCCCAGTTTAAAAATTACAAACCGTAAGAAAAGACACGGGGGATTTGTAGGGGGTGGTGTAATTTTTAAATCATTAACTGCTGTAGTAAGCACATAGTAAGTACAAAGCCACCATTTTAGTCTTCTCTACCCTGTAGTAAGCACGAGCAGACACTCCCCCAGATTTTCATGAATGGAACAATGGAAACAGCTTTCCTCGTGGCTGAGGGACCGCCCACAACCACTGCTGTACGTCATCATCCATATAAGGGTGAAGCGGGGAACTCGAACACTGATTGGCTGGGTGAATAACCAAATAATCTCATCCATCAGGAGGACAGTGGGGAACTTTAACACTGATTGGCTGAGACAGTAGAAGGCCCCGCCCACTCCTACATGTATATAACGTGCGGGGATTACAATCTGTGTGTGTGCCTCGTGGGAAGCCATTGAGGTAACACCCGGTTCTGCAGAATTGAATAAATAGTTTTGGACGAGCTCCTCCGTGTCTTTGTTCTTGGGAAGGGAAGCAGAGTGCCTGATGGGGGTCGCAGAGTCCCCTATCTTGCACAATACTCCAAACACACGTTACATAACAGAACACTTCTCATCCCTCCAATAGTCCTTCTGAAAGACATAGCTCCTCATGTCTCAGCATAAAAGAGTTACATACTTCTGTACCTCTTAATGCTCTAACCTCTTTACCTGCTATTCCTGGCCTATGCCAGTAAACCTTACTCTCACAGATATATGTTTTAAGAAGATCTCACACATTCTTCTCAACCTCTCAAAGAAACCAATCTTTTATTTCTGAACCCAATCATCATCAGCAGCCATTTCTAAGCTTGCCATTTTAACTCTCTGCTCTTCCACACGACTTCTCACGACTGCAGGAAGTGAATTGTTGAACTTCACCAAAATAAGTATCCCTCTAAGAGTGTCATAGGTTTGCTCTGTTTTTAATACCCTTACCCACCTTTCAAAATTACTTTGATTGTTCCTTTCAAACTCAATGTGCGTTTAACCAGGGACCCTTTTTTAGATTCCTGAAATGCTCGCTGTCGGCTTCTGGCCCAAGCTCATATGCACTTCAGATGGCTTTCTTCACCACCCCATACTAGCCAGATACCTTCTCTGATAGGGATGCAAATACCTATCAGCTTTGTTTGGATAAACTAAATCCACGTGGTCACTGGTCACTGCAGTTGTTTAGCTACTTTCTCAAATGAAATTCAAAAGGCTTCCCCATCCGTCTCATCAAATTTAGATAATGCCTGGATGCATTTAAACAGAACCCCATTAGACCATTGGTTAAAATAGGGTTGTTCAACCTCACTATCCTCCTCATCCCGCCGACCGTCTGCCTTCATCTCCGCCTTCTATGTCAACTTTCCTCTCTAACTGTTAACTTTTTAAGTTGAAACTCTCTGTTTTTCTTCTGTCCTTTTCTCTCTTTCTTCTTCATATCCTTTTTTTATTTCTACTTTTCATCATAATTCAAACTGTTTCAATTCCTTCTCATGTTCAAAGTGCCTTATTTGAAATTGAATTCCAGCCGTTTCCAAAGAGTCTGATGGCATTTCTACCAAATGTAATTGCCGAGCTATAGCTTTAATTATCTCTCATTTTCTCACAGGCAATCGCAACCCCAACTCCAGCTTGTCTGTCAATTCCTACAGCTTTGCCTTCATTACGTTTTGGAAAACCGTCAACATTCATTTCCGCCACACCCAGTTAATGACTGAAAGAATCTTTATACACAAACCACTATATAAACCAACCGAATTCACACCCACAACAAAAGACAGTAACAGCTACCATACACGACCTTTGAACGCAATAGTCTCCCGGTGCATAATCTCCAGTGTCTGCATGACCTTATTCTGGATTCTCTGGTTTCCTCCCACAATCCAAAGGTGTGCATGTCAGGTAAATTGGCCATGCTAAATTGTTCATTGTTTTCAGGGATGTGTGGGTTAGGAGCCTTAGTCGGGGAAAATGTGTAATAATAGGGTAAAGCAATGGATCTGGGTAGGTTACTCCTCGGAGGGTCGGTGTGGACTTGTTGGGTCGAATGGTCTGTTTGCACACTGTAGGGATAGTAATTCTCAACCCAATTTGGCATTACTGATTTAGAACCAGACAAGAGACCCCAGTTTGCAATAGACCAACCAGACTACCTCAAACTATTTTAAGAGGGTAGCTTGGATGCCAAACCTTTCTTATTTTAAAGGTAGATGTGAAGTAGGTGTTCCAGATGTGATGTTACAAGTCAAAATACTCACCATTAAGAAAAACACAATATATTTAAACACTCTAATGAAAATCCATTCAAAATGACGAGGAATTTAGAATAATTTAACTATTGGAAATCTTAGAGGAGAAAGTGAGGTCTGCAGATGCTGGAGATCAGAGCTTCAGGAGAAGAAGGGCTTATGCCAGAAACGTCGATTCTTCTGTTCCCTGGATGCTGCCTGACCTGCTGCGCTTTTCCAGCAACACATTTTCAGTATTGGAAATCTTAACCGTTTAATGGATACAATACCTTCTACAGACGAACTGTTCCAATATACTAATATCCCATAATGGCAAAAAGGTACATTCAGGCATACATTCTTGCATACAGTTCTCCAATCCAGGAGGATTCAGCATGAAGTCAGGTGTCAGAGAGAGTAGCAGCTGGAGATACGTTACTAGGCCGTTGTTACTCCTATTTATTAAAACCCGAAACGCGTCGTAAGTTATTTACTTGAGCGGTTTTCAGTAGGCAGTTTGGCCTTTAAGATTTCTTATTTAAAAAAAAAGAGAAAATAACTTTTTTTAAAATGACAGCATTGTCACACAATTTAGATGCCTGGTCCTTTACTCTAGGGGCTTTCTCGTGCTACTGATCGCAAGGTCGCACCGAGAGAGACAAATACAGGTACAGACCAAGTTACAAGGACGTGTCTCATAACTTCTGAAACACCCCTGTCCATGGACCATCACATGGGACATACAGGGAAGTGAACAACAGCCTGACGCACACCATTTCACTGTTTCTCAACTTCACAATGATTGCACTCGATACACTTAGGGAGCCAAAAACAAAGGCCAGGGAAAGATACAGATGGACAGAAAGATTCACATTAAACAGACAGTTGATTAACTGAAAAGATGTTGTGGAAATATGGGGAGAAAGACAGGGCAGTGGGACTAACTGTAGAATTGAGATCTTCGACAGAAAACTTACAAGAATGAGAACATTGAATAAAGGCGTTGTCGAATGCGAAACTCATTGTTTGAGAAGGAACGCACATGGACGAAATTATTTTAAATAAAAACACCTGGCAGGCTTTTTCTTAATCGACAGAGAGAGAACGAGAGAAGTTTCATGGACAGATGAGATAAAGTGTTTGAGAATGTCAAAATAAAGGCAT
This sequence comes from Chiloscyllium plagiosum, assembly GCF_037043375.1. Taxonomy (NCBI): domain Eukaryota; kingdom Metazoa; phylum Chordata; class Chondrichthyes; order Orectolobiformes; family Hemiscylliidae; genus Chiloscyllium; species Chiloscyllium plagiosum. The sequence continues at coordinate 13,798,087 of NW_028270188.1, forward strand.
TGCCAGAGACAATAGCAATATACATCGACATACACATGAATTACAGATGGAGTTTGGTGTGAATTCGAATCAGATTTGCTTCGGCAGGTTCGAAGCCGGAGCGTCAGCGGCAGATTTTTGGCTTCCTTAAGCCTGTATTTCATAGCTCAAGGTTCAAACAGGGGATGGAATAAGCCAGTGAGATATATTCTGGAGTGGTGAGTATTTCAAGTTAGAAATGGTCAGGATATGGTGTCATGAATCAGCTCATGGTCAAAGGGATACAGTTGTAACTTGTCTGCTTCAGCCGCAGATTTTGGCCAGGGATGGGAGGGAAACAGTGGAAAGAAGTGGAGTTTGTAACCAGAACAGTAGGGAATGATCTCCATGCTGTTAATACTTCAATAACAAGGGCAATGATACAATAAATTGTAGTTCTCCGCTGAAACTGAGTAGGGCAACATAGAGACCCATGAGTAACACTGTCAGAGCAGAGAGGGAGATAGGACTTGAACACATTAATTGATGTAGTTAGCAGTAGTCTGTAGAGTGAATCTATGGATTAAGTGTTTCAACAGGAATATAACAGGGACAAGATGTGTAGACTATATGAAAGAACAGTAATACAGTCATAACTGGTTTATAGAAAGAACAATCTGGACAGTGACACTTACCAGGAACACCGACGATAGCCAGGAAAGGATAATAACAATATTGAATAATGAGAAGAACGCAATAGATTCGCAATGATAATGACCACCAATTAAATGCAGAAAGATACCAAACATAAATGGATAAACTCATGTCTATTGTTGGAACATTCCAGTCTAATATTCCCAGATTATGATACATTTTTGGAACATTCCAATCTAATATTCTCAGATTCAGATCTCTTCTCCCCCTCTCTCCAAATCTGCTGATCCCTGTCAGTGCTGTCAGTGCTGTCAGTGGTGTTCCCGCCCATGTTATGGGATAACACATTGAACGGCGCCCAATTATCATTTAAAGACGGAAACTCTCCACTGGAATAATTAGAATTCATGGAGATTGGCATTAATCACAGTCACTGAACAAACACTGGGAAACTGAGCAAAGGCTACGACAACGGATAAATAGACACCACACAACAATCAACAGACAGGAGGGTTCCCTCCCAGTTGGGGAACACTTCAGTGGTCCAGGATATTCAACCTCGGACATTCTGGTGACCATCTTCCAAGGCGGACTTCAGGACAGGCAGCAGTGAAAAGTGGCCAAGCAGAGGCTGATAGCTAATTTCAATACACATAAGGAGGGCCTCCACCGGGACCTTGGGTTCATGTCACATTACAGGTGACCACCATTGCAATATACACACACACACAGACACTCCTATACACACACATACATACGGACATACATATACGCAGACACGCACACAGACACTCACACACACCCTTAGAGACACACACACTCCCACACTCACACGGCACTCTCTCAGAGATTTAGACCACTCTACATTCATGCACACACAAAGACACTCTCTCACACTGATAGTCAAAATCCCCCACCCCAGTCACGCACACACACTCCCACACTCACACATGCACCCCGTCACACACTTAAGACACTCTACATCACTACACAAATATATACATTCTCTCTCACATTCACAATCCCCCAACGCAGACAGACACAGACACACATATACAAACTGACAAAGACCCACATGCACGCATATATTTTGTGGGGTGAATTTGTACTTGCAGAGTTACATTGTAGTTTGCTCAAAAACTGCATGAATTCATGTAAAACTCTGAGCTCAAAAAACTGTATGGCTTCATGTAAAACTCTGTTGTCTCACTTTTCAGATTAGAATCAATCTAAACATCATGGCATAGACAGAGAACACAGGGGGATAACACCTTCAATATATTGTCTCGCTAAAACTCACTGTTACAGCTAACCTGTGAATGCAACATTTTTTTTAAAAAAATGTTTTGTGATTTACACATGAAAGAAGTGAAACTATCGTGGTATTCGAGCAGATGAAAGACCCAACAGACAAACAAGGTATTTTTCAATGTATAATTTCAGTTACATCACACTGTAAATCTTTGCTATAAATTGTGTGCCTTAGAAGTGTGTCCTGCACTATCATCTGATGAAGGAGCGGCGCTCAGAAAGCTAGTGTGCTTCCAATTAAACCTGTTGGACTATAACCTGGTGTTGTGTGACTTTTAACTTTGTACATCCCAGTCCAACACCGGCATCTACAAATCATGACTGAGCAAACAGGCTCAATTAACCAGTTCCACACATCACTTTTCATATAACTACAAAAGAGAACATTTACTGGGTTTGGATGTAATGGATAATAAAAAATGGAATGGACCATAAATCTTTAAATCTTTTTTTTAAACTTGGATATGAGAATATTAACAGAACACTACAGGGGTCTATATATGTTCCACTCTGTTTATGAAAGAAACAGTTATAAAATATCAGATCGGTTGCATAAAGAAAGGTCGAGTGGGCAGGTTTCTAGATTCCTTATTTACCAGTGTGAGGCTACTCCTGGTTTTAAGTGCCCTGCTACCAAATCCTTTCATAATCTTGAGACAGAGCATTGAGACTGCTGCTCAGCAACAGGCCGAAACAATTCTGTCCCTATGGGCCCCTTACAGAGGGATATTAGAAGGCCATTCAGCCCATATTAACCTGTTGCTACTTGAAAAGGTGGAAATCTAGAATATTGGCACATTTTGCCAACAAGGAGAAAGTGAGGACTGCAGATGCTGGAGATCAGAGCTGAAAAATGTGTTGCTGGAAAAGGGCAGCAGGTCAGGCAGCATCCAAGGGGCAACCCATTTTTCAGCACATTTTGCCAACAGAATCATTCAAAACAAAGGGATGTGCCACTGCAGCTGTATGAGGTGTTACTGAGTGGGCACCGGGAATACATTGTGTTGGTTATGTTTCTGTAACTGAGAAGGGATGGACTTCCATCAGATACAGTTTAACGGCTGCTCGTCCTCCACGGGCTGCTGTCTCAATTAATGTCTCGGGTCTGTTACACAAAACAGGAGGAGACATTCAGCCTTTCCAGTATATTACAAAGGGCTACGAGGAGCACATTCAGCCTCTCAAGCCCGTTACAGTAGGGCAGGAAGTGTTTCTTTAACTTTTTGTTACGCATAAATATTAGTTTTAAATTAGTTGTGGAATAGGAAAGACCTGATGCAAACATTAAAGTTCTAACTTTGAGCGAGGCCAATGTTGAAAGTGTTAGGCGAGCCCTGTGAAAGGCTAATTGGAATACTCTATTCACAGGTAAAGGGATGGTTGGAAAATGCAAGGCCATCAAAACTTGGTTTCAGAGAGTCCAGAGCCAACGTGTTCCTATTAGTGAGAGGGGCAAGGCTGGTGGGTGCAGGGAGTGCTGGATGGCTAGATATATTGATGTTCTGGTCAAGGTAAGGAAGGAGGCATATGTCAGGTAAACAGAGCTGAGATCAAGTAAATCCTGAGAGGTGTATAAGTGCAGAAAGTGCATAGTCAATGTGGAAATCTGGCCAGAAAAATGTGGACATGAGATGGCTTTAGAAATAGGGTTAACGAGACATTGAAGAAATTCTACAAACCATTTAACGGTAAAAGATTAACTAGGGGGAGAACAGGGCCTCTTAAAGATCAGTAAGACTACCTATGTGTGGAACCACCCGAGATTGGAGGGATACGAAACAAAAATTTCTCCTCAGTATTTAATGAGGAGGAGGTTACAAGAGCGAGAGAATGAATAAATATATAGTGATACATTGAAAGGTGTCTAAATTACAAGGAGATGTTTGACATTATAAAACATATAAAGGTGAACAAATCCCTGGCAGCTGATCAGTTGTATCCCAAATGTTTGTGGGAAGCTAGGAAAGAGATTGGCCAGCATTTTGCTGATATATTTGTATCATTGATTTCCACAGGTGAGGTGTCAAAAGACTGGAGGGCTGCTAACATAGTGTCATTATTTAAAAAGTAAGGGAAAAAAAACAGGTAACTATAGATCAGTGAGCCTGACGTCAGTGGTCACAAAATTGTTGGAGGGGATTTTGTTGGAAAGGATGTACATGCATTTGAAAAGACAAGGACTGAAGAGGGCTTTGTACATTGAAGATCACGTCTTACTGACTCGTTGAAATCTTTTGAGGAAGTGATGAAGATGTTTGATGAAGGCAGGCCAGTGGATGTTGTCTTTATGGAATTCAGTAAGATTACCAAAATGTTCTACGTGGTAGATTGGCTCGCAAGGTTAGACTTCCTCGGATCCAGGGAGAACTCGCCATTTAGATCCAAATTTTTATTTAATATTAGAGACAGGGCGTGACAGTGGACATTTGTTCATTAAACGTGGAGACCTGTGACCAGCGGTGTGCCGCAAAGATCAATAATGGGTCCACTGCATTTTGTCTCTTATACAAATCATTTGCATTTGAGCATATGAAGTATGGTCAGTAAGTGTGTAGATAATAACAAATTTGGTGGTGTAGTCGACAGTGAAGAATGATCTCTCAGACTATAATGGGACCTTGTTTAGGTGAACTGAGGAGTGGCAGATAGAGTATATTTTAGTTACATGTGAGGTGTTGCATTTTGGCAGACAAATCAAGGCAAGACATATAGGTAGTGCCCTGTTGAAAGCTGAAAATGAAGGAGAACTCCATAGAAATTATCGAATCCCTTCAGTGAAGAAACAGGCTTTTCGGCCCATCGAGGCCACATCGAACCTCTAAACAGTATCCTACTGGACAAACACCTGCCCTATCCATTTGAGCCTGCATTTCCCATGGCTAATCCACCTCCCCTACACATCCCTGGGTACGGTGCGCAATTTAGCATGGCCAATCTACCCTTACCTGTATATCCTTATACTGTGCTGGAAATGTGTTGCTGGAAAAGCGCAGCAGGTCAGGCAGCATCCAGGGAACAGGAGAATCGACGTTTCGGGCATAAGCCCTTCTTCAGGAAGGGCTTCTTCCTGAAGAAGGGCTTATGCCCGAAACGTCGATTGTCCTGTTCCCTGGATGCTGCCTGACCTGCTGCGCTTTTCCAGCAACACATTTCCAGCTCTGATCTCCAGCATCTGCAGACCTCACTTTATCCTTATACTGTCTAAGTAGAACATAGCACACGGAGGAAACTCACGCAGACACGAGGAGAATGTTCAAACTCCACACAACCAGTCATTCAAGGATGGAATTAAACCCAGGTCGGTGCCCTGTGAGGCAGCAAAGCTAGACTAGTGTTGTAGGTTCTCCGTTCCTTGAAAGTGCCGTCACCGGTAGATAGCGCAGTGATGAAGACATTTGGTGATCTTCCCTTTATTGGTGCGTGCTTTGAGTCTATGCTTTTGCATTACATGTTAAATCTGTACAGGACATTGGTTTGGCCATTTTTGTAATATTGCCTTTAATTCTGGTCACCCTGCTGTCGGAAAGGCGTTGTCAAACTTAACAGAGTGCAGAAGAGATTTCAAAGAATGTTGCACGAGTTGGAGGGTCAGAGTTACAGTGAGGTTGGGACTATCTTCAAGTGTTGAGGCTGAGGGGGGACCTTAAAGGGGTTTATAAAATCATGAGGGGCATAGATAAGGTAAACAGTCAATGTCTTTTCCCAGGATAGACGAGTCCAAAATTAGAAGACAAAGGTTTAAGGTGAGAGGAGAAAGATTTAAAAAGGGACATAAGGGGCAACATTTTCACACAGAGACTGCTGTGTGTATGGATTGAACAGCCAAAAGAGGTGGTGGAGGCAGGTACAGTTACACCATTTAAAAAGCATTTGGATGGATATATGCTTGGGAAGTGTGTAGAGGGAGATGGGCCACCTGCTGGCAAGGGGGACGACATTGATTTAGGAAATTTGGCGGTATGGATGACCAGACCGAACGATCTTTTTCCTTGCTGTACATCTCTGAGAGTCTATTCAATGTATAACACGGGAAGAGGAGGAGGCTATTCAGCATCTGAATTCTGCCAATTGTTTGCTCAATTACTGAGAGTGAAATACAAAATACATTATTCAGAATTTGATGGTGTTTTACAGAAACAGGAGAAAGGCCTTTAGTCAAGAAAGGCTGTAAAGAATGTGAAGAGCCATTCAGTCCCTCACCTCAAATCCACAGGAGCAGCAGGTGAGCATGAGCTATTTGAACCTGTTCCTCAGGAGCAGGAGGAGGGCATGTATTTTCACAAACTTGTGATCAGGAGGGAATCATTCAACTGATTGAAACTGGGACACAGGGACAGGAGACTCAACTGCTCAAAACTGGGGCACAGGGAAATCTGGAGGCTACTGAGGCGCGAGGATCCTGTTACGCAGGAACAGGAGGAGGTGACTCACTCCCCACCAGAATGTGACACTGGGAGAGAAGGAGAGTTTGCTTGGAACAAACAGAAATATATGAATAAACTGCCCCAACATTCACTAAGACCACGGCTGATCTAATGGTGATTCCCACATTCCATTTTACGGAGACTGCCCTCTCTGCAGCCTCTGCTCCATTTTTTGGTCATGTTGCCGACACAGATGCTGTAAGAACAGTCACCATGACTCATCCAGAGGGATGGGTCTAACCAATGAGTCAGGATTTGAAGAGTCCAATCACAAAAATTAAAACACAAAATAAAGGCATGGCCAGATGTTTAGTTCTCTCACATTCGCAATCCAACTCACATAACAAGACCATCTATTACATATTCAGGATGGAGCACCGTGTAGATCCGGCTAGTGTCTGCTGAATGCAACCCAGCTCTGTCCAGAGTGAAACTCTGTGCAGCCCAAACCAATGCTGGATCTATAAACCTGGGCTAAATGTCCAGCGTGGGGCGCTGTGCAGTCCGCACTGTTTCATTCATATATAAACCCAGACTGTTGCATTGTTCGGTAATACTGTATTAGATCGCAGCTCTGTGTGCGGAAACTTGCAGCCAATTTTGGAACTGACAGGATGTGCAACTCCCATCCATTTACAGCTCCATATCTCCACTGTGCAATGACAAGGGGTGCTGTGAATGTGAAAGTCACTGCGAGGAAGAGATGTAAATGGAAACAATTTAAATACCAATAGATCTGATTAATGCGCATATCACTCTAGTATTTAAAGATGAAATAACTGAGATGATATCTAATGAGATTTTGTAAATGATGCGAACAAGTAAGAGGGGGTGGTAATGTTATAGTGGTTGTACTTTACGCCTTCAATTAATCAATGGGAATTAGAAGAACAAATATGCAGGAAGACTGGCGAGACTTGCAGGAGCAATAGGGTTGTCGTAATAGGTGATTTTAATTTTCCTAACATAGACGGGGACTTCCAGGGGGTTAAGAACTTAGATGGAATGTAATTTGTTAAGTGTGTTCAGGAAAGTTTCCACAAGCAATATATAGAGTATCCTATTCGGGAAGGGACAAACTCGACCTACTGTTGAGAAATAGCGATGGATCAGTGACGGAGGTAAAGTGGGGGAGCATTTTGGGAAAAGTGACCAGAACTGTATTAATGTTAAAATAGGTATGGTAGGGACAAAATTGGTCCACAGAGTCAAGTTCTAAATTGGGGCAAGGCGAATTTTGTTGGAATTAGGCAGGGGATTGCAGGGTTTGATTGGAGTAGTGTGTTTCCAGGTAAAAGGATTCCGGGAAAGTGGGAGGGCTTCAAAAGTAAGATAGCTCGAGTTCAAGGTCGATATGTTCCTGTGAGGGTGATGGAAAGTGAGGCTGGAAGAGAGAACCCTGGATGACAAGAGAAATTGAGGTTCTGACCAGCAAAAAAGGAGGCGTCGCTCAGGAACAGGTAGCTGGGACCAAGGGAATCTCTGGAGGTACATAGGGGATACAGGAGTTTACTGAAGAAGGAAATCAGGAGGGCTAAAGTGGGGTATGAGATAGCCTTAGCTGAGCAGACTAGGGTGAATCCAAATTCACTATAGTAAAGAAAAAGAACAACCAGAGAGAGAATACGACGCCTTAAAATCCAAAATGGGCACGCATGTATAAAACTTCAAGAGATGGGTGACGTCCTCAATTACCCCTCTGTGTTTATCATGAAGAAAGGCATGAAGACCTGTGACCTTTGGGAGGTTAGTTGTGATACCTTGGCACAGTCTATATCACAGTAGAGGTGCTGTTGGACATATTAGAATGCACAAAGTCAGATAAATTTCTTGGTCCTGACCAGATATATCTAAGCTCACTGCACGAGGCGAGAGAAGATAGTTCAGGGGCAAGGTACCGGAAGACTGGGCAGTAGCAAATGTTGTGCCCTTATTCAGAAGGGCTGCAAAGAAAAGCCTGGGAAATATAGACCAGTAAGCTTCACATCTGTTTCTGGAAACCACTTGAGAAGGTACGGAGATATAAGATATGCATGCATTTGCAAAGACAAAGTTTGACTTGGAGCAGTCAGCATAGCTTTGTGCCTGGCAGATCATGCCTGACAAATTTTGAAAGAGTTTTTGAGGAAGTGACCAGGAAGCTTGACGAAGGCAGGGTGGTAGACATATTCTATATGGATTTCAGTAAGGCCTTTGATAAGGTTCCACATGGTTGGCCTCTCTGGAAGGTTAGATTACATGGACTCCAATGTAAACTGCCAAATTGGCGACACAGTTGGCTTGACGTTATGAAGCAAATGGCTAGGGTGGAGGTATGCTTGTCGGACTGGAGGCCTGTGACGAGTGGAGTGCCTCAGTGATCGGTCCTTGGCCCATTCCGACAATCATTGTTATCTATATCAATGATTTGGACCAGAGTGCAAACGCAATGTTAGTAAGTTTGCAGATGACACTAAATTAGGAGATATCTTTTTCAGTGAGGAACATTTTCAGAAATTGGAGCAGTACCTGATCAGCTGAGGAAGTGGGCTGAGAAATCGCAAATTGAGTTTAATATAGATAAGTGTCTTGCATTTAGGAAAGTCAAATCCAGGTAGGATTTTAACGACGAATGATATTGCCTTAAGGAATGTAGTGCAACAAAAGGACGTTGGAGATCAAGTGCACGGTTGTCTGAAATTTGAGTCATAGATACATAGGACAGAGAAGAAGGCTGTTGGCACATTGGCATTCATCAGCACATTGAGTATAGACGTTGAGACGTTATGTTGTAGTTGTATAGGATGTCGGTAAGGCTGTATTGGAGTATTGTGTTCAGTTTTGTTCACCTTGCTCTAGAAACGATATTATTGAACAAGAAAGTACGCAGAACAAATTTCCAAAGATGTTCCCTGGGCTAAAGGCTCTAAGTTATAGGCAGAGGTTGGACAGGTTCGAACTTATTTCTTTCCAGTGTAGAAAACCGAGGGGGTTCTTATATAAGTGTAGCCCTTATAAAATCATGAGAGGTTGGGGTGTATACTTCAAAATTTGTTCCCAAGGTTGTGGAATCGAGGACTAGAGGATATGCATTAATGTTTGGAAAGGATAAAAAATATAAAAAGGAATCGGAGGGGCAACATTTTTACACAGAGTGTGGTACGCATATGGACGGAGCTGCCAGTGGAAGTGATTGAGGTGGGTACAATAACAACATTGAAAAGGCAATTGGACAAATACATAGATAGGAAAGGATTAGAGGGATACAGAGCAAGGGCAGGGAAATGGGGTGAGTCTGGATGGATATTTTGGTTGCCATGGACCAGCTGGGCCAAATGGCCAGTCATACTGGCAGTCTCGTGCAATATGACTGTAAATGAGTGTGTTTGGGGTGAAGACAGGGTGGGTGGGGGGGGGGGGGGGGGAGGTGGTGGAGACTGAGAAGAAATATCATGGAAGGATATGTTCATAGGTTCAGAATGCTGAAATGAAGACATTTCGATAGTATCATGCAACACGGGTCAGTGTTTCGAAGAATTATGAGTGAAAGGGATATTGCTGTGGGTTCAGGCGATGAAGAGTTTTGAATGAGCATTTGTTCTGCAGCTTTGTAACTGGGAGTGAGGACAGCAGCGTCTTCGCCTCACTGGGCTGAACCTAACAAAAAACTGTCTCAGTGACATTTTCATTGAGTGTGACAGAGGGGTTGTCTGCACGAGGCCGAGCTAGTTTCCTGGTGCGATCTTACCAAACTCATCTCATTAACTACACATCCCATTCCATAGTGTCCCTCTCATACAATGCCAGCCCGATTCTCCCACCCATCAAGACTGGAGGTACTCACAGTCGTCCGGATGCACCTAGATATTCCGTAATCCCTAACACTGGTACCATATTTAAGAGATCAAAGGGCACACGGTTGCGATTTCTCAGTTTGGAGCTGCCCTGCACATTTTCCCCAAGCCATGGCAATGAAGGGGAAATTACACTACGGTTTGTCGACAGCAGCACGGATGTCCTGGTGGATGCGCTAGTACAAAAGGGGACCATTCTCTTCCCAGAGGGGGCCACACTACCAGATCCACCGAGCATGGGCTGAGCTCACCATCCAGCTCAGTGCAGTTTCTGGGGTCTGAAGAAATGTCCAACAAAACAGGACAAGCATCAATAAGTTTCCCCACTCTGTCAGGATAAGGGTCATCATATTTCCTCTGCTCCCTCACAGTCACTGTATATCTGTTATAGCACCGACCCCCGAACAAGGATCATGATCCACCACTCTCACTATTGCAGGCAGCACCTTCCCTCTCTTCCTCTCATGCCTTTCTAATGCCCCCCACATAGTTAGAGAATATTCTGCAGAATGTCAATTATGGAATGTTCCATGTATTGTTCCAACTTATTCCCAGTTTCAGGAAAACGGCTGTGCCCCAGTGCGTAACACGTAAGAGAATGAAGTAGAGATGTATCTTTTTCAAATCGCACTCAATTAAAATCCATCTTGAGGCTATACAGTACTTCAAATATGCTCCAACATTCAATACGTTTGGGGGTGTTCTGATGGTTTTCTCACCTCCATGTTACAGGAACTTCCAGTCATTCAACCCCCAGGTTCCTGTTAGCGAGCAGACGATTCTCAGATACTTCATAACACGGGGTTCTTCTAGCATGTGTTCAGAAGGCAGTTCTCATGCGGACGGACTCGCCTTACAATATATTTCATCTGATTTATAAATTCATGCAACAGTCAGCATGCTTTCCACAGACAATCTAAAACATGCACTTATTTTATGGTTATCGATATCCAACCATAATTAGTCATTCTGGTTATTTTACTTGTCTCACCTTATTGTATTCAACCAAATTCCTGAAGAAGGGCTTATGCCCGAAACGTCGATTTTCCTGTTCCCTGGATGCTGCCTGACCTGCTGCACTTTTCCACAACACATTTTCAGCTCTGATTTCCAGCATCTGCAGTCCTCACTTTCTCCTCAATGTATTCAACCAAAGGCAGCTTCCAAACATTTGTCTCATTATAAAATATAATTTCTAGCAGGGAACATTTTTATCTCGAATCTATCTTTTCCCTTATCATTAAAATTTCTCTTGCCCTTTTTTTGTGACTGATTCTGTGTGCAAAATTACACAGTCTCCCACTCATTTGGCTGGATGGTTGGTTTGTGATGCAGAGGAAGGCCACCAGCGCAGGTTCAATTCCCCACACTGACAGAGGTTACCATGAAGGGGATGCTCTCCAACCTCACCCCATCACCCGTGTGATGACCTTCAACATAAACCGCCATCAGTGATCTCTCTAATGAGAGTTCTTTGGGACTCTAATCAATCAATGTTAGCATTTTAATTTTTTAATAATTTTTTTTATTGAATAAAATATTTTATTATTATATTAAACCAATTACAAAACAACTCAAATAACTGAACAAAATTACACCCATGTGCATGTATATACAAAATAAGTTAAAGTCTCTAAACGGACAGAAGAAAAACAAAAATAAATAATAAATAATAAATAAATAATACGGTTCAGCATAACAAAGTGATAGCTCTCGTTCTTCGAGAGCATGAACTGATACACATTCATACGTTCATAATTATTCATATGTGATTCATTAGACAACATCGTCATGGCTATATAAAAGCCCTTTTTAGAGTGGCAGATAAGCCTGTATCGTGGTAATCCAAAAAGGGTTGCCATACCTTATATAAATCTCTGCTTTTCGGTGCACCATACTGGTGAGAATGTCCAAAGGGATATTCTCCATGATGAGCTTACAACCACCCAACAGACCAGGAGGGTTTTCAGACATCCAACACAACAGAATATTTTTCCTAGCACAGGAAGTATGGGGGAGATACTAAAGGAGTATTGTGCATCAGTATTTACTGTGGAAAAGGATATGGAAGATATAAAATGTAGGGAAATAGATGGTGACACCTTGCAAAATGTCGGTATTACAGAGGAGGAAGCGCTGGATGTCTTGAAACGGGTAAAGGTGGATAAAACCCCAGGACCTAATCAGGTGTACCCTAGAACTCTGTGGGAAGCTAGAGAAGTGATTGCTGGGCGTCGTGCTGAGATATCTGTAGTATGGATAATCACAGGTGAGGTGCAGGAAGACTGGAGGTTGGCTAATGTTGTGCCATTGTATAAGAAGGGTGTTAAGGACAAGCCAGGGAACTATAGACCAGTGACCCTGACTTTGGTGGTGGGCAAGTTTTTGGAGGGAATCCTGATAGACAGGATGTGCATGTAATTGGAAAGGCAAGGACTCATTAGGGATAGTCAACATGGATTGGTGCGTGGGAAATCATGCCTCACAAACTTGATTGAGTTTTTTTTTGAGAAAATAACAAAGACGATTGATGAGGGCAAAGGGGTAGATCTATACGGATTTCAGTAAGGGTTTTGATGAGGTTCTCCATGAGAGACTGAATGGCATGGTTAGATCTCATGGAATACAGGGAGAACGAACCATTTGGATACAGAACTGGCTCAGAGGTAAAAAGGTGGTGGTAGAGGGTTGTTTTTCAGACTAGAGGCCTGTGACAACTGCAGCGCCACATTTATTTGTGCTGGATTCACTATTTTTTGTCATTGACATAAATGATTTGGATGCGAGCATAAGAGGTACAATTAGGAAGTTTGCAGAAGACTCCAAAACTGGAGGTGTAGTGGAAAGCGAAGAGGGTCACCTCATATTGACCAAATGGCCAATGGGCTGAGAAGTGACAGATGGAGTTTAATTCAGATAAATGCGAGGTGCTGCATTTTGGGAAAGAAAATCTTAACAGGACTTATACACTTAATGGTAAGGTCGCAGGGAGTGTTGCTGAACAAAGAGACCTTGGAGTACAGGTTCATAGCTCCTTGAAAGGTCAGTCACAGATAGATAGGATAGTGAAGAAGGCCTTTCCTTTAGTGGTCAGAGTATTGAGGACAGGAGTTGTAAGATCATGTTGTGGCTGTACAGGACACTGGTTAGGCCAGTGTTGAAATAGTGCGTGCAATTCTGGTCTCCTTCTTATCGGAAAGATGTTTTGAAACTTGAAAGGGTTCAGAAAAGATTTCAAGGATGTTGCCAGCGTTGGAGGATTTGAGCTAAAGAGAGAGGCTGAAAAGACTGGGGCTGTTTTCCCAGGAGCGTCGGAGGCTGAGGGGTGACATTATCGAGGTTTACAAAATTATGAGGGGCATGAATAGGGTAAGTAGGTAAAGTCTTTTCCCTGGGGTCGGGGAGTCAGAACGAGATGGTATAGGTTTTGGGTGAGAGGGAAAAGATATAATAAAAAACTACGGGGCAACTATTTCACACAGAGTGGTACGTGTATGGAATGAACTGCCAGGTGATGTCAGGGAGGCTGATACAAGTGAAACATTTAAGAGGCATTTGGATGGGTAAATGAATAAGAAGGGTTTGGAGGGATATGGGCCAGGTGCTGGCAGGTGGGACTAGATTGGTTCGGGATATCTGGTCGGCATGGACGGGTTGGACCGAAGGGACTGTTTCAATGCTGTACATCTTCATGACTCTATGATTCTCTGACTTATATTAATCTCTATTTTTTGGTGCACCATGCTGGTGAGAAAGTCCAAAGGGATATTCTCCATGATGAGCTTACAAAGTCTCAACAGACCCGGGGAGTTTTCAGAATTACAACACAATATAATATTTTTCCTAGCATAGAAAGTAAGGATATTCTTTTTATTCCCATGTGCATCTGCGTAAGATATTCTGGGCAGGCCCAGGAAAAGAAAAACCGGGTCCATCTCCAATTCGGTCCCCAAGACCCACTCTACCACACCGAACACAGTGCTCCAATATATACGAAGCCTGCAGCAGGACCACATGCAATGAGTAAGAGCGTCTGTAGTCATTCTGTATTTAGGACACGCTGAACATAATCCCACTTTGAATTTTGAGAGAAAATCTGGGGTCAGATAGGACTTATGAAGATTTTTCAACTGCATGGAATGGGTTTTATTACAGATCAAAATTCTTTCAGCATTTTCACAAATATCCTCGCATGTTTCCGAAAAGATCTAAATCCTCAACTCTCTCGCACAGACGTCACGAAGCTGCACAGTCTTTTCTGCGGGGACACTCTCCAACAAATGGTAAAGGTACTGACAGAGAGTGCATTCTTTACAATAATCACCGGCTTCTCTGTACTGGATCTATAAGTGTCTTTTAAAATTGTGTTTTTTAATCAAATGTCTAATCTGGAAAAAACACAGAAGAAGTCTCTACTAGGTAGTCCATACTTACGAGTTATTTGTTCAAACGCTATCATTGTTTCTCCTTCTAGTCACACGTGGTGGCTCAGTGGTTTGCACTGCTGACTCACCGCACCAGGGTCATGGGTTTGGTTCCAGCCATGGGTGACTGGCTGTGTGGAGTTAGTATATTCTCAACTGTGACTGCGTAGGTTTCCTCCCACAGTCACGAACATGTGCATGTTAGATGACTTGGCCATTGCTCAATCGCTCATAGTGTTCCAGGATCTGTAAGTTGGGGCATTAATAAGGGTACATATAAGATGGTAGGGGAATGGGTGTGCGTGGGTTACTCTTCAGAGGATCGAAGTGGACTTGCTGGGCCCAAGGACCTGTTTCCACACTGTAGGGATACTATAATTCGAAATCACCCAAACAAGGTATACCCCTCGCTGACCACAGTTTAAACCTGGAATACATTATCCCCGGTATATCAATTATAGGGGGTAGAAACATGGTTTTGGCTGTATTGCCTCCATCTGACGCATTGTCCTTCAAGTTTTAACAGTATTGATAATCATTATTTAATGACAATATTCCGTAAAGGTTGTCATTTTATCTAAGAACAACAGACTAATAAGGGTTCACTTTGTCTGAGAGGGCTAAATGTCTCGCCATATTGATGCCGAGACCTCAGCGGCCCAGGCACTAACATATGATGAAAAAAAACTTAATTGCTTGCTTTCAATCGGGGAGATCTACTCCTCACAATCTGTGGGGCAGTTGCAATTTTATTAGCTAGATAAAGAATCGCTTATGGTGCCAAATAAAAGAGCTAAACCAGCCATTATGTTTCCGAAATATCTGTTTGGGAAACATCATAGAAAACATTTGAACTGGGTGTAGAAAATGAGGAAGGACGTTCATTTTGATAACAGCTATCTGCCCGAGCCAGGATATTGGAAATGCCTCCATCTTCGAAGGTCTTGCTTAATTTTGTCAAACAAATGGACATAGTTCACGTTAAATACATGATCAAAGACAAACGTAATGAAGATATGAAATAGGGAAACGACTCCCGTGACCATTTAAAAGGAATCCAAGATTTGCCCTCAGTATCAGGTATTTCCCTAAGACCTCCCGTAGGCATGGCCTCCAACTTTGTAAAATTAATCTTATCGCCTGGAAAGGCAACAAGCGAATCAATGCATTGCATCCCATGAAATACCGAAATTGCAGGATTTGACAAAAAAACATAAGACCCTTTTCTGCATATCATGTAATCTTTCGTGACTTCGATCCCACCTCTAGGGCAGATATGTTGGCATCCCTACGAATGTCTCCGCCAGTGGCTCAATCCCCAACGTAAACAACAATGGTGAAAGGTGTCAGCCTTGTCGGCTGCCTGGAGAAATATTAATATTACTGATTAGTGAGAACTGCAGCCAGAGGATCGCGGTAAATGACTCTCACCCACTTGATAAAAACGTTGCGTACACCAAACCATTCTAATGTACAGAAGAGATCCGGCCACTCAACCCAATCAAATGCCTTCTCTCATCTAAAGAGATCAATAATCCCTGGACAGATTCTTGTTGACACGATTGGATCATAATGAGTAAATTCTTAACATTGTAGGAAGATCTGCGGCCCTTTATAAAGCCGGTTTGGTCCTCTTTGGTAACGGTTTTCAGCAAAGATTCCACCTTAATGCACGGATCTCAGACAGGATTTTGAGACCAACATTTAAAAATGAGATTGGCATGGAAGAAGCACCATTGTCCGGGGTCTTCCTTTCTTCAGCATCAGAGAGATATGAGCCTCTATTAAGGATGGAGGGAGGGGTTCCTGACTGTATGAGTGACAGAACACGTTAAACATCAGCCCTGACAATAGGTTGATAAATTATTTATAAAGTTCACCAGGAAATCCGTCAGAAACGTGCGCCTTTACATTCTGAAGCTGCTTCACACCCTCCTGTGCTGACAATGGTGCATTAAGGCACAACACTTCTTCAGGGATTACTCCTGGAAGACCCAGGTTCTTGAAAACTGACTCCATTTTAATCCATCTATCCTCAAAATGTTCAATCTGAAATAATTCGATGAAAAATCTCGGAAAGGAGACATTAATCGTTTGGAATTGAAGGTAAGGCTCCCAATACCTTTCCCAATTGAGGTAATGGCTTAAGAGGGGCGCTCGTTTTCCTGGCAAGATAGAATAAATACCTGCCTGGCTTATCACCATGTTCAAACAGCCTTTGTTTTGCAAAAGTAAGTTCTTTCTTGGCTATCTGTGTGAGCGTGGAATTCACTGTCGACCGAAGCGTTGTGATCCTCTGCAACTTAGCCACTGAGGGACAATCACAGTATGCACTCTCGGCTGCCCTCAGCTTTGCCTCAAACCAGCGTTCCTGCTCCCCATTCTGCTACATCATAAGGAATAATTATTGGCTTGGCAGAAGCCTTAGCCATTTCCCATAGAGTGGATGAGTTATTGGTTGAATCTGAATTAATGGCTAAGAAAGATCTGAATTTGTGGTAGCGGTCAGCACAGTAGCACAATGGTTACCACTACTGTCTCACAGCACCACAGACCCGAGTTCAATTCCTGCCTCAGGTGACTGTCTGTGTGGAGTTAACGCATTTTTCCTGTGTCTGCGTGGGTTTGCTCCCACACTCCAAAAATGTGCAGGTTAGGTGAATTGGCCATGCTAAATTGCCTGTAGCGTTAGTTGAAGGAGCAAATGTCAGGGGGTGGATCGCTGTGGACTTTCTGGGCCGAAGGGCCTGTTTCTGCACTGTAATTAATCTAATCTAACTACTCAATTAACCAACTAGTCTTAAGAATAAAGGGATACATTCGCTAGTGTCTCGAATCAATTATATTGCACTTTATGTTAATCAATAAGTATACTGCTTCATGGTCAGAAATGGTAATATTCCCAATTGTGCAGGGTGCCATCGAATCTAAGATTGTTGCAGGAATGGGGAAGATATCAACCCTCGTGTGGTATTTATGCCGGTTAGAAGAAAATAAAATCCCTGCTTGTGATGTGGATCTGCCACCAGACATCCACCAGCTCTCGGTCTGCACACATATCCACTAATTGCTAACATTATAACGAGGGTATTGGGGCACCTCTCGACATTCTGTCCACCGTGGGGTCCATAAGACTTTTGAAAACTTCTACAATAATGTTCCACGATGCAATATAACTGAATTTGGAGGGTACACTAGGAATGGGGGGGGGGGGGGGGGGGCGTGGGGCAATAAACATTCAAAATACAATATTCTTTACTATAGTTCAAGGTTTTGGGTATTATGAGCCTCCCGTGATTGTCAAATACAATCTAGTAGGTTAAATGGAAGATTATTTTTATCCATTATGGCTTCACCCTCCTCCTAATATTAAAAGACGAGAAATAAACCCGATCAAGCCCGACCTGCTGTAATGTCAAATGTTCCTTGTCATCAAGGTGCATCTCCTGCAATAGGACAACATCCACTCTCTCTTTTTAAGACTAGAAAGTAATTTTTTCCTCTTTTCTGGCCAATGGCTAATCTTCATGCTCCAGGTAGACCATTTAAGCACATCATTACCCAGAACACACTGTCGCAACATTTGAACTGAGAGAGGAAGGACTCGAATTACTGATAATTACTAAACAAAGTCTCATAGAGCTTAAAAACTACACAAACTAAGGTGACTACAACTGCCAACTCTCAAAACTTTCCAAAACTAAGCATTTTAAGTAAATGGCTGGGATGGAGTGGGTTCGGGAACCACTTTGCCCGTGCTGTGATGCAGAGCCCAACAAAGCAGACCTTCCAGATCGCCACCATCTGGGATTTCCCCTTAACATTTTATCGATATTATCATTTCATTTTGCATTGTATTCCTGGATGTGCTGGAGCAGTGTGATTTTGTACCACTGTCAGCATTTCCCCAACACTGCACATTCTTGCCATTCCCCGATAATCCTTGACACCGTTATTCTTTGTGTACCTTCTGTCTGTGCCTCAAAAATATTCAATATCTCTGCCTCCAATGCTCTGCAGGGAAGAGAATTCCAAATACTCTCACCATTGTGAAAACAAAAAGTAACCTCATGTGTGTGTGAGATTACTTACGTCTCCTTACCTGAGAAAGGATATATTAAGTTGGAAGCAGTTCGGAGATGTTTCACTTCATGTATTCAGGGATGAGGGTCTTTCATTATGGAGGATTTAACAGGTTACTCTTGGAATCAGAGATGATCTTATTGAAACATACAAAACCGAGAGGAGATAGATACCCACTGGGTGTTTGTATCATCCAAACTTCTTGTTGTTTTTATAGAATCTCTACATTGTGGAAGCAGGACATTCCGTCTATCATGTTCACATTGACCCTCGGAACAGTATCCCGCCCGGTCCTGCCCCCCTACTCTATCTATGTAACCCGACATTTCCCATGACGAACCTATCTAACCTACACATCCCTGGGAACTATGGGCAATTTAGCATGGCCAATCTGCTCTAAGCTGCATATCTATGGACGATGGGAGAAAACTAGAACACTGGGATGAAATCCACACAGACCTGGGGAGAATGTTCAAAATCCACATACAGGGTTGCCCGAGGTTGGAACTGAACGCAGCTACTTGGTGACGGGAGGCATCAGTGCGAACCACAGATCCACCATGCGCATCCGTTAGTTTTATTTGTTACTTGTGGCTAACTAAAGAAATCTGCCTGACTTGTTCCTGTCACTGAACCTGATTCAGTCTGAGAACTTTATCATCAGCCATATCACCAACGTGGTTACATTTAAAATTTAATGTGAGCAGTGGAGGAATGGGACGAGAAAAGGAATCGGTGACACCTCCAACATCCATCAGAGCAAGAATGAGGATAAATCCACAAAGTGGGATTTCAGTCAAGTGGGAATTCTCTTTCCCAGAAGTTTGGGGTGGCTGGACCTTTATATTATATTGAAGCTGGATTTGTCTGATTTTCCATGGACAGGTGAATCAGGGCTAATGGTGGGGTAGTGTGAAAGGGCCGAATGGCCCACTTGTGTCCCTCAGCCCTGTGTTCTGATGTTCCATTCAGCCCCCGGGCATGCTAAACAGGGGCAGATCGAGGCCACTCCAATGGTTAGGTGTAGTTTTGGAAATCTACTTCGAAAATCCAGGCTGGATCAGGAAGTGACCACCACACCCACCCCCTAGTCCCTGTTTCCAGGCTTCCCCTCTCTGTAACGTCTGCTCCAGATGTAGGTCATGTTGCAGACCCAGTTACGCTGGGAATACAGCCACATACCCCACGCAGGGTTAAAACAACAAATCCTCTGCTGTCCTCTCTGAATGCAACATTGTCCAACACGATTTCCAGCAAAATAACCCGTTACTTTCCAAAAGCATAACATGTGAAATTAATAAATAGGGACAGGAGTAGGTCAATCGGCCCCTCAAGCTAACACTTTCATTTAATAAGAACATAACTGATCTACTCCAGGGCTCAACTCCACGCTCTTGCCGACTCCTTGTATTCCTCTACACCTCTCTGAGTTAGGGAATTCCCAACATTCACTACCTTCGGAGAGAAGCCATTACGCTGCATCTCAGATTTGATTCGATGTTCCTTATTCGGTATCTATATCATCGAGTTCGACACTTTGCTCAAGAATGGAAACAACTTCTCAACATCTATCTTCTCCAACCCCTTCTGTGTCTTGTAGGTTTCAGCATTATCACTCCTCATTCATTTAAACCCCAATTAATTATCGCCTCACCATCTTAGAGATTCTCAATAACACAACCCTTTCTTCCCAGGAAACTGCCTCATGTACCAACCAAGTTACTTGCTGCATCAGCATGCTGACTTTATTTTTCATACACAGGAAGACTTCAATGCTTTTACTGTTCCTTTTCTGGAAGTTTTCTCCATTAAGTAACAGCCTGCCTTTTGATTCTCAGTGTCATCCTCAAACTCGGATGTATATTGCACTCAACTCCCTCCTTCAGGTTGTCAGCATAGATTGTAAATAACTGATGCCATCAGACTGATATTTGTGGTACTACAGCAGATAAACCTTTACCATAAAGATCCATTAATCCTGACTCTTCTATTTCTGTGTTAACCAATCATCATCCCATGTTAATACAGTATCCGACGTCCTGGAGCTTCTGTTTTGTATAAGAACTTTTGTTTTGTAATACCTTGTGGAAAATCTCTCGTGTCTACCAGATCCCCTTTATCAAGTCCGTTGTTACATTCTCAGGCATCTCCAGAAATACTTTGCATTATTTTACAGGGCAAAATATCATTTCCCTTTCACAAAACCACCGTGACTCTGCGTGAAGTTTTTCTAAATGTCCATGCTTGCCAGATTTTCCAAACTATACTAGTCTTATCTGTTTTCATTAGGTCCATGTGCCTCTAAATGTTTCTCATTCATATGTTTTTCCAAATGAGTTATAAATTTTGTAGCTGTCCTTGCATCTCCCACTCTTCCTCTGGAAGCTCATTCCATACCCACACTGCCCTCTGTGTAAAAAAGCTGCCCCTTACTCCCTTTTAAATCTACCCTCTTTCACCTTAAACCTATTCCCTCTATGTTTGGATACCCCTAGCCTTTGGAAAAGACCGTGGCTATTCACCCTATCCATACCTCTCATGATTTTATAAGTTTCTATAATGTCACTCCTCAACATCTTACACTCCATCTGATGCTAACTTCAAGAACAAGCGTTTAAAGATAAGCACTGCAAAATTAAAACAATTTTGGGTGGCACGGTGGCACAGTGGTTAGCACTGCTGCCTCACAGCGCCGGAGATCCGGGTTCAATTCCCGCCTCAGGTGACTTGACTGTGTGGAGTTTGTACATTCTACCCGTGTCTGCATGGGTTTCCTCCGGGTGCTCCGGTTTCCTCCCACAGTCCAAAGATGTGCAGGTCAGGTGAATTGGCCATGCTAAATTGCCCGCAGTGTTAGGTAAGGGGTAAATGTAGGGGTATGGGTGGGTTGCGCTTCGGCGGGTCGGTGTGGACTTGTTGGGCCGAACGGCCTGTTTCCACACTGTAATCTAATCTAATCTAAAAAAAATATTAAAAATGACAGGTAACCAACACAGCCCAAACGTCATGCTGTGATTTATTTTTCTCCATATTACAATACTAAGGCAGCATGAAACGCATACTAGTGCCAATAAGAAGTCAAGCACCTGAATCCCTTTATCTGAAGGGGGTGATGATGATGACAGTTAAAACGTATCTGTGGCCAAGTCTATATAATACCACATCGTCAACATTCTCCCTCCTGGCCTCCGTATAACTTTGTGTGGTTGTGTTTTTTTTATCTTGCATTCAATAGAGAGAACCCATTTCCCCCATTCATACCTTAAATTCGACCATTATACAGAATCTTCTCGTTCACCACTGCCAAAAGCTCGTTTTTCTTTTGCCACACCCTCTTTTCCCTGCCACCCATCCCCCACCTCTGGCAAGGGATTAAAAGAACATTTTGCAATTGTATTCAGTTTTGAAGAATTGTCACACTGGTCTGGAACCGCTAACTCTGTTTCTCTTTCTCTGCAGATGTTGACAGACCTGCTGAGTTTCTCCAGAAATGAATAGGCACAGAACAATTTTTCAATTAAATAAATAATTATGGATACTGGAAATAAAAATAAAAAACCTTTATAGAAGGTTCACTGGACCTGAAAGTTTAACTCTGCATTCACTCCAGAAAATTCTGCAACATCTTTAGCAATTTCTTCAGCAATTTCTGATTATGAACAATTTCCAACGGCAATTGTCAAAGATGCCCAAACATCCTGTCCAACATGGAGCGCCGTACACTGGGAATTGAACAGTAACGCATGGTGACAAGTTCCTTGACTCTGAAACTGCATAAGGCTGGCATCACTGACACTGCAGAGCTCTGAATCATGGTCAGGGAGAAAAATAGAAGGAAACACATTCACTTCAAATACAGAAGATGGCATTACTGAAAGGAAAAGATTCAGATTAGTACATTAAATGGATATTGTTTATGTAACAAATTGGAGGTGTGACACCAAGTAAAGACTTCCAGCAGAATGAGAATATGAAAATAGAAGTATTTCCGCATCAGAAACCAGAGCAGGTCGAATACAGGGCTGATGGGTGAATAGGTTTCGGTGTGAAATGGGGGAGAGGGCAGTCAGTGGAATTGAATTGTAGATATTGCAGCTAAGACTTGTTATCATCTGATGCTGTAGATTTCAATGACAATCTGTAACTTTTCCCGCAGGATATTCCATCCGTCTACCATTTCCATCAAGCCGATCCATAGGTCCGTGACGAGTGTGTGTGAACATGGTCGGGTCGGAATCACATGCACCTCAACCTGAGGACAATCCATTAAAGCTACTACACTTGACTGGTTACACTACGAACAGCAGGACTAACATCTGATACAGAGAGAGAGATGATCCCAAGACTAACAAATCAGATATAAGCTCTCTCGTCCTGTCAAATCCATGCATAAAAGTCGATGGACCATTAAACAACATCGGGAAAGGAATACTCCAATTGGGGCCTAACCAGAGCTTTGTAAAGTCTCAGTAGTACAATGGTGCTTTTATATTCCAACCCTCTTGAGATAATTAACAACATTACATTCGCTTTCTTAATCATGGACTCAAACTGCATGTTTACCTTTAGAGAATCCCCAACTAGCACTCCCAGATCCCTCTGTACTTTGGCTTTATGAATTTTCTCACTGTTTAGAAAGTACTCCATGCTTGTATTCTTTTTTCTTTATTTATTTTGTCCTGCCTTGCCCCTGTGTTAGTCAGTCCCCTCCACGCGCAGAATTTCATCCTTATTGCAGTCTTAAATGGTTTGTCCCTTATCCTGTCATTATTTGCCTTGAATGTGGATTAGACAGCCTGATAAATTTTCTGTTAATTTCCAACTGGCCGTATGTTTTGTGAGTTTTATAAAGTTCACAGTGACCCACCGCTGATTCGTTGAAACTCTAGAGAACATAGGCCGAGTTTTCTCTTCACGCAAGCTCGCCATCTGAGGGATTTATCTGGATACTGTCCATTACACTTCCTCTGTGGTCAGTATATTCTTTCTTAGATTTGGTCACCAAAACTGTTCTCAACACCTCAGGTACAGTCTCACCAACACTCTGTGAAACTGCTTCATCATGTCTTTACATCTATATTCTGACTCCCTTAAAGGAAGGGAAACCAAACTTTAAGTTTCCACTTACATATATTCCTCCAAATACCCTTCACATCATTGCATTTTCGAACTCACTGTGTGAGTTCTTATAGAAACCCTTCTGATAATCTAAAATATGCCAATTCTACTGGATCCCCATTATCTATGCTGTAAGAATCAACTTCAAACAATTCCAAAGTTTGCCAAGTATGATTTCCCTTTCAGAAATGCATACTGAGTCTCTCAAAGTTTGCTGTTAATGTCCAAATATCCAATATCACATCCCATATAATATATTCCAACAGTTTCCCGACAAATGCCAAGTTAATTTGTCAGCAGTTCTCCACACTACCTCTTCTTCTCTTTGTAGATGCTTGGATCCCTACCATTCATCTATAGTGCTTGGATCACGTTTACTAATGTGCATTTATCAACACCGGCTTCCAGACTCTGCAGAATGTACAGGAAAATAGAACGCAGTCATCGACAATGCAATCAATACTGTTATTTGTGGTTTATTTCTGAAGATTTTGGTATGAAGTACATCTGGTTTGTCAAACTTAGCAATGCTCAATCCAGCTGCATGTTCAATATTGCCTTGTTACTGATGTGAATTGACTTTATGTCTTTACTTCCACAGGTCCTATACGGTCACTTCGTATTTCTGGGTGATTTTCTGGATCTTACTTCATTAAGACAGATGTAATGTAACTGGTCATTTGCTTTGCCATTTTCCTGTTATCCACCATAAACTCGTCTCTCCCGATTGCAAATTTCCAAATTTGACTATGTTTTTTTTTTCATTTGAAATATAGATTATAGATTTTTGCAGTCTTTGTGTTCCTGTTTGTTTGCATGCATGTTCGCTTTTTGATTTCCCGATCAGTTTCATGGACCTCCTTTTCTGGATTGCAATTTTCTGAGAATTCTTAGGATTCCACAATGTCTGGAATTCTTCTGAAGTCACTTCCTGTGATTAATATATTCTTTAATTTGTTATGTTAATCATCATTGAGTTACTTACTCACTCTTTGGCGTTTTCACCAGAAATAAGTAAACATATCTTTCAGACTATGCTTTATTTCTATAAATCTCCTGGTCCTGACCAGATATATTCAGGAACACTGCAGGAGGACAGGAAAGTAATAGTGGGGGCCCTGGTTGGTACTTTTGTATCATCAGTAACCAACGGGTGAGGTCCCGGAAGACTGGAGTGTAGCGAATGCTGTGCCCTTATTCAAGAAGAGCTACAAAAAAAACTGGGATTTATAGACCAGTAAACCTAACATCTCGAGTAGGTAAGTTTCTTGAGAAGACTCTGAGAGAGACGAAATACATGCATTTGGAAAGGCAGGGTGTGATTATGAGCAGTCAGCACGGCTTTGTGCATGGGGGATTATGGTTTAAAAATTTGTTTTTGAGTACTTTGGTGAAATGACGAGTAACTTTTACAAGGGCATGGTGGTATACGTAGTGTATATGGATTTCAGTAAGGCCTTCAGTAAGTTTCCACATGGTAGACTGGTCTGGAAATTTAGATCATATGGAATTGAGGGGGAGCTGGCAAATCAGATCCAAAATTTGCTTGATTGTGGAAACATAGGGTAATAGTGGAAGCATGCTTGTCAGACTGGAGGCCTGTGATGAGTAGAATACCTCAGGGGTCGGTTCTGGGACTATTACCGTTTGTTTTATGCATGAATATTGTATATATATTTACATATTACACACATCTATGATTTAGCTGAGAATGTACAGGCATGAATTATAAGTTTCAAGGTGACACTAAAATAAGCGGTATCATGGACAGTGAGGAAGATTATCAGAAATTTCTGAAATTACAGCAGTGGCTTGATCAGGTGAGCAAGTGGGCCGAGAAATGGCAAATGGAGTTTAATGCATAGAAGTGTCAGTTGTTGCATTTTAGAAAGACAAATCAAGGTAGGAGTTTCATGGTGAATGACAGGGTCTTAAGGAGTGTATTAAGACAAAGGGACGTTGGAATTCAGGTTCAAGGTTCCCTGAATGTGGGATCACAGGTAGATAGGGCAGTGAAAAAGGCATTTGGCACACTGGCCTTCATCAGTCAGAGCAATGAATATCGAAATTTGGGAGTTATGTTGCAGTTATACAGGATGCTGGTGAGGCCATACTGGTAGTGTTATGTTCAGTGTTGTTCACTTTGCTCTCGGAAGGATGTTATTAAACTGGAAATAGTGCAGAAGAAAATTGCAAGGATGTTGCCAGAACTCAATGATCTGAGTTATAGTGAGAGGCTGGACAAGCTAGGAGTTTTTACTATGGAGTGTATGAGACTGAGGGGGATCTGATAGAGGTGTATAAGATCATGGGAAGCATGGATAGAGTGAATGCACTCAGTCGTTTTTTCCACATGAATGAGCAACCCACGGACTAGCGGGCATCAATTTAAAATCCGAGGGGAAAGAGTAAAAGGGAACCTGAGGGGCAATTTCTTTTGCACACAGAGTGGTATGCACATGGAATGAGCTGCCAGCAGAAGTGCTTGAGGCGGGTACATTCAAAAAATTAAAAATGCATTTGGACAAATACATGGATAGGAAAGAATAAGAAGGATATGGGGAAAGGGCAGGGAAATGGGGTTAACGTGAATGGACATTTTGTTTGGAATGGACCAGTTTGGGCTGAAGGGCCTTTCTCCATGCTGTCGGACACTATGACTCTCACAATCATTGCTTCTCCCATTGAATGTTATATTATACTTGCCCAATTCATTGGAGCATACTTGACCCTCTAGCTTCCATGATGTTTGACCAGAATGTTCAAACATTCGATATTGTATTCAGACGCCGTGTAAAAATGCAACATATTGATGTCGCTATCCCTCCAAAGCTGCTTCAGAGCAAGGTTTTTATTTAGTCCTCCTGACAATACAACACCAAATCTGAAATAACCTGCTCTCTAGTTTGGTTCACAACAAACTGTTCAACCTACATAATACACACTGACGGAAGTTATTCTTCACAGCATTAGGAGTCACTTAGTTAATGCAGTTTCGGTGCAATTTGAGACCATCAATTATTACTGCAGCACGCACGATTATTTGTTACTCATTCACAGGATGAGGGCGTCGCTGGATAACCAGCATTTATTCTCCATGCCAGAGGGCAGTTAAGAATCAGCAGCGTTATCTTGAGTCTGGAGTCACATGCAGGCCACCCCGGATAAGGACAGCAGTATCCTTCCCTCAAGGACATCAGTGAAGCAGATGAGTTTTTCCAACAATCGACAATGGATTCCTGGTCATCATAAACCCTTGTTTCGAGATACATATTGAATTCAAATTCCACCATCTGCCATGGCAGGATTTGAATTCATGTCCCCAGAATATTACCTGGGTCTCTGGGTTAAGAGCCCAGCGATAATATCACTATGTCATTGTTTCCCTTGCATATACTTGCATACCTAATTTCCATAGCATATGATGTAAAGTATTTACGTGACAGATTTGGTTTTGATATATAACACACTAATGTTTGCTTCGCCTTGCTATTTGTAAGATCCACCCAAACTGATTCTGTGAAAAGTGAGGGAAAGGGTATGTGGCGTTATTAGCGATAGACTTGGACAAGACGTCCAGGGTGACTCACCTCAACGCTGAGATGATCTGAAGAATTGGTCAGCACTACAGGACAAGCATCAAAATTCTTCACCCCCACTTTGCCAGGATTAGTGTCACCATATTCTCTCTCCTCCCTCACACTCTCTCTATATCTGTTATAGCACCTACCCCCGACCAAGGCTCACACTCTACCTCCAAATAAGGCTCAAGCACAACCACACTCACTGTTGAATTCAACCCCTTTGTTCCCCTACTTTATCTGTCACTGACGCAATAGCCCCGCACACTAATACCACTGCATGGATACAACACTGTGGTCAGACTCCCTCCGGACACCTCACCCTTCCCCCTTCCCCTATACCAGCATTAACAGCAGGGACACCCACTCCCACCCTCACTCCGTCCCTCCTCTTTGCTCATTACAGCCTGGAATAGGACAGAAAGGGCCAAGCCGGGTGTTAGAGTGCCCGATATCCGTTCCCTCACCCTCTACCTCGACATGTGGGGAGGATCCTGAAAAGAGCCACGGAGGACCAGGACACCTTGTGTGGAGATTCTGAAACATCGACGTCCCACCAACCAAGTAAGCAGCAATGTTCAGTAAAGAGCAATTCTCAATTTAAACTCGCTGGCATTTCCAATCTCATCTCTCTCATTTTTCAGGCTTAGTTAAAAGCATTAATTAAAGACTAAAAATAAAAATAATGTTTATTCTCTTCAGTAAAAATGTTAAAAAGAAAAAGGTAAACGATATAAGTTCATTACGAAAAGTCTAAAACATGATGTTCATTCAAAATTATGGGCAATCTTCGTAAATACTCGACATCATTTCTCTCACTAAATCTTCTTATGAGTGTTTGTATTCTAGCATCTGCTTCTTTAATTTCAACGGAATATCGTGCCCTGCTATCAAATGCTCATAGTAAATGTCCCTTCCTCTCTGAACTTTTCGTAAACTGCCAATATATTTCCAAATTACTGAATGTTCCACATCAAGTTCGCATTGTCATCTCCTGTGGGCAGCTTCTGCATTATTGTTTGTTTTGTCCTCATTGTTTAAAGTTCTTTCATATAAATTTCAAATTGCAACAGGAAAAAGCGGTGGACGCCGACTATTTCCTCGGGGTAATCTTCTACCTCCATAGTTATCCTCGAACTCGTCCAGCAGCGGTTGCAGCTCATCTGGAAGCGCATCAGTCAGATGTTCAATAGCTTCAGGAATGTATTCAATCTGAATAAATGGAAGACCAATTATCATTTTAACTCTGGAAGAAGTCTCTGACTCGATATTGTGGGATATAAATGAATTAATGTTATTTCTGCAACTATAAACTCTGATACAGAACAGGAATGAGAAAATATATATTCAGCAAAAAGAAAACGGTATGTTAGCATGAGACGTGATTACAGAACAATGGTGGATGGATGGGTAAACAGGAAAACATCTGTTTTCCCCGCTTGCACAGAGACACAGGAACAAACCCTAATTAAAGAGGTCAAAGTGGCCTCTGGATAGAAATAGATGCTGATAGAAGAAAAGATATGCCTAATCAATAACCTACAGTAGACTGACGTCAAACACCCTTATGGGAGTCAGAGATAAGAGTTTGTCACGGACAAGACAGGATAAACAGAAGTTGTGGGATAAGTCTTAAGGAAATGAGTGAGGTAAGCGAAGCAGGGAACAAGCAATGGAATAAGGAAAACATATGGGAAAAAAACTGTATAAATTTCGAGAGTTTGTTGGATTTGGTGTGCATTTCTAATTGCCGTACCTGGCAATTGGACAAGGCACCCACCTGCAGATGTACAAATAAAACGACGCTGCTGTTTCAGATATTTGGTCTCGGACTGAACTTATTGATGTGAGTGGGCTTTGTTTCTCACAATGTTATACTTACTCAAGTGTCTTTTTAACATTTTTACTGAAGGGAATAAACAGTATTTTTATTTTTATTGCTTTGATTAATGCTTTTATCTAAGCCTGAAAAGGAATAAATATGAGCTGCACTGAAATAGTTCTGCGCCTAAATGGGTCTGTGGCAAATTGGACTGCACCAAACAGGCCGCACCAAACAGAATGAAGTATTCAGTAAATTACACAGCACAGGAGGATGCCAAATAACCATTCCAGGCTGTTATGCAGAAGCAGGGGCGCCCTGGGTAGCTGTCAGGAAATGCAGAGTATAGATCATTACTCATTTTGTGTTTGGAAAGCGGTAACGAGTGGAATTCTTCAGGGATCTGGAATTCTTCAGAGGTCATCAACAAATTAAAATCAATACTAATGAACGGGATAAAGGAGATGGAGCTCAGTTTGCTCATGCACCAGGATAGTCATTCAATAAGATGTCAAATGGAGACAGAGCTTCTGCAATTGGATACAGACAGGGGGACGGCAGAGTGTCTGCAATGGGATACATACAGGGGGAGGGCAGGGCGTCTGCAATGGAATACAGACAGGGGAAGGACAGATCACCTGTAATTGGATACAGACGGGGGGAGGGCAGAGCGTCTGCAATGGCATACAGACAGTGGAGGGAAGATTGTCTGCAGTGGGATACAGACGGGGGAGGGCAGAGCGTCTGCAATGGAATACAGTCAGGGGGAGGGAAAAGCGCCTGAAATGGGATACAGACAGGGGGAGGGCAGAGCGAGGGCAGTGCGCCTACAATGGGATACAGGCAGGGGAAGGGCAGTGTGTCTGCAATGGGAGACAGACTGGGGGAGGGATGCACCTCTGCAATGGGATACAGACAGGAGAAGGGCAGAGCATCTGCAATGGTATACAGACAGGGGAGGCAGAGGGTCTGCAAAGGGGTACAGACAGGGGAGGGCAGAGCGTCTGAAATGGGATAGAGACAGGGTTAGGGAAGAGCGTCTGCAATGGGATACAGACGGGGATGGCATAGCGTCTGCAGTGGGATACAGCTAGGGGAAGGCAAAGTGTCTGCAGTGGGATACAGACGGCGAGGGCAGGGAGTCTGCAATGGGATACAGACAGGGGAGGAGAGAGCATCTTCAATGCGATGCAGACAGCTGAAGGCAGTGCGTCTGTAATGGGATGCAGACAAGGCAAGGACAGAGCATCTGCAATTGGATACTGATGGGTGAGGGCAGAGCATCTGCAATTGGTTACAAACAGGGGGGCAGAGCATCAGCAATGGAATATAGACGGAGGAGGGCAGTACTTCTGCAATGGTATACAGACAGTGGGAGTGCAGAACGTCTGCAATGGGACACAGACAGGGGAGGGCACAGCAACAAGCAATGGCATACAGACAGAGGATTGCTGTGAGCAAAGCTTCAACAGAAAAAAAACGTACAATATATATGTGATGGAAATTTTCTGTTTTGTGGAAAAGACAAACCAGCAGAAATTTATTTAAATGCAAGGAGAATGCAGAACTGAGTGTTACAGAGGGATTTGTGTGTCTTAGTACATGAATCACATCAAATTAACCTGAAGATGTAACAAGTGATTTGGAAGGTAAATGTCTTGATCCTGTTTCGTGCAAGGGATCTTGGCTATGATATTAGCGATGTTTTCTGCATCAGTATAGGGCATTGCTGAGATTACATCTGTTGTATTATGTGTAGTTATAACTGCTTAAACTGAAAAAAAAAACAAAATTGCTTTCGAAACGTCTCAAAGATGTTTCTCTTTATGCATTCTTGGGATGAAGGCATTACGTTATGAAGAATTAACAGTTCGGCCTGAGAATGAGGCATGTTTTATTGACCATATAAGATCTTGAGAAGAGTGTAGTTGGTGAATAGCGGATGGATATTTCTTCTTGTCTGGGAGAATAAAACTGGAGAAATACTTTAAGAATAAGTCATGTTCAAAGGAAAGGGCATTGGACCGAAAAATTAGACTCTGTATTCTGTTCATACATGCTGACAGACAAGCTGAGCTTTTCCAGCAATTGCTGTATGTGTTTAAGAATATTCATTTTAACACAGATA
Source organism: Chiloscyllium plagiosum (assembly GCF_037043375.1). Classification (NCBI taxonomy): domain Eukaryota; kingdom Metazoa; phylum Chordata; class Chondrichthyes; order Orectolobiformes; family Hemiscylliidae; genus Chiloscyllium; species Chiloscyllium plagiosum. The sequence goes on from NW_028270188.1 coordinate 13,829,423, forward strand.
TTGTGACACATGAAACGCTTATTTTTACATTATGCAGGCACATATTAACACATCTTCAAAACAAGTAAGACCATTTATTGTTAATAAATTGATTCTGCAATAACACACTGACCTGGAGTCGAGAATGTGATGGAGTCATATAGTTCGGACAATGTTCACGAAGAGCTCACAGAGTCCAGTGTGGGACTGATAACGTTACTGATTTAAATTACAGATGGAAAATGTAGCATATCTGTGGATAAAAATTCTATTGCTCCCTTTCTGTTTCCCTATCTCTCATCACATCAATGTGTTGGAGTGAAAAAAAAAAAGCCCAGTCGTCTTTCCCACTAATGGAGGATTCCTGATGAGGATTCATTGGAATCTCCCCATTGCCTGAAGCAAAACAATTCAGACAAATTCATGAAGAAATCCCATTGTCAGAAGGCTGTGCAAGCAGAATAACTACAGAAGTAATTATCCGACTCGATAGTGAGGGAAACAGACAGGAGATTCTGTGGCTGCAAATGGGAATCCAGAATGGTGTGTAGCCTCCCACATGCCCAGGGTCCAGGATGTCTCAGAGCGGCTGCAGAACGTTCTCACTGGGGGTTGGTGGGGTGGGGGGGCGGGGGGGGGAGTGGGCGGGAAGCAGCCAGAAGTCATTGTGCACATTGGTACAAAGGACAGAGTGACACAGGCAGTAATAGTGATGACATCCTGCAGGGTGATTGTAGAGAGTTAGGGAAAGGATAAAAGACAGTGGTAATATCCAGTTTACTTCCAGTTCTCCGTGCTAGTGAGGGTAAGAATAGGAGGATATGGGCAGATGAAGGGGTGGCTAAAAATTGGTGCAGGGGACAGAGATTTTTGGATTACTGGGATCTTTTGTGGGGCAAGGTGATGTGTTCAGGAAGGATGGGTTGTACCTGAGTTGGAAGGGGACCAATATGCTGGCCGGCAGTTTTGCAACTGCTGCAAGGGAGGGTTTCAACGAGATTGGCTGGGGTTGGGGAGTGATGGGATCCTCAACAGCAGGGAGGCAAGTTCGAGGCTGGAAGGAGATACAGTAATCAGAAACAGTAAAATGAAGAGATAGGTCAGTCTAGACAACGACAGGGAGCAAGGAATGCCTGTTGGATTAAATTGCAACTATTTCAATGCAAGATGGCTGACAGGTAAGGCCGATGAACTCAGGGCATGGATCGGTGCGAGGGACTGGGATATTATACCCATTACTGAAACATGGCTAAGGGAGGGACAGCACTGGCAGCTTAATATACTAGGGTACAGGTGCTTTATGCGGGACAGAGATTGTGGAAGGAAGGGATGGGAATTCATTTTTGATTAAGGCGAGTACCACAGTAGTAATCAGAGATAAAATGACTGATGGATCATCCTGTGAGGATTTGTCTGGGGCGCTAATAAATAAGAAGGGAATGATGATCGTATTTGGATTGTACTATAGGCCCCCAAATAGTAAACGAGGATTTAGGGGAACAAAATATGTAGACAGACTGGGGAGACTTGCAGGACCAATAGGATTGCATTAGTAGGAGATTTAAATTTTCTTAATATGACATAGGATTAAGGACTGAGATGGGGTGTATTTATTAAATGTGTTCAGAATAGTTTCCTCAAGCAGTAAGTAGAAGGTGCAACTAGGGAAGAGACAAAACTTGACCTACTCTAAGATCTATGGCAGGACGGGTGACTGAGGTGACAGTGGGGGGCGGGGAGCACTCTCGGACCATTGACCATAGATGTATTAATTTTTAAATAGTTACGGAGAAGGACAAAACTGGACCACATGTTCAAGTTCAAACTTGGGGCAAGGCGAATTTTGGTGGAATGAGACAGGAGCTTGTAAGGGTTGGTTGGAGGAGTTTGTTTGCAGGCGAAGGGACCTCCTGCAAGTGGGAGACCTTTAAAAGTGAAACATCTAAGTTCAAGGTCTATATGTTCCTGTGAGGGTAAAAGGCAAGGTTGTTAGGAAGAGGGAACCCTGGATGTCAGGAGATATTGTGGCTTTGACCAGCAAAAAGGAGGCGTGGCTCAGGTCCAGGCAGCTGGGATCGAGGGAATACCTGGAGGTCTACAGGGGATACAGGAGTTTACTGAAGAAGGAAATCGGGAGTGCGAAAAGGGGGCACAAGATAACTTTGTCTGAGAAGATTAGGGTGAATGCAAAGAGGTTCTTTAAGTATATTAAAGTACAAAGAATAACTAAATAAGAGTATGACCCCTCAAGTTCCAAAATGGACATGCATGTCTAAAACCGTAGGAGATTTGCGAGATTCTCAATGAATATTTCTCCTCTGCCTTTACCGTGGAGAAAAACATGAAGACTAGGGAGGTTAACAAAGGTAGTAGTGTTATCTTGGGGTGAGTCAATATCACAGGAGAAGACGTGTTGGATGCATTAGAATGTATGAAGGTGGATAAATCTCCTGGCCCTAAACAGATGCATCCAAGAACACTGCAAGAGGCTACAGAAGAACCTATGGGGACCCTCGTTAATACTTTTGCATCATCGATAGCTACAGCTTAGGCTCCAGAATATTGGAGATTAGCAAATGTTGTGCCATTATTCAAGAAGGGAAGCAAAGAAAAATCTGGGATCTATAGACCAGGAAACCTAACAACTGTGATAGGTACGTTACTTGAGAAGACTCTGTGGGATACGATATACATGCATTTTGAAAGATAACGTTTGTTTAGAAATAGTTTTTTGACAGATTCCCTACAGTATGGGAACAGGCCATTTGGCCCAACAAGATCACACCGACCCTCCAAACAGTAACCCAGCCAGTCCCATTCCCCTGCCCTATATTTACCCCTGACGAATGTACATAACACTATGGGTAACTTAGCATGGCCAATTCACCTAACCTATGCATCCTAGGAAAATGGAGCACCCAGAGGAAACACACACAAATACAGTGAGAATGTGCAAACTCCACACAGAGAGGCACCCGAAGCTGGAACCAAACCCGGATCCATAACACGATGAGGCAGGAGGACTAACCACGGAATCACCATGCCACTCTTACCTTTTTGAACACAGTTCAATGACACAGGTACAAAATCCATTCTGCCCTTCATTCATGATGCATATTCCAATATCACATACCATGGATAAATTATTCTCCACTGAAAATGTCATATTATTATTATTTACTAATTCGTATGTTATTATTAACTTTAATAATTATTATTAATGGATGTTTTTAGACTGGAAAGATTGAATGGCTTTGTGAGTGGGAGATCATGCCTCTCAAATTTGTTTGAGTTCATTGATGAAGTGACCAGAAATGTTGATGAGGGTTTGGCGATATACGTCATCTGTATGGTTTTCACTAAGGCCTTTGACAAGGTTACCATTGATAGGCTGTTCTGGAAGGTTAGAATCGCATGGACCCCAGAGCGAGCTGGCAAATTGTACACACAATTGGCTTCATGGTAGTAAGCAGAGGGTAATAGTGGAAGGATGCTCGGACTGGAGGCCTGTGACACATGAAGTGCCTCAGGGGTCGCTGCTGGGCCCCTTTGCTGTTTGTTATCTGTATCAATGATATTCTTGCGAATGTACAAGGTTTGATTAGGAAACTTGAAGATGACACTAAAATAGGTGGTATCGTGGACAGTGAAGATGTATATCAGAAATTGCAGCAGGACCTTGATCAAACGGGAGAAGTGGGCTGAGGAATATTTTGGCAATGTTAGATCAAGGTAGGAGTTTCATGGTGATTGGTAGGACCGTAAGGAGTGTAGTTGAGCAGAGGGACCGTGGAGTTTAGGTCCACCGTTCTCTGAAAGTGGGGTCACAGTTAGACATGGTTATGAAGAAGGCTTCTGCCACACTAGCATGCATCGGTAAGGACATGGAGGAGAGCAGTTGGGAAGTTACGTTGCAGTCATACAGGATGTTGGTGAGGCTGCACTTGTAGTGTTGTGTTCAGTTTTAGTCACTTTGCGATCGGAAGGATGTTTTGTGTAATGTGTGCAGACGGAATTTATAAAAATATTGTCAGGACCCAACAGTAAAAATTATAGGAAGAGGTTGGACAAGCGACGACGTTTTTCTTTAGAGAATAGGAGACTGAGAGGGAACTTATATAAGTTTACATGGATAGGATAGATCCAGCCTTTTTTTTCCAAGGGTTGGGGAATCGAGGAGGAGAGGGCATCAGTTTAAGGTGAGAGGGGAATGAATAAAAGGGAAACTGATGGAAACTGTTTTACACAGAGAGTGGTACACAAAGGGAATGAGCTGCCAACGGAAGCGATTGAAGCATTTGTATTAACGATATTTAAACGACATTTGGGCAATTACATGGACAGGAAAGGACGAGAATGCTATGGGCCAAGTGCTGGGAAATGAGGTTAGTGTGGTTGGATATTTGGGTCAGCATGGACGAGTTTGGGTCAAAGGGCCTCTCTGCCTCTGTCCATGCTGTAGGACTTGATGACTCTACAAATAGAGCAGCATTTGGGTCAAACTCTCATTTTTCCTTTGGTCATGAGTTCGAACCATATTTGGACAATGATCTTTCAAGTTAACTTTGCAGATATTTTGCTTTTCAGTTTGTTATTGGCAATACGTGTGAGTTTGCGCGTGCTGGTGTGTGTGTGTGTGTGTGTGTGTGTGTGTGTGTGTGTGTGTGTGTGTGTGTGTGTGTGTGTGTGTGTGTGTGTGTGTGTGTGTGTGTGTGTGTGTGTGTGTGTGTGTGTGTGTGTGTGTGTGTGTGTGTGTGTGTGTGTGTTTCTCAGCAAAATATCAATGTACATATTTGCAATATCCTCTCCTCATTCCTCTTTCCATAATAGTTTGAGAACCGTTGTTTTGGTCATAAACGTGTTGTTTTAGCAGATTAAAGAAATCTGCCGGACTTATTCCTAACACTGACCCTGACACACTCTGAGAACTATATCATTGGCCATATCACCAACATAGTTATCATTATTTTTTGTGGCCAGTGGAGGAGTGGGGCTAGAAAAGGGAGCAGTAAGCCAAAACTACACAGGGAGTTATCGACTCAATCAGCCAACGTTAGTGCAGAGGCGTTCGTTGGAGAGGATTCTGAGGGATAGGATTTACATCTATTTTGAAAGACAAGGACTGATTAGGGAGAGGCAATATGGATTTCTGTGATGCACATCATGTCTAATTAATGTGATTGAGTATTATGAAGAGGTGCCAAAAATGATTGAAGAAGACACTGTGGTATATATCGTTTACACAGACTTCAGCAAGGCATTTAATAAAGTACCCCATCGTAGACAGATTAGTAAGATTAGGTTCTATGTAATCGAGGAAAACCTAACCAATTGTATACCAAATTGGATTGAAGGTAATGGATTGTTTTCCAGACTGAAGACCTGTGGCCAGCGGTGTGCTGAAAGAATCAGTGCTGAGCTCACTACTTTTCATCACAGATGTAAACAACTTTGATGTGATTATCGGAGGCATGGTTAGTAAGTTTACAGATAACATCACCAAAGTGGTGCAGTGAACAGTAAAGAAGATTATCTCAGAATATAACGGGATCCTTGACCATCAATGAGCCAAGGACTGGCAGATGGAGTTTAATTTAGATATTTGTGAGGTTTTGCATTTTGGTAAGTTAAAGCAGGGAAGTACCCTGGGGAATGTTGCTGAACAAAGAGACCTACGGGTGAAAATTCATAGTTCCTTGAAAGTGGAGTTTATGTCGGGAGAGTGGTGAGGAATGTAGTTGGCATGCTTGCCTTAATCGGTCAGAACATTGAGTATAGGAGTAGGGGTACCGTGTTGCGATTGTACAGGACGTAGGTGGGGCCACTTTAAGAATACTGCGTACATCCCAGTTGACTCTGCTAAAGGATGGATGTTGTTAAGCTTGAAAGGGTGCAGAAAATATTTACAAGGATTTTCTGGAACCTGAGGGTTTGAGCTACAGGGCGATGATGAACAGGTTGAGGCTTTTTCCCCGGACTGTCAGAGGCTGAATGTCGATATGACAGAGGTTTAAAAACGTCCTGAGGGGCTTAGATAGCCTGAATGGGCAAGTTCTTTTTCCCAGTGTAGGAGCCACCAGAACTAGACTGCATAGTGTGAAGGTGACACGGCAAAGACTTAGAAGGGACCTGAGAGGAAAGTTTTTCATACAGCGGATGGTGGGTGTATGGTCAGCGGAAGTGGTGAAAGCGGGTACAATTACATGTTTAAATGCATCTAGAAAGGTACATAAATAGGAAAGATTAAGAGGGATGTGGGCCAAATGCTGACAAGTGGGACGAGATCTGATTAAGATGTCAGATTGGCGTGGACAATTTGGACAAAAGGATCTGTTTCCAAATTGTATGACTCTCTTATTCTCTCAACGGGATAAGGGAAAATTCTAAAAGGGCCATTCGAATGGGAATTCTCTTCCCCAGAAGTTTGTGGCACCTCTCTGATTACAAGTATTCACAGCTGAGTTAGTTAAAGATTTGACAGAGAAGTGAGTCACGGATAATGGGAGACAGGCAGGAAAATGAGGCTCAGACCACAATCTGATCATCCACAATCTTAATGCCTGGTGGAGAAGGCTCAAATTCTCTAATGACCCACTCCTGCTCCTCAGTCCCATCCTTCTGCGTTCCATTCAATCCATTAAACCTGCTCGACAGGAGCCGTTGGAGTCCACTTACTGTTATAGCATGGTGCACAGAAACAGAGGAGACCAGTTCGTCCCTCAAGACTGTCCCACACGGTTTGGGAGCTTTGGGAAATGGAATTGGAAGACACAGGCTAGATATAAAAGAGGTCGCTCATCTCTCTTTACAGAGCTTCCCCACCCTGTAACTTGAGCTTTATTTGTTGATCATGTTGTAGACCCAGATTCACTGTGAATACAGCCCACAAGGCTCACCCAGCGATGGCTCACAAAATCCGTTGGTCTCCCTGATTGCAATATTCCATAAAAGACCTTCCAGGAAAATAACACCAACTAACGTTCCAATAACAGAATGGGAGAAAATCAGAAACAGGGGCAGGTCATTCCCATCCCAAGCCTGCATGGCCCTTCACTAAGATCAAGGCTGACCTGCTCCAAGTCTCAAATCTTCCTTCATGTCCAAGTCTTCTTGAGCACTTCCATAGAACACAGAACAAAGAACAGGACTGATTTGGAGATGCTGGTGTTGGAATGGGGTGTACAAAGTTAAAAATCACACAACACCAGGTTATAGTCCAACAGGTTTAATTGGAAGCACACTAGCTTTCCTTCATCAGGTTATAGAGGAGGGCTCAATCCGAACACAGAATTTATAGCAGAAATTTGCAGTGAGATGTAACTGAAATTATACATTGGAACAATGATTGTTAAGCCTTTCATCTGTTAGAATGCCATGATAGTTTCACTTCCTTCATATGTAAATCACAAGGCCAATTTTTTAAATTTGCATTCTCAGGTTAGCTGTTAACAATGGTGATAGCTAGACAATATGGTGAAGGTGTTGCCACCCTGTGTTCTCTGACTATGCCATGATGTTTAGTTTAATTCTAATCTAAAAAATGAGATAACACAGTTTTACATGAATTCATGCAGTTCTTGAGGTCAGAGTTCTACGTGAATGCATGCAGTTAGGACCTTCAGCCCTCGACGTTGTGCCGTTTATCCTACTCTAAGATCAGACGAACCTACAGGCTTCCGTACACTTTGATCCATGTGCCTATCAAGAGTCTCTTCAGTTTTCCTCACGTATTTGACTCTACTACCACTGCTGGCAGTGCATTCGACACACCCTCCACTCTCTGTAAAAACTCTATCGCTGATATCTCCCCTAAACTTTCCACCAATTGCCTTAAAATTATGCAACTTAGTCATAGACATTTCTGCCCTGGGAAAATGCTTCTGGCTATTCACTTCCTATCCCTCTCATTATCTTGTACACCTCCAGTGAGAAAAGCCCTCGCTCCCTCATGGTTTCTTCATAAGACCTGCCCTCCAGTCCAGGCAGCATCCTGATAAATCTCCTCCTGGTAAATCGCACTTAATGAGAATTAACTAAGGCCTCTACACTTTTTGGAGTTATTCATGGTACAAGGGAAGATAATTATCATTGGTTGGCATCAATCATCTCAGCCGTCGGACACATCTGCAGGAGGTCCTCCGTGTAGCTTCCTCAGCCCAGGCATCTCCAGTTTGTCATCATAGAATCCCTACAGTGTGGAAGGAGGCTATTCAGCCATTGAATCCAAACTGAGCAGATTAGATTCCCTACACTGTGGAAACAGGCACTTCGGCCCAAAAGTCCACACCGACCCTCCGAAGAGTAAACCACCCAGACACATTTCCTTCTGACTAATGTACCGAACATAATGGACAATTTAGCATGGCAAATTCACCTGGCCTGAACATCTTCGGACTGTGGGAGGAAACTGGACCACCGGAGGAAACTCATGCAGACAACTGGGAAATGTGCAAACTCCACACAGACAGTTGCCGAAGGCTGAAATCGAACCTGGGACCGTGGCATTGTTAATCAGCAGTGTGAGCTACTGAGCCACCGTGCCAGCAGAAGAGGGGGCATTCATTGAAGTTTACAAAGTTTTCAGGACAAGTTGTCCCTCTTCAGCTCTTGTAACAGTCTGTGACCATGTGCAGCAAGACCTGGACAACATTCAAGATGGTGCTGTTAATGTCTGGGTGACATTTATGAAACAGCACAGTACATTTCCACAGTAAAAGGAGGAGTTCATTCAGCACCTCAATCTGGTTTCACAAGAATGTGGGGAAGCCATTAATCCCATCAAAACTACAGGGCAAGAAGCAGGATAGACCATTCAGTCCCTCCTGCCTGTTGCATAGGAAGTCAGGGAGTCTGCTCTTTCCCACATGTCACATACATGGGAACAGAAAGAACCATTTCACACCCGGAGTCACTTACAAAGTAACAGGAAGAGGTTATTCAGCTTGTCAAGTCACTAACGCAGGAACAGGAAAGTGTCAGAGATGCTCCAACATCACAAACAAATGAAGCAGGGGCTGCACAGACTGACTGCTCCAAATTGATCCACATGGCATAATTACTCATGGTACATATGTGTAACTTTAACATGGTTTTCTGGCAGTCGGAATGAAGCCAACATTTTTTAGCTATTCTCCAAGTTAACTTCCATCTCCAAGAAGGCAGTCCCATGGTCTGCGTGGAGGTCAGAATCCGTTGGGGAATAACTAGCTATTTCAGAATGAAGGTATTTTGGCTGCTGACAGGATTGTGTACAAAGTGACATTCAATGCAGTGTCACACAGTAACTGTGCATTGAAGTGTTCAGAGTTCATTCAGAGCCTGTACCTCTCTGTCAATCAACATGGGAGCTCTGCAGATGCATGTAAACTGTCGTGAATCAAACATCTAATGAAAAGCATGAAATTTTCACCCTATTCAGCTGTTTGGGACATAATGAGTTTCTGTCCATACCCATCAAGCTTCAACTTCTTATTCTCTCACAGCGCTACAGAGTAAACACATAATTACTGCACTCTCTCCTCATGATAACATCACGCCACTGTTTAGTCTGGTCAAAATACTTTCCACTCTCTCAGTGACAAAGGGATCATTGTTTATAAAGAAGACCAAATCATTACAAAATGCACCAAACACTCTCTCAAAAACACGATCAGTGGGAAAGATATTCTAACTTTTGTACTTCAATCATTTTGCATGAAGAGCCACATATCATTTTCTTCCTGCCCCTGTATGAATTTTGTCAGTGATGTATGACCAAGGATTTCCAGGTCCTTTTCAACAAAAGCACTCGCCAACCTCTCTACTATTTAATAAATATAAATGTACATGATAGTATTTGTTGTTCACATCTGAATCATTTTTACACCTTGTGAACAGCTATTGCCCAAACACTGATCCTGCTACAACCTATCAATCCTTCAATCCAGAGAAAAACAGCATTCTTCCCGTATCTCCATTACCCAACTTTTAATCCATGTGGTATATATTCCATCCCTACCTGCCCATGGACTCTAACATTCCCCACTCACCTGTATTCAACCATGTCAAGCGTCTTCTCAAAATACAAATACTCCACACCCATTGGTTCTCAACACAATAGACCATCTCCATATACAGGTTTATCAAAGATCATTTCCCGTTCCTGAATCTAGGCCGAATGTATCAAATCATAGCATTATTCTCCAAGTATCTAGTTGTCACGTTCCTTATAAAATGTTCCAATATTTTGTTCTCGCACTGACATCAAGCTATTTAGTTTTCTGTTGTCCCTCTCCATCCTGTTTTAAAATGTAGGTTTACAATAGCTGTTTTCCAGTCTGCGGCATCCTTTCCAGAATATAACTAGCTTTGAAGAATAATCAGCAATTCTTTCACTTGGTCTGTTCTGATCTCAATCAGTCTGGGATGTAGCTCATCAGATGCTGCAACTTATGAAACTTCAATTCAATTAGAGTTTAAATAACATACTCTTCATGGCTTCTGATTTCCTGCAGTCTCCCATTTTTACCAATCACTCTGTACCCTAATATTTCTGCAAGTTAGTTTCTGCACCTTCCCCTGTGGAGATGGAATCAATGCATTCCTCTCAGCAGGCAGGTGATTTCTGACTGCTTATGAAAACATTGGAGGGCTGCACTTCGGAGATGGTGGATATATTACCCACTGATGCCTGCAAAGTTCCAGAATCAATCCAGTTTAATTCATCGTGAGTGTCAGCACAGTCCTGTCCCTGGTGTGAGACAACAGGTTATACTGAAGGAGGGCATACAGCTCAGTGATCACCTCAATTTTGAGACAAGCTGGTTTTACACATTACACCTGAATAGGTGCAGCATAGACAAATGTTCCTGGAAATCCCAGAGAGTATAGTACAGTGCCCTGCTCCTCCCAGTTTACACAGCTTCCCTTCTTTGTAGTCTCAGCTCCATTTGTTTACCATGGACCCAGACACACTGTAAATGCAGTATTCAGAGTGGGGTCCCCAGAACCTCGAAGCTCCCTGAATGAACTCAGTAGCTGACATCACAATCCTGAGAACACCATCCACAGAGCCTCCACTGACTTTCTAGATGACAGCAGCAAGTCAATTCCCCACACTCATAGTGCATTCACTCAGTGTTGAAAATGCCTCAGTCTCCTCAGTTTCTTTGCCTGGCTGAGAAAGCTCATCACAATCGCACAGTAACAGTGCCTCTCTCCAAAGAAGCAGTTGACAATGGAACATTATGTTTCTTTATATCTCAGCGAAGATAAATATTGCTAATGGAGTTGATCACCACACTCAGAGACGGGAGATAGAGGAACATAACTCATGGTAAGCAAGGACTTCCCGTAATAAATATGATATTCAGGAATATGTGAAAAAAAGGAAATGTTAGAATAACTTCCCATTGTGTTTTCCTTCCAGTCCATCATCAGCAATCCTTTTGCTTGCTTCTCTCTCTCTCTTTCTCTCTCTCTCGCTGGACATTATCCACTCAACACAAACCGCCCACTCACCCTTCTAACCATCCCTGATATAATAATCTTATTTCTCAGTTGCATTCAGTTTTGATAGGTTCACTGAACTCGAAACACTATTTGTGTTTCTTCCGACAGACTGCCATACCTGCTGAGATTCTCCAACATTCTTTCAGACGGTGGAGAATTTTATTTCAGATCGCCAGCATCCGCATTTCCTTGGTTATTTCACCTTTACTGGTGCTGTTTCGCGGGATGCCAGCATCACTGGCAAGGGCAGCATTTGTTGTCCATCCTAACTGCCCTTGACCATGTGGCCATTTGTCAAGGCAATATGGAGGCAACCATATTGTTGTGGATCTGAGGTGACACTTAGTTCAGACAGGGCAAAAATGTTAGGCTTCTTTACCAAACGTTACGAATAAAATAAGAAAAGAAATCCTGATGGTTGATGTTGCCATGAGTGAAATTAGGTTTCATTCCAAATTTTGCAATTGGAATTTAAATTTAGTCATCGGCAGTGATGGGATTTCAGACAATGGTTTTAGAGTCATAACCCGTGCCTCTGAATTACACAGTCAGTGACGTTATTACTCTGTTCAAGAGTCCCTGTTGTGAAGTAACTGTCGAAACAAGTACAAGTTTGTGGTCAAACGACTTGTGATTGGAAGAGAGGTCAGAAGAGAAATGGAGCCATAAAATCTGTCGTTAAGGAAGGGGTAAATGATGGCGAAGTAAGCAACAGAACTCAGGCAAAGCTGGAGATTGGGGATATTATGTCAGTGGGTCTCGGCAGGTTTGATCATAGAAAGAATATGGAGACATAAAACAGATCACGGTAAAAAGGAGACTCAAGGTTCTGAACAGTCTTTTACCTTCTCAGATGTTTACGAGTAAGTAGTTTGGAAATGCATGAGAAGGAAGTGGCGTTTGTGACGGAAAGATTATGTATTTGTTAAATATAATCACCCAGAATAGCAATAACATTCAGCATCATTTATAGAATCGACAGAGATAGACTTACCAGGCACACCAATAATAGCGAGGATGGGATAGTACCCAGCTTGAATAATCATCAGTACGGCTTGTATCCGCAACGCAAACCATGGCCAATCCTGAGAAAGCATGTGAAGACCCCAGGATAAACTCCTGTCCATTGTTGGAACGTTCCAGTCTAATGTTCTCAGATTCTGATCCATTATTGGAACATTCCAGTCTAATGTTCTCAGATTTTGATCTCTCTCTCTTTCTCTGTAGCTGCTGATCCCAATTTTGTTGAGGTTGACTCTGCTCTGGATACTATGGCATAACAAATTAAACGAAGTGTCTAATTATGGAAGAGCGATATCCTCCAGTGGCCCAGTTAGGTCCAGGAAGACCAATATTATTCACAGTCACTGAACAAACATCTCCAGTTAACCCATTTCACGGAAACTCTGATATACCACAATAATACTTGGTGTGGCTGGGATTTTGATATCGCTGATTATTGAGCTTATGGTAAATCTCCAGTTGTAAACATAGAGGTGAGGGAGAGAGATAATTCTTTCTCTTCACAAGCTCGACGATTCTGCTGTGTTTTAGCAGTATAGGAATTGCTGGGCGACCAAGGCCGCCTGTGTCTGATCACCAGACCTGCTGCATCTTTTCGTTTTATTTATTTTTGTTTAACTTTGACTTTTGTCTGTTCAGCATTAAACTGCTTAGTTGGGTTTAGGCATTTTTGAGATACTGCTACAGAGTCATAGACTATGTAGATATAGTCCATTCCTTGTGGTCCTTGCAGCCGCTGCCTGGTCCGATGGAGTGATGGGCAAACTCTCACAGAACCAGGATTCTTAATTTGACCTTTTGCTATTTATTGCTGGAGTCTCAGTAGGATTGGAAGGCAGGACATCTCTCCCGGGTGCTACACACTCTCTCTGTGATTTCTCTCGGAACCGATTTTTTGATGTTCTTTCCTCCTGGATTGGAGAACTGCATGTCAGACAATCTGTTTCCTGCATTTATTTTTTGGCATTTGTGTGCTTATTGGATGATACCATATTGGAGCAGTTACTGTATAGTAGTTAAATAAATTATTATTCTGCTAAGTTTTCCAACAGAATTATGCTATTGCAAGTTCCTCTTCCTTTTGTTGTCTTTTATTGACAATGTTCGAATAAGTTGTGTTTTGCTTAATGTCGAATATTTTGACAAAGTAAATTCTATCTCAAACACAGCAGCTCACATTTTCCAGCGGCATAGGCCGTGCTGGAGAAGTGATAATCATGTTAGGAATTATATTGGATACTCAATCCAACTCTCAGATCCAGCCTGGACACAGAAAAGCCCAGATGAGATATCTGCTCAGCATGAAGCACTGCGTAGGCCAGGCTAGTGTAATGCTTATGAATCCGTCCAGGATCGAACACTGTTTAGAGCTCACCAGTTCACTGCATATGCGTCCAATAGTGCACTGATCTATAAACTTGGATTAGATGATCTGTTTAGCACAGTGCGCTGTGTAGAACACACAAAGGCATTTTTCTATACAAACGAACTTGATATCTGTGCAACATGGGGAGCTGTGCAGTGAATAGCAGTGAATGTATCTATCAATCTAGAGCAGTTACCTTCCCAGCATACACAGCTGTGTACACCAATCGCTGCACTGCTGAGTAATACTGTGTTAGATCATTGCCCGACGTGGGGAAACTTGCAGCTCATGCTGGAAGTGCCAGAATGTGCAGCTCCCCTCCAAATGCAGCTCCATATCTACATTGTGGCATGACACCGGAGTGCTGTGGAAGTGAAACTCACTGCCAGAGAGAGATGGCGGGGAATCAGTTTAAATACCAACAAACGGGAGGAGCTTGGTTAAAAGAGAGGGGGATATCGAGAGAGAATTTTAGAGAAGGATCTGTTGGTAAGTTTAAAAATTATGAAATAAAAACATTTCGATAGTATCTTGCAATATAGGCCATTGTTTCTAGGAATGATGGGTGAGCAGCATACTGGTGTAAGTTAAGATGATGGAGAGTTTTAGATAAGCAATTGTCCTGCAGCGTTGTAACTGGCAGTAGGATCAGCAGAGTCTTCAACTCATTGGGCTGAATCGAACAATTATTTGTCTCAGTGCCATTTTCATTGAATGTGACAGGAGGAATGCCCGCAAGAGGCAGAGCTCGTTTCCTGGTATTACCTTATCGAACTCACCTCATTAACTATCCACCCCACCCCATGGTGTCCCTCTCATTCAATGCCAGCCCGATTCTCCCACGCATCATGGCTGGAGGTACACAGCATCTCCCGGATACACCTGGATATTCAGTGATCCCTGGAACTGCTGCCATCATTAAAAGGCAAACGGGTACATGGTTGAGCCTTTCTCAGTTTGGAGCTGTGCTGCATAGTTTACCCGAGCGTGGCAGATAAGAGGAAGTTACACCACAGCTTGGCGACAGGAGCACGGAGGTCCTGGTGAATGATCTAGTACAGAGAGGGACCATTCTCTTCCCAGAGGGAGCCGCACCACCAGACCCACCGAGCATGGTCTGAGCACACCACACAGCTCAGTGCAGTATCTGCGGTCCGAAGAAATGTCCAACAATACAGGAAAAGCATCAATAACCTTCTCCGCTATGTCAGGATAAGGGTCACCGTATTCTCTCTGCTCTCTCACACTCACTGCACATCTGTTAGCGCCTTCCCCAGCAAAAGGCTCCATCACTCTCACCACTGCAAAACAGAACCTTCTCTCTCTCTCACCTATGCAATACCCCCACATGGTTATAAAATGTTTTTATGAGTGCTGTTTCTAGAATTCTCTGGATGATATCGTTTGTACAATGTTCTAGATAATTTTAAAATTAATTCTACTTTAGCAAAATATTCATCCCCCAGTATGTAACGCATCAGAGGAAGGAGCAGAGTTTTCCTTTGTTTTAAATCACTCAGGATGAAAGTGCATCATGAGGCCATTAAGTCTCTCAAATATGCTCCACAATTCAGACAATGGGAGCACCTAAACACTTGAAGACTCACTCTCTTCTTGAAGACAGGCGCCACATTGGTGTTTCGCCAGTTTCACTGGAACACTCCTGTAATCCCGAGAGTAATGGAATATTTCACATAGTGCCACCAGTCGCTCTGTAACGACTTGTTCGTTTTGTTACAAACAATGCAAAACTTTCATCTGACTACAATTTTGTTTATAATGTTGAAACTCTTTGTGCCTTCCCCTGTGAGGAACGATGTAAAATACTGTTTTAAATTCTCTGCCTGTTCCCTGAAACCAGTTCCCCAGTCACATCCTCCAGGTGTCCCACATATTCTTTCCTGCCTTTACTCCAAGGGTCAAACACACATTCTGAGCGTTTTTTATTCGATATGAGAAAACTCTTGCGGTTACTTTCTTTTCATAATTCTTGCCAGTTTTGGAATGTTTTTCTTTGTATTTTGTTTTATACAATCTGCTTCTGGTTCCAAAAGTAAACTTCCCAAATTTGGCCGACGCTGGAGCTCACCAATCTGAATTCTTTAATTTGTGATTGATTAGTATCCTTCACTTCCTTTGTGCATCATGAATGGTTCATCTTCACATCTTCATATCATTTCCTTTTTGACCAGAGTCAATCATTACTGAGTGTTATTAAGCAGTACGTGCTTAAAAGTCACCCCTCCCTCCCCCCCACACACACATCTGCTGACCTTCACCTGTGTTTATTTTTACACTCCGTATTTGACCAGATATATGACATAAATCTGCATTTGAAATGCCTAGCTCTTTTCAATCATTCAGTGGGAACCTACGTATGTGCCTGAAGACATGATCAGCTGAGGTTGACTCCGTTCTCCCAGTTTCCCTGCCTCTGTCATTTTTGTTCGATGATGCTACATTCCTTTGGGAAGCTTCCTCCATGTCATCCTTTTCTCTCAAACGAGAAATCCCCTCACTCTGATGCACTGAGCTTTCAGCTGTGTCTGTCCCATCTCCCTCACTTCTGCCCTCACTCCGTCCCCTCCTTCCCAGAACAATGATATATCTCCCCTTGTCCTCACTTCCTACTCCATTAGAATCTACATTCACAGAATCATCATCCGCTACTTCCACCACCTCCAGCAGGACAGCACCATCAAACACATCTTCCCCTCCCGACCACTGTCAGTATTGCACAGGTACCATTCCTTCTGTAGAACCCTCCATCACCCCGAACACTTTCCCACACCCCCTTGGCACATTCCCATGTAAATGCAGAAGCTGCAACATTTGCCCATTCACCTCTTCCCTCCTCACTGTCCAAGCCCTAAACACACCTTCCAGGTGAAGTAGCATTTCAGTTGTATTCTTTCAATCCAGTTTCCTGTCATTGCTGCCGACAATGCAGTCTCCTTTACATTAGTGAGCCAAACAGAAACTGTTTTGAGGAACATCTCCACTCTGTCTGTAAGAATGGCCCTGGCCTTCTGATTGTTCCCCATTTCAATAACCTACATTGCTCTCAAGATAATGAAAGTTCTTTGAGGAGGTAACGACGGGATGGACCAGAGACAGTTACCTATCTGAACTTCCAGAAGGCCTCTGACATGGTACTCCACAGGAGGCTGCAGAGTAAGATAAGGACTCATGATGTCAGAGGCCAGGTACTAGGATGGATAAATGGTTGGCTCTCTGGCAGGATGCAGAGTGAAGATAAAATCGTCCCTCTCAGGACGGCAGCAGGTGGCTAGCAGTATTCCACAAGAGTCAGTGTTGGGACCACAACATTTCACTTTATAGGTTAATGATCTGAGTGGCGGGACAGAAGGCATTCTGACGACGTTTGCAGATGATTCAAAGACAGGTGGGGGCATATAATATTGAGGAGGCAGGGAGCCTGCAGAAAGATTTCGACAGTTTAGGAGAGTGGGAAAATGAGTAGCAGATGGAATACAATGTGGGAGAGTGTGAGGTCATGCACTTTGGTATGAAGAATACAGGCATGGACTATTTACTAAATGGGAAAATAATTCAGAAATCTGAGTAACAACGGGACTTGGGATTCCAAGCGCAGGATTCGCCTTAGATAAACTTTAAGGTTGAGTCAGTAGTTAAGAAGGTAAATACAATGTTGTCATTCATCTCGAGAGGACTAGGATATAATGGTGGGGATTCTGAGGCTTTCTAAGGCTTTGGTCAGACCACATTTCCAGCATTTCGTGCCTCACACCTCAGGAAGGATGTATTAGCTTTGGTGTGTGTCAAGAGAAGGTTCACCAGAAATGAAAAGCTTAACACATAAGGAACGTTGGAGAACTCTGGGTTTATACTCGATGAAGATTAGAAGGATGAGGGGGGATCCAATTGAAGCATACAGAATACTGAATGACCTGGATACAGACAAAACTGGGAGGACGTTTGCACTGGCAGGAGGACGCAGGCTTATAGTAAAGGGAAACACCATTAGAACGGAGATAAGATGAAACGTCTTTAGCCAGAGAGTGGTGAAATTGTGGAATTCCTTACCACAGAAGGCTGTGGAAACCAAATCATTTGGCAGCAACGATATAGCCTGGAAAGGGACTGAGGATCTGAAAAGTGACTACAGAGAGTTAGTTTGGAAGCTGAAGAGCAGGGCGAATAGAGTAGTGATCTCAGGTTTGCTACCAGTGCCACGAGCTAGTGAGATGAGGAACAGTCGGCGAATGCAGCTTTACACGTGGCTGCGAGGCTGGTGCAGGAGGGAGGGCTTCAGGTATCTAGACCATCGGGATACCTTTTGGGGTAAGGTGGGACCTGTACATGAAGAATGGGTTGCACCTGAACTGGAGGGGCACAAATGGCCGGTTTGGGAGGTTTGCTGGTGTGATACTGGCTGTTTTAAACGAGTTTAGCAGGGGGGTAGGAATAAGACCGCATGTCTGAGAGGGGGTTAGTTGCAGACGGGACAGTAACAGGATATATTGAATCTATCAGGAAGGTTTCTGACGCGATGAAACAAAGGGATCGGTTAAAGTGCGTCTGCTTTAATGCAAGGAATGTCCGAAATTCCTTGTATTAGTGGGTGGCATGGTGGCACAGTGGTTAGCACTGTTGCCTCACAGCGCCAGAGACCCGGGTTCAATTCCCGCCTCAGGCGACTGACTGTGTGGAGTTTGCACGTTCTCCCCGTGTCTGCGTGAGTTTCCTCCGGGTGCTCCGGTTTCCTCCCACAGTCCAAAGATGTGCAGGTCAGGTGAATTGGTCATGCTAAATTGCCCATAGTGTTAGGTAAGGGGTAAATGTAGGGGTATGGGTGGGTTGCGCGTCGGTGTGGACTTGTTGGGCCGAAGGGCCTGTTTCCACACTGTTATGTAATGTAATCTAATCTAATCTAAATAAGAGTAACGAACTTCGAGCATGGATCAGTACTTGGGGCTACGATGTCATGTCCATATCGGAGACGTAGGTTTCACAGGGGCATGGATGGCTGCATGATTTTCCAGGGTTTAGAACGTTTAAAAATCTTTCAGGGCAGCACGGTGGTACAGTGGCTAGCACTGTTGCCTCACAGCACCAGAGACCCGGGTTCAATTCCCACGTCAGGGAACTAACTATGCGAAGTTTGCAAATTTCCCCCGTGGGTTTCCTGCCATGATCCAAAGATGTGCAGATTAGATGAATTGGCCATGCTAAATTTCCCGTAGTGTTAGTTGAAGGGGTAAATGTAGGGGAATGGTTTTGGGCGGGTTGCTCTGTGGAAGGTTATTGTGGACTTGTTGGGCCGAAGGGCCTGTTTCCACTCTGCAAGTAATTAATCTAATCTAAAAAAGAATAAGGTGGGTGGCAAATGAGGAGGGGGTGTAGCATTGATAATCAAAGAGTGCATCACAGCTACAGAAATGAAGGTTGTTGAGGAAGGTTTGTCTACTGAGTCAGTATGGGTGGAAGTTAGGAACAGCAAGGGAACAGTCACCGCATTTGGGGTTTTTCTGCAGACCATATAATAGCAGTAGAGAGAATGAAAATCTCATAGGCGGGCAGATTCCAGAAAAATGCAAAAGTAGCAGGGTTATTGTTATGAGTGATTTAAACTTTTCCAATATCAACTGGAACCGCCTAAGGTGCAGATGGTGTGGATGAAGCCGTTTTTGTCAGTTGTGTTCAAGACGGTGTCTTTGCTCAGTATGGAGACAGACCGATGAGGGGAGAGGCCATTTTGGTTTTGGTCCTCGGCAATGAGCCAGGACAGGTGTCAGAACTAACGGTGGGAGAGCACTTTGGTGAAAGTGATCACAACTGCCTCAAATGTGGCATAGCCTGGGAGAGTGAAAGGACAGTTTCCGAGGGAAGTTATTTAATGGTGAAAAAGGAAATTAGGATGCTATCAGACAGGAGTTGGGAAGTACAGACTGGAAGCAATTGTACCACAGAAAAGGCACAGCAGACAGGTGGAGACTGTTTAAGGAGTAGTTGTTGCGAGTGATACACAAATTTGGTCCTCTGAGACAGGTAAGAAGGGGTAAGATTAAGGAACCTTGGATGGCGAGAACAGAGGAAGCAGGCAGCTTATGTTAGATGGAGGAAGCAAGGATCTAGCACAGCTTTAGAGGATTACAAGCTTGCTCGAAAGGAGCTCAGAAATGGATTGAGGTGAGCCATGATGGGGCACGAAAAAGGCTTGGCAAGAAGGAGAAGGGAGAACCCAAAGGCATTTTACTCATACGTGATGAATAAGAGAATGACCAGGGAGAAGATAGGGCCAACCAGGATTAGCGTAGGGAACTTATGTGTGGAGTCTGAGCAGACAGGGGGAACGCTAAATGGTTTTTTTGCATCGAGTTTCACCAAGGAAAGGGAACTTGTTGTAAATGAAACTTAGAAGAGCTGGGACAGATCAGTCCTGACCAGATCAAGATTGATGAAGTTGATGTGCTCGCAACTTTGGAAAACATTAAGATGGATACATCCCCAGGGCCAGATTAGATTTATCCTAGACTGCTCCGGGAAGCAAGAAAGGAGGTTGCTAAGCCGCTGGTGAGGATATTTGCCTTCTCACTCTTCTCAGGAGTCGTACCAGAGGATTGGTAGGAGGCGAATGTTGTTCCTTATTTCAGGAAGGGTAATAGGGAAATCCCTGGCAATTCGAGACCAGTCATTCTTACGTCTGCGGTCAGCAAAGTTTGGAAAAAAATTCTGAGGGATAGGATTTATGACGATTTGGCAAAGCATTGTGTGATTAAAGGAAGTCAGCATGGCTTCATGAGGGGCAGGTAATGCCTCACAAATCTTATTGATTTCTTTGAGGAGGTGTAAAGACAGGTCGACGATGGTCGACCAGTGGATGTGGTGTATGTGGATTTCAGCAAGGTATTTGAATAGGATTCCCCATGGAAGGCTCATTCATAAAGTCAGGAAGTATGAGATACAGGGAGATTTGGTTATCTGGATTCAGAATTGGCTGGTTGGCAGAAGGCAGACAGTGGTTGTAGATGGAAAGTATTCTGCTTGGAGGACAGTGTTGAGAGGGTACTCACAGGGCTGTGTTCTTGGGCCTCTGCTCTTTGTAGTTTTATTAAATGACTTGGATGAGGAGGTTATGGTGTGGGTTAGCAACTTTGCTGATGACACAAAGGTTGGAGGTGACGTCGATAGTGTAGAGGGCTACTGTAGGCTGCAGCGCGACATTTACAGGATGCAAAGCTGGGCAGAGAAATGGCAGATGAAGTTCAACCTGGATAAATGCAAAGTGATGCATTTTGGAAGGTCAAATTCGAATCCTGAATATAGCATTAAAGACAGGATTCTTGACAGTGTGGAGGAACAGAGGGATCTGGGTGCGCAAGTGCATAGATCCCTCAAAGTTGCCACCCAAGTGGATAGGGTGTCAAGAAAGCATATGGTGTTTTGGCTTTCATTAATAGGGGATCGAGTTTAAGAGCCATGAGGTTTTGCTGCAGCTCTACAAGTCCTGGTGAAACCACACATGGAATATTGTGTCCAGTTGTGGACGCCCTGCTTTTGGAATGCTCAGAGGCTTTGGAGAGGGTGCGAAGAAGGTTTACCAGGATGCTGCCTGGATTGGAGGGCTTGCTTTATGAAGAAAGGTTGAACGAGCTTGGATCTTTCTCTCTGGAGACAAGGAGGAGAAAGGAGAGCTGATCGAGGTGTACAAAATAATGAGAGGAATAGATAGTGTTAATACCCAGAGACTTTTCTCCAGGGCAGGATTGACGAGTACGAGAACTCATAGTTTGAAGATATGAGGAGGAAGGTAAAAGGCAGACGTCAGAGGTAGGTTCTTTATGCAGATTTGTGAATGCATGGATGCATTGCCAGCTCTGTTGGTGGAAGCAAAATCATTGGGGACATATAAGCGACTGCTGGACATACACGTGGATAGCAGTGAGTTGAGGGGTGCGTAGGTTAAATTACTAACTTTACATTAGGATTAAATCTCGGGACAACATCGTGGCCCAAAGGGCTTGTTCTGTGCTATACTGTTCTATGTTCTATATTCTATGTTCTATTTAGTATATTTAAAACAGACACAGATAAGTTTTGATTGACAAGGGGATCAAAGATTATTGAGAGGAAGCAAGAAAATGGGGTTGAAAATCTGTCATTTATGATCGAATGTCGGAGCAGACTTGATGGTCCGAATGGCTTCATTTCTGCTCGTATAGTCTTGTGGCCTTATAATATTTCGGTCCTGGATGGCACGGTGGCTCAGTGGTTTGCACTGTTGCCTCACAGTATCAGAGAACTGGGTTCGATATCGTCTGGGCGTTTTAGTTTCCTGTCACAGTTCAAAGTTGTGCAGGTTAGGTGAACTGGTCGTGCTGAATTGTGTTCAGAGATGTTGATGTTAGGTGCAATAGTCAAGGGTGTATGTATAGTATTAGTGTAGAGAATGGGATAGGTTCGCATACTCTTTGGAGGGTCAGTATAAACCTGTTGGGCTGAAGGGCCTGTTTTCACACTGGAGGGATTCTAAGAAAATGCAGGTTGCTGCAATGTTCCAATGAAGCACAACCCAAGCTCGAGTAAAATCTCACTTTACACTTTGGGACGTTACAGTCTGTAGGAATTAATATTAAATTCCATAAATTCATAGCCTGAACCCATTATCGCTTTTCTCCACTTGCCCTACACTCTCCCTCCTGGGCTCCCTAAGTTCGTGTCTCGTTTATGTTGCATTCAACAGAGAAAATCAATTTCTAATATTTACACATTAATTTACACCCATTATATATCTGTGTCTCTTTCACCACAATTTCAAGCCCATTTGTCTTTCACACTGGGCCTCCAAACACTCTTTCCCACCTCTGCCAAGATGCTAAAACGCCCACTTTCCAATCCTTTACACGTCTGAAGAAGATTTGCACTGGACTTGAAACATTAACATTGTTTCTCTGTCTCTGCAGATGTTGCCAGACCCCTGAGTTTCTTCAAAAATGAAAAGTTACAGAATACATTTTCAATAGAGCAAAGATAATTGGATACAGGAAATCTGAAACAAAAACAAAAATTGTTGGACTTACTGGGTGCTTTGAGGAACAGTCACAGAACCCAAAAGATTAACTCTGCTTTCACTCCACAGATGCTGTCAGACCTTTCAGTGTCTTCAGCAATTTCTGGTTTTGAACAAGTTTCAAACATGTGTGTCAAAGCTGCTCACACGCCCTGTCCAACATGGAGCGCCATACACCGGGAAGTGAATGATAATGCAAGGTATACAAATTCCTTTGTTCTGAAACTATATAAGGCTGTCATCAGCGACACTACCGAGCTCTTAATCATGGTCATGGAGAGAAACAGAGGGAAACATATTCGCTTTAAACAGAAGATAGCATTACCAGAGGGAAAGAGATTCAGGTGGAAACGTTAAATGCTTTGAGGAATGCAACAAATTGGAGGCATGGCATCATGAAGATACCCTAACGGGATGAGATTTTTTTTAAAAAAGGAAGCGTTACCACATCAGAAACCGGGATAGGGCACTGTCTACAGGGGAGAAGGGCGACCGGGTCCCCGTGCGAATTGAGGACAGGCAGCAGAATTGTATTGCAGATATTGCAGCTTAAACTGGGCATTTATGTGATACTGCAAATCATAGCAGCTGTAGTAGCAGCAGCAGCAGCAGTAGAATTATATTCAACCACCATATAATCTCTCAGTCTACCATTACCATGAAGCCGATCTCCGGTTCAGTGATGAGTGTGGATGAACATGTCACTGTCAGAACCGTGTGTACCTAAACCTGATGACAATCCATTCAAGCTACCGCACTTACTGCTTACATTAATAAACAGCAGAACTAACATCTCATAGATAGGGCGCCATGATCCCAAGACTGTGACCATTTCTTTTAAAACCAGCTATGAATTACTGCTGGCATGGCTACTCTTAGTCTTCTCTGTTAGAAAAATCCTTGTTCCTTTTATTCGAGACGTTTCAATAACTTCCCTCCTATTACCATTTTGTTTACATCGCTGAACTACTTACTGAGCCTTCCCCTATGAAGACCGATGTAAAACATGGTTGTAAATTATCTGTCTGCTCCCTGTAGCCAATTCTTCAGTCACACCCTCCAATTATCCTCAGTATACCTTCCTGACTTAATTTCACCTAAAGTTGCACACTCATCTTGAACCTTTTTTTTATATGCACTGAAAAGCTCATGCTGATTGTTTTTGTATTTCTTGCCTATTTATTGCATCATGTATTTTCTACCCTTTTCCTCTGTTTCTAGATTCATACAGTCATATTGTGAACAAACAGACCCTTTGGTCCAGCTTGTCCATGCTGACCAGGTTTTCCAAACTAAACTAGTCCCATCTGATTGCATTTTCTCCATATGCCTCTCAGCTTTTCCTAATCATATGTTTGTCCTAAAGAGTTTTAAATGTTGAAGCTGTACATGCACCTCCCACTCTTCCTCTGACAGCTCATTCCATATACACACATTAAACACTGTGAAAACATTGATCCTTCGTCCTTTTCAAATCTTCCCTCTTTCACCTTAAATCTATGTCTTCTATGGTTGAACTTTCCCATCCCGTGGAAAAGACCTTGGCTGGTCACTCAATTCAAAGCTCTCATGATTTTATAAACTACTACAATGTCATCCCTCAACCTCCTGCGCGCTATCTGACATAACTTCATGAACAAGCATTTAAATATAAGCACTGCAAATTTGAGACAGTATTCAAATTACAGGTAAATAACACTCAGCCCAGGCTTCATACTGTGATTTGTTTTTCTCCATGTTACAATACTAAGGCAGCTGGAAACTCTTACGAGTACCAATAAGAGGTCAAACACCTGAATTGCTTTGGCCAAATCGTGTGATGATCTCTACAGTGAAAGCGCATCTCTGGCCAGAACCATATAAGAAGGGGAATTCTTGTACCGCACTGTCAGCATCTGCCTTTAGCCGAGTGAGATGAAGGCTGAGTATACTTTTTGAAAGTTGGATCACAGTGTGAATTCAGTGCAAAGGGGGAGAGGTGTTTTCAATAAGATTTACTCCAAGAAGGAAACTTTCCAGAATGAGATGTGAGTGGGAGGTATAAAAGAGCATGAATGGAGAGGACAAGCCAAACTGAGACCAGAGCAAAGTGGCAGCACAAAACGCAGCTTGATGCTACAGCAGAGTAGGTAGACGTGATTAAAGAGTTTCAGGTGAAGTGGTTAGGGACCATAATGTGAGAGAATGTACTCTGTAATTTGAGAGAAAGAACGTGCAATCAGGAAGGGGAGACGAGCAGGGAAGAGGATGGAACAGCAATGGCAGTGTTTTCTGCGGGATAAATCAGGAAGCACAACTGAAATTCATGCCTAACATCAGCTGATGGTCCCTGAAATAAACATTATAAATCTGGCTCTCCACTAATGCTCATCAATAGTATCCTTGAGAGCTTTTGTTAACCATAGGTGGTTCATCTGCTTATCGAGTCCTTCTTTTTGAACAGAAACAATAATTACTGAGCGGTTTGGGATGTCTGCTTGAATGTCTGCTCACGTGTACTCACTGGCCTTCCTCTGGGTCTCTTTTCACATTCCGCTTCAGACCAGATGTAAGACAGAAATCCTCAATTTCGACGCCTGGTTCTTTTCAATCATTCAGGAGGAACTTCTGCATGTGGCTGAACACATGATCAGCGGAGGCTGACTCCATTCTCCAAGTTTCTCCATCTCTGTTATTTATGTTTGATGATGCCACATTCCTGTGAGCTGCCTCTGACGTGACCTCATTTTCCTTCAAACCAGAAATCCCCAAACTCTGGTGGACAGGGCCTTTAGCTGTCACTGTCCCATCTCACACGGTTTTGCTCTCAATCCGTCCCCTCTATCCCAGAACAATGATAGATTCCTCCTTTTCCACACTTCTTCCTGCACTAGAATCTACATTCACATAATCATCTTACACCATTTCCACCATCCCCAACAGGACAGCACCATCAAACACATATTCCTCTCCCGCCCACTGTCAGTATTTCGCAGGATCCGTTCCCTCACTGTCCCCTCCATCACCCAAAACACTTCCCCACTCCCCCATGGCACCTTCCCATGCAACTGCAGAAGTGGCAAAACTTGCTCATTCACGTCTTCCCTCCTCACTGTCCAAGGAACCAAACATACCTTCCAGGTGAAGCAGCATTTCACTTGTAAACTTTCAATCTGGTCTTCTATCATTGCTGCTCACAATGCAGTCTCTCTATATTGGCGATACCAAACAGAGATTGCTCTGAGGAACACTCCCACTCTGTCTGTGGAAATAACCTTGACCTTCTCATTGCTTACCATTTCAATAACCTACCTTGCTCTCATGCTAACATTATGGCCCTGGACTGCTGAAATGTTCCAAGGAAGCACAACCCAAGCTCGAGTAACAACTCACTTTACACTTTCGTACGTTACATCCTGTAGGAATTAATGTGCAATTTCACAACTTCACAGTCTGACCCCATTATAACTGTTCTCCAGTTTCCGTATATTCTCCCTCCTGGCCTCCCTATGACCTTGTGTGGTTGTATTTTCTTTATCGTTCACTCAATAGAGAGAACCCCCTTTCCGCATTCGCCTTTTAATTATTAAGCTACTTCACATGATCTTCTCATTCGTCACTACTAAAAGCATGTTTGTCTTTTGCCACACCCTCTTTTACCCATCAACCTACTCCTCGCATCGGTCAATGGATTATAAAGCTCATTTTCCAATCCTTTTCAGTTCTGAAGAAGTGTCATACTGGTTTTGAAATGCTAACTCTGTTTCTCTGTCTCTGCAGATGATGCCAGACCTGTTGAGTTTCTCTAGAAATGAATGGGCTCAGAACAAATTTTCAATTAAAAATTAACTATGGATATTGGAAATGAAAATGCAAAAATTGCTGGAGAAAATGGGAGCTTTGTAGAAGGCTCACTGGCCCTGAAAGATTAACTCTGCTTTCAATGTAGGAGATGCTGCCAGACCTGCTGAGTTTCGTCAGTAATTTCTGTTTTTCAACAAGTTCCACAGGCATGTGTTAAAGCTGCTCAAACGCCTTGCCTAACACGAACACCATGCATAGGGAAGTGACCGATAATTCAAGGTGCCCAAATGTCTTGATTTGAATCTACATAAGGCTGGCATCTCTGACATTGCAGAGTTCTTAATCACGGTCAGGGAGAGAAGCAGAGGGGAACACATTCACATCAAACACGGAAGATGGCATTGGGAGAATGGAAAAGATTCAGATGCATATGTGAAGGGGTTTGAGTAAAGTAACAAATTGGAGGCGTGACACCAGGGAGAGACCCTCATCAGAATGAGAATAGGAAAATGGAAGTGTTACCATATCAGAAACCAGGTTAAGACACTGATTACATAGCTGATGGATGAATGGGTCTTGGTGTGAACTGGGGCACAGTCGGTAGAATTGAACTGAACATATTGGAGCTCAAAGTGGGCTTTCATGTGGTGCAGTAGAATCACAGCAGCCGCAGAATTGTATTCAACTACAATCTGTAACATTTTCCCCAGGATAATCCCTCAGCCTACCATTACCATCAAGCTGATCTATGTTTCAGCGTTGAGTGTGGGTGAACATGATAGGGCCGGAACTTTGTGTACCTAAACCTGATGACAACCCATTTAAGCTACCGCACTTGACTGGTTACATTCGAAACAGCAGGACTTACATTTGATACAGAGGGCGAAATGATCCCAGTACTATCAGATCAGATCGAAGTTCTGCAGTGCTGCCACATCCAGACATAAATGTAGATGGACTATTAAACAACTCACTGGAGGAGAGGACTCCATAAATATCGCCATCCTAAATAATGGGACAGCTCTGTACATCAGTGTAAAAGACATGGTTGTATTATCTGCACCGTCCTCAGCCAGAAGTGTTGAGTTAATGATCCACCTCACCCTCGCCATGCTGTCCGCAGAATCACTGATGCCAGTCTTTAATCAACTGATTTGCTGTATGCGACATGAAGAAACAGCTGAACGCAGTAAATAAGACAAAGGTAATGGGCCCTAACACCATCCCAGCAATAGGACTGAAGACTTGTGCTGTACAACAAGACGTGTCCCTGGGGAAGCGGTTTTATTCCAGCTCCAACTCTGACATCTCCCTGGCAATGTGGAAATTTACTCAACTATGTCCAATCCCATAACAAGGGAATAAGTACAGTCTAACCATTTACGACGTCCTGAGTCCCGTCACGATAGTCATATTGGTGGGAGTTCTATTTGACAGAGCTGTCAAGCAGCACATAAATAACCAGCTCAGTGTGGTCCCCATGTGGAGATGGTGTTGTTGTGGAAAAGTCACTGGATTACTAATCCAGTCCAGACTAATGCTGTGGCAGCTGGTGGTCGTTATAATTAATAAAATATCGAGATGTAAAACCTGGAGTCATTAACAGTGACCTTGTAGCCAATGTCGATTGTAAACACCAATTTCCTTCCTCAATGTCCTTTCAGGAAGTGAATCTCCCGTGCTTTCCTGGTCTGGCCTAAACGTGACTCCAGACACACAGACATGTGAAACACTCTTCAATGGTCTCGGAAACGGACAAGCAAGACATTCTTTTGTATCAAACAGTTCCGGGATCTTAAACGATAAAACCGTACAGATCACCCGGCACCAGCCTCAGTATTTTGGGAACGGGAAATACAACTGTGTTGACCCTGCAGAGATTTCTTTTCTAACATCTGAGAGCAGGTGATAGCATTTACAGAGCTTTCCCACAGACTGCACCGAAACATCGGGAAAAGAATAGGTCATTCAACACACTGAGCATCCTCCATTCTAGTTCATGGTGAAAATCTCCTCAATTCAGTTTTCCCCACACAGTGCTTGTATCCTTTAGTATACTTAAAGATCGGAACATATAAAATCAGAACTATTGTATTCGCGTTGGTCCATCAATTTTGATCCTCTGTTTAATATACAGGCAGTTATCCATGAAAGGTGTGTTTATTAAACGCAATTTCGCTGCAACACAATTAGTGAATTGGGCCCCTTTCTTTATAAAGCGAGCTCCCGTTCACTGTTATGGGAGTCCGTCCCTGGCGCCAGCTGAACAGTAAATCCCAGCCTCAGGATCCATCTGTCTGCCAAATGCACCCTCATTGTGTTCAGCTAAAGCAGGAATATAATCAGCTCTGCAAGCCTTGAAACTGAGCCTGAATGTATGATTTGTAGTCAACATTTATAAGAAAATTAATTTCAAACTCGGAGGGGAATATCTTGGAGAGAACTGGAATTCTGCATCGGCATCACGTGGTCAGTCAGCTCGTGCGCTTTCTGAAGAAGATCTTGGTGAGAGGTGCAGGGCTGTAGTCAGTGACTGTAGTGTTAAAGTGTGACTTCACTGTACTAATTCATTACAAGATACGGTTTAAAGCTTTATGCAGCCTCGGTTTGGATGGTATAGATGAGGGTTGATGAGGGATAGACTATAAATCTTTTAATCTTTTTAATCTGTCTTCCCTGTATGTGGGAGTATTATCGGAACACTGCACTGTTGTATATGTTTCACCCTGTTTATAAAAGGAGGCAGGAATAAAATAACAGAAGGGCTGCATAAAATGTTTGGTGGAGAAGTTTCCAGATACCTCTGTGTAATGCTGCTCCAAGATTGAATTCCCTGTTATCAAGTTCTTTCTTAACCTAGTGACATCATTCAGAACATACAAACTGCTGCTCAAGAACAGGGAGAAACAGGAGGTAATGACTCAACTGCTCGATTCTGGGACATTGGGACAGGAGACAGTCTTTCAAATGTTCGAGATTGGGACAGAGGAACAGGAGGTACACTCAACTGCTCAACACTGGGACACAGGAACAGGAGGCAGTCACTCAACTGCTCGAGACTGGGATACAGGGAAATCTGGAGGCTAGTGAGGCCCCATATTTCTGTTTCCCAGGAACAGGAGGAGGTGACTCACTACCCACCCGTCTGGGGCACTGGGAGAAAAGGGAAATCGGCTTGTTACTAAAATAAATATCTGAATAAGTTGCATGAGCAAGCCATTCAATCCTGCTCTAACAGTCTTCAAAATCATGACTGATCTGATTGTGATTCCCTCCTTCCATTTTACAGAGATTCCCCTCTCTGCAGCCTCTGCTCCATTTGTTGGTCATGTTGCAGATCCAGATACCGTAACTGCAGTCACCATGTTTCATCCAGAGTTGGGTCACCAAAGCCTCTGGTCTTCCTGAATTTCCACAGCAGTTTAAAACATAGCCTCCAGGAAACCATCTCCAGCATTTCCACGAACGTACTAGCGTTAAGTCAAATGTCAGTGAAATGCAAGTGAGAAGTCTGGTCTGAATCAGTAACCGTTGTGGGATTCTTCATGTTACTGAGCACATGAACAGCAGATAATGATTAACACAGGCGTTCAATGGATAGGCACAGAGCAAGTTACAAAGATGTGCCTCAAAACTGCTAAAACCCCACTCTCCGACATGGAGCACACGGCAGGACACTGGGTAACACAGAGAGACAACACATGCACACAGACCCACACGGACACACAGACACATTAGCATCTTTAGGATATAACTAGATAAATTACGCAACAATCAAGGCTTGTGAGAAGGCAGGAGAATTGGCTTGAAAAGCATGTCAGCCATGATCAATAGCTCAGTAGACTGGATGGGCCAAATGGCCTTTTATTCTGCTCTAATTTTTTACGGTCATAAATAATTACGGTCCATCATAATTATTTACGGTCTATGGTACATGCATTTGTCTGTGTTTGTGTGCATACTTGTGTGTGTGTGTCCGTGTTTTTGTGTCTGTGTTTTTGTGTGTTTGAGTGTGTCTGTGTGTACATGTCTGTGTATGTGTGTTTGAGTGTGCTTGTCTGTATATGTATCTGTGTGTGTGTGTCAGTGTATGTTTGTGCTCCTCAGTATTTTCAGAAACGGAAATATCAATGTACTTTTTTTATTTCTATTCAGTTTGACATTCATCTTTCCATCATAATTTGAGGAACTTTGTTTTTGTCATGAATTTGTTATTTTATCAAATGAAGGAAATCAACCTGACCTCTTCCGAGGATAACCCTGACCCAATGTGAGACCTATAACATTGGCCATTTCATCAACCTGGTTACACCGATATTTTGCTGTGACCAATGGAAGAGTGGCAGTAGAAAATAAAACAGTTACCCAACAACACAAGGAACTCTGGACCAGTGAGCCTGACATCAGTGGTGGGTGAGGTGTTGGAGGGGATTCTGAGGGATAGCCAATTGCATGCATTTTCAAAGGTGAGAATTGATTGGGGATCGTCACTATGGCTTTTTGCATGAGAAATCGCGTTGTACGAATTTGACTGAGTTTGTTAAAGAGATGACAAAGCAAATTGATGAAGGCAGTGTTATCGATGTTTTCCATACAGACTGGAACACGTTGTTCGACAAGATTCTGCATTTTAGGCAAGTTAGTAAGGTTAGCTCACATGGGAAACAGCTCACCCAAGCCAATTGAATGCAAAATTAGATTGAAGGGAGGAGACAGAGGTTAGTAGAGGATTGCTTTTAAGACTGGAGGCCTGTTTTAAGGTACGAGGGGAAATATTTTAGAGGGAACTTAGACGCAATGTTTTGATACAGAGAGAGGTGTCCATATGCAATTATCTCCCAGAGGAAGTGGTGGAGTCTGGCATCTTGATGGGTATCTGAATAAGGAGGTTTAGATGAATATGAGCCAAAAACTCGCAAATCAGACTCGATCATAATGGGATATCTGGTCAGCACTTACACATTTGCATACATTATGACTCTATAAGAGGGAGAGCAGAAACAGGCATTTCAAGTGGGAATTCTCGTTCCCACAAGTTTGAGATGTCTCTTTGTTTATGCTGAGCTAGTTAAGTATTGGACAGAGAAGTGGTTCTTGGATAATGGCACACAGACAGGAAAGTGGAGCTGAGACCACAACCTGATAAGACACAATCTTCGTCCCTGGTAGAGAAGGCTCAAAGTGTCTAATGACCCACTCCTGCTTCTCAGTCCTATGTTTCTGTGTTCCATTCAGCCTATCAAACCTGCTAGACAGGAATAATTAGAGGCTACTTACTCCTATCACAGAAACAGAGGAGGCCATTCAGCCCATCAAAACTGTCAAATCCAGTTTGGGCTGGTTTGGAAAGTGTAATTGGAAAACCTAGGATGGGGTATGAAAGAGGGTCTTCATCACTCCTAACTGAGCTTCCCCTTTCTGCAACTTATGCTTCGTTTGTTGGTCAAGTTGTAGATCCAGTTTCACTATAAATACAGCCCCAATTCTTCACCCAGAGATGGTCCAGACAGTCTGCTAATATTCAATAACAGAGCTTCCAGGAACATAACAGTCTCTACTTTCCAATAATAGAATGTGAGAAGGCGACAAACAGAGATATGTCATTCATCCACACACCACCCACACCCCACCCCCTGCAAACAGGTCTTCTCCCACAATAAGATCATAAGGTCTAATATCCTCTTTCATGTCCAATTCTTCACAGCCCTCAACTCTGATTGGTCAAAAAGCACTCCCTGCCCCCACACTGTGACCTATTGATATGAGTAAAAGACGTGAACCCAATGGCTCAGGGAAGAGTGACCGGCCCTGTCATCAAGGCATCATTTAACTAAGGACGGTCTCAAGGAGCCTGAGCAGGATTGCACTTAATGGGAATGAGTTGTCAACTTTCCTGGTTAGAATGATTTAAAGCATAAAGCACAATGTTTGTGGTTTGTGTACAAAAATCCATGCAGTCCTGGACATATCTGCAAACGTTCCTCAATGTAGCTTCCTCAGCACAAACATCTTCAGCTGCTTC
Organism: Chiloscyllium plagiosum; assembly: GCF_037043375.1. NCBI lineage: Eukaryota > Metazoa > Chordata > Chondrichthyes > Orectolobiformes > Hemiscylliidae > Chiloscyllium > Chiloscyllium plagiosum. The sequence goes on from NW_028270188.1 coordinate 13,862,141, forward strand.
ACAAATGTCTTGCCTACACGAAAAGATTAGAAGTGGGGGTGTTCACTGAAGATCACACAATATTCAGGAAAAATGTCCCCCTTCAGCTCCTCAACTCGTCTGTGCCCATGTGCTGCAAGACCTGGACAACATTCGGGCTTGTGCTGTTGGACGTATCGGTAACATTCATGCAACAGTGCTGCTGGACACTGCACGTTTCCACAGTTAAAAGGAAGAGGTTATTCAGCGCCTCACGGTAGCTTCACAGGAATGTGAGGAAGGCATTCAGCTCAATGAAATTATTGGTGAAGTGTAGACATAGCCCATTTAATGCCTCCAACCAATTACACAGGAAGAGAAGGAGTCACGTGTTATGGATGACAGCAGAGCTCCTCAAAAATATTTGAAGGCGTTGCCTTAGACTCTATTAATAATTAAGTGTTCTGATACATGTACTTGGCAAAAAGGAAATATCAGACACATATTCATAGATGCAGTTCTCCAATCGAGGAGGAAAAACAAATCAAGTGAAAATTTAGAGAGAGCTGCAGCCAGGAGACTTCCACTGAAGCTTCCAACGCTGTGGAGACCCCAATAGCATCTGATGTTACTGAGAAACTAAAACACTTCCTGTAGTGTGGCTGCCAGTACTGCACACAGTATTCTATCTATGGCATAATCAATGGCATGTTTAACTCATATTATGTCGCCTCGATGAATAAACACTTTGCCTATAGTCCCGTGTGGTTTCTTAACTGGCCATTACACTGTCCAGTCACATTCAGGGATGTGTGGAGAAACACCCGCTGACGTCCCTCGTGTTCTGCTATTCATTGAATTCTCCTCTGTTTGGTTCCTTCTTACAAAGTGCATCACCTCATATTTATCAGGGTTCCATTCCATCTGCCATTGATCTGACCATTTGACCATTCCACATGTATTTCCCTGTAACATAAGGCCTTCGTCCTCACTGCCAACCACCTGGCCAATCTTTGTGTGAAACACAAAATTACTTATTACGCTTAGCCCCCACCCCCACCACCCCCTTCACGTTCACACTTACATCATTTATGAATACCACAAATAATTTGATATACTCCACAGCTCGCTGTGGTACACCACGAGACACTGGTCTATCTCTACCGCCATTCCAGTAACTTGGGACCACATAGCTGTCTTCAGTCCTCTAGCACCTCCCTTGTGTGGTCAGATTCGACTTAAACATTTAGGTCAGGACATTTCGTCTCTTGTCTCCAACAGCATCCTGCGACACAACTCATCTGGACTTTACATCATCCAAAACCATCAATCCCAACTTGCATCTTATCTAAAACTGCTCTAGAGATTCCCAGTCCATCTTCTTGAATTCTGTACCTGCATCTTCCTTATCCCAACTAAAACAAATGTGAAGCTCTCATGTCACAGTCTATCAATGTTCCCCAGTTTCACATACTGATTACCCCCTTGGTTTCGAAATGAGTCCTAACTTTTTCCCTTGTTATTCTGTTCAGCTTGATGCTTTTGTAGAACATCTTGGGTTCCGCGTAACTTTGCCTGCTCCACTTCTCCATGCCCCTGTATTAGTCAGTCTGCTGTGGGTGAATTTTCTCAGTTTCCCTCACATCACCTTTCCTTCTTTGAAACAGTACAGAACACAGGTATAATCTCATCCGCACTGCATGCAATCTGTACAGGACGCCTTTACTTCGATATTCCAATTTCCGATACCTGAAGGCCAACTTCCCTTTTACCTTTCCATTTCCAAAAGTCACCCCTGGACCACGTTAGTTCAATTCATTTAATATTCACTTTCTTAACTCTTAAACATCCACCTGAACATCTAACTATATCACATCCAATAGTTCTCCACTGTCTTCCCCTACAAGAAACATCTTCAAACCATTTCAAAAAAAGTTTGTTAACAGTGATTATTCGGGGGAGATCCATGATGGCAGCGATCCAGTGGGACTGCCCTGCTGAGCTCTGCACCACAACCCAGGAAAAGTGATGCATTCACCCTCTCTTTCGTCCCTGTTGTGGTAAAATCAGTCGTTTTTGATCCCCAGTATTACTCTCTTCCATTTTACGTGAGTAAGGAAAATGTTTAAGGGAAAATGACCACGAGGATCACAACTAGCAGGGCACTGCAGCAATGGATACGCCCGCGGCTGTGATGGCGGCCTCCGCGAGCAACCCAGGGAACTTATTTGTGGAGCAGATTCTGGGCTCCGAGTGCAGGAGCCTGCGAGAGAAGATTGATTCAGCAATGGAGGAGATCTGAACCATGCTGGACCTGGTCTCAGCCAAGCTGCAGAAGCATGACCAGGAGGTCCAGCGTCTCGGGTGGAAGTGGAAGAGCGGAACGCGGCTTCGGAATCCATGGCAGGATCCTCAGCGGGTCAGGTCCAAGCCCTGGAATGTTAGGTATCGGCAGGTCGAGGACCTCGAAGATCGCAGCCATCACGAGAATAACAGTTTGGTTGGGCTGCTGGAATGAGAACAAGAAGGCCAGCTCGTCAGCCTCTTGGAACAAAGGCTCACACAATGTTTGAAGCTGCATGTCAGCGCAGACTGGGTGCGGGTCGAGCGAACCCACCGGGTTGTAGTGTACAGGCCATGATCGGACCAGTGTCCCTGCCTGGTCCTAGTGCAACTCCAGCACAATAGAGAAAAATAGATGCTGGAAGTTTCTCGAGCTCTGTGGAAGGATCCATAGGTTCTAATCTACAAAGGATCACGAATTATGTTTTTTCTAAGACCTTTCTATGGCTATGATCCGCAAGAGGCAAGCCTTTGAGAAGGCAAAAAGGAGGCTGAGGGACGTTAATATTCTGCACTTGGTAAGATATCTAGCAATATTACGTTTCAGCCATGGAGGGTCTGTGTTTAATTTTGACTCACTAGAAAACACAAAGGACTTCCTGTGCACATTAAAACTGGCTGCTAGATCAGATAATATGGACAAATGTGTTCCCTTTGTTTTTCTGGGGTTTGCCTGGTTTACCTCGTTTTGGACAGTTTTTAGTATGTGGAGGTCCCATTTTGCCTTTTACTCTCTCCCCCTTGCTTCCTCCCCTCCCATTATCCTTTATTTTATCTATCATTTGCTTTTCGTCTCTCTCTTAGTACGAAATGGGAAAGGGGGTTGGGGGAAGTGGGGTGGTTACATTTTGTTTCACCAGGTCTGCGTCGGGTGAAAATATGGATGGGACGGGGTTGAATGCCTACTTTTAATTTTTTTTGTTGTAAGACCCATGTAATGTTTTTTTTTTTTACTTTGATTTGTCTTGGTTGGGAGCGGCTTCAGCGAGGAGGAGCCATGGGGGATTATTGGTTGTATGAGCGTCCCCTGTGGGCAAGGGGGAAAGTTTCTGCTTACTTCTGTTCTATGTTGGTTCATGGTAGAAGTAGTTGTTAGAAGTTTTGATTTTTTTGGTTGTTTTTGTATTATATTTTCAAGTTTATACGAACTGTTTACAGCTTTCACTCCACACTCTGTAAATGGGGTTCCTCTCCCAGTGGGTCATGGGATGTTTCGGATGGTTATGTCTCACCGCTTGTTTAAATGGACACCTGGAATGTTAAAGAGTGCCATTCACTGATTAAGAGAAAAAATATATACTTTCAAGCCTTAAAAAGGAAATGGTTGATGTAGCCTTGCTGCAAGAAACACATCTTACTCATAAGGAGCATTTAAAGTTACAGCAGGGAAGGTTCAGCCAGGTGTTTTTTCATCGTTTAATACAACAAGTAGAGGAGTAGCTATACTCATTCATAAGACCTTCCACTTCAGTTGTTTGAGCAAATTAAGAATGAATGTGGGCGGTCTCTGATCCTTAAAGCCCTTAATACATGGAGAGGAATATGGGATCTTGATTAATATTGCCCCCATCACACCCCCTCAAATTACAAATAGATCCGCTCTCCTGGTTGATGATCCTTGAGGGAAGTCACACAATTGAGGGGAGACTTTAACTGGCGTATAGACCCGGAGGTGGATAGGATGTCGAGGGGTCTCGCGAGTATTTCCCCGCCACCCAGGCAGCTGGTGGACCTGAACAGGTAGCTGGGTTGGTGGATGTGTGAGATGTCTTCACCCTGAAGATAGGGACTTCACATTTTTTTCTAACCCACATAAATGCTATACTAGAATTGACATGTTGTTTCCCCCATTTTGAATTCGGTGCTGTCCTGTAGAATTGGGAGCATAGCCATTTCTGATCATGTGGCAGTGTACGTAGAGGTCAAGGATGGTGGCGATGGGGCAGGCCCATGGCACTGGCACGTGGATCCTTTGCTCCTGAAGGATAGCAAATTCATTGAGTATTTTTTTCGGGGAAATTTAATTTTTTTGGGACATTCACTTGTGTATGGCCAGTAATCCGACGGTGCTCTGGGAGACTGCCACGGCCTATACAAGAGGTTTGATTATTTCTTACTTGGCGACTCAGAAGTGGCAGAAGGGAGAGCCGTAGCGTTTGCTTGAGGCTTGGCTGAAGACAGCTGAGATACCATATTTTGGCAGACTGTCTGTAACTTAATTGCAGCAGATTACATCCCTTCGGACTGCTCTGAATGCTGCTCTCGCCCAGACAGCAAAGAAAGAGATTTCATTTGCGAAACAGAAGTTATTAGAGTATGATGATAACCAGGTAGATATTAGGCGATCTTGGCCAGAAAGATGATTGCTGGTATTATCGCCTGCGATCCCAAAAAGATTAATGCAGCATTCAGGAAGTTCTACTCTGGGATGTTCCAGTCAGTGGGCTGGGAGGACTGATTGGAGACGATGGAGTCCTTTTTTAAGACCTTGGACCTGCCAGGTGTAAGTTCAGAGCAGGCGTCTCTTTATAATGCCCCTCTGATAATCCGAAAGATACACGAGACAGTGAGCCAGTTCAGAGTGGTAAAGCCCCCGGCCCAGATAGATTTTCGGTGTGAGATTGAGAAGGAGTTCATAGACAGGCTGGCTGGGCCAATGTTGGATATGTACAATTATTCGTACAGTCAGGACTGCCTCCCATCCTCTCTCAGAGAAGGAGATATTTCTCTTATTCTCAAGAGAGGGAAAGTCCCAGAGGATTGCACTTTGTATATGCCTATATCATTGTTACATATGGTCTTTAAAATTTTATCGAAAATGCCGGCTTTGAAGCTGGAAAAGATCTTGCCCGTCATTGTGAAAGAGGACCGTTTTTTATTAGGGGCCATAGGTCCTCTGATAATATTAGAAGAGTGCTAAATTTGGTTCCAGTGTGCCAGCAAGGTTTGATTCCAGACTCGGGATTCTCCCTGGATGCAGAGAAAGCATTTGACCGGATGGAGTAGATGTGCATCTTTTATGACCTTGAATGGTTTGGTCTTGGAGGGGTCTTTGCCAGGTGTTATATAGTGACCCGAAAGCAGCGGATTTCATTAATGGTAATTAGTGGATTTCACTAATTTTAGTATTGACAGCGGCAGCCAACAAAGTTGCCCCCCTTTCACCGTTACCATTTGCATTAATGATTGAGCCGTTGGCAGAAGCCATCCGGACAGACGCCAATATCACTGCCATGGAGGTAGGATCAGGAAGGCACAAGATCACCCTTTAAGCAGATGGCGTTCCTCTCTTTCTAACTAACCCAATGGTATCTGTGTCCTGTTTAATACGAACGATTACTTTATTGGGCTCTTTCTCAATTTTATGAAATCACAGGCCATCCCTGTTGGGGTCTTATTAGAGTATTCGACCTTGGGGTGGAATCTGATTCCCTTCCAGATGGTCGCAAGGAGGTTTAGGTATTTTTATCACCCAAGCCTTCGATCAATTATATAAAGCTAACTTCGTGCAGTTGCTAGAGAAGACAGGACAGAATTTTCCAATATCCTGTTTGGGTTAGCTCTGGTTCAAATGAATGTCCTTCCTTGTTTATGATACCCCAAGCCAATGCCCCCTTTTACGCTGCTCAGGCAAACGCTACGGAGGCTTAACAGTTGGCTTTGATCTTTCATTTGACATCAAAGATGGCCTCCTATTAACCTGGACAAATTGCAGCTTCCACAGTGAATGAGGGCGTGTCGATTTTCCATACTTTTGTGCACTCACCATACGCGATGGATCGTGTCCTTTCAGAGATTTTAACGTCGCTCGTCGACGAATGAATGCCCCTATCTAGCGAAACCACAGCCAGATGACCTTCATGGGATGGTATAAAACAACATGAATCAGAATTGCAGCGAAGCGAGGTATGAGTTGGGTTTTCAACCATTTGCCTGTTACCACTCATCACTTGTGTGTAGCGTATACTTGAATTATTTATCACCGCTATTACACATCACCCTTACTATGTCACTTAAAATGCTATAATTTTATTATTAAAATGTGTAAAATTTAAAATACTAATTTCAATTAAACCTATTTAAATTGCTAATTAAGATTATTAAAATATTTAAAATTTAAAATTTAACATTAAAAAGTTATTAAGTTTTGTCAATAGAGATTATTAAGAGTATAGAAAAATCCGTAGCAACTCGAGAGTCAAAGGTAAAACAAGGTGTGCGATATTCTCAGCGAAAGATTTAAATTTCATGATACCGAGGTCTTTCATTAATTCCGTGTTCTTCTCGAACCACTTCCCTCGGGAACCTATCACAAAACCATAAAAAGATATATTTCCTCCTCTGGTGAGGTCCATGATCTCCTTTTCTAGATGTTCATATTTGCTTTTCTTTTCATCCCAAGCCGACTCAAGAGAGTTAATCTGTAGGTCCCTTCTAATAGTAACGTCCACCATGACAATCTGATGTTCTTTCTTTAAAATTAAATCCGGAATCCAAAGTTTTCCAATATCATCTTTGATTCGTTATTCTATATAAATTATGCACCCATTCTTCTTAACAAACTTGACTAATTCCTCTAATATCCTATTATGTCTTCTAATTCTCACACCATCCAGAAATATGTGTAAACGTCTCCGAAGTATCATTACACCTCCTGCAATTCTTGATGTTGAACGGCCTTCCGTATGACAACGACGCCCGTGTTGGAAATTAATTTGTTCTTAACAAGATCGAATTAATAACTTTGGACGTCTTCATAAATTGCAATTTCGTCAACCAATTGTTAGACATATTATCGTTTTTATAATAATGGACACCTGCCCCTTGACATGGGAGGGCTATCCACCTCTGTAATTCAATGGATCTCCAATTTGTATAATGTGTACTTCTAAATTCTTCCATCTCATCCTCACTATCGTCCTCGATAATTCCGTCTTCACTCAATTGCCGATTTATATTCGGGTTCCAGATATTTTCCAGCATTTCTAATTTACTAAATTTATACATTTTCACAACCACACTATCACCCTCGAACCAAAACGAGGCATGCAAACTTTTGTCCTCGGATTTATGTAGCGTTCCATACTTCCTCAAAATCGAGATTGGGATGAAGGTTGACAATCTGTTTAACGCAAGGTCACCATCACAGGATTTAGCATATAACACTCCATCCGTGATGTATTGCGGGAGGTGTAAAATTTCTTTAGCTGCGCTTTTAATTATGTTGTCTAGTGTATTAAGATAATTAATTGAAGCTTCTGATAAAACTAGATAATAATACAACCTAGGAATAAAATACGTTTTTAAAAGTTCTAATTTTTGCACAGGTTTTAAAGGGGATTTTTAAAAATTTCCTATCCATTAGTTTAATTGGCTTTCCCAGTCTGATTGCCTTACGCCAATCCATGAGTCTATCTTAGCTCCGAGGTATTTATCTGTGTTTCCCGGGTCTATGAACTGTATATTCCCTTCATTTAGCTTCCAATTTGCTTTATCGTTATATATGAATGTCTTATTCTTATAAGTAAAGTAGAATCCTTTCGTTTTATTTATATTAACTTCCATTCCCGTATTGTTACAAAAGTTTTCCACAAGTTTTAGATTATAAACCATACCATCACAGATTGACTAATTAGAGCTACATCATCTGCGAACGCTAATTTTGAGCAGTGAAAACTATCTCTCTGTAATCCTAAAAATATTCCTTTCTTCCTTTCTTCGATGGTACTTATCAAGGGGTCCATTATTATATTAAAAAGAATTGGTGACAATCCAAAGTTTTCCAATATTATCTTTGATTCGCGGTTTTATATAAATTATCCACCCATTCTTCCGAACAAACTTGACTAATTCCTCTAATATCCTATTATGTCTTTTAATTCTCATACTTTTAACGGATGGACACCATCCAGAAACCCTTGCTTGACATCTCTTAATATTTTATTTTTTCCAGTTTTACAATTAAAATCTTCCACTTGAATTAAATTATTATCATATAAATTTGTAATAAGTATTAAAGAGAGCTGGAGTCTTTTAAGGGCAGTTATAATTAGTTTATGGCCTACTGTATCGAAGGCTTTTGCTAGATCCACAAAAACCACCGCTAAATCTCTTTTATTCTTTTTAGCGCCATTAATAATATTTTCCAGGATTTTTATGTTTTCCTCACATCCTGCTACACCAGCCATAATACCTTTCTGTCTTTTGTTTAAATTTTATCACTTTACTTAATCTATTCGCTTTAATTTTTGTGAATAACCTAAGCATAATTGGCCTCCAATTATTAATATCTCTCAATCCTTCTTCCTCACTCACTTTCGGAATCAATACCTACTTATCTTCATTTGATCTGGGATTTTGCCTGTTTTTATCCAAATAGTATATAATCTAGGAAGTACCGTATTGTCTTTATTGAATATCTTAATTATCACTTTCAGCGTTATCCGATCTGGTCCTGCAGCGGTTTTCACGTCCATCGCCTTTACGGCTTGATTCTCGTCCTCCACCATTACAGGACCGGTCAGAATTCCACCTACTAATCCCTCACCTTGACTTTTATATTCAGCAAAACCTCTCAAGTTATTTTTATCATTAGGGTTAGATCATCTCTCTTTATAATAATCCTCTAACTCTTCCTTACGAAGGGGGTATTCGCACTTGACTGGGGCCCCCATTAGGGTTCTCGCTAGGTATTGCCTCTTAGTTTTGTATAAAACCTGTATTTCTTTAAATTTGCCTTCTTTCCACTATGTCTTCTTTTCACTTTATTTTCCTTCCTATTTCTTCTCTGTCCATTATCCCTTTGCTTAAAACCTACTCGTTTAACATAGTTCACTTTCTTAGACTTATCATCTTCACTATTCTTTTTTAATTTATCCATTATCATAACCATGATATTGTCATAGTCTTTAATGGGGGTGGGGGGGTGGGGGGGGGGGGTGAGGTGGCGGTCATGATGAATTTTGAGCAGCTGAGCCAGGAATATGAGATATCTGTGAGGAACCTTTTTCGGTACTTTCAGCTTCAGGACTTTATACAGAAAAAAGTCTATATTAATGGTTAGTCTCTGAAATTCAGAAATGGAGACGAGAGTGCTTCAGAGTACAGGCATTCTCTCGGTCAGCGGCCTCTTACATTTATTAGGAGGTAGTGTCTAAAAGGACATTGACCCTGTTACACCAGAACAGGAAGAGGCTATTCAACCCTTGGAGCCTGATTTACAGTTACGGGAGGAGGCCAGTCAGCTCCTCGAGTCCATACCCCTGGGCCCAGAATAGGCCATGCAGTACCAGTACCCTGTTATGCAGCAATAGGATCAGTCTATTCAGCCTCCTCAAGTTTGTAACATAGGAACTGGAAGAGGTCACACAGGGACTGGATATTTGTGCACTGGGATACCAGGAAGACATTCAGTCCCATCGAGCCTGTTGCACCGGAATTGGAGAAGGATGCAAACTATAAGATTCCTTATGGGAAAGTAGGAAGAAGTTTACCTCACGTGTCTCGTGTATGGGAATAGAAGAAGGCCAATCATTCCCTCAGTCCTATATCAGGGATGCAGGAAAGACCGTTCAGTATCTCCAGCCTGTGATGGAGGAATATGAGAAGGTTTTTTCAGCCCCTCAAACTGTTACACAGCAACAGGAAGATTGCATAAGCCCTCACGGCTCTTACGCATCAACAGGAGGAAGTCAGGCAGTCCATCGAATTGGTAATGTGGAACACCAGGAAGACATCAGCCCACCAATTTTGTGCACAAGGATGAGAATGAATCCATTCAGCGACTCAGACCTCTGACAGAGCAATCAGAGCAGGTCATTTCACGCCATGTGCCAATTATATAGGATTGGAGTGAACAAGGATTTTATAGAGCGTTAAGAATTTAGAATTATCATATTCACGATGGTATATATAGTAGTGACAAAACTGTTCAAATTTAACAATTTTTTTTAAAAAATCGATTATTCAGGAATTAATGACAAGAAATTTGAAAAGTCAAACCACAATCCATCAGAATCAACATGATTTTGATCATGGGGATCCAAGAGATGAAATAGTTGGACTTCCAGAAGGCATTGAATAGCTCTGCACAAATGATTAATCTGCAGAATAAGATCGTTTAGGGTTAAAAGTAATTTATCATCTTGGTACAAGCTTAGTGAATCAACAAAATGCAGTGAGATGGAGAAATATGGGTAATTTTCTGTTGGCAAAATTCAACTTTTAGGAAACCACATGTCTTGGTCCCCAGGCCCCAACTATTTACAATATATAGTCTTAAGTAGTTGAGAGGATAGAACATGTTGTAACCAAATTAACAGATTACACTAAGGTGAGAAATTGCAATGAAGATGCAAAGCGTTAGAAAATGTATATGGATAGAATGGTGCAACATTTGACAGAAGAAACTGAACAACAAAAAAGTACGAGTGTATCCATTTGGATCAGCGTAGCAGAAAGGCAAATTATTATCCAAATGGAGAGAGACTTCAGAATGATTAGGTGCAGAGGGATCTTGCTGCCCGCGTCCATACTACAGAATACTTAGATGTAGGTACAGTAGATAATGAGAAAGGCAAGTGCAACTTTGGCACTTGTTTCTAAAACAATGGATTATAAAGGGAGGGAGTTGTGAGATCGCAACTGAGTACTGTGTGCAGTCTTGGTGTCCTGACTGTAGGAGGGATGTATTTGCCATGGAGGCAGTTCAGAAGTGATTTACTTGATTTACTCCAGAGATGAGGAGATTGTCCTCTGAAGAGAGATTGAGCAGTTCAGGCCAACACTGACTGTAGTATAGAAAAAAATGAGAGGAGATGTCGGAGGTCTGGACGATGTTAAAGGTGATTTACAATATAGATGTGAAATTGATATTTCCTCATGTGGGACAATCTCGAACGATCATAAAACCATAGTTTTAGGATGAAGTGGGGGAGAAATGAAACAGGGGTGAGGAGAACATACTTCTGTCACAGGGTTGGGAATCTGTGTAATTCACTGCCCCAGAGTGCAGTAGGTGCTGGGATATTGAGTAAGTGAAGGAATGTGGAAAGCGGACAGGAACGTGGAACCGAGGCCGCAATGACATCAGCTATGATTATATTCAATGTCGGAAGAGGCGTGAGGGACTGGATTGCCGAACTGATGCTCCTCGTTGTTATTCAGCGCTTTGAATGCGTTACACATAAATGGGGGAGGACTGGTTATCAGACAGGAATCCCGGCACTCCGGATAAATCAGCCTTAGTCAGTTTGACAAAACGTCACAAGTGGAGTCACACAGTGACCAGTGCTGGGTCCACAGCTCTTTACAATCTGTATAAATGATCAGGTGGAGTGGAACAAATGTACTGTAACTATGTATGCCAATTAAACTAAGATAAACAGGAAACTAAATTATCAAGGGAAGGTGGAGAGTCTGTAATTGGATATGGACAGGTGAAGTCAATGGATAAAAGTTTAGCAAATGGGATTAAAGTTAATATGTAGTCTGTCATTTTCTTTAGGAAGAATGGTAGGTAGTATGTTACTGAAACGGAAAAATACTACAGGACGTAGTGATGCAGTGTGTACTGGAGGGTTCATTCTGACCTGAGCAGACACGGGAAGTTTTGCTCCATCTTCCTGATGTTCCCAGGGACCCCATTGCTCTCAACCACCATATATATCCTCCGTCTCCAAATGGTGACGTTGACGCCGGCATACTGGGAGATGATGGATCTGTCACCCACTCCTGCTTGGAAAGTTCGGGATCACAGAATCTAAGTGAAACAGTGACCTGACAGCACCGTCCTCCCCCTGGTGTGAAGCTGCAGGTCGTGTTGAAGGAAGTGATACCACTCTGTGACCAGCTCCTTGATCAGTCAGTATCCCCTCACACTCTGCTCTTGAGTAAAATGTAATTTGGGAAGCTATTCCTGGAAAACCCAGTGTGGATACAGCAGATCCCTTTCCCCAAGCACACTCACTCCGTGCTTTCAGATCTTCCTCTCTGTGCAGCCTCTGCTCCATTTGTTGTTCACATTACAGACGCAGGTTTTGTAACTACAGTCCCTATGCTCCATCCCGAGTTGGGTCACCAAATCCTCAGGTCTCCCTGAATGTCTGAGGCAGCTCACAGCACAACCTCCAGCAAACCATCCACTAAACTCCACTAACTTTTTAATAACATAAGTCAGCCAGAAGCCCCTCAGCTACAAGTTAGATGCCTGCTCTTTTACAATAATTCTTGAGAGGTTTCCTCGTGTTACTGACCACACAATCATCTGAAAGGGACAAGCGCTGCTGTTCAATGGACATGCACAGACTAATTTTCAAAGACATGTCTAAAGCTGCTGGAACCCCGGTCCAACATGGAGTACCACGTGAGACACACCGGGAAGTGAACAGCAGCCAAATACACACACCCCTGTCCATGGATCGCCACATGGGGCACACCGAGAAGTGAACAGCAACCCAGCACACACACACCCCTGTCCAATTGTCACCACATGAGACACACCGGGAAGTGAACAGTAGCCAAACACACACCTCCCTGTTTTTATGGAGTACGACATGGGACACACTGGGAAGTGAAAATCAGCCCAGCACACACACACCCCTGTCCAATGATCAGCACATGGGGCACCCCGGGAAGTGAACAGCAGCCAAACACACACACCCCTGCCCATGGAGCAGGACATGGAACACACCGGGAAGTGTGTAACAGTCAAACACAAACACCCCTGTCCATGGAGTACCACATGGGACACATCAGGAAGTGAACAACAGCCCAGCACACCCCTCCCTGTCTATGGAGTACGACATGGGACACACCGGGAAGTGAGCAATAGACAAACACACACCCCTGTCCATGGATCACCATATGAGACACACCAGGAAGTGAACAACAGCCAGCACACACCTCCCTGTCTATGGAGTACCACATGGAACACACTGGGAAGTGAACAGCAGTCTGACACATACCATTTCATTGTTTCTGAGCTTCACAATGCCAGCTCTCGATACACTGGGGATCCAAATGGGACCCACAGCCGGGACGTACAGGAGACCACGAGGCATACATTTTGCAAATTGTTTCTGAGCTTCATAATGATTTCCCCGGGATTTCAGGGATATGAGCACCAACGGCCAGGTGAAGGTACAGAAGTACGGATATTCATGTTCTAATTGGATGATTAGTTGATCAACAAGTTCAGTAAACGTGGCTCTTCTCAAACAAATGGGATTAACTGGATGAGTAGTACTTTCTTAGGTCCAATAACAAAAATAAGTATATAAATGAAATGTGCTGATAAATCAGCTGAAATCCACGTCACAGAATCAGACACCATAATCCAGATGATATATCTGTGCAGCATGTAGCAGTGTTCAGACCAGGCTAGTGTACTGCTCAATACAACCCAGCAATCTGTGCAGACCACACCAGTCCATGAACTACCTTTCCAGCACTGGGAGCTATGCAGTGAACAGCAGTGAATTATTTTGTAAACCAGGAGCATTTACCCTCCCAGCATGTAGAACAGTGTACCCCACCCCAAGGCACGGATCTGTAAACCAGGAGCAGTTACCCTTCCAGCATGTAGGACTGTTTACACCACCCCTGGGCATGGATCTGTAAACCAGGAGCAGTTATCCTACCAGCATGTAGAGCTGTGTACACTGCCCTAGTGCATTGTTCAGTAACACTGTGCTAGATCACTGCCCAGCGTGGGGAAACCTGCAGCCCATGCTGGAAGTGACAGGATGTGCAGCTCCAATCCATTTGCAGCTCCATATCTCCATTGTATCAATGGATGTAGAATATCTCAAGACGAAGGAGGAAAATGACTTAGGGTTAAGTAGGCAAGGATCAGACAAGGCTCTAGAGGGTAACAAGGTAGTCAGGAAGGAAGTGAAGAATAATCTCAGGAGAGCGAGAAGCGGGCATGAAAAAGACTTGGCAAGTAGGATTAAGGTAAAACTTAAGATGTTCTATACTTCTGTGAGGAACAAGATGATGGCTTTAGTGAGGGTAGGGCTCATCAGGATAGTGGAGGGAACTTGCGCCGGGAATCAGAGGAGGTAGGGGAACATAGAACATAGAGCACTACAGCGCAGTACAGGCCCTTCGGCCCTCGATGTTGTGCCGACCTGTCATACCAATCTGAAGCCTATCAAACTTAGACTATTCCGTGAACATCCATATGCTTGTCCAATGACGACTTAAATCTACTTAAAGTTGGCGAATCTACTATTGTTGCAGGCAAAGCATTCCAAAGCTCTCTCTTTAGATCTTTCCTGGCTACCTTGTATCCCTCAAGCGCCCTAACTGAGCCTTCATATCACCCCATCCTAACATTAGTCGCCGTCTTCCTCTTGACCAGAGATTCCACTTCATTCGTAAACCACGGCTCGCGCACTCTACAGCTTCCTCCCTGCCTGACAGGTACATACATATCTAGGACACACAGTAGCATTTCTTGAATAAGCTCCACATTTCTAATGTGCCCATCCCCTGCAGTTTCCTTCCCCATCATATGCTTCTTAAATCTTGCCTAATGGCATCGTATTTGCCTTTCCCCCAGCTGCAACTCTTGCCCAGTGGCATACACCTATCCGTTTCTATCACGAAAGTAAACATAACAGAATTGTGATTGCTATCACCAAAGTGCTCACTTACTTCCAAGTCTAACACCTGACCAGGCTCATTACCCAGTATCAAAACTAATGTGGCTTCGCCCCTTGTTGGCCTTTCTATATATTGGTCAGGAAGCCCTCCTGCACACACTGCACAAAATCTGACCCCTCTATCGTACTCGTACTATAGTGTCCCCGTTCAATATTTCAAAAGTTGAAGTTCCCCATTACATCTACCCCGTCTCTCTCACTCCTATCGAGAATCATGTTTGCTATCCTTTCCTCTACATCTCTACAAATGCCCACAACATTGAAGTCCCAGGCACCAACCCATGCTGCAACTTCACCCACCTTATTCCGGGTGCTCCTGGCGTTGAAGTGGACACACTTCAAACCAACCTCTTGCTTGCCAGTGCCATCTTGCGTCCCTGAAACTTGACTTTGGACCTCCCCACTCTCAACACTTTCTATACTCTAACTACAATTTTGGTTCCCATCCCCCTTCTGGATTAGTTTAAACCCACCCCAATAGACTTAGCGAATTCCAGCCCCCGCCCCCCCCCCCCCGCCCCAGGATATTGGTACCCCTCTGGTTCAGATGAAGCGCATCCTGCTTGTAGAGGTCCCAACTACCCCAGAAAGAACCTCAATTATCCAAGAATCCAAAACCCTCTCTCCTGCACCATCCCTGTAGCCACGTGTTCACCTTCTCTCTCTCCGCATTCCTTGCCTCATTAGCACGTGGCACGGGCAAGAAACCAGACCCAATAACTCTGTTCATCTTAGCTAGAAGCTTCAATCCTAGCTCCCTGGATTTCGGCCTTATATCCCCAATTCTCTTTTTACCTATGTCGTGGATGCCTATGTGGACCACGACGTGGGGCTGCTCCGTCTCCCCTTAAGGATCCCAAAAACACGATCAGAGACATCACGAACGCTGGCCCCTTGGAGGCAACACACCAACCGTGAGTCTCTCTCGTCCTCACAGAATCTGGTATCTGTCCCTCTAACTATGGAGTCCCCAGTGACTACTGCTCTGCTCCTCTTCCCGTTTCCCTTCTGAGCAGCAGGGACAGACGCTGTGCCAGAGCCCTCTACCGCACTGCTTTCCACTGATAATTCCCCCCCCACATAGTATCCAAAACGGTATACTTATTGTTGAGGTAAATGGCCACACTGCACTGCACTGCCTGCCGGTTCCCTCTCCGTCCCCTGACTGTAACCCATTTGCCTTTTTCTTGTACATTAGCAGTGACTACCTCCCTGTAACTCCTCTCAATAACCCCCTCTGCCACCCGAATGATTCGAAGTTCATCCAGCTCCAGCTCCAGTTCCCTAACACGGTTTTCAAGGAGCTGGAGGCAGGTGCACTTCCAGCAGATGGAGTCAGCAGGGACACTGGTGGTGACCCTTACCTCCCACGTAATGCAGGAGGAACATTCAACTGCCCTAAATTCCATTCCCATTAGTCTAAATTCCCAAAGAGACTGTTGAAAAAAAAAGGAATAAAAAAACTCGTTAACTTTCCAAGCTGTGGCAGAGGTACTTTGTTTTTGGTTAGAGGAGGAGAATGGGTGCTTTAACAGATTATAAGGCAAGGTAAGCTTTTCTGGGTGTTTGGTTTAATTCACAAACGGGTTCATTGCTGTGTCGTAACACCACACTTGGAACATTGTGTTCAATTCTGGTCGCCTTGTTTAAGGAAAGATGTAGAAGCTATCGTGAGGGTGCAGAGGAATCCCTACGGATCAACAGAAATATTGGCACACGCCACACGATCGAGTGAAATATTGAGGAAGTCACCACGCGAAAAATAAATACTGGC
This sequence comes from Chiloscyllium plagiosum, assembly GCF_037043375.1. Taxonomy (NCBI): domain Eukaryota; kingdom Metazoa; phylum Chordata; class Chondrichthyes; order Orectolobiformes; family Hemiscylliidae; genus Chiloscyllium; species Chiloscyllium plagiosum. The sequence goes on from NW_028270188.1 coordinate 13,878,884, forward strand.
AGAGTCTGCATGTCTGTATAAACGTCAGTGTGTCAGTGTTTGTGGTGTGTCTGTACTGATGCCTGTATATCTGTGTGTGCATGTGCATCAGTGTATTGGCATTTCTCTCTGTGTGCTTTAGTATCTGTGTGACTGCATCAGTCTCTATGTGGGCCTGTGTATCTATATTCATAACTTTGTGTATCTGCGTGTCTCTGTGCCTATCCGTGTGCACAGCGGTTCTGCCAGTCTCTGTGGTGTTTAAAGTGATGCAATGCCCGCCTCTGCTGGCCTTCACACTCTACTGCATTGATGGCAGTGGAGGGAGAAAACCATAAGGGATTCAGTCTAGGAGGTGGGGACAGGGAGATAGATCATAGCACCATGCAAACTGACAGCAACATCTGCACACACACACACACACACACACACACACAAACACACACACACACACACACAGTTGGGTATAGGGAGGATCATAATTGTACTTAGGACACTCAGAGTGGCGAATGCTCCTGAGTAATATCTTTGCTCGATCTGCAATGTGAAAGTGATTTGTCTTTGAAGATTATTCGTTACGCAGAGTGCACACCTTAAAGAGTATTTCCACTGCAACTGCATCCAAGCAACTCTGACCAAATCATTTGTAAGGTGAATTTGTTACACGTTCTTTAAATTCAAATATTTTTATAATTCACCCCTACAAGATGTAAGTGAGAAAGGATTGAAAAGTCCTGAAACTGACCCAGTGTTGGTGTAATATATCTAAGTATCAGACAAAACTGTTCTGTGCATCCAGAGACATATGCAAAACCAAACAGCCGTGCAATGTGAGAGAGTCACAGTATTTAATGTCATCAGATAGAAAAAACCTGACACTTATGCAGTGGCATGGGGAGACCAGCAGAGAGTGGCATTGTATATCTATAACCTGAACAAGGACAGACGTCGAGGTGGAGGAGGGGAGTAAGGGTTCATCTCAATTTCAATGGATTTACCCCCAAAATCGCAGAATCATCATTTCACAGAGATGCACACAAACATACATAGACACATTAAACATACAATACATATACATACGGATATGGACACTTACACACAAACACATGCACACGCCCGCACACACAGTAGTTTCTTTAAGATAGAGATAAGTACGTTTTTCATGAATAAGGGAATCAATGGTCAGTTGGTGAAGGCAGGAGAATGTGGCTGAGAAACATTTTAGCTGTGACCAAACGGCACAGCAGATCCAAGGGGCTAAATGGCCTGATAATGTTCCAATTTCATATTTTGTGAAGAGATTCATTTTGGAAGTCGAGTTTGAATGCAGATTACTGGGTCAAATGTAGGATTCATAGCAGTATGGAGGAACAAACGGATCTTGGGGTCCATGTCTGCAGGTCTCTCATTTGCCACCTAAGTTGATTGGGTTGTTAAGAAGGCACATGGTGTGTTGGTTTTCATTAGCAGGGGGACTGAGTTGAAGAGCCACGAGATTATGCTGCAGGTCTATAAAGCTCTGGTGAGACCATATTTGAAATGTTCTGGTCGGCTCATTAGAGAAAGGATATGAAAGGTTTAGAAAGGGTGCAGAGGAGATTTATCCGAATGCTGCCTGGACGAGAGGGCTTGTCTTATGAAGAAAGGTTGAGGGAGCTATGGCTTTTCTCATTGGAGTACAGGAGGTTGAGAGGTAACTTGATAGAGCTGAACAAGATGGTGAGAGTTACAGACAGATTAAATATCCAGAGACTTCTTCAAAGGATGGAAATGATTGTCACGTGGTGAGCATAATTTTAAGGTGTTTGGAGAAAGGTTTTGGAAGATGTCAAAGGCAATGAGACACCAGCCCCCCTCCCCCACCCCCTCCCCCAAACCGGATCCCGAGTACTGTAGGACAGCTATGCTAACCACTGAGACACCATCCCCCCTCCCCTTCCCCCACAAACCGGGTCGCTGGTACTGTGAGACAGGCATGCTAACCACTGAGACACCATTCCCCCTCCCCCTCCTCACCAAACCGGTCCCTGGTACTGTGAGACAGCCGTGCTCACCACTGAGACACCATCCCCCTCCCTCTCCCCCACAAACCGGGTCCCTGGTACTGTGAGACAGCCGTGCTCACCACTGAGACACCATCCCCCCTCCCCCTCCCCCCCAAACCGGGTCCCTGGTACTGTGAGACAGCCGCGCTAACCACTGAGACACCATGCCCCCTCCTCATCCCCTCAAACCGGGTCCCTGGTACTGTGAGACAGCTGTGTTTACCACTGAGACACCATATCGAAATTCCCCATCCCATTCCCTCCAACCGGGTCCCTGGTACTGTGAGACAGCCGTGCTCACCACTGAGACACCATCCCCCTCCCTCTCCCCCACAAACCGGGTCCCTTGTACTGTGAGACAGCCGTGCTCACCACTGAGACACCATCCCCCCTCCCCCTCCCCCCCAAACCGGGTCCCTGGTACTGTGAGACAGCCGTGCTAACCATTGAGACACTATGCCCCCCTCCCCCTCCCGCCAAACCAGGTCCCTGGTACTGTGAGACACACGTGCTAACCACTGAGACACTATGCCCCCCTCCTCCCCAAACCAGGTCCCTGGTACTGTGAGACAGCCGTGCTAACCACTGAGACACTATGCCCCCCTCCCCTCCCCCCAAACCAGGTCCCTGGTACTGTGAGACAGCTGTGCTCACCACTGAGACACCATGCCCCCTCCCCTCCCCCAAAACCAGGTCCCTGGTACTGTGAGACAGCTGTGCGAACCACTGAGACACCATGCCCGCCTCCCCCTAACCTCCAAACCGGGTCCCTGGTAATATGAGACAGCCGTGCTAACCAATGAGACAACATTCCCCCCTCTCCGTCCCCCCAAACCGGGTCCCTGGTACTGAGAGACAGCCGTGCTAACCACTGAGACACCATGCCCCCATCCCCCTCCACCCCAAACCAGGTCCCTGGTACTTTGAGACAGCTGTGCTAACCACTGAGACACCATGCCCCCCTCTCCCTCTACGCAAACTGGGTCCCTGATACTGAGAGACAGACGTGCTAACCACTGAGACACCATGCATCCACCCCCTCCTCCTGTCCCCCAATCCGGGTCCCTGGTACTGTGAAACAGCCATGCTAACCATTGAGACACCATTCACCCGTCACTGTCCCCTCCCCCAAAACGGAGTCACTGTGCTTGGGAAGAATGGGGGAAATGTAAAAAAAAGTGATGAGCTTAGAGCTATGATGTTGTGGCTATAACAAAGACGTGGGTTTCTCAGGGCCAGTAATGGTTGCTGGATGTTCCCAGGGTTTATAACATTTAAAAAGAATAGGGAGGAGTTAAAAAGAGGAGGGGTGTGGCACTCCTAATCATAGAAGGTATCACAGCTACAGAAGTTAACATTATCGAGTAAGGTCTGCCTACTGAGTCAGTATGGGTGGAAATTAGGAACAGTAAGGCAGCAATCACCTCATTAGGGGTTAAATACAGGCCCCCCAATAGAAGTAGGGAGATTGCAGAAAGCATAAGTCGGCAGATTTTGGAAAAGTGTGAATGGAATAGGGTAGTTGTAATGGGTGACTAACTTTCACAATATTGATTGGAACCTCCTTCCAGCAGATGGTTTGGAAGGAGCTGTTTTTGTAAGCTGTGTTCAGGAGGGTTTCCTAACTCAATATGTTGACAGGCCGACGAGGGGAAAGACCATTTTGGATTTGGTGCTCGGCAATGAGCTGAGGCAGGTGTCAGATCTTGCGGTGGGAGACCATTTTGGTGTTAATGACCACAACTGCCTCATATTCTACATAGCCACGGAGAAGGAGAGAAGCAGGCACAATGGGAGGATATTTAGTTGGGGAAAAGGAAACTATGATGCTATCAGACTGCATTGCGAAGCATGGACTGGGAGCAATTGTTCCATGGAAAGGGCACTGTCGACATGTGGAGACGGTTTAAGGAACAGTTGTTGAGAGTGATGCACAAATGTGTTCCTCTGAGACAGGCAAGAAGGGGTAAGATAAAGGAACCTTGGATGACGAGAGCGGAGGAGATTCTCGTCAAAAGAAAGAAGGCAGCTAACGTTAGGTGAAGGAAGCAAGGGTCTTGCTCAGCTCGAGAGGATTACGGGCAGGCGAGGAAGGAGCTCAAAAATGGTCTGAGGAGAACCAGGAGGGGGCACGGTAAAAGGCTAGACAAGAAGGATTAGGGAGAATCTAAAGGAATTTTGCACATATGTGAGGAATAAAAGAATGATCAAAGAAAGAGTAGGGCCGATCAGTGATAGCATTGGGAACTTGTGGAAAGAGTCTGAGGAGGTAGGAGAAGCCCTAAATGAGTTTTTTTGCTGTTGTCTTTACGAACGAAAAGGCCATTGTAGTGAATGAAACCATTGAGGGGCAGGTAATCATGCTGCAACAGAAAGATTGAGGAAGCTGATGTGTTGAAAATTTTGACAACATTAATATTAACAAGTCGCCAGGGCCAGACCAGATTTTTCCTCGGCTGCTTTGGGAAGCTAGAAATGTGATTGCTTCGCCGTTTGCGAAGATCTTTGCATCCTCGCTCTCCACCGGATTCGTATCTGAGGACTGGAGGGAGACAAATGTAATTCCTCTCTTCAAGAAAGGAAATAGGGAAATCCCCGGCAATTACAGACCAGTCAGTCTCACGTCTGTCATCTGCAAGGAGTTAGAAAGGATTCTGAGGGATAGGATTTATGACGATCGGGAAGAGCATGGCTTGATTAAATGCAGCCAGCACGGCTTTGTGAGGGGCAGGTCATGCCCCCTCACAAATCTTATTGAGTCCTTTGAGGATGTTACTAGAAAAGTTCATGAGGGTCGAGCGGTGGATGTTGTATATCTGGACTTCAGCAAGGCATTTGATAAGATTCCCCATGGCAGGTTCGTTCAGAAGGTCAGGAGGAATGGGATACAGGGAAATTTAGCTGTCTGGATATAGAATTGGCTGGTCGACAGAAGACAGCGAGTGGTAGTGGAAGGAAAATATTCTGCCTGGAAGTCAGTGGTGAATGGTGTTCTACGGGCTCTGTTCTTGGGCCTCTACTCTTTGTAATTTTTATTAATGACTTGGATGAGGAGATTCAAGGATGGGTTCGTAAGTTCACAGAGGACACAAAGGTTGGAGGTATCATTGACAGTATACAGGACGGTTGCAGGCTGCAGCATGACACTGCCAGCTTGCAGAGATGGGCTGGGAGGTGGTAGATGGAATTCAAACTGGATAAATGCGAGGTGACGCATTTTGGAAGATCGAACTTGAAAGTTGAGTACAGGACTAAAGGCAGCATTCTTGGCAGTGTGGAGGAACAGCGGGATCTTGGTGTGCAGGTACATAAATCCCTTAAAATTTCCACCCAGGTGGACAGGGTTGTTAAGAAAGCATATGGTATTTAGGCTTTCATTAACAGGGGGATTGAGTTTAAGAGCCGTGAGATCTTGTTGCAGCTCTATAAAACTTTGGTTAGACCGCACTTGGAATACTGTGTCCAGTCCTGGTTTCCCTACTGTAGGAAAGGTATGGATGCTTTGGAGAGGGTTCAGAGGAGGTTTACCAGGATGCTGCCTGGACTGGAGGTCTTATCTTATGAAGAGAGGTTGACTGAGCTCGGACTTCTTTAGTTGGAAAAGAAAAGGAAGAGAGGTGGCCTAATTGAAGTGTACAAGGAAATGAGAGGCATATATAGAGTTGATAGCCAGAGACCTTTTCCCGGGGCAGCAATTGTTAACATGAGGGGTCATAGTTTTAAGCTGTTTCGCAGAAAGTATAGAGCAGATGTCAGAGGTGTGTTCTTTACACAGAGAGTTTTGAGAGCATGGAATGCGTTGCCAACAGCAGTTGTGGAAGCGAGGTCATTGGGGATATTTAAGAGACTGCTGGACATGCATATGTTCACAGACATTTGAGAGTTCGCACATTAGGTTTACCTCACATGAGGATCAATAGTCGGCACAACATCGTAGGCTGAAGGGCCTGTGCTGTGCTGTACTGTTCTATGTTCTAAACAGTAAACAGTGACAAAACACCACAGATAGGTCAGGATAGGTAGAAACAGAGACAGCACATTGAGTCTGATATGATCCTCTTCTGAAAAAACACATATTGGACTCAAAAAGTTAATTGTGTTTCTCTCTGCTTAGAACCTTCAAATGTTTTCCTGCACTTTCAACTTAATTACTATTTTGGACAGTGGATATTTGTCTGATCTGAAAGGGAACAGTGAAGCTGCGATTTCTGTTGACGCTCAAGAATATGATTATGGTTTTGAATGAAAAATGAAAAACTATGTGCCTGACAGCTCCCCAAATACCGATAACTTATTGCCACTGTCATAATGCATTATGAAAATGTTGAACTCGGTGGTCATGACATCACATGATCAATCCTCTGAAAGTAACTGATTGAAGCACTCATCCCTATCTTTATCAATATCTTATCATGCTCCTGATGTCACTGGCATCATACTCATCCAGCAAGGTCTTACCTTTTCGAGAGTTTACATACAACGATGAAAACATGAAATATCTTTGTATTTTTAACAGGATATATTCATCCAGGGTTTTGGAAGGCACTAGCAAGGGCAGAGTTTATTTGTCATCCCCAATGACTCTGGAATAAGCGATACAGATTTGCCCAGTTTTACCTCTTCAATCCAAAGTGATGCAGATCCAGACAGAGCTGTTTTTAGGGGCATTCCAAGATTTTTAACAAATACTTGTGAAGGAACAGCAAATGAGTCCCTAGTCAGGATGACATGCAGTTTGGAAGATACCTTGCAGAGACTGTTTTTTCTATTGCTCCTATTCCCAGTGCAGAATGTTCTCTAATTCCCATTAATCACAGTTTTGCTCAGGGCCCTTGATTCTACCCTCAGTAAAGTCCTGCTTCGATTGAAAGGGAAGTCACTCTGATCTCACCTCAAATTACACGGGAAGATTAGTTGAAAGAATAATGAGCAAAAGACAAGAACACTGCTTCTTTGAACAATGTCCTCACAATATTCAAAAGAAAATTGATGCATAGTCTTCCTGCATGCATTATTTCAACATGACATCACTTTTTAAACAATATTCAGAACGGTGGATATTTGTTCTTTTAATTTGCTTCCAATTCAGTGCAGAAATGAGAACGTGAATTGATTTTCTATAGTGTGTTTATAATCCAGAATTTGATTCAATCTTTATTATCATTGCTCAAGCTCTTTCAAACAAAATTAATAAATGAGCCTGTGTCCATCCTGCAGATTACAAAGTTCTTTCAGTTCTGACTATTGCAGTGAATGTTGTAAAGGATTTTCTGCAGGCCCACATAAAATCGAAATGTTGCATGGCAAGGTGCCAAAAGTTAATCCAAGGTTAAAGATGTCCAAGCATTATGAATAATACATGCAGAGGGGCGGAGTATAAAAGCAGGATTCAGCTCCATGTCCAAAATAATATTTGTGGCTCCCTCAGAAAAGACGACAACCGATTCACGCTGTAAATTCACCAAAATAGGAAAAACAAGAGACTGGAATTCCCAATTCTGCAACAACATCCGTAGAACAGGAATAAAATCAAGGTTTGTTTCTGAAATTCATAAATGTTGATGAGAAGAATGTGGGAGATGTATGGGACATTGGAGGATGATAAACTATGTTGTAGATGACACAATGATTAGCTGGTTGGGTCACAGTGAGCAAGAACGTGTTGTTTGCAAGAGGATACAAACAATTGTCAGATGGTCCAATCAATGACTGATAAACGGTAACACTGAAATATGTGAGATGCTGCATTTTGGAAGATGTAACAAGACAAGAGGGAACTCAAATCATGAAGATGCGTTACATTTGCTTTTGGAGCAGAGAAGAGTGAGGGGTGAACCTGACAGAAGTGTATTATAGCATGAGAGGTATGGGACGAGTGAACAGACAACAGCTATTCCTCTTAGTCAAAGGGTCAAAAACAAGAGAAATACATTCGAAGTGAAGGAGAAGATACTAAGAGAGGATTTGTGAAATCTGTTTCGACCCAGAGCATGATATGTGTCAAAAATACATTGCCTGGGAGGGTAGTTCAGGAAGGTAACCTCACAAACATTACAAAGCACTTGTATCAGCACTGGGTGGTGCAGACTCGATGGGCCTTGTCTTTATTACATGATTCCATGTGGTGACAGCCATGAAAGCTCTCATATATTCTGAAACAGCAGCCAATTGGACTTGTTGGTGTGCTCAGTAAGTGACGAGACTCAACCTAGGACAGCCCATCCATCTCTGAAATCATCCAGGATAATTCACATGCTCAGTGCAGGAATCGTCCAACTACAGCATCAACATTATTTCAGCTGTTTGACACCTTTATTTTAAGTTCAAAATAACATAGAATCAGACTTCGTTTCATTATTATATAGACTTCTCGTGTAAGGTTGTTATTTCTCTGAAGACTAATAAATTTCTTCCCATATATTCGTATTGACAAAGAGTCTATTATCCTGCAAGCTGTTCATCACAGCGTGGCGGCTTGTGTAACACTCCATCCACCACCAGTAATATTTACTCCCAGTGAAACTGGCACATGAGATGCACAGCTGGCACTCTCTCTCAACAACCACGTGCATGGACCAACACAGACTGGACGAGAACTTCTGAAGGGCAATTAATGCTGGTCTAGCTCCATTAAAGTCCCAAGTGAACTAAAAAGACAATCCGATTTTCTTATAATTTTTAACAATGAGGACATTTTGTTGATCTGATGAGCTTGTCGCTGTCTTTGAAGTTGTGTGATCTATTTCCGTGAAATCATTTCATGCATATTTTGGAAGAACAAAACAGCTCAGCTCACAGTTACACGGTAACGCAGTATTTAAACGCAAATTGCCAAGGAATAGTAGGCTATATTCTTCAGGTATCTGGGGATAATGTAGTTTGTTCTTTTTTCTGGCTGATGTAGTTGGATTGGGCTGGAGGGTTGGTTTGAATGCTGTATGACTCTATCATTTTAATTGTTGGAAACAGAGAATGTGGTCTCACTATTTCCATAGATTGTGAGCATCAACTGGTGAGGAATACAATCTCCAAAGCCATACAGGATTTGAAGTTATATCATCCTCCCTTCACTATCAACTTTTTAATAACCCCTTTTCTCTCTTTGTAACATACCTGTTAGTGGTCCTGCATTACAAGAACCCCTGGGGTTTATCGCCATATTCTAAATAGAAATTACAAACAGGCAAGAGAATGCTGGCCTTGCTAATGAAATGCACCTCACAAGAACAACTGACATGAATCTGCAGTATTGAAGTTATCCATTCGACCCAATCTGATTTCTAAAGCAGTATCAAGCCTGGCTTTCCCTTTGGCCTATGCTCCTGACCTCTTGACAACATCATGAACCTTTCCTGAGTGTTTTTCCAGTGCGGTCTAAAAGTCACATATGAAAAACTGTGCCCAATAATCTGAAAGGAAATGTCTTCATGTTCATGAGAAACGTGTCATTTTTTTTCAGTATCTAAAGACAACAGAAATGTAGAACCTAACATCAGGAGTAAGCAATCAAAACAGCTTCCATCATGCGATAAGATCGTGGATGATCTGATTGTGACCTCAATCACACATTCCCCCTTTGCCCTGACAACGTTCGTGCCTCATGCTTAGTCAAGATTCTGCCTGCCTCTGCCTTAGGAATAGTCAATGCCTTATCCTCCACCGATCTTTGGGAAGAGAATTGTACAAAGACACAACAACCTGAGAGGATGACACCAAATCACCATCTTCTTAACAGAGACGTTTTTCAGTTTTATAGTCCATCCACTCATGATAATCTCTCACACAAGCTGTAATATTGTTTTAGAATTCAACTTGAAAAGACTAGTTGGGATATTCTGATGTTAAACAAGGTCACATGTTGTTCGCGTAAACCCCAGCAGATCCAGAGCCAGTCATTTCAAGATTTCCTCCTGAAATAAACACTCCTCCCAGGAGTTAGCTGAGTGAATAATCTCTGGACAGCATTTCATATCATTGTGGCCATCGCTCTCTCGATGTGGTTACACCACTACATTGTAAATCTGTAGACATTTGTCCCTCCGTTTAAATGTATTCTGTTTCAGAAAGTTTCAACATTTGTCTCACCTCCCTAAAACTTTGGTGTACACGTAAAGTTTTTATTTCGTTATCCAGGTGCCCGTTTCCTCCGTGCCTAAAGCCAATCTCTCCACTGAAATAATACACTATGCTTCCATTCAACCCGCCAATATCTTTTAGCACAGACACATTTTTCCTGCTATGTTCCATACACCAATATTTGGCTGTTCACTTGACCCACCTTAATCTCCTTATTGACTCATGTCCTCTTCATATCTTCCTTCTCGAACAGTTTCAAGTTTGTAATACAGACAGAACATTTGGCCAAAGAAATACACTGTGGCCTTATTGCAAAGTAATTGACAATGAAATATTATTACTCCATGTCTAAACTATAAATTTGAGACAATGCTAAAGTGTAATGCAATCGCATCACTCAGTTCCATTACTTAAAATAGAGTCAGATGGTGTTGAATGTGTGTGGATAGAATTGAGGAACCGTAAAAGTGAAAAACCGTAGTTGGAGTTATATACAGGTCTACAAATCGTAGTCAGAAGCTGGGGCGCATGATAGATGAAGAGATAGAAACGATATGTAGGAAAGGAAAAATTACAGTGACTGGTGGGATTACAATATGCAGGTCGACTGGGAAAGTCAGTGATAGTGGTTTGCAAGGAAAGGAATTTGTGGAATGACTACGAGATGGCTTTTTGGAGCAGCTTATGGTGCAGGATACTGGCAATACTGGATATAGAGCTGTGCAGTGAGGCAGACTTGATAAGGAAGCTTAAGGTGAAAGAAACGTCGGAGGCAGTGATCATAATATGATTGAACCTACTCCTCAATTTGAGAGGGAGAAAGTAAATTCAGAGTTAATATTACAGCTGAACAAAGGCACCTTCAAAGACACAAGGGAGGAGCTAGGTAGAATTGACTGGGAGAGGAGCCGAGCAGGAAAGGCAGGTGAACAATAATGGCGTGAGTTTCTCGGAACAATTTAGGAGTCAAAGCAGAGATTTATCCCAAGGTAAAAGATGCATTGTACAGCGAGGACGAGGCAACCATGGATGACTGGGACAGTCATGGCTAGGGTAAAAGAAACATAGAAAGCAGATAATATAGCAAAAGGCAGTGGGAAACCAGAAGATTTGGAAGCTTTCAAAGACGAACAGATGACAACAAAATAAGAAATAAGGACTGAGAAGATGAAATATGAGGTTAAGCTATCCAGTGATATATAGGACAACTGTAAGAGTTTCGTTCGACCTATGAAGGGCAAAAGAGAAGCAGAAGTGAATATTGGAGCACTGGAAAATGACGCTGGAGAGATAGTCGTGTGGAACAAATGATAGATGAGAAACTGAATAATTATTAAGAGTGTGAGCAAACAAGTGGCAGGTGGAGTACAACTTGGGAATGTGCGAGGTGATGCACATTAGTATGAAGAAGATAGGCATGGACTACTTTATAAGTGGAGAGAAATATCAGAAGTCTGAAGTGCAAAGAGAGTTGCGAGTTCCAGTCCAGGATTGTCTCGAGATAAACTTGCAGGTTAAGTCAGCAATTAGGAAGGTGTTGTATTTGGTGCACAGTGTGTTTGAAATCTTATATTCAGCAAAAGAACTGAGTTAACTCTTACAAACATTATTTTTTTATTGAACACAATTAATATTAGAACAATAAAACGCATTATAACGCATTGCTAAACGCTACAAATTATCGTATGCTTTAACTTAACTTTGGATGGTCACAAACCATCCCACTAAAAGTTGACCGGGCTCGAATTGGTGATGTCTTCTTGTTCTGATGATCTTGGAGGTGACTTCTCTTTCCCTGGTTATTCTCCAGTTACAGCACTGTGAGGGGTTTTGTGGTGATTCTTAGCCTTCCAAAGCTTCACATCCTTTTGGGAAGGTAAGGAGGATCTGTCAATGGAATGATCAGGTTCATTTATCCTGATCAATCAGACTCAACCATGGGTTGGTTCAAGGGCAACACTCCATTGTCCCATTCAGGTCCACCTTCAGGTGAGTATTACAGGGTCTGGAGCTGTCAGGTATATTTGCACACTATCTGTTGGTAGCTGCAGCCGTCTGGATTCTGCAGCATGTGGATTATCACAGAGACTTTAGTCAAGGCTGGGATCCATTTCCCAGCATGCATTAATCATTGTTCATTTTTGTAACTCCATGGTTAATTTATTATTGCCCATCATACGATTAATCTTTCAGGTGGCCCACGCCGTCAGAAAGGCAAATACAGTGATAGTATTTATTTTGAGAGGACTTGAATATTAAAGCAGGGATGGATTTCTGAGGCACGATAAGACTCTGGTCAGACCACATTGGAGTATTTTGTAGAGTTTTGTGCCCCATAACTAAGGAAGGATGTACCGCCCCTAGAGCATGTTTAGACGAGGTTTTCAAGAATGGTCCCTGGAATGAAAAGCTTAACATATGAGGTCTCTTGGTCTATACTTGCTGGAGTTTATCAGGATGAAGGCTGATCTAATTGGAGTATACAGAATGCTGGTTGCCTGGTCAGAATAGATGTTGGGAAGATGTTTGCACTGCTTGGAGAGAAAGAACTCAAGGACATAGCCTGAGATTCAAGACAAGATCTTTTAGACCGGCGATAAGGAGAAATGCCTTCAGTCTGAGAGTGGCGAATCTATGGGCGAATAGCAGTTTCCTTCCCTAAAGGACATTAGTTAACCAGGTGAGTTTGTCTTGGCAATCGATTCATAACCACCATCCGTCCCTTAATTCCAGATTTGAAGTCAAGCTCCGCGATTTGCTGTGGCAGAATTTGAACCCAGATTACCAGAGCATTATCTGGGTTCTCATCACATAAGAATTCACTGATAACACCACGAGGCCATTAAGTTTCCCAATCCTCCACAGTGTGACTAACCTGTGCAGCATGATTAGCCCTGTGATTTGCCTTCATGTTATCTTTGACTTCCTTATGAAGATATGAATGATTTTTCTCCGTTATGCAATTCCTCTTCGGTTATTAGAGTCTCCCTAATAATTTGCCAAATTTCTTCAGCTGTCCTGCCTTTGATTATTCTTTTCTCCCCCATTCCACCCAGGCCAAATCCTTCCTTAGCACAGTATAATTATTATTGCCTAACACTAAAACTCTCATGTTTGACTCAGTCTTCACTCTTTCAATCTGAATGTGAAACTCCAGTATATTTGTGGTTACTCTTTCCAATGCCAAGCTCATCCAACAATCCTTCCTTGTTACATAATATCAAATCTAAATTAGGCCATTCTCTGGTGGGTTCTATTACATTCTGCTCGCAGAAATAGTCTCTCATACACTTAATGAATCTTTATTCGAAGATATCATTGTCGAGATGATTAATTGAGTCAATTTGCATGTTCAAACCACCCATAGTTACTGTTTTGCCCTTGTTGCAAGTCGTCACTCTTTTCAACCTCAGAAGTACTTAGCGGGGATAGTGGATGAAAATTACTCTTCCCAAGGGTTTTCTTCCAATGTGTTTTATTTGCACTGAGACGGATTTCAAATATGTTTTGGCACAAAACACTTTGAAAAGGTCTGAGTACTCACTCACACGAACAAGTGTTTATTTTCTTTTCACTAACCACATTTCACAGTAAATATCGAGAATTAAGGGGGCTAAAAGTGGTCATGAGATATCTTTAGCAAACAGGAATGAGGAAAATAGCAAAAACATTGTTTTCATATATAAGGAGCAAGCGGGTAACGAGAGAACTGTTTGGCCCACACAAGAAAGTTATGCATGGAGTCAGAGAAAATGGGTGAGATTCTTAACGAGTACTTTGCACCTGTATTCAGTAAGGTGAGGGACATGATGGATGTTGAGGTTATGGATAGATCTTTGAATACTCTGGATCAAATCGACATAAAGAGGGAGGAGGTTTTGAATATTGTAAAAGTATTAATGTAGACAAGCCCCCAGGTCTGGATGGGATCTACCACACGTTACTAAGGGAATTGAGAGAGGTAATAAATGGGGCTTTAACATGTATCTTTGCAGGATCTTTGAACATTGGTGGGTCCCGGAGGACTGGAGAATTGCAAATGTTGGCACCTTGTTTAAGAAGGGTAGCGAGGATAATCCAGGTAATTATAGACCGGCGAGCCTGTCATCATGGTCGGGAAGCTGCTGGAGAAGCTACTGGTGGATTTGAGTAAGGTGTTTTATTAGATTAGATTAGATTAGATTAGATTACTTACAGTGTGGAAACAGGCCCTTCGGCCCAACAAGTCCACACCGACCCGCCGAAGCGCAACCCACTCATACCCCTACCTTTACCCCTTTAACCTAACACTACGGGCAATTCAGCATGGCCAATTCACCTGACCCCATAGGAGGCTGATGGAGTAGGTGAAGTCGCATGGGGTTCAGGGTGTTCTATTTAGATGGATAGAGAACTGGCTGAGCAACATGAGACAGAGAGTAGTAGTAGAAGGAGATTTCTCAAAATGGAGACCTATGACCATTGGTGTGCAACAGCGATTTGTGCTGGGACCACTGTTGTTTGTGATATATATTAATGATTTGGAAGAAGGTATCGTTTGCCTGATTAGCAAGTTTGCAGAGGACACCAAGATTGTTGGAGTAGCAGATAGTGAAGAGGATTATCAGAGAACATAGCAGAATATAGCTGGATTGGAGAAATGGGCACAGATATGGCAGATGGAGTTCAATCTGTGCAAATGCGAGGTGATGCATTTTGGAGGATCCAATTCGAGAGCAAACTATGCATTAAATGGAAACGTCCTGGGGAAAATTGACGTACAGAGAGATCTGGGTGTTCAGGTTCATTGTTTCCTGAAGGTGGCAACGCAAGTCAGTAAAGTGGTCAATAAGGCATACGGCATGCTTTCCTTCATTGGATCAGGTGTTGAATACAAGCGTTGGCAGGTCATGTTACAGTTGCATCGGACTTTGGTTTGGCCGCATTTGGAATACTGCATATCGTTCTGGTCAACTCATTACCAAAAGGATGTGAATGCTTGAATAGAGTGCAGAGTAGGTTCACCAGGGTGTTGCCTGGGATGGAGGATGCTGGTTATGGAAAGAGGTTGGGTAGATTAGGACTATTTTAATTATAAAGACAAAGGATGAGGGGGGACCTGAATGAGGTCTACAAAATCAAGAGAGATATAGACAGGGTGGATACCAAGAAGCTTTACCCCAAACTGTGTACTCATGACCCCAAATAATTGAGTTACAAAGTGAGAAGGAAAGGTTTAGGGCCTGAGGGAAGCTCTTTACATATAGGGTCGTGGCAGCCTGGAACGTGCTGCCAGCGGAGGTGGTAGGGGCAGGAACGATAGTGTCATCTACGATGAATCTGCCAGCTACATGAATCGGCAGGGAGCAGTGTGATACCGGCTCTTAGAAAATAGGTGGCAGGTTTAGAAAATAGGGGATCTGGATCAGCACAGGCTTGGAGGGCCGAAGAGTCTGTTCCTGTGTTGGAATGCTCTTTGTTCTTTATCATTCATTCTAAAAATTGCAAGTTTTCAACTCATTGTATGCTACAATTTAATAATATAAACCATTTATTTATTTGACAGTGCATATCAAATTATTGTCATTGCAAAATTACAGTCACAGAGTCATACAGATGTACAACATGGAAACAGACGCTTCCATCCAACTCGTCCATGCCGACCAGATATCCCAACCCAATCTAGTCCCACCTGCCAGCACTCAGCCCATATCCCTCGAAACACTTTCTATTCATACACCCATCCAGACGCCATCTAAATGTTGCAATTGTACCAACCTTTACCACTTCCTGTGGCAGTTCATTCCAGACACGTACCACCCTGTGTGTGAAAAAGTTGCCCCTTACGTCGCTTTTGTATTTTTCCTTCCCAACCTAAACTTATGCCCTCTCGTTCTGGACTCCCCCACCTCAGGGAAAATACCTTGTTTATTTCCACATTCATGCCCCTCATGATTTTATAAACCTCTATAAGGTCACCCCTCAGCCTGCAATGTTCCAGGGAAAATATCAACCTATTCAACCTCCACCTATAGCTCAAACCCTCCAACCTTGGCAACATCCTTGTAAATCTGTTCAGAACCCTTTCAAGTTACACAACATCCTACCGATAGGAAGGAGACCAGAATTGCACACATTATTCCAAAACTGGCCTAACCAACTTCCCGTACAGCCGCAACACGACCTTCCAACCACTGTTCTCAATGCTCTTACCAATTAAGAAAAGCATACCAAATGCCTTCTTCACTGTCTTATCTATCTGTGACTCTACTTTCAATGAACAATGAACCGGCACTCCAAGTTCTCTTTGTTCAGTAACACTCCCTTTAACCTCACCATTAAGAGTATAACCTCTGCTAAGATTTGCTTTCCCAAAATGCAGCATCTCGCATTTACCTAAATTAAACTCCATCAACCACTCCTCAGCCCATTGGCCCATCTGATCAAAATCCTGTTGTAATCTGAGGTAACCTTCTTTGCTGTCCACCACACCTCAAATGTGTGTGTCATCAGCAAAATTACTAACTGTACCTCTTATACTCAAATGCAAATCATTTATATGAATGACTAAAAGTAGTGGAACCAGCATCGATCCTTGTGACACTCCACTGGTCACATTCCAACAATCTGAAAAACAACTGTCCACCACCTCCACCCACTGTCTTCGACCTTTAGCCAGTTCTGTATCAAAATGGCTCGTTCTCCTTGTATTCCATGAGATCTACCCATACTAATCAGTCTCCCACACGGAACCTTAACAAATGCCTAACTGAAGTCCTTATAGATCACGTCCACTGCTCTGCCCTCATCAATCATCTTTGTTACTTCTGCAAAAAACTCAATCAGTTTGTGAGACATGTTTTTCCACGCACAAAACCATGTTCACTTTTCCAAATCAGTCCTTGCCTTTCCAAATACGTGTACATCCTGTCCCTCAGGATTCCCTGCAACAACATGCTCTCCAGTGACGTCAGGCTCACTGGTCTATAGTTTCCTGGCTTGTCCTTAACACCTTTCTTAAACAGTGGCACCCATGTTCTGGCACCTCACCTGTGACTATCAATGGTATAAGTATCTTGGTAAGAGGCCCAGCAATCACTTCCCTAGCTTCCCACAGAATTCTTGAGTACACCTGATCGATCAGTTCATGGGGATTTATCCACTTTTATGCGTTTCAAGACATCCAGCACTTCCTCCTCTGTAATATGGACATTTTTCAAGATGTCACCATCTATTTCTCTGTATACCTACATCTCCCATGTCCTTCTCCTGAGTAAACGCTGATACAAAATACTCTTTTAGTATCTCCCTATCTTCTACGGCTCCACACAAAGGCCGCCTTGCTGATATTTGAGGGCTCTGTTCTCTCCCTATTTACCAGTTTGTCCTCAATGTATTAGTAAAATCCTTTTGGATTCTCCATCATTCTATTTGCCAAAGCTATCACATGTCCCCTTTTTGCCCTCCAGATTTCCCTCTTTTGTGTACTCATACTACCTTTATACTCTTCTTAGGATTCACTCGGTCGACCCTGCCTGTACCTGTCATATGTTTCCTTCTTTTACTTAACAAGACCCTCAATTTCTTTAGTCGTTCAGCACTCTCTATATCTACCAGCCTTTCCTTTCACCCGATACTCTCTCTGCTCTCTGTCTATCTGATTTCTTAAGGCTTTCCATTTTCCAGCCATCCCATTACCTGCGAACATCTGCCCCCGATCAGTTTTTGAAAGTTCTTTCCTAACACCATCAAAATTGGCCTTTCTCCAATTTAGAACTTCAACTTTTTGATATCGTCTATCCTTCTCCATCATTATTTTAAAACTAATAGAATTGTTGGCAAATAGCTGAAGCTCATACATTTCAAGTGAGAAATTAAACTAATTGATTATATTTAAAAATGTAAAGAGTTATAAGTCTATTGATTGTTCAATCATTTGTTCACTCTGAATATGCAATCAGTCGGAGGTCAACCACTTTGCAATTGACAGAGCGACAATGTGTGTATTTGAATACTGAGATTCAATGTGTAATTGTGATCACCAAACAGTACGAAAACATGTTCTTTTTTGGTACAAAACAAAATGTACATTCTTTACTTTTGTATCATAAAAGGTTCTTCGGTGTTTATATTTTACTTCCATAAATATCGAATCCAATGTTTTCAGAGATGATGCAGTTATTGTTCAGTTGAATAATGGTAAATCATACTTATTATTGCCCAATTCACAAGCATGGCAAACTCCTGATCATTGTTCAGGTCAGTAAACCCATCACTTTGCATCATGACCGACATTAAAAGTGGATTCCAAAAGGCCTGAATTCGGATACAGTGCGACTGGACCTCACAGCTGCCTGTGACACTGAGTGAGACACTGGCCTGCTCCTGAATCTGTGAAGAGAGTTTCCAACTTTGGTCAGGGCAGTCATTCAAACATTCCCTCACAGAGAATCATTTGGAATCCACCTTGAGCAGGAGGAAACTAGCCAACAGGCTATCACTGCTGTCACTGCAGGTTCAAATGTTGTCTAAATTAGATATCAATGACTGAACAGGAGCCAGGGCTTACAAATTCATCTTCAGTCAGAGCCTAGCCCAGGGAACAGATTTATGGACATGCAGGGTCAGAATCAAACCGCACAAGTTACTTATGGTGATGACATCTGGCATGCCCCCAGGACACCATAAACCTGCACCCGAGACCAGACACTGGGTGAAAACATTCACACTTTGATAGTCTTCTGCAGTATCTTGTGTCTCATAATGACCCTTTGAAACATTATCCAATAAATGTACCTTCACATTCGCCAGTATCAAAATAAAATTGTACACGTTTGTGGATGGTCAGATATTAATATATGGGTCACCCAACATAATGTATCTGAAGCAACCAGGAGAAAACAGCAAGCCAAAAATCACATTAGTAACTGAACTTAGTGGATTTTGTTTGGTCTCGGGAACCACACATATTGTGCTGACACTCAGGTGACAGTAACCATACACACCATAAATGGAAATCTAGGCCTAACGCCCCTCACAGATTCCTGTCCTCACACACCTCACTCCCTCACACATTTACCAACTGATGAGAATCCACAAGGTGGATGAAATCTGGAACACAGACAAGTACAGTGCAGTCAGAGCCCTTCAGCCCCCAATGTTTTGCCGGCCTTTTATCCTATTCTAAGATCAGGCTAACCTTCGTAACCTTCAACGTACTAACTTCCATGTGCCCATCCAAGCGTCTTCTTAAATATCTCTAATGTATCTGATTCTACTATCACCGCTGGCGGTGCATTCCGCTACCACCACTCTCTGTGTTAAGAGCCTACCTCTGACATCTCCCCTAAACCTTCCTCCAATCATTTTAAAATTATCCCCCCTGTTGAAAAGACTCTGGCTATCTAATCTTCGTCTCTCAACATCTTGTACACCTCTATCAAGTCAGCTGTCATTCTTCTTCGCTCCAGGGAGAAAAGCCCTAGCTCACTCAAATTTCCTTACTAAGACATGTCCTTTAGTCCAAGCAGCATCCTGGTAAATCTCCTCTGCACACTCTCTGAGCCTTCCACATGTTTCGTCTAATGAGGCAACCACAACTGAACACAATATTCCAAGCATTGTTGAACAACAACTTTATAGAGATAAGCATTAACCTCGGTATATTTAAATTCAATCCCCCTGCTAATGAAAGCCAAAATACTATACATCTTCTTAACAATCCTGTCAGCGTGGGTGGTAACTTTGCGGGATCTGTGGGCATGGACCCCAATTTCCCTCTGTTCCTCCCCTTTGCCAAGAATTCTGCCTTTAACCTTATATTCTGTACGCAAACGCAAAATTCCAAAATCAATCACTTCACACGTTTTAAGGTTGAACTCTATCTGCCACTTATCAGTCCAGCTCTGCATCCTGTCAATGTCCTGTTGCAACCTACAACAGTCCTCCACACTATCCACAATGCCATCAACCTTCATGTCATGGGCATGCTTACTAACCCACCATTCCACTTCCTCATCAAAGTCATTGATAAAAATCACAAAGAGCACAGGTCCCAGAGCCAATCCCCGGTGAACACCGTTGGTCACTGAGCTCCAGGCTGAATACTTTCCATCTGCTACCATCTTCTGCCTTCTATGGGCTAGCCAAGTCCATATCCAGACAGCCACATTTCCCTGCATCCCATGCTTCCTTACTTTATGAATGAGCCTACAATGGGGAACCTTATCAAACACCTTTCTAGAATTCGTGTTCACCACATCTACTGGTGTACCTTCATCAACATGTTTTTTCACACCTTCAAAGAATTCAATAAGGTTTCTGAGGGATGACCTGCCCCTCACAAAGCCATGCTGACCATCTCTAATCAAACTATCGTTTTCTAAATAATTTCAAATCCTATCTCTCAGAATTGTCTCCAATACTTTGCCTACCGCTGATGTAAAACTTACTGTTCTATCATTCCCAGGGTTATCCCTATTCCCTTCCCTGAACAAGGGAATAATATTTGCCACCCTCCAATCATCTGGTACTACTCTAGTGGACAGTGAAGACACAAAGATCATTACCAAAGGCACATCAATCTCTTTCAATACTTCCTGGAGTAACCTCGTGTATACCCCATTTAGGCCAGGGGGTTTATCTATCCTTATATTTGTACTTCCATCAGACTGTACTTCCCCTCAACTTGTCTAACCCTATCCAACCAATTGATTGACTGCTTTCATCTTCAGTACTATATGAAGTGCTGCCTTCCTGAGTAAGTACAGTTCCCAACGTCCTGCGAATCACGGAAGCAAAAAAGTTCCCCAATGCCTTCATGATAAAGAGCACATGCCCGAACTATTGACTCTCCTGCTCGTCGGATGCTGCCTGACCTGCTGTGCGTTTCCAGTACCCCACTTTTCGACTCTGACCTCCATCAACTGCAGTCCTCACTTTCTCCACTACTGAGGGCTGTACCCACTGCACACTGAACGGGGAATTAGCCACCAGAAACACATTGTATGTGGAGCTGACTGTTCAGATCTGGAAAGTTGCACTTGTTGAATTCATTTTTTTAGAAGAAGTTAAAATTCAATAAATATTCGTTCAGTCCCAGAGTCACATTTTTGGTTCATGGTTTGGGTAGCCTGAAAACAAATAGTTAATGATTGAAGAGCTCTGAAGCACAGAATATTCCAGGTGTTATATTCCAGCTTATGTTAATGCTGGGAGTATTATCAGACAGACTGATGTGATAATGGCATGAGTTGACATGTGGAGGTGGAACATTTTGCCATTTCAGAGACGTGTTTGAAAGAGGTCAGGGCTAAAACTCAATAGTCTCTTGTACTGGAACTATAGGCAGGACAGGAGATGGTGTTAAAGAGGAGGTAATGTTGCATTATTAATTAAGGAACAGTTACTGTAGTAAGGAGGGACGATATCTTGGACGTGTCTACAAATGAGGCTTTATCGGTCAAGGTGAGGGTCCAAACAATGACAGACACATTGCTGGAGATATTTTATAGAGCCCCAGAAAGATGAAAATACAGGAGCAGATATATAACCAATTCACTGAGGTGTGAAAAAAAAACATTTCACTGAGGTGTGAAGGAAAGCAAGGCTGGAGAGGTGACAGAGAAAGGAAAGCATGGCTGGAGATGTTACAGAGAGAGGAAAGCAAGGTTAGAGATGTTAGAGAGAGAGAGAGAGAGAGAAAAGCAAGGCTGGAGATGTTAGAGAGAGATAGAAAAGCAATTCTGGAGATGTTACAGATAGAGAGGAAGGCAAGGCTGGAGATGTTACAGAGATAGGAAAGTAAGGCTGGAAGTATCACAGTTATAGGAAAGCATGGCTGGAGATTTTACAGAGATAGGAAAGCAAGGCTGGAAACGTTACAGAGATAGGAAAGGATGGCTGAAGACGTTACAGAGATGGGAAAGCTAGGCTGGAAATGTTACAGAGATATAAAAGCAAGGCTGGAGATGTTGCAGAGACAGGAAAGCAAGGCTAGGAATATTACAGAGACAGCGTGGCCTGTGCATGCTAGAATAGATTAGTGAGATACTTTTAAATTAATTCACAGGATGTGTAGAAAGGTGAAGCATCTGGAGGTTAGAGAGATGCGGAGGGGTGTGGGGGCTGGCGGAATTTACATGATAGATGGGGCTGGAGTATGAGATAAATATTGTAGTGATACGGAAGGTTACTGAGATACATACGGATGAAGTGGCTGGAGGACATGATAGGGAAAGATAGAGATTAACATAGATAGTTTAAAAACGGAATTGTGCAATGTCTTAATAGAGAAAATATTGCAGAAATAAGTTGATGAATCAGTGTCCCTCTACATTGAACAACACTTGGAGGACTCACTGACAGAGTGAACGAGCTGGAGAATGTATACTGGGTGGGCCATTTCAAAACCACCACCCTGAGGGGCACAGCAGCAGCATTGCTGATCGAGATGGTCGGTTCCAAACGAACATAGCTGCGAGACTGTTTCGGTACCGGGTGGAGAGGGAACGATTGACAGGGAGAAACATACTTGACCTCATCCTCACCAACCTATCGGCTGCAGAGACATTAATCGATTAGCACTTTGGGAACAGTGTATACCGCACACAGTATATCTGGAGACAAAGTCCCACTTTTACTTTGTGTGCCTGTGCGTATGTGTGTGCACGTGCGTGTGTGTGTACACGCATCAGCGCAAATGTGAGATACACATGTCCCGAGCTTAACGGGACAGATTTCAAAGAGATCTAGAACTCAGCACTGGCCTGTGTGAGGTGATTCGAGTCATCAGCAGCAAAATTGTACTCTCGCACAATTTTCACTGTCACTGCCTGGCATATGCTCCACTTTACCCTGACCATCAGGCCAGGGGATAAACTCTTGTTCAATGGAGAATACAGGAGGGCTGGCCAGGAGCAGCACCAGGTACACCTCAAAATGAAGTGACATTACTGAACAGGACCACTTACTCACCAAATAGCATAAACAGCCAGTGACAGACAGATCTAACTAACAATTCGATCTAATCGCTACAATCCTGTCATATGCAGTCAGGTCGAATGGTGGTGTCAATCAAACAACTCTGGCTGAGGAGGATTCCCACATAACATCTTTCTCAATGATGGAATGGCCCAACACAACAATAGAAAAGCTCAGTCTGAAACGACCACAACAAAGTTTAGACAGAAGTATCGAGAGGAGGATCTATGTTGGTCTCCTCCAGACGGCAGTCTTCAGCAAATTCGATTCACTGTGTGTGGTAATTCCAAACGACAGGAGAAATGGGGAATACAAAGGCTGTGGGCCCTGATAACATTCCATTCAAGCTGTTCCTGCTGGTATACAGCACTGGCATCGACCTGTCAATGTGGGAAACTATCCGGTGTGTCCTGTACATACACAGACAAACCATCAGACAATCAATGTCTACCCCATTGCTCTCATCTCTATCATTAATAAAGGGATAGAAGATGTCACTCACAGTGGGATCAAGCAGCACTTCCTCAGCACCAAACTGCTCACTGAAGCTCAGTTTGGGCTCTCATCCCTTGGGCTCATTGAAGCCTTGGTTTAACGATGTACAAGAGACCATGCAGCTGAATTCTAGAGGTGAGACAACAGTGACTGAGCTTAACATCATCATATCTGCATTTGACCAAGTTTCCTATCAAGGATTAATGACAAAACTGGAGCAAATATGAACCGTATGCACTGGTTGAAGTTATACCTGAAAGGAAAGTGGCTGGGGTTGGAGGAGAGCATCCATCTCAGCTCCAGGACAGCTCTGCAGCAGTTTCCCAGGGGAGGGGTTTCTGGGTAAACCTGTAGATCAGAAGTGGAAAGGTAAGGCACCATACCCCGACAGGATGATGGGGCTGCTCTCTCTTTGGACAGAGACGACTGGTGGCAGTTTAACTGGACAGTCATCATGCCTCAAATAAGGGAGAGGTTGAGTTCTCCCTTTTCAGTCACCTCAGTCAGTGCAGAATTGAACCCACACTGTCGGCATTAATCTGCATTACAAACCGGCAGTCCAACTGATTGAGGTAGCCAAGTCCTCACTCAGTTATTTGGGAAAGCTCCTGTAACATTATTGTTTTCAGATATGTTGTTAGATACCTCTGGAGGAGGTGGAACTAGAAGCCAGCTTCCGAGCTCAGAAAGAGTGACAGCATCAGTGAGCTGTCAGAGTGCTCTCTGCCCTCGGCCCAATAATTTTCAGCTGCTTCATAAATGACAATCCCTACATTGTTAAGTCACAACTGGGGATGTTTGCCAATGATTGGACAATGTTTAACACCATTCGTGATTTACTCAGATACTGAAGCAGTCCTTGTCCAAATGTACCAGGACCTGGAAATGTGTAAGTGTGTGCTTCACAGTGACAATACCATTTCCATTACACATGTGCCAGACAACGATTACTTCTAACAATGGAAAATTAAACCAAATCCTCTAACGGTCAATGACACCACCATAACTGAACACATACCAAGCAATATCGCGGGGATTACCGTTAACTTGAACAGGACCTACCATATGATTCAATTACCCATTCCTGTGAAGGGCTTATGCTAAAACATTGAACCTCCTGTACCTCAGATGCTGCCTGACCTGTTTTGCTTTTCCAGCTTTTTGACGCATATAAATTCATTGGCTACAAGAATATGTCAGAGGCTAGAAATTCTGCAGAAATAACTCACCTCAAAATTTCTGAAAGCCTGTCCCCGATTGCTAAGACACATGTTGAATGTGTGTGATTAAATACTTCCATTTGCCTGTGTGAGTGCAGCTTCACCCCTCATCCACTGATGCTCAGTAGCAGCAATACCTGCCATCTACTTGATGCTCTGCAGAAATTTACCAAGGCTCCTTACAACGAACCTCTGAACCCCCGAACATCAATAAGGACAAGGGAAGCAGATAGACGGGACCTCCACCATCTTCGCGTTCTGTTCCAAGCCATCTACCATCCTGATTGGGAAGTATATTGCCATTCCTTCAGTGTCACTGTTTCAAGTTCCCTATCTATCATTAAATGCCGTCCCAATCACATTGCATGAATAAAGTAACATAAAGAATATTGTCTAGAACTGTTCAATGCTGGACACGGTTTTGGGTTTTGTGAACTCAGGGTGGTTGGTCCAGGCAGTTCCTTGCTTGTTGTGAACAGCTGAAGGGATATGATGTTTGAAACAATCTGTCAGTCTCTCAAAGGCATGGCCTACATACCGAGCATCCCAGACACTGGCATTCTCATCCCACATTACTGATCTCTAAGATAGACTGAAGAAACTGAAAATGTACTCATATCTGACTGGGGCATGTTTAAACACACAGTGACATTGTTGCCACGAAAATGATTATGGTTATTAGCAGGGAGAAAGTGAGGACTGCAGATGCTGGCGATCAGAGTCAAAAAATGTGGTTCTGAAAAAATACTCAGACGTTCAGGCAGCATCTGAGGAGCAGGAGAATCGACTATTAGTTAACAGTATTAATGCAAGGGAAAATAATTGTATATTTTTAAAGTCCTTGTACTGAATAATAATTTGGTCTTCGGTGTGGCAATAAGACTCACAATTTCTATGCTAATTACTGTGCGTTTTCATCATATTGTTGTTATAACAGTGTACTGAATAAATGGGTGATTTTGTGCTTTTTGGACAATCTAAAAGTTGGTATTACGAAAGGATATCGGACCTTCAGTAAAGAGACATTACGTAATGGCTGTTAACGGTTAGAAAAATGCTGCAAGCATTTACACAGAGATTTCCAGCTCAAGTCACACACAAGGTCGTTTGGCTGGGATCATACTGGCCATCAATGGAGCTGCACAATTCTGTTTGGATACTAACATTGTGGGGCTAACATACACTGGATATAGTTTATGACGGATTCAATGTAAGATACCATATGCTGCGGGAGTCCATCACCTTTATAACACCTTCATTCAGGATCAGGGCCAAGGTTCAGAATTACAGAGTTTAGGTGGCACACAAGAAGAGATATATTTGCAAGACATGGCTGTTTACAGGTTGTTTTTATTGAACTGCGTCTGGACCAGCGCCATGTGCTAGTCCATTGACCAGTCTGCCCCACACACATCTCCCTATTGTTCAGGTATGTCTCTAACCAGTCTATTGTGAGGGATTGTGTGAGTAACTGCCCAGCTCCAGTTTGGAAGCTCGCTGGACACATTTTTGAGATGGTCAGTGTTTTGGAGGTCGTAGTGAGGGCTACTAATACTTGTATCTGAATTCAGGCTTTTCCTCAAAGTCGTTTTCAATAGTTTTGCTGCCTGCAAGATGGTGGGTTCACTGATCTGAAAATGAAGGGGCTGTTTACTCCAGTCACTGAATTGTGTATTAGTTAGGTGTACGCTCTGGTAGTTCAATTATTGTACACTTCAATTGCTTTCAGCTGAAAAACAATGATGTTTGGTTTATTTTAAAATATGTAACAAATACAGTGATATTAACTCTTCATTACAGAAAATGTGGAAGTGACCAGGTATATATTTCCCATGGACTAATCAAGTAACAGTCAGATATTGTCTGTAAAGCAGGCTTCTGTGAACAGGACTATGTCCCAGGCAACATCACCACTCTTTCTGTTAGGTTCTATCCCACTGACAGGACACAGACAGGCAGAGGGGGACAACTCCTTGGTATACAGTCAATATAGGTTGTCATGGTGGCTCAGTGGTTAGCACTGCTGCCTCATAGCACCAGGGTCCCAGGTTTGATTCCAGCCTCTGGCAACTGCCTGTGCGGCATTTGCACATTCTCTCTGTGCCTGCGTGGGTTTCCTCCCACAGTCCAACGATGTGCAGCTCAACCGATTTGGCCATGTTAAACTGCCCATAGTGTTCAGAGAGGCGTGTATTGCTCTTCTGAGGGTCGGTGTGGACTGGTTGGACGAAGGGCCTGTTCCCATCCTGTAGGGAATCTAATCTAATGATAGTACTCAGCATTGATGCTGGATCCTGTGGCTGCTAGACTGCTCTGTGGCAGGTTATGGTGGAATCAATAAAAGGGCAACATATAACTGACTACATCATCAATGATCTGCCTGCTGCAGATACACCTCTCCATTTCATACATCAGGAAGAATGATCACTGCACAACGGGGAGCAAGGGCTACCTTCACATTTTGCAGACCCTCCACACCATGATATGTAGCTCTCTGAGTACTGAATGGAACAGACTTTACAAAGATTGAATAACCAATGATGATGCAGCCATGAGGTGCAGAGGGCCATCGGCATCAGCAGAATCATACTCTGTACAGCTCATACAGTCTGCTACTTCACAGCCAGACAGACTCCCCACTGTACAGTAACCATCATGGCCCGACATACCTCCCACTGTACAGTAACCATCACGGCCTGACATACCTCCCACTGTACAGTAACCATCACGGCCCGACATAGCTCCCACTGCACAGTAATCTCACAGTCAGTCATACCTCCCACTGTACAGTAACTATCACGGCCTGACATACTTCCCACTGTACAGTAACCATCACGGCCCGACATACCTCCCACTGGACAGTAACCGTCACGGCCCGACGTATCTCCCACTCTACAGGGAGGCACGGTGGTTCAGTGTTTAGCACCGCTGCCTCACAGCGCCAAGGTCCTATGTTCGATTCTGGCCTTTAGCGACACTCTGTTTGGAGTTTTCGTATTCCCCACCCCCCGCCCCGTGTCTGCGTGAGTTTCCTCCCACAGTCCAAAGATGTGCAGGCCAGATGAATTGGCCATACTGGATTGTCAAGCGTTTTAGTCAGAGGGAAATGGATCTGGGTGGGTTACTCTTCGGAGGGTTGATGTGGACTGGTTAGGCCGAAGAGTCTGTTTCGACACTGTAAGGAATGCAATCTACTCTCCAAGGTTCAAGTCAGGATTATGATGCAATAATCACTTGGCTGAATAAGTGCAGCACCAACAGTACTCTAGTATGGACTAGCAACAGGCAACACATTTGTGTGGGGAGGATCATATCTCACAAAATTGATTGATTATATTGAGGAAGTGACAAAATTGATTGATGAGGGCATGGGACTGGATGTTGGCCGTTTTGACCTTAGGAAGGCCTTTGATATGGTTCCTTATGGCAGGCTCATACAGAATGTGATGTGAAACGGGATCAGCGGTCAGTTAGCAAGATGGATAGAGAACTGCTTGGCCATAGAAGACAGAGTAGTGGTGGAACAGTGATTTTGTGACGAGAGATCTGTAAATTGATTGGCAGAGTTGCAGATTGTGATGATGATTGCTAGAGAATACAGCCGGATATAGGTCAGCTGCAGACTTGGATGGAGAAAACACAGATGTAACTTTATTTGGACAGTTGTGACGTGATGCATTTTGGAAGGACTAATGCAGGAGAGAAGTATAAAGTGGATGGAAAAACTACGGATCTCATCAACACCTGAAGGTATCTTGGTGTACAGCTCCACAGTTCCCTGAAAGTGGCAACACGGTGGATAGGGTGATCAAGAAGACTGACGGAAAACTTGCAGACATGCATGGGAGCATGCAATATGAATAATAACAGGTCATATTGCAGCTGTAGAGAAACTTAGTTCGAGGTGCATTTAGAATACTGTGCAGGTAAAAACAATGACTGCAGATGCTGGAAACCAGATTCTGTATCAATGGTGCTGGAAGAGCACAGCAGCTCAGGCAGCAACCGAGGAGCTTCAGCAAAATCGACGTTTCGGGCAAAGTCCCTTCATCAGGAATAAAGGCAGAGAGCCTGAAGCGTGGAGAGATAAGCTAGGGGAGGATGGGGGTGGGGAGAGAGTAGCATAGAGAACAATGTGTGAGTGGGGGAGAGGCAGTAGGGGTGGCGGAAGTCACTGAGCATGTGGCATCGGCAATGAAGTGAGGGCCGGAAGTGGCTGTGGGAGTGGCCATGATGGGTGCGGAAGTGACATCATCAATCAGCGTCGGGGTGGTAGCTGCATCAGCCGCATGGCTAATGGCGTTTCCGAGGCCAGGGGAATCTTCTGGAATGTTTGAGGAGCGCTGATTATGGAGGTGGGTGGATTAAAGTTTGTTGTACTTTCAGTTTTTGATGTTTGAGATGGAATTGCAATACTGTTTGTTGAGAGTATGGATTCTCCTGAGGATGTAGTACAGAGTGGGTCCTTTGCAATTCTGAGAGAGTGTGGCCCTTAGCTGAGGCAGGGCAGACTGTATGCCTGTCTCTTGTTCGCTACGTAGAACAGTTGATCTTCCGTAATTACACCGGCACCACTCCCGACCTCTTCCTCCGCTACATTGATGCTCCCGCGCCACCTTGTGCTCCCGCGAGGAGGTTGAGCAATTAATAAACTTCACGAACACATTCCACCCTGACCTTAAATTTACCTGGACCATCTCTGACACCTCCGTCCCCTTCCTGGACATCTCCATCTCCATTAGTGACGACCGACTTGACACTGACATTTTTTACAAACCCATCGACTCCCACAGCTACCTGGATTACACCTCTTCCCACCCTATCTCTTGCAAAAATGCCATCCAGTATTCTCATTTCCTCCGCCTCGGCCGTATCTGCTCCCAGGAGGACCAGATCCACCATAGAACACACCAGATGGCCTCCTTCTTTAGAGATCGCAATTTCCCTTCCCACGTGGTTAAAGATGCCCTCAAACGCATCTCGTCCACATCCCGCACCTCCGCCCTCAGACCCCACCACTCCAACCGTAACAAGGACAGAACGCCCCTGGTGCTCACCTTCCACCCTACAAACCTCCGCATAAACCAAATCATCCGCTGACATTTCCACCACCTCCAAAAAGACCCCACCACCAGGGATATATTTCCCTCCCCACCCCTTTCCGCCTTCCGCAAAGACCGTTCACGGAGCTGGTCAGGTCCACGCCCCCCTACGACCCACCCTCCCATCCTGGCACTTTCCCCTGCCACCGCAGGAACTGTAAAACCTGTGCCCACACCTCCTTCCTCACCTCTATCCAAGGCCCTAAAGGAGCCTTCCATATTCATCAACATTTTAACTGCACATCCACTAATATCATTTATTGTATCCGTTGCTCCCGATGCGGTCTCCTCTACATTGGGGAGACTAGGCGCCTCCTAACAGAACGCTTTAGGGAGCATCTCCGAGACACCCGCACCAATCAACCAAACCGCCCCCTGGCCGAACATTTCAACTCCCCGTCCCACTCTGCCGAGGACATGGAGGCCCTGGGCCTCCTTCACCGCCGCTCCCTCACCGCCAGACGCCTGGAGGAAGAACGCCTCATCTTCTGCCTCGGAACACCTCAACCCCAGGGCATCAATGTGGACTTCAACAGCTTCATCATTTCCAATTCCCCACCTCATCCTAGTTTCAAACTTCCAGTCCCCTTGACTTGTCTGGATTTGTCCGACCTGCCTAGCTCCTTTTCCACCTATCCACTCCACCCTCTCCTCCCTGACCTATCACCTTCATCTCCTCCCCCACTCACACATTGTACTCTTTGCTACTCTCTCCCCACCCCCATCCTCCCCTAGCTTATCTCTCCACGCTTCAGGCTCTCTGCCTTTATTCCTGATGAAGGGATTTTGCCCGAAACGTCGATTTTCCTGAAGCTCCTCGGTTGCTGCCTGAACTGCTGTGCTTTTCCAGCACCATTGATCTAGAATACTGTGTACACTACTGGTTGCCACACGATGTTGAAATGATGGAGAGGGTATGGAAAAAACTTACCAGCATGTTGTCTGGTTTGGAGGGTATTAGCCAGAAGGAGAAATTGAACACACATGGTTTGTTTGCACCTGGGCATCATTGGCTATGGGGCTACCTGATAGATATTTATAAAGTTATCAGAGGCATAGATAGAAGGACAAATAGAGGCTTTTTCCCCCAGAGCAGAAGTATCAATTACTCAGGACCGTAGATTTTATGTAAAATGGAGAAGGTTCAGGAGATGTGATAGGTAAGTGTTTTTTTTTGCTGTTCCAGACAGAATGTGAAAGTGCCTGGAATGCACTGTTAGAGGGGAAGAAGCCAATATAGAAAGGTTTCAGAGGGATCTTGGGACGAGTATGAGTTAGTAAGGAATAGAATGACATAGAAGGTATTGGAGCAAATACTTTTGTTTTAACTTTGAAATGACATCATGTGTTAGTGCGGGCTTGCTGGGCTGAAGGGCCTGTTCTTGTACTGGACTGTTGTTTAATTTTATCATTATGGATCTGGGTCTGCAACATGACCAACAAATGAATACAAATGATAAAATGAATGATCGTTCTAAACACACGCAAAAATCCAAAATCAAAACAAAGCCAACTACACGGCATGAGGGGAGAACTGACAAAGATTGGATAAACAGACTAAAATGTTTGACTGTAATTGAAGATTGAGAAACTTGTCAAGGAGTCCTGAAGGACAGGACGTAAATGTATGTGGAAAGGCAAGGACTGATTAGGAATAGTCACACGGCTTTGTGCGTGGGAAACCATGTCTCACAAACTTGATAGAGTTTTTTTTTTAAGAAGTAACAAAGAGGATTGATGAGGGCACAGCAGTGGACGTCTTCGATGTGAACTTCAGTAAGTTGTTCGACCAGATTCGACTGTTTACCCAGTTTAGATCTCACCGAATACAGTGACAACTGGCTACTTGGATACAGAACTGGTTCAAAGGTAGAAGACATAGGTGGTTGTGGAAGGATGTTTTTCAGATTGGAGACCTGTGACTAGTGGAGTGCCACAAGGATCGGTGCTGGGCCTACTACTTTTCGTCATTTATATGAATGATTCGGATGTCAGCATAAGAGGTACAGTTAGTAAGTTTGCAAATGACACCAAAATCGGAGGTGTAGTGGACAGCGAAGAAGGGTAACTCAGATTACAACGGGAACTTGATCAGATGGGCCTATAGCCTGAAAACTGGCATATGGAGTATAACTTAGATAAATGCGAGGTTCTGCATTTTTGGGAAAGCAAATCTTACCACAACTTATACACTTATTGGTAAGGTCCTCCAGTGTAATGCTGAACAAACAGACCTTGGACTGTAGGTTCATAGCTCCTTGAAACTGGAGTCACGGATAGATAGCATAATGAAGAAAATGCTTGGTATGCTTTCCATTATTGGTTAGAGCTTTGAGTATAGGAGTTGGGGCTGATGTTGCGGATGTACAGGATATTGGTTGGGCCAATTTTAGAATACTGCGTGCAATTCTGGTCTCCTTCCTATCGGAAAGATGTCGTGAAACTTGAAAGGTCTCAAAAAAGCCTTACAATGATGTTGCCAGGGTCGGAGGATTTGAGCTATCTGGAGAGGTTGAATAGGTAAGGGTTGTCATCCCTGGAGTGTCAGGAGCTGAGGGGTGACCTTGTTGAGGTTCATAAAATCTTAAAGGGCGTGGATAGGATGAATAGACAAAATCTCTTCCCTGGAGTGGGAGAGTCGAGAACTAAAGGACATCGGTTTAGCGTGAGAGAGGACAGATATAAAAGAGACCTGAGGGTCAACTTTTTCAGACAGAGGGTGGTACGTGTATGGAATGAGCTGCTAGAGGAAGTTGTGGAGGCTAGTATGATTGTAACATTTAAAAGCCATCTGTATGGGTATATGAATAGGAATGGTTTGAGGATATAGAGCAAAGAGTCTGTTTCCATGCTATACACCTCTGACTGTGTGAGTCTATAAATCATTCTAAATGATCAATGAAACAACAATCCATTGAAAACCAAGTTAGAAACCCCAGCCACCGGCTGAAGGTGCCCCATGCATTTCCCTGCAGTCCGTTCCCCTGAGACTATCAGACGTATCAGAGTCTTTGTTGCAGATGCAGTGTGTTTGGTACGATCACGCTTGCCATGTGGTATACGGGTTAGAATGACATGGAACAGTGATATATAGCAGGTGCAAATGTCCCTGACTGAGGACAATGACACAGTACAGCCAGTAGCCTGGTTGTGTGTCTGTGCCATTCTGCCATCACAAGGTGCAGACAGGGCAAGGTAACGCATGCTGTGGGCATGCTTGGAGGCAGGGAAATGAATGCTCATGTAGCAAGGGAGCAGCCCTGATAGGCAGCCTGATCTGGGATGTGAACTGGGTAACTTTCCTTGGCAGTAACTGCATGCCATGCAGCCATACATTTCGAGTTGTTGGTCTACACTTCTCGGCCAAAGAGTGAGGAGACAGAACTGAGTATGGTAGTCATCACGAAGGAGAATATGCTAGAAAAACGGAATGGCCCGAGGTTGGATAAACCCCTGTTCCAGCTGGACTACACCCCAGGGTTCTATGGGAGATACCTGAAGTGACAGTCTTGGCGTTGTTGGCAATCTTTCAGGAATTTGTAGAATCAGGGAAGTTCTGAGAGGACTGGAAAAGCACCAAAACGATATGCCCGTTTAAAATGGGAGTAAGACAAAAGACAGAAAATTACAAGACAATTACCCTAATCTCAGTTGTGGGTAAAATCCTGACATCTATTGTGAAGAATGACATTTCTGAATATTTGGAATTGCATGGTAAAACATGGCAAAGTCAACATAGTTTCATTCAGGGAAGTTCATGCCTGACCAATCTGCTCGATTTATTTGAAGGAGAAACGAACAGGTACGACTGAGGAGAGCGAATGGATGTTATCTGCCTTGGCTTTAAGAAGGTAATTCACGAGATGTCACAAAGGAAGCTACTGAGTAAGGGTCCATGGTGTCAGAGGTATGGAGAAACTTTTGGCTGTTTGGCAGAAAACAGAGAGTGGGGACAAAAGAGTTTTTCTCGGTCTGGCAGCCGGTGACATGTGGTGTTCTGCAAGGGCTCAGTGTTGAGAGCACAACTTCTCACTTTTTATTGAATCTCTACATTGTGGAAACCTGCCCTTCTGCCTAACTAGTCCACATCGATCCTCCAAAGAGCAACCCATCCAGACCCATTCCCCTTCCCTTTCACTCTTCATTTTACCCCGACGAATGCACCTAACCTCCACATCCCTGATTTCTGTGGGCAATTTATCAGCCCCGTCCCTCCAACATGTCCATCATCCAACATTCTGTTCAATCCATCAACTCCACCTTCCCTGCCATCTACCTCCATCAGTTGCCACCTGCTTGCAACAATTCATGCGTTCTACTATCTTAGCACATTCCACGATAAGCCCTCACCCACAATCCATTTGTCCCACTATTCACGCCTCTGTCGAGTTTTCAGAGATCCCGGCAGTTCATACTGATCCCCAGTAGAGGGAGCTGGACCATTCCATCTGCTCACAACGAGATTCACATTTTAGAGAGAGCGAGCACCTATCTGTTCACACTGAGATTCCCAGTTCATGGAGCTGGATAATCCCATTGTTCACAACAAGTTTCCCAATTTAGGGAGATAGACCAAACTGGCTGCTCACAACGAGATTCCTGGTTGAGGGAACGGGACCATGCCGGCCATTCACACTTCGATTCCCAGTTTAGGGGGCTGGACTATCATTTCCGGTTTAGGGAGGTAGACCACCATGGCTGTTCACATTGAGATTTCTAGTTTAGAGAGCCAAACCATCCCTCTGTTCACACTGAGAAGCCCACTTTAGACGGCTGGACAATTCCAGCTGTTCACACTGAGAATCACAGTTTCGGGAGCTTGATCGTCTCCCTTTTTAACACTGAGCATCTCAGTTTAGAGAGCTGGTCCATCTTGGCTGTTCACGATGAGCATCCCAGTTTAGAGAGGTGGAAAATTCCAGCTGTTCACACCGAGAATCCCAATTTAGTGAGCACAGTCATCCCAGCTGTTAACGCCGAGCTTTCCAGTTTAGAGAGCTGGACCATCCCGGCTGTTTACACTCAGAAGCCTAGTTTAGAGAGCTGGACCATCCCGGCTGTTCACAGTGAGATTTCAAGTTGAAGGAACTGGACCATCCTAGTTGCTCAGAAGGAAATTCTCAGTTTAGAGAGCGGGACCATCTCGGGTGTTCACACTGAAATTCCCAGTTTATGCAGCTGGATCATCCAGCTGTTCGCAACGAGATTCCAAGTTTAGAGAGTAGGTCATCGCAGCTGTTCACACTGAGATTCTCAGTTTAGGAAACTGGACAATCCCAGTGCAAACAATGAGATTCCTAATTTCGAAACACGGACGATCATAGCTGATCGCACTGAGATTCCCAGTTAAGGGAGCCTGACCATCCCACCTGTTCACACCGAGATTTCAAGTTTAAGGAGCTAGATCATTCCACTGTCCACACTAAGTTTCCAATTTAAAAGAGCTGGATTATCATGGTTGTTCACACTGATATTCCCAATTTAGAGAGATGGACCTTCCCACCTTTTCACACTGAGAATCCCAGTTGAGAGAGTAGAACCATTCCGACTGTTCACACCGAGATTTCCAGTTAGAGAGTTGGATCATCCCAGCTGTTTACACTCAGATTCCCAGTTTAGGGAACTGTATCATCCCGTTGTTCACACCGATATTCCAAGTTTAGAGAACTACGCAATCCCGGCTGATCAAACTGAAATTCGCAGTTTAGGGAACTTTATCATCCCACTTATTCTCGTCGATATTCCCAGTTTAGAGAGCTGTATCTTCCCTGCTGTTCTCTCAGACATTCCCATTTTTGAAATCTGCACACCCCGACAGTGGTTGAGACCCATATGCAAGTGGGAACAGCTTCAGTTCATCTAGTCTTTTCCAGACACAAGCTCTACTGACTATGAAAATACTGACATGCTCCCCAGGACTTTCATGTTAATATGCACATACTCCCTAATGCACCCCAGCACGTTCTGACACAACCACTAGGACGCTGCTACAAATAGCGACACACTCTCTGGGACCCCCTGTAAATCGCAAACCCCTCTCCAGGACGCCCCTGCACAAAGCAAATAAAACGCGATGGATCCACCTGTAAATCCTGACACACTGCCCCGGACGCACGTGTAAATAGTGACAGAAGCGCTGGGACACCCCTGTAAATGCAGACACACTCCCCGGGTCCCGCCTGTAAATACCGACACACGTCACAAGACCCCATTGCAAATAATGACACATTCACTAACACTGTCCTGTCAATACCGATACACACCCCAGGACACCCTTGTAAATAACAAACCACTCGTTGGGACAACCCAGTAAATACTGACACACTCCACGGGATCCCCGATAAATACTGATACAATCCCCGGTAAACTCCGTGTATATACCAACACACTCCCCGGTAAACTGCCTGTTTATAACAGCACACTTTCTAGAACTGCTCCACAAATACTGACACATTCCACAGGAACCCCCTGCAAATACTTGCACACTCCAAGGGACTAACCTGTGAATACTGACACAATCCCAGTGACCCCTCCTGTAAATGATGACAGACTCTCCGCGACAAATCTGTAAATACCAACACACTCCCTGGTAAACACCTGATGAGTACCGACACGCTTCCCAGGACCACCCAGTAAATATCGACACATTCTGTACGTATTCCCTATCGATACTGACACACTCCCATAGACC
Source organism: Chiloscyllium plagiosum (assembly GCF_037043375.1). NCBI lineage: Eukaryota > Metazoa > Chordata > Chondrichthyes > Orectolobiformes > Hemiscylliidae > Chiloscyllium > Chiloscyllium plagiosum. The sequence goes on from NW_028270188.1 coordinate 13,915,452, forward strand.
CTGCTGCAATACTGACACACTCCCCGTACTCCCACCCTTGCAAATACAGACACTCACCAGGGCCCCCCTGTAAATACTGACACGCTACCTGGGACTCCGGTGTAAATACTGACAAAATCCCCAGGACATTCCCCCTTACCTATATTTCCTGAAAAACTTCCCAAAAACACTCTGTCAATACTGACACACAACCCAGGACCCCACTTTAATACGAACACACTCTGCAGGACCCCCCTGTAAATACAGAGAGACACCACGGAATATTCGTTTAAAAATTGACACAGACCCTGGGAATCCCCTGTAAACAATGACACCCTCCCCGTGGCACCTTTGTAAGTACCCCCGCAGAACCCTATGAACCCCATATAAATACTGACACATCTCCTTAAAGCCCCTGTAAATACTGTCAAATTCCCCAGGACTCCATGAAAATGCTGACACATTTCCTGGTACACCCTTGCAAATACTGATAAACACCCGCGACACACTTGTAAATAACAAACCACACCCGGGAACATCTTGTAAATACTGACACCCACCCGGCGCACCCTTGTAAATGAGGGAGGGTGTCATTATTTACAAGATGTAAAGAACACTTACACACTCGACAGGACAGCCCTGTAAATGCTGACACACATGTTATAAATACTGACATGCTCTCCCGGACGACCTTGCAAATACGGACACAGTCCTTGGGACCACCCTGCAAATACCAACTCACTGTTTGGGAGCCCCTGTAAATACTGACACTCCTAGGATCATCGTGTAAATATCAAAACATCCTTGGGACCTTCAGTGTGAATACGGTGATACTCACTGTGACGACCCTGAAAATACTGACACACAATCTGTAACCACCTAGAAAATACCGACAAGCTCCCCAGAATCCGATCAAATACCTAAACACTCTGTGGGATACTCTGTAAAAGCCAACCCACCTCACGGGACTCCCCCAGTAAGTACCAACACAATCCCCGGGAATCTTGTAAACACCAACACACTCCATGGAATCCAAGCAAACACCGAGACACTCCCCTAATTACCCTGTAATTACCGACATAGGCCCCGGAACACCCTCTGTAAGTACCAACACACTCCCCGGAATCTGTACAAATACTGACACACACCTGCGTCACCCCATAAGTACCAACACGTTCGACAGAACACTTCCTGTAAATACCGACACACTCCCCAATAAACGCCTTATTTTTTCCAACACACTTAACAGGGACTCCTTGTAAATACCGATACAATCCCCGCGAAATCCCTGTCGATACTGACACACTCTCCTCGCCCATGTTGTAAATAAATACCGACACACTTCCTGGACAACTGCCCTGCAAACGCATATACTCAACGGGACTGCTTTGCAGTATCTGCACACTCCCTGGGACGCCCCGTAAATACTGACACAATCCACGGGAATTCCAACCCCCCCAGTATTTACTGACATTACTGACAAATTCCTCAGCAGCACCCTCTAAATTCTGACACAATCAGGGACACCCGTAAATACAGACACACTCTCCCGTTGACGCCTGTAAAGACAGACAAACGCCCTGGGACACACTTCTAAATAATGATACTGGGAATCCTCTATAAAGAATGACAAGCTCCCCGGGGCACCCTTGTAAATAATGACACCCTACCTGGGGCACCCTTGTAAATAATTATATCCACCTCGGCACACCATTGTAAATAATGATACCTTCCCCAAGAGCATCTTGCAAATACCAACGCAATCCCGGGGCATCTTACAAATAACGACACCATCCCCAATGCACGTTGTAAATATCAACACACTCCCTGGGAACACTGTGTGAATACTGACACATAATCTGGTTCCCCCCTATACATAACGACACCCGTTTTGGCATCCGCCCTGTGAATACTGACACACTCCATGGGACACCTTGAGAATACGGGCACTCTTTAAAATATCGATACACACTCCAGGAACACTCCAGTAAAGACTGAAATACTCGAAGAGAACCCTCGTAAATGCTGACACAGTCCCCAATACTCCCTGTACATACCGAAACACACCTGGGTCACCGTTGTAAATACCAAACCACTCCCCAGGACCAACCCTGTAAATAATGACACCCTGCCCGGCACACTTTTGAAAATAATGGCACAATTCCCTGGAACCTTCTTATAAATACCAACATACGTGATGGGGCTAATCCTGAAATAATGATACACTCCACGGGACCCGCCTATAAATAAAGACACATCTCCAGGACCACCCTGTTAATATGGACACACTCCACAGGAGCCTGCTGTCAATACCGACACACTGCTCGGGAGCCCCCTAGCAATATTGACCCACTCCCCGGCGCACACTCCTGAATACTGACATAGTCCTCGGAAAATCATTGTAAATACTAACACGCTCCCCAGAACACCCCTGTCAATATCTAAACCCATCCCAGGACAACCCTTGTAAACACTAACGCAATCCCAGGAGCCCGTGGTATATACAGACAAACCTTCTGGAAATTACTGTAAATACTGACAGCCTCCCAGAACACACGGTAAACAGCAAAACACTTTCCAGATCCCCTGTAAACACTGGTTAAATCCCTGGGACCCCCTGTGAATACTGACACACTGCAAGGTATCCTCCCTGTCAATACTGACACTCTCCATGGGACATCTTGTGAATGCCAGCACAATCCCCGGAACCACCATCTTGAACACCGATACACTACCCTGGAAACAACTATAAATAACGACGCACTTACTGAACCCACCAATGCAAACACTGGCACACACCCTGGACAGCCTCTGTCAACACGTCTTTCTAGTGACACTCTTCCCCCGGAAATACCAACACACTGTCGGGTAGCCCTTTCGAAATAACGACACACTCACTGGAAATCCCTTGCTAATACCCAAGTGTTTTTCAGTGCCCCAGCATTTTAACACACTGATGCAGTCCTCAGGAGCCCAAACCCCACCCAATAATAACAATGCACTTACCGGGACAGCCCTGTAAATACTGACAAACGCATCAGGATTCCGCTGTTGAACCGACGTTCTGCCCATAACACCCCACTGGAAATACCAACAGACTACCGGGTTACCTCGCTGCAAATAACAACACATTTCCCAGAACCCCCTCTTTACTACCTGCGTTAAGCCTGTGACCCCTGGTTTCAAAATACTGACACACTCTACAGAAATCCACCCTGAAAATTCCAACACTTTCCCTGGGACACACCCATGCATACTGACACACTCCCCTTGGAACCCACCTGTGAATACCGATCTTATGCTCATGACAGCCCCCGTGAAAATACCAACACACTCCCGAATTTCCTCGCTATAAATAACAACACACTCCCCAGAACCCCTCCTGTTAATACCGACATTCTGCTCGTGACCCCCACTTTGAAATTATCGACACACTCCCAGAACACCTCCTGTACATACCGACACATTCTCTGGGAATGCGATATAAATACCGATCCACTCCATGAAACATCCCTGTAAATACTGACACAATCCCAAGAACTCCCGGTAAATACTGACATACTGCCTGGGAACTCCCACCCCCCCCCCCCGGTATGTACTGAAAACTCCCCAGGACCCCCATATAAATACCAACACATTCCTCAGGTCCAGCCTATAAATACTGATACACACTCCGTGGGATGGTTTGTAACTACTGAAAAACTTCCCGAGACCACCACGTCAACACTGATACACACCTCAGAACAACCCTGTAAACACTGACAAACTCCTAGCGACCATTGTGTAAATACTGTAACATTCCCTGGTACCTCACTGTAAATACCCGGGACCCAGCTGTCAATAATGAAACATGCCACGGTACCACACTGTATATACCGATACTTGTCCAGGACCCCATTGTAAATACGGATGCACTCCTCGGGACTCAACATGCCAAACCTGACACACTCCTTTTCAAGTCTCGTCAAAACACCAACACACTTCCCAGGACTCCCCTGTGAATACTGACACACTCCAGCGATCGCCTCCCTGTAAATAAAGACATCCTTCCCGGGAGCCTCCCGTAAATGTTGATAAAATAATGATCCAAGAATTAATGCAGAGCGAAAAATTACGTTTAAATGTAAGCTTCAGAGAAACATATAATTAATTGTTAAAGCTCCTGAAGTTATATGAAGGGAGAAAAAAAAGATTATTGAAAACAAATCCCTTACAATGAGAAACAGAGGACGTTATAATGTGGGAGAAATATATGGCATACCAAACAAACATGTATATTGTTTCTGCCATTACAAATGATGACACAAGTAATATTCCTAAGTTACTGGGAAGAAAAAGAAAGGAAGGAACTGAAGGAAATCAGTATTATCAGGAAGATGTTGTTGTGGAAATTGATGCGATTAAAGACAATAAGTTCCACCAACTGCGAATCAAACAACCATGTACTTAAAGTCACCCAGATTGCAGTGAATGCCTTGTGTAACTAGAGTGTGGAGGATACGTAGAGCAAATTAATTTTCATATTTCAATATTCTATCGACTCTGAAACATTATCTATGAATAGGAGGTCAGTTAATGTGACCTGACTATTTATAAAAGGAAGTAGTGAGAAAACATGGAATTACAGAGAAGTTAGCCTAACACTGGAAAACAGTAACTGAATTGGACAGAACCATTATAAATTTATGGAACTAAAATAGGAAAACAGATCTCGTCTTCTTGTATACAAATCATTTAACGTAAGCATACACCAGCGCAGCAGCAATTGAGGAAGACAAACGGTGTTTTAGCCTTTGTACTGAGAGGATTTGAACACAGGAGTAGGGATGACTTGCTGAAATTGTGCAGGGTCTTGTTGATACCACAACCTAGAATGTTGTGTGCAGTTTTGTAATCCTGTCATGACAAAGATGTTCTCCATACGGAGACTGCACATCAAAGGTTTACCAGACTGATTCATAGGGTGGCAGGACTGACGTATGAGGAAAGAATGGATTCGTGAGGATGAAAATCAATCAAGTTTAGAATGAAGAAGTAGGATGTCACAGAAACGAACAAAATCCTAAAAAGGTATGAACAAGGTAAATGCAGGAAGGATGCTGTCAATGACCAGGACGTCCATAACGTAGAGGGTGGAAAAGTGGCGTCACTTCTAAGAATTTGGGTTAGTTCATTTAAGGATTTTATTTTTTAATCAAAGGCTGGTTACTCAGTGGAATTTGCTGCCACATAAAGCAATAAAATCCAGAACTTGGAATGTTCACAAGATGAAAATGTCCATAATTTTGAGTGTACGAGCGATCAAAAGGTACAGGTCTAGAGAGGTAGCAGGTTACTGTGCGAAATGACCAGCCAAGATCATATTGAATTATCGAGAAGGATCAAACATCACAACAAGCCAGTCCTGTTCTGGTTTTTTAAAATTCCCATTCTGTTAAACGTGGGATATAAAAACCAATTGTCTTGAATTGACACAGATATCAGTAACACATTATCTAGATTACAAAAAATCCTGTAAAGCCTTACCAAACAGCAATCGGTGAGCAGTTTTAGCACAGAACTTCAGCAGTTCGAGGAGGTGCAAAATGATTTTTGATGTTCATACACTGGCTGTTCTCTCTCTCAATTTCAATCCAGTTCACAAATTACTGAATGCTTTGACAAAAGCGAAATATTATGTATGAAATAAGTAAACGTCTTTAAAACATTGCTGATACTGGGTGGAGGGAGTAGTAGGATAGGGTGGGAAAGAGGAACAGTGATTAAAACAATGGGTCTTTTTTTGGTGTTGGGAATGGCAACGAATGACCCCAAATTACAAATACCCCGCGATCCATTAGCCAGCTCAGGAGTCCTGTCCCTCCACTTCCTGCTCCAGTCTTTCCGTCTCTGTCGCATTTCCAGCAAGTTAAGGGGTAGAGATATTCATAGGGTACACATACCCATCCATCTCAGTCACTAATACGCACATTTGCGTCTCCAAAAAAATTTAAATAATCATGGACCACAGCAATGATTTAAAACTATAGCATTTATTTTTAGCTCTAATCACACTAAAGATAGATAAACTAACAGTGACCTGATAAATAAAAAAAAACAAAATAAAACTGAGCCAGGAATAGCGGGCCTGTTTCTGGGAAGAAGCTCAGGCTCTCTGTGGCTTAAATCGCGGCCCCAGATACAGTATGTTTGGTTCCAGAATCACACAATGACCAAACATGAAACCTCTAACTGGGATTTAGCACCTGGCGCTTCCCTCCCCTTTAGCCCTCACTCACCGACTGTCGATTGGAGACAACAACATTTCGGTCCAATGATCACTCGCCGCGAGCATGCTCACAGTTCAGGTTAACACTACGCATGCTACTGTTGATGTATAATGGCCAACTGCGAAGAAGAGGCGGCCCTGCAGGACCAAGCTGGAGGCCAATCAGAGAAATTCTTGGGAGCGCTGGGAGCCCTGATAAATCAGAGAATGCTGTTGGGCTAAATTAAGCTAAGCAAAAATTCCACACCTCAACTCTCAACCAAACTTCGCTTGAAAGATTCTTCCAGTTCAAAAGACAATTGTTAATGATGACTCTGTTTCCTTTCCTGCAGGCGATAATGAGGACCTCAGATGCTGTAAATCAGATTCAACATCGGAGTGGTGCTCAAAACACACAGCAAGTCACGCAGCATCCGAGGAGCATGAAAATTGAATTTCAGGCAAGCAGCCTTCATCAGTAACCTATCATGCAGCCAATTTATGATCAATATTGCTACTCTACCTTATATTCCTTCATCCCCAGGTTGCAACACGTTTCTTACAGCTTGAAACGGTTGTCCTTTCAGTACCGAATTAATTGACAAAACGTTTCTCATGGCAAACTAAAGGCGTGCATTCAGTTTAAAGACGAGGAAACGTGTCTGAATGAGTTGTGACTTGGGCATTAGTTATCATGAATACAAAGTAAAGACAATCAGGTTGTGATGGCGTTGACCTCGACCACACTTTCAGAAGCTGCCAGACAAGTTGAATATTTCCAGCGTTTTCTGTATTTTTCATATATGTCAGATTGCCAGTACTTTGCTTCTGCACTTGTTCTTGGGAAGATAGGAATGACAAGTTGTGGGTCGAAAGCAGGAGCAGTAGACTCCTTCCGTTATGAATCTCCCAGCTCCTCCTCTGCGTTTGTAGTTTTGTGAAAACTCTAACTGGCTTTAATATTGGATTTTAATAATAATCTAAGAGTTTGCATGTTGCTCTTTCTGACCAAATATGGAATTTAAAAATCAGATCATTTTTTATCAATTTCACCATTTATGTGCGTATATTCAGGTTCATAATTTAACTTTAAGGTGAAGGGAATATTTCATATTGGTAACTATAAATGCTAACGATTTGCAGGCCATGGCTGTGAGAGCACGGAAACTAAATGACGAGACTTCCAGGGACAGTCTCTGTTTCTTTCACCCTGGACACTGTCTGATTCGGCATTACATTCTCTCATCCTTCTGCACATGATGCCTTCAGTTCTGCCTTGGTTCTGTTACGACTGATTTCTAATGCACAGGCTCTCCAAACATCTATTATGTTGCAATTTCTAATGAATGAGAATCCTTCTCTCAGAGCACACTGTCTCCGTCGCTCAATGCTTTGATAGGTGAGGAACACGGACAAGGGAATGGCTGAATGTTTCCTTTCTTTGCTGTAACCAGACTCTGGTGTTGAAATCTGAAATGAGCCAAAATAAGCCAATTGGGCGAAATCCTTCCTTCTGGTTGATCTCTCCTGAGCCCTCAGTCACTCCGCCAGAACGTGTCTGTGTGTTTCCCTCTGTATTGGAAATGGGGTTCAGCGCACCGAGGGGATATGAACACAGGTTGTCCATCTTAACCTTCAGTCACATTCATTGTAAAACGTGATTGGATAATAGCATTTGACGAGTGCTTGAAAAATCTGAGAACACAAGGGGACAGGCCAAGTGCTGAAAACTTGGATGATGGGTCTGTTTCCGTTCAGTAAACAGTCGATGACTTGTTCAAACTTATGTCCTGATAAATAAAACACCATACACTTTGACATTAAGAAGCTGTCCAACAACTCATAAGGCATGAGTGTGGTGGAATGGTTAAGAGTCGGTGTTTTCTTCACCGCAGCCAAAGTTGGGTGCCTGGTCAGGGAATCAGGTTTTATTGTTCCTGACAGTGACAACAGCGAGAGGCGAGCAGTACTGATGGGGATCCTTTCAATGTCTCAGATCAGTTCATGCCTCGAGAACATCAGAGTTATTGCCCCTGCTCCTTCCAGAAGGGGAATGCACCTTGACAGTCTCTGCTCAGTCGGTCAGGCCACCCTTCATTCCACTCCAACAGAGTTTCTAAAGATTCACAGATTTGAAACGGCGCTCTGTTTAATTGTTTCATTTTCGCTCCGAGGGATTGCAGAGATTGGGTTGGGTTGAAATTGATAATGTGCAAAAGAGCAGCGTGCGAGACTATTCTATCTTTCCCTCTTCTGACAGCGCCTTTAGGTTGACTCTGATGTTCTCGGTTACATTTATCGATCGGAGACATTAATCGGTATATTAAGAATTGCCACAATTAGTTCCAAACACAATGAAATTCTTTCAAATGTTCTGACTACAAAGTACTCAGAAACTGCACAGTTTAGAGAGATATTCAGGAAAATCAAGTTTAAGAAGATAAACCATTCACTTTGCAAGATGCTTCTCATGAAGATGTCAATTCTTTTGAATGATTCGGTGGAATTGTGTTAATCATGTTAATACTTTCTGTTATCAAACCGAGCGGCTGTTTAAAAGCGATTCTGTTAGACAAAGAATTGCGGTATAATCGATTGAAACATTGCCAACTGTAAGTCTTGGCAGCTGACAATACTTATAAGTGGACAATAGACTGAAGTTGGGCATAGCTTCATATCAATAGTTCAGACATCCCAGCATTTCAAACATTCTTGTACATAAGAAAGTGGTGCATTTTTGTTGAGGAAAAATTCTTCTTCCTGCACATAAGGAACTCAAAGCACATCTCGACTTCGGGACAATGAGTTTGCAAGTGTAATAAAATGCGGCAGTGTTCTTGTGAAATTGAAGAGTCGAATCAACAACCCCCAGATTTGCAAACAAGCAAATCATGAATCCACTGATTCAAGTGCGCTGGCTGCAGGTCTGTGATGATAGCAGGGACAGGAGAAACAATTGTAACCGTCTCAGGGTGAACAACTAGTAAATATAATCAACTTCATCACTAACTGCAATAGTTCCCACATTGTGAAGCGGACAATTTCGTAAAGAAAACACACTTGTTCTCATAAAGTTTTCATTCACCCTATGTCTGCGCAGCCATTCAATGGGATTACCGCTGATCTTAAAAATTCTAAGTCTACTTTCGTGCTTTTCCTCGATATCTCGAGGGTAAGTTGAGCTCAATAAAAATGTCGAGTATTCTTATTAATTTGGGAGTTTCGCGGCCGTACCACTCAGTTTCTCTGAATGGTAATTAAATATATGTGATCGGAGTCAGCAGTGATTACTTCCACATGTGAGGTAACGGCTGAAGTGAATGATGTTAAACTACATGACTATTGAAACATGCATTTCAACTATATCCCAGTCTATCCTCTCAGCCTTTGATATTCTATGGAAAACAGTTCATCTCAGTCGTCATTCATATTCAATGATGGTAACTCCACAGCCTCTAGAAATATCGAAGTTGAAGTTTCAGCCCATTCTGAGTTCCAACATCTCAGTCGAGACTTCGCTAAGTGGTCTTCCTATGTTTGTGTTGTTGTTTCTGACAGATCCTCTGCCACTGTAAGTGTTTTTCTTTAAGTGCGTCAGTTTGTGTGATGCCGCGTTTGTATTCAGTGGTCGCTACCTTGGTTTATGGCCGCATCAGTACGTTTAGAATTCCCCCCCTTTTACTCTATGTGACATTTACTAAATCAGCACAGCATGGAATCAGTTGTTTTCACATGAAAATATTATCCAAGGTGATGATTTTCTTTCTTCAGAACCTGCTCTCTCACATCTCGGCCTGTGAGATATAAGGAATCGAAACCACCCATTGTCGGATATTTTTGTTTTACTCACTCTCTTACTGACCCTCCTCTCAATATCCTCTTCCAGTTCCCTCATGCACTGCGCAATCTAACACTTAATTTCACATTGACCCCATTCAATCTATGGTGCTGCAGTAATTGTTGCTGGGTGCACATGCTCCAATCTCAGCTTTGGCAACTTCAACTAATCGATCCTGTTAGATGACGTGGTTATTCGAACAAAGCTCATGTAGCAACTTTAACTGGCATGAATCAGAGATTAATGGAGCACGAGTATCAGGAGACGAGAAGATTTAGGAGAATTGGCCATGTTAAATTTCACATCCTGTTCAGGCATGTGTCAGTTGGGCGCATTAGTTCGTGGTAAATATACAATAAAAGGACAGGAGAATAGGTCTAGTTGAGTTACTCTTCGGAGGGTCAGTGTGGACTTGTTGAACTAAACGGCCTGTTTCCACACTGTACAAGTTCCATGATTCTATGAAAAGGACACAAGATATTATTGAGCAAAAGAGAGTGAGCTGGAAAAGTGTACGTGACTTCCTGATCATTTATTTGATTTGTTCATTCGACTCGAGCTGGACTATTGTGTGCAGTCTGCAAATCACTTCACAAAGGAGATGTGATAGCTTTGGAGACGGTTCAGAAGAGATTTATCAGGATATTGTCTGGGCTGAGGAGTTTCAGTTATAAAGAGAGTTTGGGCTGTTTTTTTTTCTTACAGCAGAGGAATTGAAAGAAGACAAGATTGAGATGTATAAAGTAACTACGGATATGGAAAGGTTAAAGTTAAAGAAACAATGCACCTTGATGAAGTGGTCAATCACCAGGGATGCAGAGATTTAAGAGGCAGAAAGATTTGAGTATGTGTTTGTGAAAAAAAAAACTCCATTTCAGCCATCGCATGTTTGGAATTTTGAACTTGCATTAAGGGTCAGAAACCCTCATCACTTGAAGAACTATTCAGGTGTGAATTTCTGAAGCCATCACATGGCTATAGTGTCAGTGGTTTTAAAGGGATTAGGATAGTGAAATAGTTGTTATTGCCCAGTCCCGACATAGAACCTGAGGGCGCTTCATTTTTCACAGTCGCCCTGGGTAGTAAGTCTGCCTGTCACCGCGCATATCCGAGGTTCAGTTACCCATCGAGAAAAGTGCTTGCCTTTTCAGGCAACTCTGTGGTTAACACTGTTGTCTCTCGGCGCCAGGAAACGAGTTTTTATTTTAAGCTGGAGTGATTGATAATGTGGAATTTGCACGTTATTCCGCATGGGTTTCCTTTGGCTGCTTAGATTACTTCAAAATGCCCAGTGATGAGCACGTAAGGTAGATGGTAAATAAAACGCTAAAGAGATGAAAGTACTGTAAATCAGAGACAAAAATAGGAAGTAAAGAATCAGAGAATTCGGAGTTAACATTTCGACTCGAGTGAACCTTCCTCAGAACAGTTCTTGACTGAAGCGTTAACTCTGATTTGTCTCCACTGATGCTGTCAGATCGACTGAGAATTTCTAGTAAATTCTGTTTTTGTAGTTGCTTGGTAAGTGCGGGGTTGGAAAGAAAGGGTCGCGGTGTATGAAGCTCTTAGGATTTGTGGGAGATTAGAAATGTAGTTTCTGCATGTGGTGGGTGGGGTGTTGTGGGGTTGGGACATTAGACAAACGGTCGCGGAATTCTTGTAGCATGTAGCGTGTAGCATACTTAAGGCTTAGACTTAAAACAATATAGAGGGTCTTTTAAAGAAAATAGTTTTAAGCTAGGAAATAACTTTAAAGTGTTGTAGTTGACCACAAAAAGAAGCAGCAGGGACATTTCACAATAAAGATTTTCGTATGATAAGAGAAACTGGATAAAATAACAAGCTGAAACAAAAAAAAGAACAAAGAATGCAGCATATAAGGACAGTAGGATGGGCAGATGATAAAATAACGAGAGAGAGAGAGAAAAAAAACAAGTGAGCTTATCTGCTTATGATAGTATGGGAAAAAGGAGGCGTGATTCCACAACTTGTAAACTGAATAAGAAAGCTAACATGCTCTGTTTTCGCGCGCATGTCTGCTTGATTGCAGAAGCGTCCGGTACTTGCAAGGCTGTAATAAATTGCTCTTATTTCCAAGGCTTTGTCTCAGGCTGATTTATGAGTGACTTCTGTTTCTCACAATTGGGGGCCTCGTTCCGGGATCCTTCGACCCTCGACACTCTTGGGACGACTGGGGAGGTGCACCTCGCCGATTTCGGTGATCTCCGACTCTCTTGCTTCTCGTTCGCGGTTCGGGCGAGTACGATCCGGACTTAGAGAAGCTGAAAGCAAGGCAGCAGAAGCGGCGGGTTCAGTCGGGCCACTCTTGTGCACAAGACCCGGGTAGGGAAAGGTCTTAAAGGGTATATCTGGGCGACTGAGGACAGCGGTATTTGCTGCAGGAATTGCCGCGGGACGGGGCGCACCGAAACGCCCAGGTAACTCTATGTACAGACCATGGTAAGAAAAGAGACCTTAAAGTATGGCCTTTGTGGTTGTGACGTACGAAAGTACGGAGAATTGGCAATATATGAAATAAAGCAAATGTCAATGGAAAACAACCTATGTCAGAAGGGCTAGTAGCTAAAGGGCTACTGAGGGTGAACTTCGTAACTAAGTTATGGCCAGACGTCCAGAAAAATATTAAAAAGCTCGAGGAGTTGTTGCGTGAAGCTCAAAGTGTCTGTGAAACACGGTGTCTGTGTGTGTGTGCGTGTGTGCGTGAGAGAGAGAGAGAGAAAGAGAGAAAGAGCTGTACAGCTAGTAGAAAGTTTAACCCTTTGTGATTCGGTTTGAATGCACATTTGTTTGTTGGTGATTGAATGCTTGAGCTTTGTTCCTTGGAGCTTGAGATCCGGGACTGTTTTGAATATGATTTCTACTATGGAAATTTTAATATGATTTCTTTTAAGGTTAAGGACGTTAAAGATTATAAAATAAAATGTAAACTCCTGTTATTTTTACAGGTCATGACTGCCTTGCTATCAGTTTCTAACTAATCACTTTTATCCTTGTGTAAAAGTGATTTATGGAGAACAGTTGAAGTTAAAAAAAAACATATAATTGGTCAGATTAATCAGACGAGTAAGGTGTCTAGTCAGGACCCTGAAGCGGGTGCGGAAGAAAGTGACACCGGACCTCGTTAAGATTAATTAAATTAGCAACAATGGGAGGCACGGGGAGGTGCCTGTGTAACGGTCGATTTGTAAGTAACGTTTAAGGGTTTATATCCCGCCCGACAGTTGAGTAATTGGGAGAATGTTGAGTAATTGGTAACACAACTCCCGGATGCGGGAAAAAGATAAGGCTACAATGATAAACTATTGTTGTTTCATTTGGACTAGAGAAAGTATTAAGGCACCTGGATTTTTTGGCCCAAATATTGGTCCGATTAGGATTGGCTGTGTCAAGATCTTAATATATATGTCAATCGAAAAGAACTGTACAGTCAAAAAAGGTCCGATTGTGCGGCTTGTTGGGTAGGGTGCGCTGGAGTAAAATTATGTCCCATGAATACGGAGGAATCACGGAAAGTCCAGAAAAAGAATGAACAAGGGAAGCCACGATGCGATCCCTTAACGTGTTTGCCGCCCCCATATACTACACCCCGGAACAAGCCTACAGCTCCCGAAGTAGAACCGAGTCCAGACACAGAAAGAGGAACGGACTCTGAACTAAAAGACACAGAACCTAGGGGGCACAGAATCACTCGATCCACCACACGTAAAGGAGGGGCGGAGATAATGGAAAATGCAAAATTATGACCCTTAAGAGAGGTTCCGATTGGGGAATGTACAATCGGATATGTAAACACTCATTTAAACAGCAGCGAATTAAGGGTCTTTCAAAAGGAACTGAAAAGTTTAACAGAGGATCAGGTTGGACTAGCCGAACAATTAGATCAATTCCTAGGGCCTAATTTATATGCCTGGGGAGGACTGATGGCAATTTTAGGAACGTTATTTTCAGGGAAAGAACGAGGTATGATTAGGAGAGCGGCTTTATAGGAATGGGAAAAGAAGCACACAGTTGGGGAAGAAGGGGCTCCAGCAGAACAGAAATTCCCAAATGTTGACCCTCATTAGGAAAATAATGACAGAGAAGATAGGGAGTCAATGCGGGATCTACGAGAAATGGTAATATTATGAATTAAAGAGGTGGCACCGAGATCACAAAACGTTGTTAATGCCTTTCAAGTACGACAAGAGAAGGATGAAATCGCTTGTGCATTTCTTAAAAGGCTCAAGGAGGCCACAAGAAAGTTTTGGGGAATGGATCCCGATAATCCGATAGCACAGGAACTCTTAAATGTCCAGTTTGTAACTAAATCATGGCCGGACATACCAAAGAAATTACATAACTTAGGTGGATGGAGTGAAAGAAACAGATGGAAGAAGTGTTATGTGCGGCACCGAAAGTCTATTTCAAAAGGGGAGACGAGAAGGTGAAAAAGAAATCCAAAATGATGGTGGAGGCAGTAGAAGAAATAACAAAAAGGAGACTGTGATCAAGGGATAATAGGAAGGATAGGGGAGGACACGAAAGACAAAGGTCGGACATCTTGGGAAGGAGGCAACAGACAGGGTGTCATCATTGCGGGAAAGTTGGGCATTTTAAATGGGAATGCCCCGAATTAGCACGAGAAATGGAAGCCGATTCCGTAATGACCTTAGATGAAGATTAGGGGATTCCGGGTTTCCATCCTCCTGAGACCCACTGGGAGCCCTTGATAAATTTAAAGGTGGAACCTGAAGGAGAGGAGGCAGTATTTTTGGTGGACACGGGAGCGGACGATCATCCATAAGTTTTAGACCTTCTGGTATTAAACTGACTAACAAGAATCTCTGGGTTTCCGGAGTATAAGGCGAGGAGTTCTTCGTGTCTATTTTTGAACCGACCCTAACTAGAAGAAATGATGAGGAAGTGATAGGACAATTACTATATATTCCTGACATTGGAAGTAATCTATTAGGTAGGGATTTGATTATATTGCTGGGCTTAAAGGTTGGGGTGGAGGATAGTGCAGTAACTAAGACATCCCAAGGAAGATCGGTCCTCCCAGATGGAAGGGAGTTATTAAGTAAACCAGTCATGAGAAACATCCTAACCACCTTGCATCAAGGCAGCCATTGGTGCCCACAAGCTATGTGTGACATTGTGTTAAGGAAGTATGGGTGTAAAGGGATATACACATTAGCCAAGCAGGTATGCGCAAGATGCCCAACTTGTCAAAAGATTAATAAGAAAGTAACGGGGTGGGGTGGGGGCGGTAAGAGGTGGAAGAAACCCTAGGGTAAGTCCTTTTCAAAGAATACAGGTGGATTACACAGAATTACCCCCAGTAGGGAAACAAAAGTACTTATAAGAGCTAATGGATCACCTAACTAGGTGGGTGGAGGCATTTCCAATGTCCTCAGCTACCTCGAAGGGAGTAGTGAAAACTCTTTTAGAACATATAATTGCTCGATATGGAGTGGAGGAATGTATAGATTCATACGAAGATAGCCATTTTACCTCTGAGATCCTACAAGAGGTAATGGTGGGATTAGAAATCTCTTAGGAATTCCACACTCCTTGGCACCTGCCTTCCTCTGGACTCATGAAACGAATGAATCAAACCTGAAAGAAGCAATTGTCTAAGCTAGTCCTAGAGACTAGTTTACCATTGGCAAAATGGTAAAAACCATGACTGCAGATGCTGGAAACCAGATTCTGAATGAGTGGTGCTGGAAGAGCACAGCAGTTCAGACAACATCCAAGGAGCAGCGAAATCGACGTTTCGGGTAAATGCCCTTCATCCTGACGTCGATTTCGCTGCGTCTTGGATGCTGCCTGAACTGCTGTACTCTTCCAGCACCACGAATCCAGAACCATGGACAAAATGTTTACCTATCGCGTTTCTACGCATTAAGACTGCGCCGAGGCGTGATATCGGCCTTTCTCCTTATGAAATGATGTTTGGATTACTTTTCTTGGGTGGAAGAGGGGAATTACCAACTGTAGAGTTCAATGATAAGTTTTTAAAGTACTATATTGTGGCTCTCGTCTCTTCTTTGTCTGTCCTTAGGAAGAAGGGTCTTTTGACCCAGACACATCCACTTGGATTCGCCGTACATCGAATACAACCGGTTGACTGAGTCCTGATCAAAACCTGGAAAGATACCAAACTACACCCAAGCTGTGCGGGACTGTTCCTAAACCCCCTGACGACTGAAACAGCCATCCGAAATTCTGAAAAAGGATGGAGTCATCACACTCATGTTCAGTGCCCCGTGGACGCTCCTTCCACTTCGACAGAGTGGCAAGCTCATCCTACTGACGACTCTCTGAAAGTCAAGCTGAGCAAAAAGAATGGACTGAGATAAGGGACTATTAAGTATTAGTTAAAAATAACTGTCTCCCAAAACAATTGTAAGTGTTGCATGGACTCACTCCACCCTGGGATACAAAGGGTTAGGGAATAGACAAATAGGGTTGTGAACTGAAATAAGTGATCAGCTTTATATTGTCACGATAATATTGGCGCGAGCTGCCAAAGGGGGTGGGAAATATCATTTTACCACTTTATGTCAGAATTATGCTGAACTAAAGGGGCATACCGATTGTTGGGTATGCGCGGAGATCCCACACCATGGTGAATCCGGAATTCCTCTCACGGTAGTACCACTTAAAAAAGAAGTGTACGATGCACAACAATTTGACTCGCGCTCAAACAATACAAAATGGAGATCTGACAGGGATAATTAAAACTTTGCAAGATGGTTCCGTCGACCAGCCCCGAAAACACTGGGTACTATCGATGGCCTGAGAGTTTCGCCCTCGAAAGGAGCAGTAATAACCACTTTTTTTCTGTAATCAGAATGATGTCGCACCCTTCCGATTAGGAAAATCATCTTGTGTCTGCACCAGCCAAGCCACTGCCACAACCACTCCCCAAGTGTTGAATGGGACATATTGGGTGGGTTGCTTAAAGGCCTACACATTTAACCCCGGCGAGAAGTACGTTTGGAGTCGCGGATGTAACGGCAATGGGTGCTGGGACCATCCAGTTCAGACACTACCTCAAAACCAGAAAGTATGGTGTGGCTGCTGCTACCTTGCCTATAAAATTCCCCACTTGAGGCTGTTAAAGAGAGCCCCAAAAATACCTCGGAATAAACAGGGAGGAAGGTGAGTAACCCGGAAAGTAACCGAAAGAGATTTTGAAGCGCTTCACAGGAGGCTCCCAAGCACTGAGGATGTCACCTAGACAGGGGACGAAACGTTTGCAACAAAAATTTCCAGCTCGGCGAACAGAACCACAACAAATCATCAGATGCTTTTCCAATCAGCAGGTGATATTCAACAAAGTGAAAGTCAAAGAATGCTTCTAGCGTTCGAGGGACGAACAACAAAAATGTAAAACGTAAAATTGTGAACCTCATCGCCAATAGGCTTAAGAGGGCGGAACAGAAGAAAACGGATTAAACGAGACTTAATAAGTGAAGAAACAACAGTTCTTAAAAAAAAAACAAAAAGGGGGAATTGTGGGAGATTAGAAATGTAGTTTCTGCACGTGGTGGGGGTGTGTTGCGGGGGTGAGACATTATACAAACGGTCGCGGAATTCTTGTAGCATGTAGCATACTTAAGGCTTAGACTTTAATGAACATAGAGGGTCGATGAAAGAAAATAGTTTTAAGCTGGGAAATAACTTTAAAGTGTTGTCGTTGACCACAAAAAGAAGCAGCAGGGGCATTTCACAATAAAGCTTCTAGTATGATAAGAGAAACTGGATAAAAGTACAAGCTGTAACAAACAAGGAACAAAAAATGCAGACATACAAGGACAGCAGGATGGCCAGATAAGAAAATAACTAGAGAGAAAAATAACAAGCGAGCTAATCGGCTTATGATGGGATGGGAAAAGGGAGGTGTGATTCCGCAACTTGTAAACTGAATAAGAAAGCTAACATGTCCTGTTTTCGCGCGCATATCTGCTTGATTGCAAATGCGTCCGGTACTTGCAAGGTTGCAATAAATGTTCTTGTTTCCAAGGCTTTTATTCAGTCTGATTTATGAGTGAGTTCTGTATCTCACAGATTAAATGTGCAGATTCAATGGGACGAACGGTCTTTGTCTGCAGTGAAGGGATTCCATCAGTTCTTTCCCTCCGAGGTTTTGTTGTTTGTATATATTTTTATCTTCATTTTTTAACATCGATCCGAAAATGTGACTTGCAGATCTTCACACAAGATTCTAGCTTTAACCAAATGAACAAATGAAACAAGTTTAGGAATTGTAAATTGTTCATTTCATTCCCAAACGGGTGTTACTTAAACATTTGCTTCCATGATCAATATGATATTTTACAGGAAGGACGGTGCTGTATGAGTCAGGGTGGGGAAGGAACGCAGCTCCCGGAGAGACACAGTGTCCGTGAAAGTGAAAACACGTTTGTTCTGGAAACCGTACCCTGTGCCCGTGTTGAAATGCAAGCCATTTGATAGATATGTTCCAAACTGAAATGCTTACTGGAAGCAGTAAGCGGTGGAAGGTATACATTCTGTTCCACTTTCAACAATATGCAATCACACTGAACTCCACACCTTGCCACCACAATGCAGGACATTTTCTCTCGCAACCCCCGGTCCAGAATTCCATGCATCCAAGCAACTGCCCATACTGCACCATTCCATAAAATCACAGAAGGTGTGGCTTGACCACCTGGTAGGGCTCCATCTGGAGTATTGCATGCAATTCTAGTCACTAAATTTTGGAAAGATGCGAAAATTTTGGAAAGGGTTCAAAGGAGATGTACTGGGATGTTGACTGGTGTGGATCGAAGGTCTTACCAGCAAAGTCTGAGGAACCTGAGGTTGTTTTCGTCGGAGAGAAGAAGGTTGACAGGTGAATTAATCGAGACTTATATGATTATCAAAAGGTTAGGTAGAGTGGACAGTCAGAGCCTTTTTCCTCGGACGGTGACGGCCAACACGAAGAGGCACAGCATTAAATTGGATGGCGAGTGATTTAAGACAGATAACTGTACGGGCGTGGATTAGCTTGCCGGCAACAATCCGGCATCATAGACTCGCTGAGTATATGGACATTGCAATGTGCATTGGACATACATATGGTTAATAATGTAACAGTGAAGGTTAGATGGGCATCACATTTTTATTCACAGGTCAGTGCAAGATCGACGGCCGAAGGGCCTGCACTGCACTGTAATGTTCTATCTCCTAAGCAATAAGATCTGCTGGGATACGATATCTCTCCTCACTGTGTAACTTTTCAGAGACACCTATCAGTGCTTTGTCTGCACTTCATTCAGTCCAGGCAACTGTTCTTCCTCCTCAGAATGTTATCTCTCCACAATGGGGAGTGAAACACAGAGTCAGTGACAAAGCTGAGATCGCCTACGTTCTGTATGGAACAAACAAAGGTTATCCTGATCTTCCAGTCTCCTGTCACTTGAATGTTGCACTGTGTTCCAAAGGCACGATTTCAAACTCCGGTCTGCTGCAGTGATACTTGAACGCACAGCCCAAGCTGGAAGAATCGCACCTCATTTTTTACTGTCAGACTATGCAGTCTTCAGGACCCAGCAGCGAGTTCAATCATTTCAGAACACGTCCACTTCTTCCAGATTCTTTCACCATCCACACGTCCCATTAGTTCCAAAGATGGATCATTGTACTGGAAACATAACTCTCCTTTCTCTCCACAGATTTCCAATAGCGAATGATTTTGTTCATACGTTTTGGCTTTTCTTCAGAGAACGTTTTTCCACTGTAGGCTGCAGGAAGCGTCTGATCGCAGGAGATGGTGTTCATGGGAGATGATAAGAACGACAATGGCTGGACCATTTCGGTTGTGAAGGTAGACAAGCCAAGCTGGCGCTGATTATGTAAGTGCAGAGAAGGCTGTCTGAGAAACTGATAAACATGCACATATTATGAAGAGGACAGATATGTCTGACAGAAATGAGCTTGTTTTTCGGAAGTAAAAATAACCAGTGGCACAGATGAAAAGCAATAGACAAGGGATTAAGAGGAGATTTAGGATAAATGTTTTCACCCAGACAGTGTTGTTTGTCTGGAATTCACTATATGAAAATGTGGTAAAGCAAAGTGTCAGCAGAACACTTCACCAGTATATAGCCAAACATTTGAATACCCAGAGCACACTTGGATAAGCAGCAGGTACTGGAAATTGTGACGAAGGCAGACGAACGTGAATTGGGAGTCCCGAGTCCATGGTAAACCTGTGTCCTTAGGCACATCAGCCTGTGCGGCTATGTGGCGCAATGGTCAGCGCGTTGGCGTTTTATGTGGTTATTGAAGCTTTTGAAAAAAAGGTCGTGTGTTCGAATTCCACCAGAGTCGAGTTTGGTTTGAAACGTGATCAGAGCAGACTCAGCTGCTCCTCTGCAATGCGTGCAGAATCCCAACTGTCTTGAAACGGGAAAAATTTACTTTTCACAAATGAACAATGTCGATGTCTGTTGAAGGTAGAGCTCGATAAATATTTGTTAGCCAATAGGCAACACGGTGATGTTGATAGGCTGAGAAAAGACATTAATATTCTGGCTCAGCCATGAGGAATTTGAATGGCCGGGCCGGGAGGCGTGGCCTCCTCATATTCCTCCTGTCTGTGCTGTTTCTGGCCCAGGTTTTTAAACACTAACAGAATGAGGACAGTGTGAATCTACATCATCAGTGGCACGGTGGCTCAGTGATTAGCTGAAACTTTATTGCTGGAACAGCACAGCAGGTCAGGCAGCATCTAGGGAACAGAAGATTCGACGTTTCGGGCACATGCCCTTTCAGGCTCAGTGATTAGTACTGGTGCCCCACAGCAACAGTGCTCCAGATTCGATTCCAACCTTGGGTACTGTCTGGCTGGAGTATGCACGTTCTCCCCGTGTCTGCGTGGGTTTGCTCTGGGTACTCCTGTTTCCTCCCGCAATCCAAAAATGAGCAGGTCATGTTCATTGGTCATGCAAAATTGCCCGCAGTGTTAGATGCATTAGTCAAAGGGAAATGTGTCTGGGCGGGTTACTCTTCGGAGGTGTGGACCGCTTGGGCCGAAGACCCTGTTTTCGCACTGTAGGGAATATAAGCTAATCTAACCTGAAATTCAATTTGCCCCTGCATAACGTTGCTCCATCTCTACTATTTATACAAACCATGCCACGTGCCCTTGAATGTAGTAATGCTGAAGATTTTTGACGTCGTGTGCAATGTGGGTCACTGTGTCGTATGAACTGTCCAAAGGAAGTTGGAGAAGTGTCAGTGAATTGAATTCTGAGACGAGTTGAATCCGATGGAAGGAGAATCCCATGACAGTGGCGATATAAAAGTGTCCGTGATCAACCCAGGAAGGCACGGTAAACTTATATTCAGTAACATCTGTTTTTCACCAGTTTTCTCTGTCTTTTTCCTGAACCTGATCCATTCTCATTACAACCACCTCTTAGCTGATTTTCATTTTAGATCCACAGCAAATAAATTGAGTAATTGGATTTATGGCCTCAGTGGCTAGATCAGGAGCCGTTGGTCGTCCTCTTTTGCCAGCTCCAGTGGGAAAATTAATCAAGTTGCCGTGCTTCTATAACAGATTAGAAGTGTGTGAGCTGCCGAAGTTGCGAGATTGATCCTCGCCAGGCGCTCATTTCACTGATAGTGACCAGGGATTGCAACATCAGGCTGAAGAATAGTTCGAGGACCGAATATTACTGTGCAATAAAGGGTCTTTGGCCCTTGATGTTGAAAGGAACCTGCGATATTAATCAGAAGTCCAGCTTAACGATGTTTCATCATTGTAACTCAAAAGATTATCCCCTGATCATTTAAAAGCCCTGAAAGTTAATGAGTCTATGACTGTTGAATGCAAGGCGTTCTCCACCTTTCCTACTCACTGAGAAAAGAACCTACCTCGCCATCTACCAGTCTCAACTTTAAACTGTGTGCCCTTCTTCCAACCATGACCATTTGAAGAATAAAGTCCTTCACTGTCCACCTGAACCAAACCCCTGATCATCTTGTATGTATCTATTAAATCACTTCCCAAACTTCGTATCTCTCTCATAAGCAACCTCAAGTCACTCAGTCTTTCCTCATAAGACGTTCTCTCCATACAAGACAGCATCGTAGTAAATCTCCTTTGCACACTTTCAAATGCTTGAACATCCATCCTATGATGTGGCGACCGGAACTGTACGCAACTTCACAAGTGCAGCAACGCCAGCGAATTTCTGGAGTGCAACATGAACTCATGGCTGTGAAACTCAATCCTTCTCCCAATAAATCCAACATAACGTGCTCCTTCCCAACAAACCTATCAACATGGGTGATAACTTTCAGAGTTTTATGCACATTAGCACCAAAATCTCTCTGCTCAACTAAACTTCCAAGAATATGAGTTTTAGCCCAAATATTTTTCATCTTGTTGTTCCTTCCAAAGTGAATGACTCCACATGTTCCCACATTAATCTCTGTTTGCGACCTCTGAGCTCAGCTCTGCACATTGTACATGTCCCACTGCAACCTGCAGCAGCATTTGACACAGTTGACAACTCCATCGAGCTTCAAGCCATTGGCAAATTTACGGACCTATCATTCCATGCCCTAATCCAGGTTATTTATACAAATGTGAACTGTAGTAGAGCAACGAAAAAGCTTCTGGTTTACCATTAGTCTCTGAACTCCAGGACGAAGGTTTCCCATCAATTAACCACTCTGTCTTCTTTCAGGTGGCCATTTTTTGATCCAAACAGCTAAATAGCTATCAATCCTATGCCTGCATAATTTATGCAATAGCCTACCGTGGGGAATATTATCAATGCCTTCGTGAAAACCATATCCACCATTTCATTCGCTTCACCCGCATCCACCTATTTGCTCACATTCTCAATGAGCTCCATAAGGTTTGTGAAGCACAAACTACTCTTCACAAAATCGAATTGACTATCCCGAATCCACTTCTTCCGTATTAGATAATCATAAATCCTATCTCTCACAATCTTTTCCAAAACGTCATCTTCAACGAAACTAAGACTCATTGTTTTACAATTACCAGAGATTGCTCTACTCCTCATGTTGTAGAAGGGGACAAGATTTGCTAAATTTGATTCTTCTCGTGCTAATCACATAGACACGGACGACACAAAGTTCATAGTTAAAAGTACAGCACTCTCCACCCACGATTCCCAGAGAATCCGAGGATAAATCCCATCAAGCCCAAGGGACAGGTCTATTTTCACATTTTCAAGAATTGCCCAAACAAGCTACCTATGACCATCAATTTCATATATTCCAATAGGTTGCATCTCAATATTCTCCATGACATCATTGTCTAATCTCATTTGTGACACTGATGAAAAATATTCATTCAGCGCCTTACCTTTCCTCAGTCTGCACGGACAACCTCCCACTACGATTACTGACAGGTTCTAATCATATGCTAGTCATTCAATTGTTCCTGAAATGCCAACAAAAGGCTTCAGGGTTTTCCTCCATCCTGCCATCCAAAGACTTCTCGAATCCCCTCCTAGATCGACTTAGCTCTCTCTTTAGGTCCTTCCTGGCTCATTTCTAATTCTCAAGCACCCGATCTGAGCCTGAATATATCATCTTTACATCATCCTCCTTCTCCCTCTTGACAAGAGATTCAACATTTTCAGTAGACACAGCTCCCTGACACGACCACATATTCCCTGCATGATGCATACATACTTATCAAGGGCATGCAGTCGCTCCTTCATGAGCAAGCTCCAGACTTCAGTTGTACCCAACACCTGCAGTTAATTTCTCCATTGTATGCATCCTAACTCTTGCCTAATCACCTTTCTCCCAGCAATATCTCTTACCCTACAATATAAACCTATTCCTATCACAAAAGTGCTCACTTCCCTCCAAATCGAAAACATGGCTTGCATCATTATCCAGTACCAAATCCAATGTGGCTTTACTTTTTGTTGGCCTGTCTATATTCTGTGTCAGGAAACCCTCCTGCACACATTGGACAAAAAATCACTGATCAGATTTACTCAAACTATAAATTTTCCAATCAATATGTGGACAGTTAAGTTCGTCAGAACAACTACCCCGTTATTTTCGCTCCTATCCAGAATCATCTTTGCGATCTTTTATTCTATATCTCTGGAACGTTTCAGTGGGCTATTGGAAATTCCATTCGCCGGATCTCTCCTTTACTGAGTCTGATATCAGACCATTCTAGCTCAGTAGACTCTGTAGAGTGCTCATTAAATATCCTTTCTGCTACCGTAATACTGTCCTTGGTTAATCTTGTCACACCTCACCCTCTTTCACCACCTTGCTTGCTCTTACTGAAAAATCGAGACTGCGGCACCAGGAACACCCAGTCCATTCATTGCTCTATTCATTTCTCTTTAATGGCCACAACTTCGAAATCCCAGTTAACTACCCATGCTATAAGTTATCCTGCATTATTCCAGATGATCCTGTCGTTGAAGTAAACACCCTTCAAACTATCTTCATCCTTGCCAGTACACTCTTGCAAACCTGAAAACATAATTATGTCCTCACAACTCAAAACCTCGTGTACAATTGAGCTAAAATTCAGGTTCCCATTCGGCTGCTGAATGCGTTTCCTAAAGAGCATTAACAAATTATCCCCGCCCCCACCCCGCAGGATATTAGTTATCCTGTGGTTCAGGTGAAAACCATCCTATTTGTAGAGGTATCACCTACTCCAGAAACAGACAAAATTGTCCAGGTGTCCGAATCCGTCCCCCCTGCACCATCCCAGTAGCCACATTTTCAAAAGCTCTGTCTGTATTCTTCATCTTTGTAGGATGTGTCAGAGGTAACAAATCAGTGAGAACAACTGTTAGATCTGGATCGAAGATGTCACTCTAGCTCCCTGAATTTCTGCCTTCCATCCACATGCCTTTTCTTATCTGTGTTGTTGGTGCATATGTGGACCATGACTTGGGTCTGTTCCCGCCCTCTTAAGGATAGCAAAAACACGATGCGAGACATCAGAAACTGTGTGAGCTGGGAGGCAATACACCAAACGTACGCGTGTCCCATACCCGCTGAAACTGCAATCTATTCCCCTCAATATGAAGTCTCCAAAAATAATGGTCTCATTCTCTCTCCCCTTCCGTTCTGAGCAAAAGTGACAATCTCTGTGCGAGAGATCTGTACCCCATGTTTAACCCCTGGTAAGTGACTCCCCCTCAAAAATATCAATAACAGTATGCGTGTAACAGAGAAGCACGGCCACTGTCCAGCAGTTCCCTTTTCGATTCCCAACTGACACCCATCGATCTTTTCTTGTACCTGAGGTGTTACCGACTGCTTATAATTCATCTCATTTACCTCCTCAGTCTCCCGAATGATCCAATGTCTACCATCTTTTCCCGTACACACTTTCCAAGGAACTAGGTCTGGGTGCAGTTCCCGCTGATGCAGATATCTGGGTCACTATTAGTGACTCTTACTTCCCGCATTCTACAGGTAGATCATTCAATTGCCTGACCATCCATTTCCAACCATTTCAATTCTTACAAACACACACACACACAAACGCACATATTTACACACACAAACACACGCACACACAAAAATATAAATGGGTGCATGCATGTATCCCTGTATGTGCGTGCATATGTATTTAAACGTTGCAAAACTACGTTGAATAAAACAGTTTTTACTCTAAAAATCTAACTTCTGATTTTGTGGAGTCTTCTGTACATGGGAAATGCCTCTGTTACTTACGAACAGTCAGAAATACTCCCCAGGAGAATATCCACCTCTCGACAGAGATACCGAGATGACGTTTGAGATGGATTCGCTTTCTCATAACGCTGATCCTGCACTGTGTCATACTGTGGAGAAAGTGAGAACTGTAGATGCTGGAGACGAGAGTGGAAAGGTGTGGTGCTGGAAAAATACAGCAGGCCAGACAGCATCCAAGAAGCAGGAGAATCGACGTTTCGGGCATCAGCCCTTCCCTTCTTCCAGCACCACACTTTTCAACTGTGTTATACTGTGGAAATGACGCGGAGCATTTTTCATATTGTTGCAAATGCTGTATACTCATACCGGTTATTAAAACAATGCAAAAAGAATGATGCTTATCTCATTGGACATTTTGAATGTTGTCAGAAAAACTCCAATCGAAATGATAAAGTTATTTTAAATTACTGCTGTGAAGTTTAGAGAATTCAAACAGGAATATGTTTCTAGTCTTTTCACTGGATATTTTGGAGGAAGACGAGTGTGCAGCAAATGTTCAAATGAAAACAAAAAGGTGTTTGATATCGACAGATCAGTACAAACTCACTATGGTATAATTTCCTTTGATTCTCGCCATCGTCTAATGGATTAGGCGAGTGGGTTTATCAGGATCAGAATGGTAAACTGAGACATTGCGAGAATTAATCCCACACTGTTGGTATCACTTTGTAGCGTAACCAGTTTTGCAACGGACTGAACTAACCAGCTTTCCTGAAATGTTGAGCTAACACAAACAGTTCAGTTCTTACAGAATTTATAGAAGTTGATTAGATCAAGCTGCAAAACCGTTCCTAACAATTGGATATTTTCACACTTAGTCGTAATCAATTGTAGGTGTGATACAATTTCTTTCCAATTAACCTTAGCAAATTAGAGAGTGTGCACTTAACACAACCCCATCCGCACAGCGCAGACTCTCTAAATTCATTCTTTGTGTGTCTATTCGCACCTTTATAAATATTTTAGAATTAGCTATTGAAACTACTTTTCTCTGAAAAAACAATCATTTCCGATTTCAATAACTGTAGAATGAAAACAAAACAAGCCGTGCTCCAAATCTTTCTTTATAATCCATCACTGGTTTTGAAATTCTAAACTTTAGTTATAGATTCATCTGCCCGTGGGAAATTCCTTCCTGTTTATTCTCACCAAATTCACATCATCTGGAAAACTTCCATCTGGACACAACTCTGTGTTTCACACCACTTGATCTATTGATTAATTCTACCACCCCATGAAACCCCGCCTTGCCTTTTCTAATGGCTTTATCCATTAGGACCTCAGTGGCTTCCTTTGCAATGTTTTTAACCATTTGGCTTCTTCTTCCTTCACTTTAGATTTAAAACCAGAGTCTGTTTACGTAAGCAAAGAGGTAAACCAGTAGCAGGCTGCCGTTGGAGGACAGGCCCAGCCATGAAGTATTGATACATGCTGAACGTATATCTCCTGAGGCAGCCTGGCTTCTGGTGTTCTTCCAACCCCTGCGTGTTTTCTTTGGATTCGCGTAGTTGTTTTGTCGCTACATAAGGAACAGGAGCATTAAGCCGCTTCCCTGTACTTTTCCTCCCCCACTGTTTCCCCATTGCTCTATGGCTTCTACTGTGTCACGTTGTTCTTCCTGCCAAACGGGAACATTCTTCGCATCAGTTGCTTGTTTCCTCATGTTTCTCGAAGGGTAAACACAGAAGTGGAAATCCAAACTCAAACAGATTATCCCTGGAGAGAATGGCTTCACGCTTTTTCATCAGAAATAACTGTGAGAAAGCACATTCGGCAGTTTGCTGCAGTATATGTGAGAAAATGCAGCAAGGCCCCCGTGGGATTTCTCATAACCACTGGCAAACAAGACGAGAGCTCCAATCACTGAGCTGTGGATCCATGCGAGAATGTGTTGCTTTTATACTGACAAGAAAATGATGGCCTCGAGTAAAACAAACTCCATGACCCGAGGTTTGTGATGCAACCAGAGTTTTTTGGTTTACTCGTCTGTTTGAATCCTCCTTGCTTGATCACTTGTTTCTTATAACACGTCGTCCGCTTCCCAATATCTCGTTCTGCGACTGCAATCAAAATTTGCTTAAACTCCTTTCAGAGGAAAAGCTTTGAAGTTTCCATATATGAAAGGCATGATGCAGGATTGATACAATTTACTGCCGTTGATTTCAACTCGTATCACAGATTTTCTACATCACTTGGTGAGTTACTCCTTTTCTAAAGGCATTCTACGATCTCCTGAGTGAAGAGATTTCATGCTTTATGGTCTTGATACATGAAATCTCGGGCGCCAGACATGAAACAGTTAAAATTGACCGTGATCAAAAGGTTGGAATTCGAGGGAAGGTAGATATCTGAGAGAGTTTTTTAAGAAAAAGAAATAAAATCTTGGTGTGGTTCGCTGGCTGGTTTGGCATTTATTGACCATCTCTAATTGTTCTTGAGTGGGCTGTAGGACATTGCAACGATAAAGTGAGCGGAGACAGTTTAAACATTTGAATAAAATGACGAAAATTTTGATAAGTAGCAGAGCAGTGATCGGTGAAGTACCCCTGTTGCGAATACTCCTACGTGCAGCAGAGTTGTTCAAAAATCTCAGGATTGCAACATTGGGTGAACAATCGACAACCCCTTCACTTCCACCATGTGAGAGCCCGTGTGGAAAGATAAAGCTGCGATGGCAGCAGCACATGGTTGGGAAAATGGGCGGTGGTAAAAACTTATTTCAAATAAGTTACAATAAAACACTGAACAAAGATCAAGTACACGCATGAATAGAGGCAGAGGATGTTTGACCAGAGTAGAGAGGGAATGTGACAGGACGGATCGAAAAGAGTTTGAGCTGCAGATGAGCAAAGATATCGAAGAGCCGTATGATGTTAATGAGGTGAAGTATGTCTCCATAGTCATGATGTAACTGGTTCAGACTCTGACAATTATCAAGGGGAAGGTTGAGTCAGTGGTGAGGCAATTTCTCCACCAATGTGGCCGATTCTGCATTCCAGCGCATCTCATCCACTTCCAGCAACTCCGCACTCAAGACCCACCCCTCCATCTATGAAAAAGACAGAATCCGCCGGTCATTACCTTCCACCCCACCAAATACTGTTGACATCATATCATCCTCCGCCATTTCCCAATATTCAAACGGACGCAATCAGCAGAGATGTATTTCCCTCCACGCCTCTAGCCGCTTTCTGTGAAGATCATTCCCTCCGTGACTCCCTTGTCAGGTCCACGTCACCCACCAAACCACCCTCCCCTCGAGGCATCTTCCCATTCCATCACAAGAATTGCAAATTCCACCCACACCTCCGCCTTCAACTCCGTCCAAAGACTCAAAGGATTCCTCCACACCCATCAGAGTTTATCCTGCATTTCCACACATGACCTTTACTCTATCCGTTGCTTCCAAGGCAGTCTTCCCTACATTTGGGAGACAGAGTGCCTTATTGCAGAGCGCTTCAGAGAACATCTCTGGGGCACCCACACCAAATGACATCTCTGCCCTGTGGCCGAACACTTCAACTCTCCCACCCACTCAGACAAGTACATGCAGATCCTGGGCATCCACCATCGCTCCACATTTATCACCCGACTCCAGGAGGAAGAAGGCCTCATCTTTCACATAGGAACCCTCCAACCACACGGCAGCAATGTGGACTTCAATATATTTCTCATTTTCCTCCTCCCATCTTATCCCAGTTCTAATGTTCCAAGTTGGCACCGATCTCATGATCTTTCCTATCTGTCCCGCTTCCTTCTCGTTGATCTGCTCCACCCTGATCTCCGACCGATCACCATTACCACCACTTCAACCCGCCTATCACACTCTTAGCTACCAGACCTCCTCCTATTTTTCTCTCGACCGCCTTGGCTCACGAGCCTCATTTCAAATGATGGGCTCTTGCTTAAAACGTCGATTCCACTGCTCCTCGGATGCTGGCTGTCCTGCTGTGCTTTACCAAGACCACACTCTCTACTCAGTGGCGAGACAGTGGATTTGTGTTGGGGATTGAAGACAGAGGCCTCACCTTCCATGATTCAGTTAGAGGAAATGTCTGCTCCAACGGACAGGATGTCAGACAACTCCGGACAGTGTTTGACCTCGAGTGAACAGGGAGTTGATAGTGTTCACATCCACCTGCTGACCTGCTCCTTCTCAGTAGTGGAGAGTGTGTTTATGAAAGATTCTGGCAGAATTCCAGTCAAATTGTTGGTGTCTAAACCCTTTAACTTCAATCCCTATCTTCAAGCACAATCCAGAGTCTTTGAGAGACTCTTTCTCACTCTCTTGATTTTTAAAAATACACAACATCAATTTCGGAGCATATTAGAAGGGGAAGCTTTAAAGAAAGAATTATCACTCCACCATGATCTGGTCAAATCACGCATTTTATCCCAAATTGAACTTGATCAGAGGTAGAACATGGAATGAAAAGGCTCCAGTTACAGTAGGAAAGAATCGTTCACTTGTTGTGTGTGTGGACAAGACTTCTGCTATCTTCAGAGCTCACAAACTACAACTGCGGTCATATTTAGGTGAGACTGTAGACATGTGAGGATTCATTTCTACATCTGAGCTTGAACCCAATGAAAGCAATTATATCAGGAACAAGCTCTCTGTGTGTGAAGGCATACACTCATTCTCTGACCTGCTGCGACCCCTGCTTGATCACAATGAGGAGAAATCATCTCAATGTCTGGATTGCGTAAAATGGTTTAGAACGTCCGTTGATTGGATTATCCAACACAATGCTCATACTACTGACAAACCCTTTATGTGTCCAGATTTTGGAAAATATTATCAGACCTCTGTGCAGTTAATGCATGGGAAATGTGCTCACACGAATGAAAGTCCTTTAAAACGTACTCACCCGAAGGACAGACATCTTTAATTCCACAACTGTAGAACGTGCTGCAAATATCCGAACGACGTGAAGACCCATCATCATTATTAACAGGTCTTTTCAACTCTCAGAGTGGGAAGTGCTGCAAATGTTCCTGGGGCTGGCATGACATCAACGTGTTCACAAAGAAGAGACCTTTTAAACGCTCAAACTGTGGAAATCACTATACAAGAACCTTGGGATCGTTTTATCATGAACGTCTTCAGATTGAGGAGAGACCTCTCAAATATCTAATGTGTGGGATGTGCTCCCAGTCTCTGCAGGACTGAACTTCCATCGATATTTTCACAAGATGAGAGAGATTTCAACGGTTTTCATTGTGGGACGACGTTCATGCTATTATCTCAACTCTTAGTAACCAGCGAATTTGCATTGGGCAGAACATATTTACCTGCTTCATTTGAGAAAAACTGTTAGCTCACTCATCGACCCTGCTGAGTGAGCAGAGAGATCCACTGGGGGAAGGAATTCACTCTCTCATCGAGCCTGCTGAGACAGCGCAAGTTCACATATCTCAACTGCGAATGGACTTTGTTTTTCATGACATTCAGGACTGAAAGCAATGTTTTAGTATTTTAGATAAATGTCAAACACATCAATTTTGGATTTAATAACGCATGAGAGGTCAACGTAAGGATGGGATTACGTAGTACTTGAAGCATCAGAATAGGTTCTCAAGGATAAATGTATTAGAATTTTATGAGGCGATAATGAGCAAGTGAGAAAACGTCTATTCTGTGAATGTGATCAGTTTGAATTTCCAGCAGGCATTTGTCAAGGTGCAGTATCGGAAGCTGCGAAATAAGAGTCTCTGGTATTAGGGGCAAAGTACTGGCATGGCTTGAGTTTTGGTTGACAGGCGGAAGGCAGACAGTTGGGTGAAGGGGACTTTTTCCAGAATTGCTGTTCCATTTGCAGAATACACAATGACAGGTGGAAGGACAGATCGTATTGAGCAGGCGGACAGGCTGCAGAATGACGTGGACGGGTTGAGTGCTTGGATAAAAAATGTTGCAGATAGAACACTATGTGAAAAAGAGTGAGGTCATAAAGTGATGGAATGATTAGAGGCCTCGACCATTTTGTGACGGGGAAAGGCTTCAGAGATCTATAGTTTAAAGGCACTTGAGAGATTTCGTTGAGTTTTCTCTTATGTTTAACATGCAGGTTCTGTTGGTTGTTAGGAGGGTAAATACAATGTCAGCATTCATTCACGCGAGTTAAAAACCAACCACAGAGGTTTGCAACAGACACGATAAGAGGCTCTCGTCAGATGTATTTGGCTAGCCGGGAGGAGCTTTTCGACCCATGTCTAACGGAAGATATATTATGAGTGGTGGATAGGAGCTTTACAGTGGCTGACTCAGTGGTGAGCACTGCTGTCTTCCAGCCTCAGCGACACTGGTTCAAGTTCATCTTCGGGCGATTGTCTGCACATGCACATTCTTTCCATGTCTGCCTGGGTTTCCTCAACATAGGAAAGATATGACGTCATTTGGCTATGGGAAATGCAGAGTTACAGGAATCGGGTAGAGGTGTGAGTTTGAGTAAAATGATCTTCGCATGGTTCATGTCTTCTTCGGCTGAATTGCCTGTTCCCACATTGTCGGGATTCTATTAGAACATCGTTGATCTCAGGGATGAAGAACTTGTCGTCTCAGAACTTATTTCCAGAAAAGAAATCTCAGTTTCCATGTAAACATGCGGTCTCAAGTCAATCTCTTGAACAATATAAGACGTGGAGGAGCGTTCTTCAAAGGAAATCATGAAGACAACGTGAGCATATTAGATCGCTTTAGCGCACAAAGTTAAGGATGATCGAAAGAGATTTTATAATTACATTCAGAGCTGGAGACCAAATAGGATCCCTGAAAGATGTAAGATCTCACATTTGTCTTGGACGTCAGCAGATGGGAGAGGTATTAAAAGTTCATTACGCTTTAGTTTATGCCATGGAGAGCAAAATGGCGATTACAAACATTGATGTTTTAAAAGTATTTCACATTGAAAAGAGGAAGTTCCGGAGGACTTGGAAAATATAAAGTTGGATATTTCTCTGGGATCTGATCTCGTACAACCAGTGCTTTGTGGGAAATCAGGAAAATAAACTGTTGGGCCCTAGTTAGAAATATTTGCATCATCTATTATTGCGAGTGATGCGCCGAATAATTTGGGGGCGGTTTTGTTGAGGAAGGGATGAATGGAGAAAACTGAAAACCATAGACCTGTGAGGCTGGCTAAGCTCGTGGCAAAGTTTTTGGAAACAATTCTGAATGATAGGATTTATAAGCATTTTGGGAGACGAGTAATGAATAGGGATAATCCGTATGGTTTTGTGCGATGTAATGTGTGTCTCACAAACATGGTTGGTTGTTTTGAGGACGTAACCAATAATATTGATGAGGACTGAATTGTCGGCATTGTTCAGTTGGATTTTAATAAATCCTTTTAAAAAGTTCCACATGGTCGTTTAATTTTTAAAGTTAGATCACATCGAATTCAAGGTGAGCTTTCAGAAAAGATATAAAATTAATTTAATGGTTGTTGGATGGAAACGGTGGTGGAGAGTCGTTCTCAGACTGGAAGACTTTGACAAGCTGCGTTCCACAGGGATAAATGCTGAGCCCACTTCCGTTTTACATTCATACAAATGATTTAGATTAAAATACAGAAAGCATGGTCAGTGAGTTTGCAGATGACATCAGGGTTGGTAGTAGAGTGGACAGTACAAAAGGTCATGTCAGATTTTTTTAAAAAGGGTTTATCGTCAGATCAGTTTCTCTCTGTCTTCGAAATTTAAAAGCGTGGGTGAAAAGGATCATTCGTCCACCGAGCATCGCAAGTCATCAGGCGTCCATATATTCCAGTCCCAGTTTGTAGCATTTGACGTGTTTTGATGTTTCCAGGGTAAATATCAATGATATTCTTTCTGTGATCTTAAATGACAGAACAATGGGACTGAAAATTCACATGGTCATACTGCGTTGTAACCCCTTTGAGGAACTTATTCTCATGTTCACTCACACAGGCAGACACACCAGCACATTCCAGACAGAGACTGAAGCCTCAGTTTTTGTGTTTCAAGTCTGTAAGTTTCACTGGAAAAGAAAGCTCCACGTGCAACACGAGCCAATTCCACAGAAAATGTGAACCGTTGCTGGGAGCTTGGGTATGAAATGGAAAGTGAGTTGAAATATTCCAACGCACTGCTCGTGTGTAACTTTAAATTTCCAAATTCCACCCAAACAGTCCCTGCGACTCCTGGCATCTGACAGGATACCGTTCAGCAGACATTTACCAGTAAAAACAACCGACACACGCAAATTCGAAGCACTTTCAAGTCTCGTCTCTTCCTGGTTTTGTCCCTGCCACACTTCCAACTTCCTCTGAACATCCAACTCCGTGCTCAATGAGCTGCTTGATACAAACAGAGACAGATAATGCAGGCAATCATTATCTCGAAAGCACAACTAAGTTTGGGACTGAGATATGATGCAGAGCTGGGCTGAGGAGTGGCAGATGGAGTTCAACCTGCCAAGTGTGAGGTTGTCCGTTTTGGAAAGACAAACAAGAATGCAGAATACAGGGTTAACGGTAGGGTTCTTAGTGAGGTGGAGGAACAGAGGGATCTTGGGGTCTATGTTCATAGATCTTTGAAAGTTGCCACTCAGGTGGATAGAGCTTGTAAGAAGGCCTATGGTGTATTAGCGTTCATTTTCAGCGGGATTGAATTCAAAAGTCGTGAAGTGATGTTGCAACTGTACAGGACTTTGGTTAGGCCACATTTGGAGTACTGTGTGCAGTTCTGGTCGCCTCACTTTAGGAAAGATGTGGAAGCTTTGGAGAGGGTGCAGAGAAGATTTACCAGGATGTTGCCTGGATTGGAGAATAGGTCGTGCGAGGATAGGTTGAGAGTGCGAGGCCTTTTCTCGTTGGAACGGTGAAGGATGAGTGTTATAAGATGATCAGAGGAATAGATAGAGTAGACAGTCAGAAATCTTTTCCCCGGGTGCAACAGAGTGTTGCAAGGGGACATAAATTTAAGGTGAATGGTGGAAAGTATAGGGGAGATGTCAGGGGTGTGTTCTTTACACAGCGAGTGGTGGGGGCATGGAAGGCGCTGCCTGCGGGAGTGGTAGAATCAGAATCTTTGGTTACCTTTAAGCGGCAATTGGATAGGTACATGGATGGGTGCTTAAGCTAGATCAAATGTTCGGCACAACATCGTGGGCCGAAGGGCCTGTTCTGTGCAGTAATTTACTATGTTCTATCTATGTTCTATAACCAGGAAATGTAAGACACAAGGGCTTGCACACGGCTGGAAAATGTGACACAACGATGTTATCATCTTGATTATCCTGTGGACTGATTCCAGGAATGTGCACCATACCAGTTATTACCAATGGAAATTTCCCAATGGATGCCGTGACTGACAGACAGATCAGGAGAGAGTTGTTCAAACCCTTCAACACTCCGGAACATTTTGCAAACAATTTCCTGTTACTTCACAAACTGAGATCCCCACAAATCGTCATGGTGATCACTAGCACAGAAAATGTGCTTTGGCCCATCAGGACAGCTCCAGTTCCACGTCATCCCCTCACTGTTCTGATCTGGTTTTGCAGCACTTGGCGCAGAAGTGCAAATGAAGTCAGTAATGGAAGTGTACAATTAAATGGGTCTCACTTCTTCTGAAAGATTCTGCTTGTTCTATCTTGAAAAGCGATGGTTCCAGATTCCCAACATTCCTAGTCTGGGTTATTTACGTTTTTACCGATTCAGTATTTCGAATCTCAAACATGAAAGCAAAGAACACACTCTCTTCCAGTTTAGTCGTGGATCTCAATTACAGTCAGCAAGATGTGAAACTGCACGAGAAAACCGTATTGTATTAAAACTCATCGCCTTACCCACTTGGCAGCAACTGCAGAAGCACACGATTGAACTGGTTTGCCAGTTCTCTCTCCCTGTGGAGCTGAGGGACAATGAACCATTGTTAGGTTTGTTTCCATTCAATCAGTACAGCTTCGATAGTGTTAAACGTCGGGGAATCTAAGGCCTGTGTGATCCATCCCGATAGTTGGAATGGATATTAAGTTAAAATCAAAAGCAGATATATCAGACAAACTGAACACGTCTGGCATAATCTGCGGAATGAGAAACTGAGACAACGAATCAAAACTTCTTCCAAGGTTTGTTAGACCTCTGTTTTCTCCCACAGTTACTGCAAACCGGCTGAGTTTCTGCAGCAGTTTCTGCTTTTGTTTCTGATTCAGGGCATCCACAGACCCTTGGTAGCCACAAAACCAATACAGAAACGCTTTAATGGTTCCTCACTGGGTAAAGTGTCCGTTTGGGGAACATATCCATGACCACATTAAAAACACAAAACTATGCAGCAAAGGAAACAGATGGACTAAGTACAGGGACCATTCCATCCATGAGTGGGTGCAAACCAACACCCTCTCGATTACCTGCCGAACGCGCTAACCCAGGAATAAGCTTCTTGTAGCATCTCATAAAGCAGGCGGTTAATGGATCCAAGCTTTTGCATGGCCTTCGCAGAATAACAATTGCCATCTATCGGTTTTGCTTTTCCATTCGAAAGTCTGGAACATTAATTTTGGAAACTAGAGAACAGTCTGATCCCACACTCTGAAGGCACCTCCATGTCACTGGGAACCAGCTGTCCTACAACTGGGACCGTCTTCCTTCGAAAATTTCAGTGCCTTTTCTGTTCCCATGTTTTCTCTATGTCCAGGAGCTGAGATGACTTTTGAATTTCTGACGTGCAAACACGGGAGTCCATTCAATGTTTCAGATTAATTCTTATCCAGAAAATATCAGAGTCAATGTATCGGCCTCTTAAAGTATGGGAAGGTGTCAGGACTGTCTCTGCTCAGTCGGACAGATCACCCTTCATTCTCCTCTGACTCTGCTACCCAAGGAATGTCTAAAGATTCACAAAGCTGGAGAATGGAATTTCTGTCTGCCTCTCTCCGCACAGATTTGGTTCCCTACAAACTGGAAACAGGCCATTTGGACAATCAAGTGCACACTGACTGTTCAAAGACTAACCCACAAGCTTCATTCCCCTCTGAGTAATGCACCTAACAGTATCGGCAATTTAACATGGTCATTGCAACTGACCATTTTATATTGTGAGAGGAAACCAGAGAACCCAGAGGAAACTCGCAAATATTCAAGAAGCATGTTCAAACTCTACAGAGACAGTCGCCCAGTGCTGAAATCGAACACGATCAATGGCGCTTTGAGAGTGTAGAGATAACCACTGAACTCCTCCACAAGTAGAACGTTTGCAGGATTTCTCTTTATAACTGAGACATTTAACTTTGGAAGCATATTCAAAGTTTGTGAGAAGATTTGTACCTCGAGTGCTCGATGCTGTGGTTTTGTTCCCGGGCTAGACGTTTTTGTTGCAAACGTTTCATCCCCTTCGTTTGTGTGTGTTGGGGTGGTTGCTTTCATAAGTTGCATCAAGACACTATTCAAAAGGGCCACAACACACTGCAGCACACCAGAACTGCAAAAAGAGGAAGAAGAACACCTATACAAGGTATTCACCAAAAACGGATACCCGCGCAATTTCATCAACAGATGCCTAAGGGAAAGACAACGGAACGAGGACATGCTGCATCCCAAAGGACTAGCCACACTACCATACATCAGGAACATTTCCGAACTGACAGCCAGACTACTGCGACCACTAGGACTTATAACAGCACACAAACCAACAGCCACACTCAGACAACAACTCACCAGAACGAAGGACCCGATACCCAGCATGAACAAAACTAATGTAGTGTACAAAATCCCATGCAAGAACTGCACAAAACACTACATAGGACAAACAGGAAGACAGCTAACGATCCGCATCCACGAACATCAACTAGCCACGAAAAGACACGACCAGCTATCCCTAGTAGCCACACACACAGACGACAACCAACATGAATTCGACTGGGACAACACTACCATTATAGGGCAAGCCAAACAAAGAACAGCCAGGAAATTCCTAGAAGCATGGCACTCATCCACAAACTCCATCAACAAACACATCGACATGGACCCAATATACCCGTCACTACAATGGACAGCTGAAACTGACAACCGGAAGCGGCAGGGACAGGCCACTATAAATGCCGGAGGAAACACCACAGAAGCGCTTCACAGGAGGATCCCAAGCACTGAGTATGTCATCTAGACAGGGGATGAAACGTTTGCAACAAAAACCTCTAGCTCGGCGAACAAAAATACTTTGGAAGCAGATCCCCTCATTCCTCAAATGTGTGTCCTGCTAAAAACTATTTCACTTCAGATTAAAATAGCTGAGCATCCTTTCCCTCAGCCAGATATCCCAATGCTTCCTGCTTCATGTCAATAGAAATTGCTTCAGGTGTGTTTGAATATCCAAAAATGATGTCCAAATGTTCCCTGCTCCATGCCAATAAGAACTGCACTTGGTGAGGTTGGAGCTTACAGCCTGACGTCCCAGTGCTTCCTTCTCAATATCAATAAAAATTGCAGCAAGTGAGGTTGGAGCTCCCGGCCTGATATTCCAATAATTCCTGCTGCTCCATGTCAAAAAGTTGGTCCAGGTGCTGTTCAATCCCCCAGCCTAATGTCACAATTCTCCCTGTTCTACAGCAATTCGAGGTGCTCCGCGTGAGGTTGGAGATTCCAGTCTCAGCATTTCACGCACCTCTGTACCGTCAGAGAAGGACCGGGCCCTCATTGATCACATCACTGGTGGTCTTTTCCATCCCCATTTCAAGCTGGATCTTCGGAGTGCACCACTCACTATAGCCTCACACACCCACTCGCCTATTTATCTGAATGTAGGTTTGCTCACTGAGCTGGAATGTTCATTTCCTGACGTTTCTTCAACCTACGAGGTAACATCTTCTTTGGGCCTTACAGCGAAGGGCTGTTGCTGATTCCTTCTTTGTATTTATATTTTTCTTTGTTCGAGGTGAAAAAAACGTGACTTTTTCCTTCTTTGCTTTCTCTCTTTCTCTCTCTCTCTCTCTCTCTCTCTCTCTCTCTCTCTCTCTCTCTCTCTCTTCTTTCTCTCTCTCTCTCTCTCTCTCTCTCTCTCTCTCTCTCTCTCTCTCTCTCTCTCTCCTGAGTCGTTTAACTCCTCTTGTTGATGACTGAATCAAAGAAGTGTTTCACCGGAGCTGCATGTGCCTCCGTTTCCTATTCCTCCCTGTTTAGACGTTGCTGACATGAAGGAAATAAAATTGATACGAAGTCATTTGTAAAGAAGTCTAGTATTTCCTCATTTTCTGTTCCAACATGGCTTAGATTTCAGAGCGAAGATATAAGAGTGTGAGTCAATCAGTTCATCTGAGGAAGTAGGTCTTTTCATTCCTGTTGCTGACCGAATATAACGGCAAATGTGCCCTGTGTTGAAAAACTCGAAAACGTGAATTTGTGCAAATCATGATTAAGGATTTCTGGTTTT
The DNA here is from genome assembly GCF_037043375.1 of Chiloscyllium plagiosum. Taxonomy (NCBI): domain Eukaryota; kingdom Metazoa; phylum Chordata; class Chondrichthyes; order Orectolobiformes; family Hemiscylliidae; genus Chiloscyllium; species Chiloscyllium plagiosum. The sequence continues at coordinate 13,954,679 of NW_028270188.1, forward strand.
GGTTCACAAAGGTTGAGAAACGGCAGACAACGTCCAAATCAGGCATTTCTTACTCGAGATTTGAATTCAGTTGACAGAGACCATACTTCGGTATCCAGTGTTTGCTGTGACATCAGCAATTGAGAGTTCCCCTTCACACTGAACTAGGCCACCTTCGCATGTAAAGCAAATGCAGTATGACTGGTACAGAAAGGATCAATGCCCGTTACTTGGGCTTACACAGCACAGCCATCGGAGGTGTATAATTCGACTTATATTTAGGAACAAGGAGGACAGAAACTTAGAAGAGAAAGTGATGCTGGAAAAGCACAGCAAGTCGGAGTAGCAGGAGAATTGACGAATCTGGCTTAAGCCCTTCATCATCGCCAATACTCTTTCCACGGGGAGAAGGCAACATAACAAAGTTTGACACAGTAATTAATCCAGAATAATTATAGTCCTTTTCACCAAGGCAACAGATATGGACGAGCAAATTCAAACACAGTTTTGCTAATGTGAACATCAAACACTGATGCATGGTTCACGTCAATCCAAAAGACTACCGCCTGTAACAATGGAACAAGAATGATGCTGCCTCGTTTTGAACCGGGGATGTCCCGTGTCTTATGTGAATTTCGGTTGGGCAAATTTCCTCTGGAGCACCGAGTCGACAGAAAGCATGTAACTTCCCACTTAAACAGGATAGCCACAAGTACTGCAGACACCAGCGCATATCCAGGACCGCTGCAGAGACAAATTTGAAAAAAAGAGGTTCATGCAGCAATTCGTTGGAATTGTTTTCCTTTTCGCCATTAAAGTAGTGTTGGGCGACTAAATTCAAAACGAGGTTTGCTGAAGAGACTGCAATCAATCCCCATCCATCACAATCTGGAAGCCTGTCGCCCATAAGGAAGGAACAGCAATGTTTCTGCCCGTCTCTGAACACGGCCACTTTCGCAGAAGCTGACACTTCTCGACAGAAAGCATCAGGGCTCGCCGACTCCTCTCTTAAAAATACTTACCGTCCTTGGTGGAAAATTCCGTGCGTATTCAGAACAAGGAAGAATAGATATCGAATAAAATCGTAGACAACAATTAATTGGACTTGTATTCGCTTTCACTACAGCGGAGGAAGGGGCTGGGACATTCAATGGAAAGTTTACTTGCAAGGCCAGCAAGCAATAAGATCCACCCATGTTCAGAAACAAGCCTATCATTTTTTGTGCTCGACAACTGGAAACAGGGATACTTCAGTTTGGAGGAGAACGTGATAACCGCTCCCCCACAGAAACACAGCAGGGCCAGTGACCCGATATAACTGCCCCCCCCCCCCCCCCCCCCCCACCACAACCCAAGCGGTAATTGCTTTTCTCACGAGTGTTCGTGTTTGCTGCGCTGGCATCATACCAAACTCGGTCACACACAGAGACATTGCAACAAGCTGTCAATACATATAGAGGGGGCCGGGTTCAGACCCACGCTGGAAACCACACTGGATCCTAAAAGCAGGTAGAGTAAGCATTGCAGGGAGAATGCTGTAGATTGGTGTTGAGACTCACATCTGCCATCATCACATGGTGGAACAGACGACTTGGACTGAAAGGCCTATGTGGCCTCCTCTACCTTCTGGTCTCTGGCTATCAGGTACGGAAGGAGACAGAAACAGAGTTATTTATTCAGTTCCAGGACCTCCCGTCAGAGCTACTAAACATGTTGAGATGGGATATGTCTGTAACAAATCTTGAGACTGTCAAAATGGCCATAGAGTAAATAATAAAAGAGAAGCTAAGGATAAAGTTGGAAGTCAGGAGATATTCAATAGAAAGGGAGGGGACAGAAAGGTAGAGGGAGGTGGACATGAAAAAAGATGCTGACAGACCTGCTGATATTTTAGAGCAAATTCTATGTTTGTTACAGAAACAGAAAATGGGAGAGTTATCCTCGACCAGTCAGCTCACCCTGCTCTTGGAATGTTTGACTGACTCGCTCCCACAGATCATTTTCGTCCAGCACTGAATACTCACACCACTGCTCAGCCCCACTCCCATACCATTTAATAAAAATAAGCTTTTTTGCGTCAACCCGCATGGGCACACAAGATCATTTTCCATGTGAGTTGTGAAACTTTCACTGAACGTTCCCTATGTTTTCCATCAGAACCTTCTGAATCAGTTAATTTCATTTCAGCACCATTTGAAATGGAGCCATCACTGACATTCCCCACAGCAAGTGGCCATTTTAATGCACGGTGGAGTGGAACCTACACCTTCGAAAGGGACATCATGCACCGTACATTTACCTACACTGATCGACTTGTCTTGGCAACTTGCAGTGAATTGAAGAGACTTTTCCCTCAGAAACGGATGTGTCAACGAAAGAATGAGAGTGCCCACAGTGAAAGTTGAATGTAGAGCTGGGATCGAGTACGAAAATGAAAGCACCCATTGTGCAACGACCCAGAGATCAACAGTCGCAAACGCTCAAATTAAAACCGCCAGAACACGCGTAGCCCTTTCGTATACACGTGTGGACAGTAGTGGAGTTGTGATATCGACAGCAGTGAGACTTCAACCCACAGCTCGTAGAGACTGGTGCTTAGATCCAGCGCCACAGACCGCTGGGCCACGCTACCCCACGAAAGAAGCCCACCAAATCTGTCATGACTAGTATTTCAGCAAGCTGATCCCCCACACCCCCTCCCCCAAGTAATGCATGTTGTTTGAAAGTGGGTTAGATCAATTGTGTGGACGGTTGATTTATGAATCAGAGTAACACGAATACCATGCATTCTGTCCCCGCACCAGCTAAGGTCGCCCTGAAAGTCTCAACTTTTTATGCTTGCCCCTTGCTTGAAGCTCAGTGACACTTAGGGTAAAGCACCATCAGTCGTCTCTGTCTCACAAGTGAGGCAGTTGTCCCATTGTCTCTGGGGCTCCGGCAACTTTAATTAGATAACTTTATTTGTGTCATGAAAAGGGAATAATTGGCAATTTAGCTGTCAGAGAGCTCTTGTGGGAGATAGAGGAATACAATGATAGAAGATAGAGATTGACAGAGTTGATTCTGAGTGGAGGGGATAAAATCTGAATAGAGTAAATCGCGATGGCAGAAGGAGGAAAAGGTTACAATAAATTGGGGAACATACCTTAACTGCATGACAAACATCTATCAAACCTTCTCAAGTCTTTTTAAATCTTCCTCCTCTCACATTAAACGTTTACTCACTAATTTTGAAATCCATCATCCAAGGTAAAATGAATCTGCCATTTACGTTGTCTATACCGTTCAACACTTTATAAACTGCTCTAAGGTCACCGCTCAATCTCGTACACCCCACTGAAAACGAGTCCCAGTCTTTCCAGCTGCTGCATCAAATACAAAATCTCCATTCCAAACAAAAACCTGACATATCTTTACTGCACCTTCCCCAGCTTAATAATATTCTTCCTCAATATTATGACTCCTGGCAATTCCTCACCAACGCCCTGTGCAACCACAAGATGGCGTACCAACTCCTATTCTCAACGGACTGAGCATCATAAACATTTCCTTTACCACCCGATCGACGTGTCATGCAAACTTCAAATAATTATGCGCCTGAACCCCTTGGTATTCTATTGGACAACATCACCCAAATGCATACTATTATTGTCCAAGTATTGATCATCTCATTTATCCTAATTAAACACAGCCTGCTGATCCTTCGTCGAGTCACATATTGATCTTTGTCATCTCAGACAACTTTCTTCACAGTCGACTCTGCCACCAATTTTGCTGGCATCTACAAAATTATTTCCCATGCATGGCATATTTTCATTTAAATAACTTATATAAAACGGACGAGCAGAAGTGGACCCAGCACCGATCCCTGTCATTGACTGTTGCGAACAATCCTCCATTCTGAAAAAGAATCAACCGTCACATTCCGTGTCTGTCTCATGCTATCAGATCAATTTTATATCCAACTGGAAAGCTCACCCTGATTCACATGTGACATAATTGGAAGCGTAAATCTACGATGTGGAACCTTGTTAAAGGAATTACCAATGTCCAAGTGAAAAATTTATTATGGCTCTGCCCTCATAAATCTTCTCAGTTATTTTCTCTTAAATACAATCATGTTTGTGAGACTCAATTTCCCTCACCCAAAACCATGCTGAACATATATTTTTAAACTCAGAATGTGAAAACGTCCTGTCTTTTAGAATCACTTTCGATAACTTACCCACCACCAAAGCTAGACTCACAGTCCTGTAGTTCACGGGTTTTTATGTGCAACCTTTCTTAAATAAATGCACAACATTGGGTAATCCTCGGTTATTTGGCACTTCACCTGTGGTTATAGATGATAAATTATTTCTGAAAAGGGCCCCATATTTTGCTCACAGCCTCCCACGAAGTCCTGGGATACACTAAGTCTGATTCCAGACAAATATCCAAACGTTTATTTTCAAATAAATCCAACTTTTCCTCTTTAAAATTGTGTACTAAAACATCAATGTGAGTTCTCAAACATCGAAAGTAAAAACTGCCAGACAGTCATTTTGTATCTCATTCATCTACTGCGATTCGACACAAATGTAAGTATTTACACCATCAAAAGGCGCTAATTATTCTTTTGCTTGTAATGCCCTTGTAGAATCTCTTTTGATTATCGTGATTGGGCAAAATTATCTCACATCACCTCTCAAATAATCTATATGTCAACATTAAGAGAATACTGAACTAACTCTCACAAATGTTTCAGCATTTCCGATTTTGGAAGCCTTTTCCCTTTCAGAAAGTATGGCGTGTCTCTACTCTTCTGCCCAATACGTCTGACAACGCACTGTTTAATAGAGTATTCCACATGCCAAATCTCTATAAACTCTCCGCGATTGTCCAGGTCATTCTGCAGCCTTCCCCCTTCTAAATACGAATGATCCGTCCCCGTATCATTGTCTCATCTGAAAACGTAATAATAACGCCCTCTATTCCTTTAACCAGATCATTCATGCATAAGTTGAACAGTTATTGTTTCAACACAAACAACTGATGAACTCCACGAGTCACCGCCTACCACCCTGAAAGAAACCCTTTATCCCAACTCCATGTTTTCTGCCAGTCAGCCACTCCTCAGTCCATGCCAGTACCTTGCCACTAACACAATGTATTCTTATTTAACACCTTCCCAAAATGCACATTGTGAAATGCCTTTTGGAAATACAAACAACTTACATCCAGTGGCTCTGCTTTGTTTCACTTGCTCTTCGACTCCTCAAAGAATTCTACCAGATTTTATGAAGCACTGCCCTCTCTTCATTTACTCTGTGAACACATCCTTACAACTACATGCCACGTTGACTTTAACATGTGAATATGTTAATGGGATATTAGTTCCAGAGAACTTGAATAGCACTTCGCACAGACTAGACACTTGCAAGGTTTATCATCAATAGCAAAAGGATGTCGAGGTATTGGAGAGGGTTTGAAAAACATTTACTTGGATGTTGACTGGTTTGGAAGATATTAGATATAAGTAGAACCTGTTACAGGTTGACAAACTTATGAGAGGTATCGATAGAATAGACAGTTGGAGTCTCTTTTTTCCCCCAGAGTAGAAATATTAATTGCTAGGTGGCATAAGTTTTATAGTTGGAAAGTGTGGTGCTGGGAAAAAAAAAGCAGGCCAGGCATCATCCGAGGAGCAGGAGAATCGAAGTTTCGGGCATAAGGCGTTCTTCAGGAATCATTCCTGAAGAAGGGCTTATGCCCAAAAAGTCGATTCTCCTGCTCCTCGGATGCTGCCTAGCCTGCTGTGTTTTTCCAGCACCACACCTTTCTACTCTGATCTCCAACGTCTGCAGTCCTCACTTTCTCCTAGGCATAAGTTTTAGGTAAATGGGGGAAAGCTTAAAGGAGATATGAGAAGCAATTTATTTTCCCCTCTGTTCCAGACTTCATGTGAAATGTCCGGAATGCACTGATAAAGGAGGCTGCAGAAGAAGATACAACAACAATGATGGTATCTTGACATGTACATGAGTTAGCTGGGAATATAATGATATACAACGTTTCATAACTTTAAAGGCATCAAGTATCCGTGCAACGTGGGCGGAGGAGGGGAGGGGGAGAGGGCGGGGGAAGGCCTGTTCCTGTGCTGTACAGTTCAAGACAAGATTTCAGCAAGATCGTGGCCAATTGCTGATTGAATAACTACTGATGTTCAGCAGCCACATTCATGCAGATCTCTCCTCATTAATTTGCAGGTTCATGTCCCCCCTCCCACTGTGGGGAAACTCAATGTGGAGAATTTGACATGAATGTTAGAGCTGTTACCTGGTGACGCCATCATACCCCTCGCTCCTATGGCCTTCTGTCTTGGATACCAGCATCTCAGGGGACACTGCACAGACCGAAGCTGCATGTACTCCACACCCAACAATGCTGGCATCTGACACATGTCAGTCTCTCCATGCCTTCCCAGCACATTTCTGACCCGCTGACAGTACACATTTGTACTTCAATGCCGCAGATCAGGGTGCACTGCTGGCTCTAAATTTAATGCTGCTGCAAGGACACTGTGCTCAGGGATACACACCCAAATCATGGCTTGTCCCTCTGGGCTGGTCACTCCATGTTTGTACATACTCCATGCTGCTGCAAGGATAGTGCGCGCAGGGACACACACGCAGTTCATGGCTTGTCCCTCTGGGCTGGTCACTCCGTGTTTGTACACACTCAATGCTACTGTAATAACAATGTGCTCAGGGACAAACACCCAGATCATGGACTGTCTCTCTGGGTTGCTCACTGTGTGTCTGTACACACTCAATGCTGCTGCAAGGACACTGTGCTCAGGGACACACACCCAGCTCATGGACTGTCCCTCTGGGCTACTCACTCCGTGATTGTACACACACACTTTGAGCTGACTTGAATGCTCACAGAATTATTGCCTTACCTTACCCTGCCCTCAACAGCGTTTCCTCTCAGCCAGAGCTACCAGACTCACCTGTACTGTCTTGGTGTTTAGCAGAGACACAAACCCAGGAGGCTTGATATCACTGTCAACAGTCAGTCACGGTGCCCAGCACAGTGAGTCAGGGGGAGTCTCAGATCCCTGTCCGGGAGTTTGTACACGGTCATTCAGCCTCTCGTGGTTGTTCGGGTCAGGATCCCTCCCCTGTTAGGGGGTGAGGAAATGAATGTTGAGGAGACACCTATCTCTCTTGGCTCATTCTACCCTAGTGTGGGATGGTTCCTTCTAAAATGTGAAAATTAGCAAGAGGTATTAAGGGAGACAAAAGTAGTTGATAAAGTTGTTACTGCTGGGACAGCTGGGGAAAGGTGTCGGAGTGTCCTGAGTGAGTGAGTAAGCAGCACAGACACCAGGCAGAGTCGGAGAGAGGCACAAGGAAGAGGTTAGAGACAGACCAAGAGAAATTGCTGCATTCAGTGAGAGTGGGAGAACATGAACCTTGGTGGGAGGTGGGTGCAGTAACAGAGAGAGAGAGAGAGAGAGAGATGGCGGGGGTGGGGGGTGCAAGGTCACAAAGTGCAGATGGTGGTACTTATCCTGGTGGAGTGCAGAAGGTCACTGATTTTCTTCCTACACTGCTGGGCATTCATCCAGAAGGCTGGCACTCACTGATCCAGGGGTCAGCCTCGAACCAAGCTGGCAGGGCCTGGTGTCATGGCTTCCCCTACCAATCCTGGAGGAAGATAATGTCCCTCTCCTGCATCGTGCCATCAACCAGAATCTCAGGGGCTTGTCCACAAAGTGGGGCCCCAGTTTTACCCCCTCTGCCATTTCCAGGCCATTTCGGATTGACAATCCAAGAGTATAATGACTTTTTAAAGATGGCTCCTGGAAGAGGGAGGCCGGTGCACTCTGGGATATCCAGGCAGTGGGCAGTTGTTATGACAAAGGGAAAATTCATCGTGTTATTGTCAGATGAGAGGAAGACCACGCGGGCAGGGAGGGTAGTTAATGAGACAGATTGAGGATGGTATCATGAGAAAATGCACTTAATCTTGTGGAGAGAAATCCTCCATGAAACCCGACTAAAATGAGACTTGACCAAATCATAAGATGCAATCATAAGATGGGTTAGGCCTCTGTCTGTCTGAACCAAAATAGGGATGAAATGTGAAATATTGGGAGCAACAAACTTGGAGCAGAGATTTATACAGGGGATTCAAATTCTCAAAAAGGGGTAACACAATGTTCCAGACTGTTAAAAGGAGCCGAGGAAAATCCCCTGCCTTTTATTTACCTACATTATCCAATCCTCCTTGGATACAGGGAGGGTGTCAGAGGCCTGGAGAACGGGTAACGCTGCAACTTTGTTTAATGTGGAGAAAGGCAGTGACAGTGGATAAACGGTCACTGAGGAAGTCCCAGGGACTCCAGGACAGTCGGTCTGGATTTGTTCAAGGAAGATCGTGTGTAATTAATCTGACTGTATCAGTTTGAAACAATAACTTCTAACTGCATGTGACTGACTTGGATTTGACGAGAGATTCCATGGCAGACTATTTAAAAACAGAAACTATGGGGTTCAGGTGAATGGAGCAAACAAACCCGAGAAGTGGAAGGCAAGGCATTTAGGCACATCAACAATAGAGAGGAATGTACAATAAATGAGTGTATGGTCAGTGTGGGCAGGTAAATGAAGGTAGCTGGAAATACTAATAATCTCGTTAATGGAGCAAATGCCACCATTTCCTCTGTCAGCCAAAATACAGAATTATCCGAGCAGGAAGCTTGTGCTGGAACTGGATAAATACTGAGCTCAGTTACAGTCTGGGGTCTGTGCACAGTTCTGGTCACCCCATCACATGGAAGGATGGAATTGGACTGGAGAGGGTACAGAGGAGATTCTTCACCTTGTGACAGTGGAAGTGCAGTTATGGAGAGAGATAGGAGAATGGAGGATTCTGAGAGGAGATTTGATTGGGTTGCTCATATTGTCAGGAGCCTGGTAGAAAGGGAGAGAACGTCTTGCTCCTGTTGTAGAATTGCGTTACCAGCGGTGAATATTAAATGTAATTGATTGAAATATTCGCGAAGTGCTGAGGAAAGTTGTTATCTTAACCAGAGTATGGTCGAGATCTGGGAGTCACCCATGGAAGTGGAGTAGAGGTAGAAACTCTCAAACCATTTTAAAAAAAGGTGCCGGCAGCTGTACCTGAAGGCCCACAGTCTCTGGGGAGACAGAACTAGGTCTTCAAAAATAACATGACATCTTGTCCAATGTGAACAGTGTGCGGAGTGATTTCCTCTGTACTGTGCTATTTTAAGAAGTTTTCAAGGGTTACCAATATCTGATAGGATCAATACGCAGGAATGAGGGGAGAAAGCAGGGACGAGCAGTGTGTGAATTGATGAGCATCACAATAATACTGATCCCAATCTTTATACACAGTGTACTTCACTGTGTTAGCCTTTTTATCCTTCCTGTGTATATGGTAAACCCTTTTAATATAGCCAGTTCTGAGTCGTTGTCACACTGCAGCCACGTCTCCATAATGGCCGCTCCATCTGACCTGTTTCATGCTATTTAAAGCTACCATTCCATTGAGCTTGTCGAAACGTTAGGAACGAATTCAGGGATAGCAGCAAGTGCAAAGTCCAGGATAACTGTAGGGTCCAGAGGAGGTTACAGACATAGGAAGGTGTGTGAAGGTTATGGGATATTGCAGGGATAAGGGTTGTTCGAGAGGCTGAAGGAGATTACAAAGTCAAGAATAGTTTTAGGTTTTGGTTGAATTGAAAATGGAGCTGGAGCAGCCAGATCAATGTTCTGGCTACAATAGCCTTGTAGAGAGAAACCCTCCCCGACGAAAATTTGACCCGGACCATTTAGCACATGATTTATTTCTCTTTCTCTCTCGGCTTCAGAAATAAAAATTCTGTCCACTGTGCCTACAAAATGCCAGTCTCTGAAACATCCTTCATGTTCCATGACCCTTCCTACGTCTGTAAACCGACTAGTTTCTACAAACATTCCTATTTGTGTAAAGGTCTCCATGCCCTATGAAGCTCCCTGCTTCGAAACCCCCTTCCTCCTTCTGGAAAACGTCACACACAAAAGGCAGATCGAGTCTTTGGAAGCAGTTAATAATTAGGAAGAGACATGATGAGTGGATAACATTGAGACCGAACGTATGTAGAAAACAGGAAAAGAAAGCCTGCATTGGTCCTGCAGGAGATTGATAACAGGAGGATCGACAGAAAGGTACAGGACTGTCCTTGGGGAAATTTACAGAGACAGCGTTGGCGAAACTGGAGGAGGTTTCGGACACTCGGGAATTTGTAGGTGTTAATGAACGTTAGAGCTAGGTGGAGGGTTTGTATCGTGATTGCAACGAGGCCAGTCAAGTAACCCTCATTAATATGTGTTCCCTGATTGGGACTGTTAACCTAATCAGGGAATCCTGGCTCAGTAATAAACAGAAGCATCCAGGGGCTCTGTTCACGATCGGAGCCGGCTCTGAGCTCGCGTGGGTCAGTGCCATGAATCATGCATGTAGAAATAAAAGGTGATTTGGTAACAGGATACCAGCCCCTGTGGAGTTATTTCAGTTTTAACAACTGGTAGATATTACAGAGAGAGGCAAGACTGGGGGAATTTCCACAGATCGGGATGGATTTAGAATCTGGAGGCTGCAGAGACAGTGAGCTGTGTCAGGGCAGAAGGTGGTTACAAAATCAGGAGCACGGACGGGACTAAAGGATGTTACACAGTTGGTTTGGCATTGGAGTAGGTTACGCAACAGGGAAAATTGTAGGGACTGGAGCAAAGAAAAGAAATGGGGTGGGTTGTCAGTGCTGGAGAACATTGGCGATGTAATGAACACTGTAGTGGCTGGGGTTTAAGGAGATACTGCGATCTGTCAGAGCAGGAGGGGTTAAGTAACGCTGATTGTTGTATGGATTGGAGGAGATTGGAAACATTAGGTTTCATGGATCAGAGTATTGCAGAGAAGGGCAGAGCTGTAAAGACTTGAGAAATATTTTATAGTGAGGAAAGGTTATCGGAGCTGGAGGAGATTCCAGGAAAAGAATGTTTATATGGCCTGTATGAGATACAGAGATAAGGAGGACGACATTGGCTGATGGAGATTAAAGAGATTAGAATGTATCATATAGGATCGACGAGGTTACAAAGACGGGATATTTATGGATTTGGAGGACTCTCAAGACATCACACTGAATGACAAAGACGCCTTTTGGCACAAAAGGGTGTCATATGGCCGACCATGGCTACACCAGCTCTTCAACTGAACTCTTTGCTGAGTAATGATCTCCTCCTTCATTCACATCCTCACATTTGTTTTGTATCAAAAATCATCTAATCGCCTCCTGAATGTTTCAGTTAAACTTGCAGCTACAACGCATGTAAGTGCATCTTAACTACTTGTCGAGATCTTTTTCCAGGTATAAATCCTCTTTCTAATTTTGATGCAGCCTTACTCCATCTTTTAACACGCTCATTATGAGGGGCTCACAGGAGGATTCTGAGACAGCTTTATGGTGGTTCTCAGTTTTCCCATAATTCCGCTGTGCTCTACCATCTCCCCTCTGAACCTTCAGTATTCCTCGTAGCTCCCAATTCGATTGTCCATCTGACACGAATTCTATTATTCTTCACTGTCACCGAGTGAGCATTGGGGTTGTTTATCCTGCCGTTCCTATTTGTGGGACCATTCCTCGACTGGACCCAAGCCATCTCCTCTTTGCAGGGAGCCCGTGGTTCAGTTTGTCATTTTCTGACCAAATTAGTGTTCCAGTCAAACTTTCCCAGCTTCATTCTTGCCCCATTGAAGGCTGCTCTCAGTCTGCTAATTTTTCTCACTCTCAATTACTGTATATCATTCTCTACCATCATCTTGAACTTTACAATAAAATGATCGCTGTGCCCCAAAATCTTCCCCTACTGACCCTGGATCCACTTGCCCCACCTTTTCCCAAGGACCAGGTCCAACATTACATGCTCTCTTGGGCTGGACACATACTCCTGCAGTAAGCTCTCCTCCATGTAATCTAGGAATACTCGAACCTCGTGACCCTGCAACACCAATAACGCAGTTAATGTCTGGATAAATTAAGTTTCTCGGTATAACTAATCTGTAGTATTGTCATGGCTCTCAAATGTGCCTGCATATTTATTCTCTCCATCATTTTCTTGGTTGCTGGCCGACAGACTCTACCTCACAGCGTAATTGTATACTTTTTGTTCTGTAGCTCCAGCCAAATTAATTCTGTCCTTGGACGGATCTTCTTTCTCTTGGACGCCTTAACTAATGCTAATCTAAACCACTACTTCTCTCTCCACCCTTTCTCTTCCCTTCTATCATTTTGGAATTCTTTACCCCAGCAATATTTAACACCCAGTCCTGCCATTCCTTGAGCCAGATTTCCACACGCTAAACTGCATCTGTAACTCCAGACACTCCAAGTATTCATGTCCATGCAGAGGACCTTAGATTAAGGCTTTCTTTCTTACTCCATCTTCCGCTGATAAACTTGCTATTGAAAATTAGTACCAACTGTATCTCCCAGTATGTTGAGAATCCTGGTAGTCTCCTGTACTATTCCTTTTTGGATCCTCAGCACAGGCCAAGTTATTTTCAATCCCTCCCAAATACTCCGTAAGAAATTCAGTCCCAGCTCTGTCAAGTTCGCCCATCCACCTTGCACAATTGCTGCCTTCCTCAGAACCAGTCCCAATGTCCCAGGAAACCGAAACCCTTCCTGCTGCACCATCGTTCCAGACACACTCTCGTCTACCTAAATCTCGGAGTTCTGTTCTCACTTGGACACGGCACTGGCAGTAACCAAGAGATTGCTACATTTGAGGACCCGCTTGCTAACCATCCACCTAGCTCCCTAAATTCTGATTCCCAGACCACTTCACCCTTCCTACCAGGTCATTCCTACCAACATGGACGTGACCTTGGACTGCTCACTGTACCCCAGACGAATGTCCTGCAGACACAGTGACATTCTTAACCCCACTATCCTGGAATTACGCAAACACTGATACCTTCATCAGTTTCCTGACTCCCCTGTGCCTATTGCTCCTCCTTCCTTCTCCCTCCCCTCCAGTACAGTCAGGCTGCTTGTGGGGCCACAGACATGGCTCTGACTCTCCTCCCCTGAGCAGGCCGCACCTTCATCAGCTTCCAAACTGGGAAACTGAATTGGGAGGGAGCTATCAGGGTATGCCTTGATTCCCTGGCTGTTTCTCTTCGATTGCCTAGTCCCCCATTCCCTTCCTTATTCCAGGCTGTCATGTCTGCAGGGTGATCTGTTCTGTGTGTGTGCTATCCCCATAACTCTCAGCAGCACAGAATCTCTAGCACTGTCTGATCTCCAAGACCCCGAGTTCACCTAGGACACGAGCAGGGGCTATGACTTCCCAATGTAACAGAACACATTTTCCTTCTGACAAACATGTCTTGCCATGTCCTAAAATGCAATATGCCTAGAGTAATTTAATTAATTACTTAGAATGAAGTTAACATTCGAGAAATAACAATATGGTTAAGTCTCTTATTCCACTGTGGATTACTGAGGGTAATTTGTTATATTGGCTCACAATTTCATATTCTCTCTTATTTCTGCGTTCAATCCTCACTTCACAAGTTAAAAAATAACTTTGCTGACTTACAGCAATTAACTGATAGTCATTAATAATGGTGTATTTATCAGCCAATGAACTTACAGCATTTTCTTTGATGGCTTTTGCATTTCTTCCAAACTCAGTGCAGGCTCGTCCCAGCAGCAGAACGTTATCTCTGTGACTCCCAGGGATGTGTAATCCTCCAGCTCCCACTCCACTCTGCTCCCTCACAGGGTAACCGTCTCTGTGACTCCCAGGAACGTGTAATCCTCCAGCTTCGACAGCACTCTGCTCCCTCACAGGGTCACCGTCTCTGTGAATCCCAGGGACGTGTAATCCTCCAGCTCCCACTCCACTCTGCTCCCTCACAGGGTCACCATCTCTGTGACTCCCAGGGACGTGTAATCCTCCAGCTCCCACTCTACTCTGCTCCCTCACAGGGTCACCGTCTCTGTGAATCCCAGGGCCGTGTAATCCTCCAGCTCCCACTCCACTCTGCTCCCTCACAGGGTCACCGTCTCTGTGATTCCCAGGTTCGACTAGGCCTCGATCCTCAGTACTGATTTATATCCTCCCTCGTTGCTGTCTCTGTAACTCCCAGGTATGTTACCCTCATGCTCCTGCTCCAAGTTGTTCCCTGACATGGTCACTCCCTCTGTGACTCGGTGCTGGTTTCGAGCCTCTTGCTCTGATTTTTCACCAACCTCAAGTCCCAGTCAGCCTCGATCCTCGCTACTGATTTGTTTTCTCCCACTTTGTGCTGATCTCTCTCATGTTCTCTGTCCTTGTGGCTCCCAGGAAATGGAAGGCCTCAAGCCTCAGCTGAGATTTATAACATCGCATTCCGCACTGCTCTCTTACAGGATCGCTGTTGTGCCTAGAAAACAGTGGAAAAGAGGAGGATTAGACAGAGCAGAGGGTGTTACAGTGATTGAGCGAGCTATATGAAATGGAATAGGTTATCTGGGTAGCTAGGCAGATCTGCAGCAACTGAAGAAGTTTACTGGAAGATACAGCGAGAGTTGCAGACACTGAAGAAGGCAAAGGAAATAGAGAGATAGTGGCGTGTTCATGACGGAGCTTTGTAGAGTCTAAATGGCTTTTTCTGAGTTGCTTACAGAGATGTGTAGACTTCAACAAATGCAAATTGACAGCCAGCAAGTGTTGTATGGCACTGGAGACTGTTGGATATTACAGAGTTAGAAGACTTGCAGTAACTGGCGGGGGGGGGGGGGGGGGGTGGCGGGGGGGGGGGGATATAAACGTTTGGAGTACTGGTGATGTTCAAGGACCCTCAGGACATGAGGAGGTGCAGAGAATGAGAGCATCTCAAATAGTGGGATTGGAGGTGCTGGAAGTCCCGAGATGTTAAGGAGGAAGAAAATTGCCGATTTAGCGCACGCAACCATTGTACTTACAGCGAGTTAGGAAGGGAACCTGTGCTGCCATCGATTACAGTTATATGGAGAGTTACAGAAACTGAAGGAGTTACACATTTTAAAAGGGAGACATTTTATGTGATCAGAAGTTTAAACAAGAATAAAGAAATTTCAGTACTCTCTAACACTGATGGGAATGGAGGAGGTGAGATATTGTGAGGAACTGTCAAATTTATATGGCGGGGAGGATGTCAGATATAAAAGGGAGAGCTGCATTGTCTGTATGCAGTAACAACAGTTCCAACGGCTGATGCAGTGGCTCAGGAAGGCAGCTCACCACCACCTTCTCAGGGACAACTCCAAATCAACAATAAATGTTGGCTCAGCCAACAAAGCTCATGTTCATGAAAGAATGGAGGAATAAAAGATATACAAATAGCTCTAAGGTCACTCAGGAAGGCCCTTTCAGCAGCCCTTCACAAACCTGGAACCACTATACCCTGGAAGGACAGGAGCTCCAGGTGCACAGGAACACCAGCATTTCCAAGGTGCCCTCCAAGCCACGCTCCATCCTCCCAGCACTGTGTTTGTCCCTACACCCAAAGGTCTGCAGTGGGTCAGGAAGGCAGCTTCTCCAGGGAATTACAAATGGGAAGGCAATGGTGAAACTCTGCTGGTTACAGCCAGACAGAAAAATAAATCCAGCAGTGGGTGTGAAATGAAATCTCCCTGTCAGAACATGTTGAGTATAGAGAGAGGATTTGTCTGATTGGCACAAGGCAGCGAATGTGAAGAAAGGGGACTGTTTCATGATGCGAACTGGTGATAGGGGGAGCTCCGCAGGGGTCAGTGTTGGGACCACACTCTACACGTTCTTCATTCAGAGTCTGGACAAAGCATGTGAAGGGGTAGGAGAAATGGGTTTCCAAGAAAGACCCCAGGGATGAAATTCGTGTTATATGAGGAGCAGGTGAAGTCTCTGGGTCTGCACTTGACGAAGTTTCAGAGGCAGAGGCAGAATCTCATTCAATCTTACAGAATACTGAGGGGCCTGGATGGAGTGGACGTTTCAAGATGTTTCCACGAGAGGAGAGACTAGGGGCCAAGGGCACAGCTTCAGGGTGAAGGGACGACCCTTTAGAATAGAGGTATGGAGGAATTTATTCAGCCAGAGGTTGATGGATCAGTGGAACTCACTGCCTCATGGGGCTGTGGATGCTAAGTGATTCAGTGTATCTAACTCATAGATAGCTCGGTTCTTGATAAGTAAGGAGATCAAGGGTTACAGGGACTAAGTGAGAAACTGGTGTTGAGAAACAATTCAGCCATAATCAAATAGTGGTATAGACCCGATGGAACGAATGGCCTAATTGTACTCCTATAACTGATGGTCTTATCGACTGCACTTATTCCATAGGTTTCAAAGTGTGCAGTTAGCATTTCTGGCACATCGTTTACCATACATTCCAACACTTTCCTGATTATTGCAGTTACCTCTTGGTTTCAGATCAACTGCAGAAAGCTACACAACGGAGTAACGTGGGAATCCTTGTGTATAAATCTCAGGAAGGTGGCATACAAGGTCAGCAAGATATAGAGAAGGCAAGTGGAATGCTGGCATTGATTCCAAAGGGAATGGAGAATAAAAATAGGGAAGGCTTGTAACAATTATGGAGGACTCCAATCACCCCACACTGAGAACACTGTGAACAGGTTTAATGCCCTAACTGGAGGGAAAATGTCCTTGCATTGGAGGCAGCCCAGAGAATGTTCACCAGGCTGATCTTCAAAATGGAGGGATATTGATAAGAAGAGGTGGAGAAAGTTGAACTCGCAGTCGTTCAAATTTAGAAAATGAGACAACCGTATTGATAAACCGAAGATTCTTGTGTTCTTACAGATTCGGTGTTTCCCTGAGCAAGGATCTGTAACTGGAGATAAAGGGGAATACAGACACCAGAGAAGGTAACAGAGAAAAGCTGGGTTGTAGAGACTGGAGAATGTTACAGAGCTCAGGTGGTTTGAGGCCACTGTTGGTGCTTAGAGATCAGATAGGTTATCGGGCTGAAACATGTCAAGGAGAGTTACAGGATTATCAGTCCTGAAAGAGTTACAGAGATCAGGAGGAATATAGGGACTAGAGATTACTCAGGTAGGGGTGGTTGTTGGAGCTTCAGGAGATATAGAGACTGTGAGGGTTTTCAGGACTGGAGATTACACAGATATTGGTGGTCGTTGGAAATATAGAAGTTTTTAGAGAAAGGGAAGGTTGGAGGCACGGGAGATTAGACAGATTGGGTGGTATTTGGAGCTACAAGAGTTAATAGAGAAAGGGAGGTTTGGACGGACTGGAGATTACACAGATTTTGATGGTATATGGAGTTGCAGGAGTTTATAGAGACCGGGAGGATTGTTGGTGCTGGGGCTTACACTGACATGGACAACAGTTGGAGCTGCAGGAGTGAGTGAGATAGGGAGGGTTGAAGGGACTAGATCAGTTCACAGAGCCAGGGAGAAGTGTAGGGATCGGAGGAACCAGAGATACTGAGTGTTGTAGGGCTGCAGAAGTTCAGAGAGTTACTGAGGACTGTGAAGGCAGGTTTGCAGCATTCCCATCACTTACACAGAGATGTGGAGTACTGTTCTGGAGGAGGTTTCAGAAATCAACAGGGTTGCAGATACTGGAAGATATTACAAAGACAGTGAGTTGTAGTATTCGAGGAGGTTACAGAAACAGGATGCATTGAGGAGTTGGAGGCTGCTACAGGTGTTAAACATGCTGCAAGGGATCAATAACTTTTCATCGATCAGGGGGATTGGAAGTTCTGGAGATAAGGAACTTTAATTGCAGCAACTGAAGACTATCACAGAGATGGGGAGTAACATAGGAGTAAAAGGAACTATAATATGAGATGAGCTGGATTCATTGGAATTAGGGGAGATACAGGAAGATCTGAAGATACTACAGGTGATCAAAAGGACAGTGAGACTTCTAGTGAAGGATTGGGCCAGTTTACGCAGGCAGGGAGTATTTTATGGAATGGTGCTATTTACAGAGATTAAGATAGATGTACAGAATTGAGGAACGAACAGAGATATGGAAGGCTGTAGATAATGAATACATTTGTTAATATCGGATGCTGAGGTTGTGGAAATTAAAAGGACCGGAAAGCTGGACAATCTGTCAGAGCTTACAGAGACAGGAACAGCAATAGAGCCTGGAGACACTAATAGAGATAGGGAACATTGCGCACATTGGAGGAGGTTTCTGCTTTAGGGATGGTTGTAGGGGAGTGCGCCGTTTACACAGATAGGGGTGTAAGAGCTGAAGAAGGTTATGGAGATGATTAGATTGGTGGGGAGACTGGAGGAGCTTATATTGACAGGGCGGATGATAGCGACGGGAGAATGTTACATAGATAACAAGTCTTGTAGAAACTGATCGGGAGAGTCACAAGCATTGGAGTTGGTTCCACAACTCGGGGGTGTTGAAGGGACCTGAGAGGATTACACAGATTGGGAGGATTGGAGGATGTCCACATTTTCACACTGTTTGAGGACTGGCAAAGGTTACACAGTTAAGGAGGGATGTTGGAGCTGTGGGAATTCACAGAGACTCGGAGGTTTGAAGGGGTTGGGGCTATTTATGGATCGAGGGATATATTTAGGGACAGTCATGCGGAACAAAGAGGGAGAATTTAGATTAGATTCCCTACAGCATGGGAACAGGTATTTCGGCCCAACAAGGCCACACCGACTCTCCAAAGAATAACACACCAAGACCCATTTCTCTCTGACAATGCACCTCACACTACAAACAATTTAGAATGGCCAATTCACCTGATCTGCACATCTTTTCTCTGTCGGAGGAAACCCACGTAGACACGGGGAGAATGTACAAACTCCACAGACAGTCACCCAACATTGGAATCGAACCTGCGTCCCTGGCACTGTTAGGCACATTTGCTCACCACTGAGCCACTGTGCTGCCCCAAATTGCAGAATTACACGAAAAGAGAGTGTTTGAGGTGCTGGGAGGACTGTAGGGAGTGGAGGCGCAAACAGAGGTGTGAAGTTCTGTTGTGGTTTGAAAAGGGTTTGGAGGTGTTTGTATAGATAAGGAGCGCAGTAGGGATGCGGGAAGGTTACCGAGGTCGTGTGGTGCTGTAGGCCAGGAGGCAGGAGTGTCATAGGGCCTGCAGAACGATATCATGTTCTCCTGGGGCTTGAGGAAGCTACACAGATAGGTACTTTGGTCCAGGCTGGAGGATTTTACAGAGACGGGGGCACTGTAAGTATTGTGAAAGACTACATAAATAGAGATTATTGTACTGAGAGCCAGATGAGATTATTGAGATTGGGCATGTTATCGACACTGGAGCAATTCACACATCGGGAGAGTCGACAGCCTTGCAGTAGGTTTCAAACATACAGCGGGAGCATGGGAGGGGTGGAGGTTATAGAAACAGGAATTTTTCTGGGAAGTGCAAGCATTCAAGACACTGGCGTAAATGAGTTGGATCGAAAGGTATGTTTCCTTGCTGTATGGCCCTATCGCACGACAAGAGACAGCGTGAGGGGGTGGGGGGGGGAAAGGACCAGAAGGATCCCAGGTTTCAATGTCATCTCCTTGAGGGGAGGCCTGGTTTCCCCTCTGTTGTACTGATCCTCACCAAGATAGCACAGGCCTGGATTAATAACTGTCAACTTCCTATATTGACATGGGAAGGCTCAGTACAGCAGAGATGAACGTAAACAAGACGGGGGAGATTGAGCCTGGAAACCATCATGCTCTGTCTTCGTGCTTCAACACTGTATCTATGTCATGTCTTCTGGACCAAATTTCGATGCCTTAAATACAAACTGCTCTGTTCACTGTGAGTGATCTTACCTGTCTGCCGGATTTATTGAGGGCTCCAGATTTCACTATCCATCTCTCTGGCTGACCAACTGTCTTTATTGTGGTGATGAATGAAACAGGAATTGGGAATTCTGCTGAGTCAGAAATATCCTGATTACCTACAGGAGACAGAGAAATAGACAGAATGGGAAAATAGACTGATGTAGTGAGGGTTACACATAGAGGATGGCACTGAGTCCCACAGAGATCTGGAAAATCCCAGTCTCCAACCCAGACCTCTGCTGCTCTATCTCTCTGGATTGGAGAATTCTGTTGGCTCAGGAACTGGAGTAGCTGCAAAAGGTGCAGTAACCGGCATCAATTAAACCCTCACAAAGAGGGATACCACATGGAGAGATACTGTGCGATATCACCAGAGTGCAGGAAGGCATCACGATCAAACCACAGTCAGGAAGAAGGTGCATGGGGAGCTTTATTTAGGGATGAGGGAGCTATCAGTGGGCCACGCAATGACCTCGCGTTACTCTCACTCGATTGTTCATCCAGAATTTAATGCCAGTAGCAGGGATATCCATCTGGCTACTTAATACCCTTTAAGTAAGGAAATCTGTTATAGGCTGCCGGTCTGGCCAACATATGAATCCACACCCAGAGCAATGTGTTTGAATCACAAATGCCCTCTGAAATGGTCTGGCAAGCCACTCAGCTCTAAGATCAGTCAGGGTGAGCATGTGATGCTGGCCAGCCAGAGACAGCAACATCCCACGAGTGCATCAAAATCAATTCTGCTGGCAGCAGTGTCGTGGCCAGTCATGTCGGTAGGTTTATGGACAGTGCTTTAAACTGACAGAGAGGATGCAGGGACAAGGTTCAGGTGAAACCAGCTTTCCAAATCCAAAGAGAAAATATGAAGCCTCGGATCCGCATGGTGATGTGGCTGAAGACAAGCAGAAAGGAACAGGAAGGGACAGAGTTGAACTAAAACTGTACACCAGCGAATAGGATTGTGACAGGACATTGTGGGAAAATGTAAATTATTATGGTTTTTGGAAAGGACAAAGTATCTGCATTATCGTGACTTGTGAGAGAGAAAAATGAGATTTAGACAGCAGACAGATGTGATTACATGGTGAACAAAAGGTGGAACACAAATATTCAACTGTAAACAACCTTGCAGGATCTCAGGCAGAATGGAAAAGCAAAATGGTAACCCTGACATTAATGGATAACAAAGGCATTACAGAGAAAGCATTTGGCCTCAGATGTTGCAGCTGAATCAGCCGAAATGCAAATTCTGTGGGCTACGTGTCAAAAACAAAAGCAATTGAACACTTTTTTAAGTAGTATTTCGTTGCTCATTCCTGTGTTAAACAGGAATTCATTGCATTTTGTAACAAAGGGGTGTAGTGTGATAATTTTGGGACACTTAAATCTTTGTATAACCTGGGACAGACACAGTGGCAACAGTGATATTATCCAAGATCCTCATTGAATGTTTTAGTCAGTGTTTCTTGAATAGCACATTGTGCAACTGGCTAGGGATGTAACTATCTCAGACCAACCGTTGAGTGATGAAGCTGAGTCAATGAGTAATATTGCACCGAGATCCTCCAAGAAATTATACCAGTATTCAAAGAGATTATGACATTTTAAAGTGACCATAAAGCACTCCCGACCATCAGTAACAAAGCCAATTACATGATTTTGAGAGAGAACTGACCAAGGGAAACAGACTGAACTGTCAGGCTGTAAATGAACAGTGGAAAACATTTAGAGCCAGAGAATCGAAGAGACGGACAGCACATAAATGGACCCTTCTGTCCAACTCATCCACGCCACCCAGATATCCTATCCTAATGTCGTCCCATCTGCCAGCACTTGGCCCATATCGCACTAAACCCTTTTTATTCATATACCAATCCAGATGCCTTTTAAATGCTGCAATTGTACCAGCCTCCATCACTTCCTCTTGCAGTACATTCCATACATAACCACACTCTGCATGAAAACGTTGCCACTTAGGTCCCTTTTAAATCTTTAATCTCTCATCCTAAACATATGCCCTCTAGCTTTGGTCTCCACCACCCCAGGGAATAGACCTTATCTGTTTATCCTATCCATGCCTCTCATGATTTTACGAATCTCAAGAATGTCACCCCTCAGCCTCTGACGCTCCAGGGAAAACAGTCCCAGTCGTTTCAGCCTGTGCCTGTACCTCATATCCTCCAACCCTGGCAACATCTTGTAAAACTTTTCTAAACACTTTCAAGTTTCACAACATCCTTCCAATAGGAAGAAGACCAGAACTGCACGCAATATTCCAAAAGTGTCCTAACCAGTGTGTTGTACAGCTGCAACATGACCTCCAAACTCCTGTACTCAATGCTCTGACCAATAAAGGAAAGCATACCAAACATCTTCTTCACTATCCACTTACCTGCGACTCCACTTTCAGGAGCAATGAACTCCAAGGTCTCTTTGTTTAGCAATACCCCCTAGGACCTTCCCATTAAATGTATAAGTCCTGCTCAGATTTGCTTTCCCAAAATGCAGCAGGTCACATTAAACTGAATTAAACTCCATCTGTCACTCCTCAGCCCATTTGCCCATCTGATCAAGATCCCGTTGTAATCTGAGGCAACCTTCTTCACTGTCCACTATATCTCAAATTTTGGTGCAATCTGCAAACTTATTAACTGTACCTCCTCCGTTCATGTCCAAATCATTTATATAATGACGAAAAGTAGTGAACCCAGCACCGAACATTATGGCACACCATCGGTCTCCAGTGTGAAAAGCAACCCTCCTCCACCACCCTTTGTCTTCTACCTTCGAGCCAGTTCTCTATCCAAATGGTTAGTTCTCCCTCTATTCCATGACATCTAATCTTGCTAACCGATCTTCCATGAGGAACCTTTTCAACACCCTCACTGAAGTCTATATAGATCGCATCCAATGATCGGCCCTCATCAATCCTTTTTGTTAGTTCTTCAAAAAACGCAATCTATTTATTGTGACATGGTTTCCCACTCACAAAGCCATGCTGACTATCCCTAGTCACTCCTTGCCTTTCCAAATATATTTAAATTCTATCTTGCAGCCTTCCCCCCAACACTTTACCAACTACTGATGTCAGGCTCACTGGTCCATAGTTCCCTAGCTTTCCATTACCACTTTACTGGGTTAAAGGCAGGATTCTTGGTATTTTAGAGTAAAGAAAAATCTTGGGATCCACGTCCATTGATCCTTCAAAGATGCCAGCCGTGTTGATAGGGGTGTTAAGAAGGCTGTGATGTATTAACTGTCATTAGCAAGGGGATTGAGTTTAAGACCTGTGAGGTTATGCTGCAGCTCCATACAGCCCTGGTTATCACACTCTTGGAATATTGTGTCATGTTCTGGTCGCGTCATTAGTAGGAAAGATGTGAAAGCTTTGGAGAGGGTATCGAAGAGATTTATCAGGATGATTTCTGGATTGGAGGGCAGGTCTAATGAATAAATGTTGGGGAAGACAGAATTTTTCTCATTGGAATAAAAAAGAATGCGAGCTGACTGGATGGAGGTGTACGAGATGATGAGAGGCATATATAGAGTGGATGGCCCGAGAATTTTCCCATTGTGAAAATGGCTATAACTGTGGGGCATAATTTTAAAATTATTGGAGGGAGCTTTATGGGAGATGTCAGAGGTAGATACTTTACACAGAGATTGGTGGGTATGTGTAATGCACTGCCAGCGTTGGTGGTAGAGATAGTTACATTAGGGACATTTAATTAACTTTTGGATATGCAAATGAATTACAGTAAATTTCTCAAAATGGAGACCTGTGCCCTGTGGTGTTCCATGGGGATCCGTGCTGCGTCCACTGTTGTTTGTGATATACATAAATGATTTGGAGGAAGGTATCAGTTGCCTGATTAGCAAGTTTGCAGATGACACTAAGATTGGTGGAGTAGCAGATAGTGATGGGGGCAGACAGAGAATACAACAATGTATAGATCGATTGGAGAGATGGGCAGATAAATGGCAGATGGAGTTCAATCCAGGCAAATTTGAGGTGATGTATTTCAGAATATTCAATTCAATAGCAAACTAAATGGATAAGTCTTGGGAAAAATTGACGTACAGAGAGATCTGGGTATTCAGGTCCATTGTTCCTTGAAGGTGGAAACGCAGGACAGTAAAGTGTTTAAGGCGGCATTCAGCATACTTTCCTTCACTGGACGGGCTATAGAGTATAAGAGTTGGTAGTTTATATTACTGTTATATTAGATTTTGGTTCAACCACATTTGGAATACTACATACAGTTCTGATCACCACATTACCAAAAGGATGTGGACGCTTTGGAGAGGGTGCAGAGGATGTTCACCAATATGTTGTCTGTTATGGAAGGAGCTAGCTATAAAGAGAGGTTGAATAGATTCGGATTAATTTTATTGGAAAGACAAACGTTGACTGGGAATCTGATTGATGTCTACAAATTCATGAGATGTGCAGACAGGTTGGATAGCAAGAAGCTTTTTTTCCCCAGAGTGTGGAACGCAGTTCCTGGGGGTCACAAGCTCAAAGTGAGAGGGGAAAGGCTTAGGGCAGATATACGTGGAACGATCTTTATGCAGAGGGTGATGCGTGCCTGGAACGAGTTGCCAGCGGAGGTGGTAGAGGCGGAAACGATGACACCACTTAAGATGTATCTAGACAGATGCATGAATGGGCAGGGAGCAAAAGGATACAGATCCTTAGAAAATAGGCAGCAGGTTTAGACAGAGGATCTGGATCGGCACAGGCGTGGAGGGCCGAAAGGCTGAATCTGTGCTGGAATTTTCTTTGTTCTTGTCTCCTTTGAATGGTCTGCAGGTTGGTTTGATCTTAAAGTAGGATAAACGACGGGCACATTATCAAGGGCCGAAAGGCCTGTGCTGTACTCTTCTGTATTCTAAATAGAGAGGGACACAATGACAGGAAGGTGTTTCGGGAGGCTGGAGAGGATGGGATCTGAATGAATTGATGCAACAGGAAGGTTTGCTCGGAGTGCCAAAGGTAACAGAAACGCCAATGGCCTGATCTGGAACAGACGACCCAGACTGGGAGGGTTGTGGGGACTCGAAGTGTTTCACAGGGAATGCGGACCATAGAGTCACGGGGTGTTACAGAAATGTGGGGAGCTATAGGGCCTGCAGGAGTTCATGGAGAAGGTGAGATTGGGAGGGATGGAGCAGTTTACACAGATAAGCATCTTCGTAGGATGGAGTCGTTTACACAGACAGGCATGTTTTAGGTGAATGGAGAAGTTTACAAAGAAAGTGGGTTGTATCGACTGAAGGACCAAACAGAGGTATGGAGGGTAGTCATGGATGATGTTTATAGATACAGGGAAGTTTAGGTTCTGCAGATTAGTTAGATACGGAAGGTGTGGAGTCTGACAGATTTTCCAGAACGGCAGTAATTTTGGTTGGAGAGAGTTTCACAGATAAGGGAGCATTAGTAACCTCCTCCAGAATGGTCAAAGTGGGGAGGGTTGTCGGGGAGGATGGCGTTTACACAGATAGAGGTGTAAGTGCTGGAGAAGGTTATGGAGATAAGTAGTGGATAGAGAGACTGGAGGAGATTACATTAATAGTGGGGTGCGAGTGATGGGAGGATGTTACACAGATACTGAGTCTTACAGGAACTGAAAGTCACATGATTTGAGGTGGGATCTACAGGTTGGGAGTGCTGTAGGGACCTGAGATGCCTTTTGGATTTCCACAGATTGATCGTGTCTTTAGGACTGCAAGAGGTTACATAGATACGGAAACATTAAAGACAAAGTGTGCCTTCCTCTTTTTTCCTGAACGGAGTGACAACACCTCTCATCGGCCAGAGATTCCTAAACCTGCCAGCTTTTCCCTTAACCATAACAGGGACATACTGGATTCTTGAGATCACACTTTTAAAAGCCTTCCATTTGCCAGTTATTCCATTTCATTCCAACAGACTGAACCAATCGATTTTAGTCGTGATTTGGACGTGCCGGTGTTCGACTGGGGTGGGCAAAGTTAATAATCACACAACACTAGGTTATAGTCCAGCAGGTTTATTTGCAAGCACTAGCTTTCGAAACACTGCTTCTTCATCAGGAGGATGTGGAGCACAATTCGAAGGCACGGAATTGATAGCAACAGGAATGCAGTGTCATGGAATGAAATATTAAACAAGCTTAGATAAAGTCTTTCATCTTTTTAGAATGATCACCAGAGCTTTTCAATCTAGAGCTTTCAAATACAAAGGGACCTCGATTATCCAAATATTAATTAACCCAATATCAAATTATCCAAAGGAGATTTCGAAGTTCCAATGGAAACATTACATCAAAGAACTGTTTCAACCCTAATTGTGTTTTTTTTTTGTTTACACTGATTAAAACTGATCTCGGCTTACTGAAATGCTGCCGAAAACAGTCCTGGACATCGAGCCCAGGGACCATCTCCAATTGACTGACCTCTCACCCACTCCCCACACTTAGCCAAGAGTTATATATAGGGGTAAATCCGAAACCCCCCTTCCCCAGATATTCTCTCGAACATTGTCCTGTACAGGGCAGAGGTGAAACTTTTTGAGATGTTGCAGTAAAAGGTTGTATGTGGCTGTCTGACCGTGTGTGTGCATGTGCATGTGCGTTATTTGGAGACTTACCCCCGCAAAGGCAGTAGATGTCTTACTGTTGTTGTCCACTCCAGCTGCTCAAAATGGGGAAGGGATGATGGGGGCAGGGGGCCGGGGGCACGGGCGTGAACATGGATTGGACGGTGGGTGTGGTAGGCGGAGGGCGGTGTTGTGCGGGTTTGGGGACGGGCTGAGGTTGATGTCGAGCGTGTTTCGGAAGTGGGGGCAGCTGGCGAGTGGAGAGTGGTGTCGGACGGTTTTGGCGTCAGGGGCCGCTTTTTGGTGGGTTTGGGACAGGTGTGGGGGCGACGTTGAGGGGCGGGTGGTGGCGGTATTGGATGGGTTTGGAGGCGAGCGGGATGTGTTTTGGGGTCTGGCAGAGCGTGGGGGCTCGCTTATTGCTTGCTGCTGCCTAGTCACCTGAACAGGGAGCAGACTGGACTGAAAACTCCGAGCCCCAAAGGAAATGCATTGAAATGATTAACCGAACAATAAATTATCCGAACGAAATAGTGCCCGCCCATCTCGTTCAGGTAATCGAGGTTCCTCTGTAAACCATTTGGACTATAGCCTGGTGTTGTGTGATTTTTTACCTTCACCAATCAACCCCTACTCGATCCAGGTGAATGGCCCCAATATTAGCCCAGTTCCAGTTTAAGACATAAATCTGTCAACCTGTCTGATCTTTTTGCATAACTATGTTAAAACAAAGACAGTTGTGGTAACTGGACGCAATGTGCTCTCTGACTGATTCTTCAGTCACTTGCCTGAGCTCGTTTTCTGACGAGAGGTCTCGTGTTGCATCCACCTGAGTAGCGAAGAGCCCTCGATGTCTTGATTTCGGAGACTTTCTTGGAAACATTTTACAAATTCCACCCAGTACAGGCCTTTTACACTTTGGGTGACTCAGTAAATCCAGGGGAAGTTAAAATCTCCATCCAATAGTATTCTATTATTTTTAAAGATATCTGCAAACTCACGACACATTTTCTCCTCTCGTAACCGCTGGCCATTTAAGGGTCGAGAACACCATCCCAGCAGACAGACCATCCCCTTTTTGTTTCTAACTTTTAAATATATGGCCTCATTTGATGACTGCTTAACAGTATTGTCTCTAAGCACTGTTGTTATGTCCTTCCTAACCAAAGGGGCAGCTCCCCCCCTCACTTACTTGTCCTTCTGTCACGCCTGTAGCTTCTGTATTCTGGAACACTGAGATGCCAGTCCTTCCCTCTCTCAGCCATGTTTCTGTTACAGTTATAATATCCCAGTTCCCAGAGCTAATCCATGGTCTGAGCTCCTCTGCCTTACCAGTCAGGTCTCGTATGTTGAAATAAATGCCCTTTAAACCAGAAGTCTTTTCCCTCCCTAGACTATGCCCCGGATATCCTTGGTCTTGATGGCTGAATTACTTTCCTCTGACTTTTTCGATGGTCCCTCTCTTACTCAGAGTCACAACTCCCTGTCAAACTAGTTTAAATCCTTCTGGGTAACTCGAGAAAATGTCCTCCCTGGGATACTAGTGCCCCTCTGCTTCAAGTACAAACCATCCCCTTTGTACAGGTTGTCTCTACCCCAGAAGAGATGTCAATGACCCAAGAACTGAAAACCCTGCCCGCTACACCAGCTCCTCAGCCACACATCCATCTGGCCTATTTTTCTATTTCTATCCTCACTGGCAAGTGGCACTGGGAGTAATCTGGAGATCATTAATATCAATATCCTCCATTTTTAACTTCTCACCTAACTCCCTGTACTCATTTCACAGAAACCCATCCCATTGTCGACCTCTGTCATATGGACCGATGTGCACAATGACCTCTGGCTGTTCACCCTCCCCTTCAGAATTTTCAGTAGCCGCTCAGAGTCACCCTTGACCCTGGTACCCGGGAGGCAGCACATCATCCTGGGGTCTCTTCTGCATCCACACAGTGTCCTGTCTGTCCCTCTCACAGCTGAGTCTCCTACCAGTATTGCGATCATTAGAAAGGACCTGCCAAACAGCGACAGGGGGAACTCCCTGCAGTTGGGTCCAGGTTAGGAAAGTGGAGTATTTTAAAGTGCTGCAGTGAGAACGCAGGGCCAGTGTGCTCCTTGAAGAGAGAATAGTAAAGGCAGCAAGTCCAGCGAATACTGATCAAGTGATATCGTGAGTTTGATAAAGAAAATACAGTGCAATAAAATCAGGTGAAGCCCTTCACAAGTGTAGAGAGTGCAAGTGGATTGTGGAAAATGAGGGACAAACAATGGTCATAAAATATATTTGGCAGACACGATTGCGGAAAAGCCACAGGTATTTTATCAGCATCGTGAGAGTAAGAGAATTCCCAGCGAAGGAGGGAGGCATGTGAGAAACCAAAGGGACAATCTGCGCATGGAGACAGAGAAAGCAGGTGAGGTCTTCAATGAATACTTCCCATCTGTATTCACACAGGAGAAAGGCATTGTAGCCGGGGATTTCAGTTGGGATGGTGAGGTTTCAGAACATGTTAAGATCAATAAGGAGGAGGTATTAAATATTTTCACAGGCATAAAGGTGGAGAAATCCCCAGTACCCAATGAAATGTATCACAAGCTGCTATGGGAGGTAAGGGAGGAGATTGCTAGGGCCCTGGTGGATATATTTAATACTTTGCTGGCCACAGGTGAAGTGCTGAATGACTGGAGGATCGCTAATGTGGTTCCTTTATTCAAGAAGGGCAGCAGGGATAGGCCAGGTAATTACATAGCAGATAGTCTGACAGCAGGGGGAGGGTAATTGCGAACAATTCTGAGGGACAGGTGGAATCAATAACTGGAAAGGCAGGGATCGATCAGTGATAGTCAGCATGGATTTGGAAGAGGAAGATAATGTCTGATGAAATCAGCTGAGATTTCTTTGAAATTACGATTGAAGATATTGAGGAGGGCAGTGCAGATGATGTGTGTTCCATAGAATTCATTAAGGCCTTTGACAAGGTCCCACGTGGAAGGCTAGTCCAAAAGGGAAGAGCCCATGGCATCCAAGGCAAGTTGGCAAATTGGATCCAAAATTGTTGTGTGGGTTGTTTTTTGTGATTGAAAGCCATTGCCCAGCGGGTGTACCACAGGGGTCTGTGCAGGGACCATTGTTGTTCCTTAGGGGCATTAGTCACTCGGAAGTGAAAGCAGAAGGTATCATTAGCAGGTTTGCAGATGACATGAAAGGTGAGGGTGTTGTGCACAGTGAGGGGGACGGTCTTGGGCTACAGTCTGAAGGTTGAGGCTGGGACAGAATTTCAAGAGAATCATTTCAATCAACAAGCCAGGCAAGAGCACACCAGGCAATGAGGGAAAACTGATCAATTAAGCTACACCTACTTTAATGTAAAAGGCCTAACAGGTTATACAGATGAACACATGGCATGGATGGGAGCATGGGACAGGGATATCACAGGAATTACAGAAACACAGCTGAGGGAGGGTCAGGACAGGCAGCTCAATGTTCCCGGGACAGATGCTACAGAAGGATGGGAGGGGAGGCAAGAGTGGAGGGAGACTGGTGTTTTTTTCATCAGTGAAAACATCACTGCAGCGCTTAGAGAGGATATTCCTGGGAGTCGCCCAGTGAAGCTGTATTAGCAGAACTTAGAAATTTAGCTGGATGATCAGTTTGATATGACGGTACTGCAGGCCCGCAGTAGTCAGCGGAAAATTGAGCAGCAAATTAGTCGGAGATCTCAGATATCTGTAAGAACGATAGGGTTGTAATGGTCGGGGATTTTAACTTTCCAAACTTCGACTGGGACTGCCATAATGTTCGCAGCTTGGATGGGAGGGACTTGTTCAGTGTGTTCAAGAAAACTGTCTCAGTCAGTATGTAACTGGTCCGACCGGAGAACGGGATGAAACAACACCTCACTTCGGGAAACAAAGTACTGAAAGTGGCTGAAGTGTTTGTGGGGGAGCACTTTAGCAAAGTCACCACAATTCTATTAGTTTTGAAAATAGCGATGGAAAAGGACAGGCCTGGTCCACAAGTTAAAGATCAAAACTGGCCTTGCCCCAGTCTAGAAGGTATTCGGCAAGACTGTCTAAAAGTTGATTCATGGAGGCTATTTAAAATTAAAGGGATGTCGGGCAAGTGGGATTCTTTCAAAAGAGAGAAAAATTAAGATTTATGGGCCAGCATAGTCCTGTTAGTGTGAAGGTCAATGCTGTCACAAGTGAGAAACATTGGATGACTTGGGATATTTAGGTTCTGGTCAAGACGAAAGGGGGTACATGTCCTATATAGCCAGCTGGATGAAGTCAATCCCTTGAAGAACATTGTGGGTGCAGTAATACCCTTCAGAGGGACACCATGAGGGCCTAAAGTGGAACTGACAGGGCTTTGGCAGATAAGGTTCAGGAAAATTTAAAGAGATTCTACAAGTATATTAACAACAGAAGATTAACTCGAGACAGAATGTGACCCAATAAAGATCAATGAAGCCATCCGTGTGTGAACCCACAGGAAATGGGTGAGATCTGAAACAAAAATTGCACGTCGGAACTTACTGTGGAATAAAAACGCTGGGGAAGTAGGGAAATAAACAGTGATGTATTCGAAAGTGTCCACATTGGCAAACAGGAGGTGCTGAAGGTTTTCAAACACATTAAAATTAGACAACTCCATGGGAACTAATCAAGTATATCCTAGGACATTGGGGTAAGTTAGGGAAGAAACTTACAAAGATATTTCTATCACTGACGGCCACGGGTGGTGAGCTGGGAGCCTGGAGAGTGGCTAATGTTGTGCCAGAATTTGGGAAATGTTGTGAGGGAAAGCCAGGGGCCTAAACACCAATTAGCTTGATGTCTTTGGCTCGAATGTTGTTGGAAGCGGACATAAACGGACAGAAAATGGGCTTGAGTAAAAAAAGAGAGGGTAGTGGGAGAGGGTTGTTGTGCAGACTAGGGGCCTCTGACCAGCGGTGTGCCATAAAGATCGGTGCAAGATCCACACGTGCATTATTGACATAAACGAAAATATATGAATTATTGTTTGTAAGTTTGTGGATAGTAAAATATATGTTATAGTTGGCAGTGAATACAGTTATCAAAGGTGATCTTAATCAACTGAGCCAGTGGGTCAAGAAATGAAAGTTGGGAGTTGAATTCAGGTGTTGGGTTTTGTGAAGATAAACAAGGGAGACTAACACAGTCTGGACAGGGCTGTCGAACAGAGAGAGACCAAGGGGTGCAGTTACATTGTTCCATGGAAGTGGCATCACAGGTGGACAGGGCTGTGAAAGCGGATTAGGCACACTAGCCCTCATGGGTCAGAGCACTGAGCAAATGGGTTGATACAGCATGATACGGCTGTACAAGACATTCCTGTGTCTCCAGTTGGTGTACTGGAGACCCAGGAACACCAGGAAACTGCAAATGGAGCAAAGATTGACAAAGATGTTACTGATACTGGAGGATTTTTCAGACACAGAGAGGCTGGATAAACTGGAAAGCAACATGGGGGTAATGAGATAGAGTTGGCCAATAAGGTTAAGGAGAATCCAAAGAGATTCTACAGCACACGAGTACAAAAAGGCTACTAGAGAGACAATAGAACCCCTTAAAGATCAATAAGGCCATTTATGCATGGAACCATAGGAAATGGGCGCGACCCAAAATGAATATTTCATGTTGGAACATACTGTGGGCAAAGACTAGGAAACAAAAGGAAAGAAACAGTAATGTCTTGAAAAGAGTCCCCATTACAGACGAGGTGGTGCTGGAGGTCTTAGAACATAAAAGTAGAGAAAGCCCTAGGTCCTGAACAAGTGTATCCCAGAACATTATGGCAATGTCGCAGTGGGGACCGTGGCAGAGATATTTGTATCATTATCCTTCGTATTTCCATTGGGTGTAGGTGGCTAAGGAGTGAGCTTATAAAGGTTTATAAAAACATGAGAGGTATACGTAGGTTGAACAGTGAAGGTCTCTACCCCAGGGTAGGGGAATCCATAACTCCAGGGCGGAAATATGAGGTGGGAGAGGAAATACTTAAAAGCGACCAGAGGAGAACATTTCCACACAGAGAATGGTGCACATATTGAATGACCTGCCGCTGAAGTGGTAGAGAAAAATCCAATTACATCATGGAAAAGACATTTAAGCTTATACATGGAGAGGATAAGGTTTGACGGGATAGGGACCAAACGCGGGCAAAGCGACTCATTCAGGAACCGTGGTCAGCATGGCTCTTTCTCCAGTTATTGGAGGAGGAGACTACTGATATAAGGCATGTTGTAGGCACTGAAGCAAGTTACAGCGATAGAGATGGTCGTCTGGAATGCAATATGTTGCATTTATTTGGAGGGACTATTGGGAAGCGAGGAGGTTACAGGGACAGGAACTGTAATAGGAGTTAAAAATTATTGAAGACACTGGTCCACGAGACATGGTACATGTACAGTGTTGGAGGGGGAACACAGAACAGAAAGATCCCAGGCAGCATTCCCACACACTCATGGGAAGCCTACTTTCCCCTCTTTTATACTGATGTTCACTAAGACACCACAAGCCTGGATTGATAACTGTGACACTCCCGATGCTGTCTCAGTACAATAAAACTTACAGTAGGTGTGGTGATTGCCCTGGGGTGTGTCTGTACTGTACTCCCCCTCCAGCACTGTATCTATGTTATGCCTTGTTAGCCGATGTTTGGAGCTCTCTCATTGCTCTCTGCTCTATGCACTGTGAGTGATCTTACCTCACTGCAGGATTTATTGAAGGCTCCAGATCTCCCTGCCCTTTGTCTCTCTGGCTGACCAACTATCTTCAATGAGGTGATGGACGAGGCACCCAACAGTTGGGAAGGCTATTGAGTCAGGAACTTCCTGAGTACCTACAGGAGACAGAGAAATAGACAGAATGGGAAACTAGACTGATGCAGCGAAGTTTATACATGCAGAAGGTCCTCACTATCACAGAGATCTGGGAAATCCCAGTGTCCATCCCTGGCCTGTGTGGCCTCATCTGTCTAGTGTAAAGAATCTGGATTAGCTGCAAGAGTGAGACACATTAACAGAGGCAGCAATTAGACCCTCACAGTGAGGATACCACATGGAGAGATACTGAGTGATATCACCAGAGTGCTGGAACATATCAGGCACAAACAATCATGTCAGAAGGCTTCAGAATCAAACAATTGTGTGGGAAGAAGGGCTTCTGCTTCATAATGGATGAGCAACCTTAGAGCAGATGAAATCATTGCTGATATCCAAAACAATGTTTGGACATTGGACAAAATACATTTGGGGACATCTGCCATCTTCACGTGATCTGCACGACATACCCACAGCAAAGTTTTTGCCTCTCAATTACTCTCTGAAATGGCCGAGAAAGATAGTCAATTCAAGGGCAGCTAGGGCTGGGCAGGAAAGGCTAGTCAGCCAGAGACATCCACATCCCATACCTGATTTTAAAAATAAACCATTCGGATGGTCCCATTGGAACTGTGCTGGAACCAGTGTCCTGGCCAAACACTTCGGTAGGTATAGTGAAATGGCTTTCAACTGACAGAGAGGATGCAGGGAAATGGTTCAGGTGAAAGGACCATTCCAAATCCAAAGAGAAAAGGTGAAGCATTGGAACAGCATGGGATGTGGCTGAAGACAAGCAGAAAGGAACAGGATGGGACAGAGTTTGACTAAAACTGTACGTCAGCGAATCAATTTGTGACAGGAAATTGTAGGAAACAGTAAATTATGGTTTTTGTGGAATGGACAAAATCTCTGCCATAAGGTAGATGGATTTGTGACACAGAGATAAAAGAGAGTTAGATACCAGGGTGACACGGTTACAGGGTGAACAAAAGATGGACATAAATATTCAATGGATCACAACCTTGCGGAAACTCAGGCAAATGAACAACGCTATCAATAATGGGTAACAAAGACATTACAAAGAAAGCATTTGGCCTCAGATCACGAAGTAGAGTCGGTCTGAGTGTAAATTCTGGCTACTACTTGCCAAGGACACAAACAGCAGAACAGTTTTAGTCTACGGAACAGCATTTCATTGTTCATCACTATATTAAAGAGGAACTAAATGGAATTTTTAATAAAGGCATAATGACAATTCAGTGAAAATTCAAAATTCGTATAGTCTTGACAATCACACTGACAACAGTGATATTAGAAGGGAAGTTCGGAGATTTTTTTTCAGTGTTTCTTTTAATAACACAACTGGCTAGGGATGTAACTTTGTCAGATCGACCGTTGTGTGATGAATCTTAGCGAATAAGTAATGTCACCTGGAGAGATCCTCTGGGAAATTGTGATAAAGTGCAGTTTAAAGAAATATAAAGTTTTACAGAAAAGACAAGCTACAAATAAAAACAAAAAATAGCCAATTGCATGAGTTTGAGAGGGGAATGGACCAAGGTAAACAGGTTAAACAGACTGAAACATGTGTCTGTAAGTGAACAGTGGAAAACATTTGAATGAACAGTGTAAAACACTCAACAAAGGGATATTCCTTTGAAACAGACAAAACCTCAACAAGAATCGCACACCTGTCCCTCACTCAGGACAAAATCGATCATGTTAAATTTTGAGGCTGAGAAGGTCACCAAAACATAGTTCAAATCCTGAAGTGCGAGAGTGTTTTAGGAGTAAGTGTTAAATGGATTGCAAAGGGTCTGCGAGCAGGAGGAGGGCAGTTGGAAGGGGAATCATTGTCAGGGTTTAATGAAATGATAGGAACAGGGAGATGTGAAGGTGTTGGACGTGGCGAGAGTGTTACAGAGTGTGGTCAGGGTCTGAACGGTGTCTCAAATCCAGTAGGGATTGCTGCAGCTGGAAAGGGTTGCAGAGGAAGGGTGGGACATATGTATTTTTATTTATTCATTCATGGGATATGGGTGTCACTGCCTGGACTAGCATTCTTTGACCCCACTGCTATCCAAAGGGTAGCTCAGAGTCAGCCATATTGCTGTGGGTCTGCAGTCACAGGTTAGCCAGACCAGGTGAGAGTATTTGTTGTCCTTCCCTCAAGCAGGTAAGTGAACGTGATGGGTTCTTCCTACTGATCAGCAATGCATTTATGGAGCTCTCACCAATGTCCTGTACAGATACAACATGACGTCCCAACTCCGACTCTCAATGCTGTGACCAATGAAGCTAACAATCCCAAACGCATGCTTCCCCAGCCTGTCTACCTGTGACACCACTTTCAAAGAACTGTGTACCTGCATCCCCTGTTCACTGACTGAAAACACGTCCCAGGGCCCGAACATTAACTGTACAAGTCCCACTCTGGTTTGTTTCACCAAAATGGAACACTTCACATTTATCTAATTAAACTCCATCTGCTATTCTTTAGCCCACTATCCCAACTGTACTGTTCATCCCATTGTATCATAGATAACCTTCTTCACTGTCCACTTTACCAGCAATGTCTGTGTCACCCAAGAAGCCTACTTACCTGGACACCAATATTCCCTTCCAAACCATTTATCCAATGACAAATAACAGTGGGCCCATTACACCGCTGGTCACATGACTCCAGTCAGAAAAACATGTCTCCCATCACACTCTGTCTCCAACCATCAAGCCAATTTTGTATCCAGTTGACTAGCTTCTCCTGAATGCCATATCCTTTTGTACTGATTTGAGCTTATTACCCATTTACCATACGGAACGTAGAACAGAGAACAGTACAGCACAAGACACTTAGGCTATGAAGCCATGCCAACCTTTTATCCGACTGTAAAATTGAACTAACTTCCATACCCTTAATTTTGCTATCATCCATGTGCCTATCCAAGAGTCTATTAAATGTCCCGAAAGTATCTAAGTTTACTACCACCATAATCAGTGCATTTCAACCACCTACCAATCTCTATCCTTTTATCCATCCTCCATTCATCTTAAAATTACACCCCCTTGTAATATCCATTTATGCCATAAGAGAAAAAGTCTCTCACTATTCACTCGCTCTGTGCCTCTCATCATCTTGTTCATCTCTACCACCTTGACCCACCCCTTGCTTCACTCCAATGAGAAAAGCCTTAGCTTCTTCATAAAAAACGCCCTCCATTTCAGGCAGCATCCTGGTAAATCTCCTGTGTACGCTTTCAAAAACTTGCACATCCTTCCTGTAAAGAGGGGACCAGAACTGGACACAATATTCCAAGTGTGGTCTCACCAGGATACTATGAAGATGCAGTAAAACCTCACTGTTCTTAACATCAATCCCCTTGCTAAGGAAAGCCAACACAACACATGCCTTTTTTAACAACCCTATCAACGTGCGTGGCAACTTTGAGGGATCTATGGACATGGACACCTTGATCTCTCTGATCCTCCACACTGACAAGCATTCTGCCTTTCACCCTGTATTCTGTATTCAAATTCCACCTTCCAGAATGAATCACTTCACACTTTTCCAGCTTGAACTCCATTTGCCATTTCCAGCCCAGCTCTGCGTTCTGTCAATGTCCCATTGCAACCGACAACAGCCCTTCACATTACCTACCACTCCACCAGATTGGCAAACTTACTAACCCACTCTCCAAGATCCACATACAAGTCATTTATAAAAATCACAGAGAGCAGAATCCCAAAGCCGACTGTTGCAGCCACCACTGGTCACTGGGCTCCAGGCTCAACACTGTCCATCTGCTGCCAACCTCTGTCTTCTCTAGGCCATCCAATTCTGTATCCAGACAGACAGATTTCCCTGTCTCCCGTGCCTCCTTATTTTCTGAATGAGCTTCAACATATTCTGCCATATCCTCAAATAATTCAATAAGGTTAGTGAGGCACAACCTGACCCTCACAAACCCATACTGACTGTCTAAAATTTAACTATGATTTTCCAAGTAGTCATAAATTCTGTCTGTCAGAGTTCTCTCCAATAATCTGCACTTCACAGACATAAGACCAAATCTGTAATTCCCAGGATTCTACCTCCGTAATATGGCCCGGACTCTACAAATCTTCACTCCTCTGCCACGTTCCCCAAAAGAGTACTGGAGGGTGGTGGGGGTTACAGAGATAGGGAGGGATATCAGGACAGGAGGATTTTGCTGAAATTCGGAAGGTTGCAGTGCCAAAAGGAAGATTCAGTAATCGTGAGGTTACATGTTAATGAACGCATTTGAGGAAGGAAGGAGGGAGGACTGTAGTGAAATGAAAGGATTCACAGTTTACGTGTTTTGTTAGGACTGAAAGAGGTTACTGAGTTGGGGAAGGTTTAAGCACTCGTGGATTTTACATAAACATGATTTTGGTTGCAATGGCAGGAAGAGAATTCAGGAAGCTGGAGAGTATGGGGTCTGAACGAGGTTACACAAATGAGAAGAGTTGTCAGAGGTGGAAGTGTTTACAGAGACAGCAATGGTCTGATCTGGAGCAGAGGACCCGGATTGGGAGGGATGTGGGGACTGCACGTGGTTTGACAGGGAGGGAGGAGCATAGAGCCACAGGAGGTTACAGAAATGTGGAGAGCTATATATGCTGCAGGAGTTCATGGTCATGGGGAGGTTGGGAGGGATGGAGCAGTTTACAGGGATAAGGATAGTGGTAGGACAGTACTGGTTTATACTGACATGGCCAAGGACTATTTTGGGAATGGAGCAGATTACAGAGATAATGTAGGTTGTACAGACTGGAAGAAAAGAAACACACATATGAAGGATAGTCGGGATGGAACAGGTTTAGAGATATCGAACTTCTTCGGTTCTGGTATTATTTAGACATGGAGGATATGGAATTGGACATGTTTTCCGGGAGATGAGAACAGCAATTTTGATTGGAGACAGTTACACAGATAAAGGAGCATCAATAACCTTCTAACCTTCTCCAGTTTGGCTTACGTGGGAAAGTGTTGTTGGGGAGGTTGTTGTTGTTAACACACATAAGGGTGTAAGAGCTGGGGAAGTTTATGCAGATGAGTAGATGGATGGAAATACTGGAAGAGCTTACATTGACAGGGTGGGTGACAGTGATGAGAGCATGTTACACAGAGCACGGTTCCTTTCGAACTGGATTGGGACAGTCACAGGGACTGGAGTGGATTAGAAAGATCGGTGTGTAGCAGAGACCTGGGAAGATTATAGGGTCTCCACAGATTGATTGTGTCTTTAGGGCTGGAAGAGGTTCGGTAGATACAGAAACCTTAAACCCAATGTATACCATCTTCACTTGCCAAACCAGAGCCTCAATATCCCTCATCAGCCAGGGATCCCTAAACCTGCCATTTTCCCTTCACCCGAACAGGTACATACTGACCCTGGGTTTTCAGTATCACACTTTAAAAAAAACATTTTCCAGTCGTTTCTTTTCCTTCAAACAGACTCACCCACTCAACCCCTGCTAGATCCTGCTTCATGGCCCCAAAACTGGCTGTGTTCCAGCATAGCTCCTTAACCTGTGGACCTCTCCCATCATTTTCTGTTGTTTTGTTAAAACTAAGACAGTTGCGGTCAATGGACCCAAAGTGCTCTCCGACTGACACTTCAGTCACTTCCTCATCTCGTTTTCTCAGGGGAGATCCAATGTTGCGCCCACCTGAGTAGAGTAGGACCATCTACATATTGGTCAAGGACCCATTTGACAAATTGTTACCCATACGGGCCTTTGGTTCTCTGAGTGGCCCAGTCAATCCAGGGGAAATTAAAATCTCCAATCAATACTACTCTCTTATTCCTCCAGCTATCTACAATCTCTCTACACAGCTGCTGTTCTCAGACCCGCTGGCTATTTGCGAATCTGTAAAATACAGTTCCAACAAAGTGACCTCCCCCTTCTTCTTTCTAACTTCTAACCATATGGCCTCATTTGATGACTCTTTAGTAGTATCCTCTCTGACCACTGTTGTTATGTTCTCCTTCATCAAAAGTGCAACTCCCCCTCCTCACTTACTTGTCTTTCTGTCACACTTGTACCTTCTGTATCCTGGTACATTGAGCTGTCAGTCCTGCCCTTTTCTAGCCATGTTTCTGTTATGGCTATAATATCCCAGCCCCCAGAGCCAATCCATGCTTCTGAGCTCACCTGCCTTACCAGTCAGGCCTCATGAAATAAATGCCCTTTAAACCAGAAGTATTTTCCCTCTCTTGACTGTGCCCCTGGATATCCTGTATAGGAAACTTGGCTGGTGTGTTTTCCTCTGCCTGTCCAATGGTCGCTCTCTTTTTCAGAATCCCAAACCCCTGGCAAACCAGATTAAGCCCTCCCAGATAACACTAGCAAATCTCCCTCCCAGGTTGCTAGTACCCCTCTGGTTCAAGTCTAACCCGTCCCCCTTGTCCAGGTCACCTCTACTGCAGAAGAGATCCCAATGATCCAAGACGTATAAACCCTTCCCCCTCCACGAGCTCCTCAGGCACTCATTCATCGGCTTATCTTTCTATTTCCGTATTCACTGTCGAGTGGCACTGGGAGTAATCTGGAGCTCACTGCCCTTTTAGTCCTGCTTTTTAACTTCTTACCTAACTCCCAATGCTCACTTGACCAGAACCTATCCAACTGTATCTGTGTCACGGGTACTGATGGGCACAATTACCACTGGTTGGTCACCCTCCCCCTGGAGAAAAGGGCAAAATCTGACCTCCCATTTGGAAACATGATAGGGAAAGGGACTGAGGTGTTAGTTGGGGAGCACTTTGACAAAGTGGCAACAACTATATTAGTTTGAAAACAGTTATGGAAAACGACAGGTCCGGTCCATAAGTGAAACATGAACATTGTCCTGCCCTAATCCAGAAGGTATCGGTCAAGAGCTTTTCACAATTGATTGTGGAGACTATTTGCAGGTAAATGGACCTCAGGCAGGTGCGAAGCTATCAAAAGAGCGATAAAATGAGAGTTCTGGGTGTGGATATCTCTGTTAGTATGACGGACAATGTTGATTACAAGTAGAAAATTCTGGATGACTGGGGATATTGAGGTTCTGGTCAAGAAAAAGGCGGTCAATATCATATCCAGCTGGATTCCTCAAAGAACATTGTGTGTCCAGTAATACACTGAAGAGGGAGAGCAGTAAGGCAAACAAGAGACCTGAATAAACTTTGGCTGATAATGGTGAGGAAAGTCCAAAGGGATTCTACATGAATACTAACGACAGAAGATTAACTAGGCACAGAATATGTCCCCTTGAAGATCAATGGGATAATGCATGTGTGGAACCACAGGAAGTGGGTGAGATCCTTTATGAAAACTTCATATCAGAACTTAAAGAGTGGGGAATTCATGGAAATAAAGTCTTCAAAAGACTCCGCATATCAGAACAAGAGTTGCTGGAGATTTTAAAATGCATAAAAAAAAGACAATCCCTGGAGATAATCATGTATATCCGAGGAAATTAGGGGAAACTCAGGAAGATGTGCCCCTTAAAGAGGTATTCATATCAGTGACAGCCACGGGTGATGAGCTGGAAGCCTGCACAAGTAGTGTCTCACAAACTTGACTGAGTTTGTTTAAGAGGTGACTAAGAAGATAGATGATGACAGAACAGGAAACTTTCTCTATACTGACCACAGCAAGGCCTTGGACAGGGGTTAGCGTGGAACACTTGTTAGTAAGGTTAGATCACATGGGAGCAGGGAGAGCTATCCAACTGGATACAAAATTGGCAGTCACTGGGAGACAGAGAGTGGTGGGAGAGGGTTGTGCAGACTACGGGCTATCACCAGCTGTGTGCCATAAGGAACAGTACTAGATTCACTGTTATGCATCATTTACAGAAATTATTTCTGTAAGAGAATCGGAGTCATTGTTAGTAAGTTTGTTGATAAAGGTCCGGATATAACACGAGTTATAGCAGGAAATACAGTTATCGAGGGGAATCCTGAACAACTGAGCCAGTGGGCCAAGGAATGAAAGATGGAGTTGAATTCAGGTGATGGATTTTGTTAAAACAAACTAGGGAGGACGAATACAATTAATGGTCGGGCCTGGGCAGTGTTGGCGAACAGAGAGAGAGACCAAGGAGTACAGCTACATTGTTCCTTGGATGTGGCATCACACGTGGACAGGGGGAAAAAAGGGCATTTGGCAGACTTGTTCTCATGGGTCAGAGCATTGACTACATGAGTTTGTACCTCATGATAAGGCATTGCTGGGTCCCCAGTTGGAGTACTGCATAGAATTCTGATCCTCCTGCTTTAGGAAGCATTTCCTGAACTGTAAGTGGAGGAAAGATTGACGAAGATGTTACTGATACTGGAGCGTTTGACAGAAACTGAGAGGATGGATAAGCTGGACAGCAACATAGGGGGAGAGATAGATGTGGAATTTTAGGTTAAGGAGAATGCAAGGACATTTTACAGCAACAAGTACAAAAAAAAACTAGAGAGACACTAGGGCCCCACAAAGCTCAATGAGGCCATCCATGAGTGGAATCGCAGAAGATGGGTGAGACCCTAAATGAACATTTTATGTCAGAAAAAGAAA
Source organism: Chiloscyllium plagiosum (assembly GCF_037043375.1). Taxonomy (NCBI): domain Eukaryota; kingdom Metazoa; phylum Chordata; class Chondrichthyes; order Orectolobiformes; family Hemiscylliidae; genus Chiloscyllium; species Chiloscyllium plagiosum. The sequence goes on from NW_028270188.1 coordinate 13,996,561, forward strand.
CAATGATGGCTTGAAAAGAGTTCCCTTTACAGAAGAGGTGGTGCTGAAGGTCTTCGAACACAAAACGAGAGAAAGCATTAGGTCCTGAACAAGTGTATCCCAGAACGTTGTTGCAAAGTAGTGGCAGAGACCCGAGCAGAAATACTTGTATCATTGTCCTTCGATAATACAAATCACAGGACGATGATTTAAACCACGAGGGATACAGGTAAGGTGATTAGCCAACGTCTTTACCCCAGGTTAGTGGAGTCCATAACTAGATTGGATCGAAGTGCAGAAGGAGGACGTGTTTGCAATTCTGCAACGTTTAAAAATAGATAAGTCCCCGGGGCTGGATGTGATTTATCCTCCGATTCTCTGGGAATCCAGGAAGGAGATTTACATGCCTTTGGCTTTGAGATTTATGTCGTCATTGTTTACAGGAATAGTGCCAGAAGGCTGGAGGAGAGCAAATGTTCTCCCCTTAGAATAGATTACTTACACTGTGGAAACAGGCCCTTCGCCCAACAAGTCCACACCGACCCTCTGATGAGCAACCCACCCAGACCCACTCCCTTACAGTTATCCCTTCACCTAACACTATGGGCAATTTACTATGGCCCATTGCACATTTTGGACTGTGGGAGAAGTCCGGAACACACGAAGGAAACCCTCACAGACACGGGGAGAATGTGCAAACTCCACACAGACAGTTGGCAGAGGCAGAAATTGAAACCGGGTCTCTGGCGCTGTGAGGCAGCAGTACTAACCACTGCTAAGCAGGGGAGTGGAGACAATCCTGGTAGTTATAGACGTGTGAGCCTTAATTTGATTCTGGTTAAAGTGTTGAAAAGGCTTGTAAGGGATAGGATTTATATTCATCTGGAGATGAGTAAGTTGATTAGGGATAGTCAACACGATTTTGTGAAGAGTAGTTCGTGCATCACAAACCTTATTGAGGTCTTCAAGAAGGGGAACAAAGACAGAAATGAATGACGGTAAAGCAGTTGATGTGTGTATATGTATTTCAGTAATACGGAGACATGGGAGTGTGGGTGATTAAGCAGTTTGGATCAGAAATTGGCTCACTAAAAGAAGGCAGAGAGTAGTGGTTAATGGGAAATATCGATCCTGGAGTTCAGTTACTAGTGAGTACTGCCAGGATGTGTTTTGGGTCCACTGTTGCTGTCGTTTATATAAATGACCGGAATGAGGGCATTGAAGAATGGGTTAGTAAATTTGCAGAAGACACTAAGGTTGGTAGAGATGTGCAGAGTGACGAAGGGTGCTATAGGTTGCAGAAAGGTATAGATAAGCTGCACAGCTGGACTGAAAGTTCGCAAATGGAGTTTAATGTGGAAAGGTGTGAGATGACTCACTCTGGAGGGAGTAACAGGAACACAGAGTACTGGGATAATGGAAAGATTGTTGGTAGTGTAGGTGAACAGAGATCTCTATGTCCATGTACATAGATCCTTGAAAGTTGCCACCCAGGTTTAAGAAGCCATTCAGAGTGTGAGCCTGTATTGGTAGGGGGATTGAGTTTCGGAACCATTAGATCATGCTGCAGCTGTACAAAACACTGGCGTGGCCACATTTGTTCAGGTCACTGCATTACAGGATGGATGTGTAAGCTTTGGAAAGGATTCAGAGGAGATTTACTAGGAGGTTACCTGGTATGGAGGGAAGGTCTAATGAGGAAAGGCTCAGGGACATTAAGCTGTTTTTGTTCAAGAGACTGTGTTTGAGGTCAATGAATCGAGATATATAAGATAATCAGCAGGTGAGACGTGTTGGACAGTGAGAGTCTTTTCTTTTGAATGGCGATGTCTAGCACGAGGGGAGATAGCTTTAAATTGAGGTAGATATTAAATTAATAAATAAATATGGGATAGATGCCAGCGGAAGATTCTTTACTCAGTCGGGGCCAACTTTAAAAGCATTTCAATGGTCTTTGAGTAGGCATCTGAACAAGAATTGGAATGGTGTTGGTTCGATTGGCTTCAGATTAGGTCTACAGGTTGGCGCAAAATCGAAGGCCGAAGGACCTGTATTGCGCTGTCATGTTCTGTGTTCTAGCAGGCATAAATATGAGATGGGAGTGGAAAGATTCAAAAGAGATGTTTGGAGACAATTTTCTACACAGAGAATGGTGCAGTTATGGAATGAGCTTCCAGGGGAAGTGGTAGAGAAAAGTACAATTACAACATGTAAAAGTTCGGCAGGTACATGGGGAGGAGAAGGTTTGAAGGGATATGGATCAAATGCAGGGAAACGCGACTCGTTCATGGACTCTGGTCAGCATGGACTGATTGAGTAGAAGGAACAGTTTCCGTGCTGCATGGCTCTGTCTCCAGTTATTGGCTGACGAGACTACCGAGATAAGGAAAGTTGTGAACACTGAAGCAATTACAGCGATAGGGATGGTAGTCCGGAATGCAGTACATTTCAAATATGTGGAGGAACTATTGGGATAGGAGGACATTACAGAGATAGGAACTGTTATAGGAGTTACAAATTATTGAAGACACTGGTGCACAAGGCATGCCAAAGATACAGTGTTGCAGAGTAGTGAGTCTTAGCACAACATAACTTACATTAGGGGTGGGGATTGAACCTGGTGTGTGTGTGTGTACTGTGCTCCCCCTCCAGAACTGTATCTATGTCATGTCTTGTTAGCCGATGTTTGGAGCCCTCTCGTTGCTCTCTGTTCTGTGCACTGAGTGCTCTTACCTCACTGCAGGAATTATTGAGGGCTCCAGATCTCCCTGCCCTTTCTCTCTCTGGCTGACCAAACGTCTTCAATGTGGTGAAGGACGAGACACCCAGCAGCTGGGAAGTTAATTAAGTCTGACCCTTCCTGAGTACCTACAGCAGAGAGGGGAATAGACAGAATGGGAAATTAGACTGATGTGGTGAGGATTAAAAATGGCACTGAATACCACCATAGAAATCTGGAAAATCCCAGTCTCCCTTCCTGGCCTGTGCTCCCTCTCTATGTTATTGATATAGAAGATGGTATCAGCAATAACATTAGCACATTTGCTGATGATACAAAGTTGGGTGGCAGGGTGAAATGTGATGAGGATGTTAGGAGATTACAGGGTGACCTGGACAAGTTAGGTGAGTGGACAGATGCATGGCAGATGCAGTTTAATGTGGATAAATGTATGGTTATCCACTTTGGTAGCAAGAACAGGAAGGCAGACTACTACCTCAATGGAATCAATTTATGTAAAGGGGCAGCACAGAGAGATCTGGGTGTTCTTGTACACCAGTCAATGAAGGCAAGCATGCAGGTACAGCAGGTAGTGAAGAAGGCTAATAGCATGCTGGCCTTCATAACAAGAGGAATTGAGTATAGAAGCAAAGAGGTGCTTCTGCAGCTGTACAGGGCCCTGGTGAGACCACACCTGGAGTGCTGTGTGCAGTTCTGGTCTCCAAATTTGAGAAAAAACATTCTGGCTATTGAGGGAGTGCAGTGTAGGTTCACGAGGTCAATTCCTGGAATGGCAGGATTACCTTACACTGAAAGACTGAAGCGACTCGTCTTGTATACCCTTCAGTTTCGAAGATTGAGAGGGCATCTGATTGAGACGTATAAGAATATGAAAGGATTGGACACTCTGGCAGTAGGAAACATATTTCCACTGATGGGTGAGTGCCGAACCAGAGGACACAGCTTAAAAATACGGGGTAGACCATTTAGGACAGAGCTCAGGAGAAACGTCTTCACCCACAGAGTGGTGGCTGTGTGGAATGCTCTGCCCCAGAGGGCAGTGGAGGTCCACTCTCTGGATTCATTGAATAAAGAGTTGGATAGAGCTCTCAAAGATAGTGGAATCAAGGGTTATGGAGATCAGGCAGGAACAGGATACTGATTAGGAATGATCAGCCATGATTATATTGAATGGCGGTGCAGGCTCGAAGGGCTGAATGGCCTACTCCTGCACCTATTGTCTATTGTCTATTGTCCATAGTTTGATTACAGAGAGTCAGCATGGCTTTGTAAGGGACAGGTCATGCCTCACAAATCTTATTGAATCCTTTGAGAATGTGACAAAATGCATTTATGGCACACTGGAAAAGTACAGAGCATGGGATGCAGGGAAACCTGCCAGTCTGGATACAGAATTCCTGGCCCATAGAAGACAGAAGGTGATGACAGATGGAAAGCATTCAGCCTGGAGCTCGGTGACCAGCGGTTTTCTACAGGGAGAGGTTACAGGACCTCTGCTCTTTGTGAGTTTATGAATGACTTGGATGTGTGAGTAGAAGAGTTGGTTAGTAAATTTGCCAATGAGACGAAGGTTGGTGGAGTGGTGAATAATGTGGAGGTCTGTTGTAGGTTGCAACGGGACATTGACAGGATGTAGAGCTGGGCTGAGAAGCGGCAGGTGAAGTCAAATCTGGAAAAGTGTGAAGTGATTCATTTTGCAGAATACAGGGGTAAAGGCAGAATACTGGATATTGTGGAGGAACAGATAGATCTTGGATTTCATGACCAGAGATACGTCAAATTTGTCACCCAAGCTGATAATGTTGTTAAGAAGTTATATGTTGTATTGGCTTTCATTAGCTGGGGGATTGAGTTTTAAAGCCGTGTGGTTTTGCTGCAGCTCTGTAGAGCACTGTTTAGACCCCACTTAGAATATTGTGTTCAGTTCGGATCCCCTCATTACAGGAAGGATATGAAAGCTTTCGAGAAGTTGAAGAGGAGATTAACCAGGATGTTGCCTGGACTGGAGAGTATGTCTTATGAAGAAAGGTTGAGGGAGCTTCGACTTTCCTCATTGGAGTGAAGAAGGGTGAGGGGCGACTTGGTAGAGGTGAACAAGATGGTGTGAGGCATCGATAGAGTGAATCGTGAGAGGCCTCTTTATGCCATGGCATACATGGTACAAGGGGGCATAATTTTAACGTGATTGGAGGATGGGTAAGGGGAGATTTCAGATTTAGGTTCTTTACGCAGAGAGTGGTGGATGGGTGTAACGGGACATTTAATAGACTCTTGGTTAGGCACATGGATGATAGTAAAATGAAGGTTATGTAGGTTAGTTTGATCTTACAGTCGGGTAAAAGATGGGCATGGCATCATGGCCGAAGTGTCTTGTGCTGTCTTGTTCTGTGTTCTATGTTCTGTATGGTAAACTGGATCATAAGCTCAGATCACTGTAAAAGGATATGGCATTGAGGAGGAGCTAGTCAACTGGATGCAAAATTGGCTTGATGGTCGGAAAAAAGGGTGGTGGGAGAGATATTGTTTTTCTGACAGGAGGCATGTGAGCAGCGGTGTAGTGGGTCCACTGTTGTTTGTCATTTAGATTTTAAATGGTTTGGATGGGAATATTGGTTTCCTGGTAAGTAATTTTTTGGGTGATACTGAAATTGGTGGTAAAATGGACAGTGAAGAAGGTTGTCTGTGGTTCAACAGGATGAACAGTATTGCTGGGATAGTGGACTGAAGAATAGCAGATTGGGTTTAATTAGATAAATGCAAAAAGTTCCATTTCGGTAAAATAAACCAGAATGGGACTTTTACAGTTAATGTTCGGGTCCTTGTAGTGTTGTCAGTCAGAGACCCAGGGATGCAGGTACACAGTTCTTTGAAAGTGACGTCATAGGTAGACAGGTTGGTGAAACAGGCGTTTGGGATGGTTACCTTCATTGGGCAGAGCATTGAGAGTAAGAGTTGGGATGTCAAGATGCTGTCTAACCTGCTGTGCATTTCCAGTACCACGATTATCTAGACTCTGGTTTCCAGCATCTGCAGCCCTTGTTTTTACCATGTTGTATCTATACAAGACACTGGTGAGGTCACCGTAAAAACATTGCTGACATGTTGGAAGAACTCATCAGGTTCACTTGCCTCCTTTAGTGAAGGGCATCTGATATTCTAACCTGGTCTAGCTAACATGTGACTCAAGACCCACAGCAATATGGCTGACTCTGTGCTACCCTTTGGGCGATTCGCAGTGGGACAAAGAATGCTGGTCCAATTAGTGACACACATATCCCATTAATGAATAAATTAAAATACATATGTCCCTACCTATCTCTGCAAATACCTCCATCTTCAGCAATCCTTACTGGCTTTGTAACACCATTCAGGCCCAGACCACTCTCTGTAACACTCTCAGCATCTCCAGCACCTTCACTTCTCCCTGTTCCTGTCGTATCATTAAACCCTGATTATGATTCCCATTCCAACTGCCCGACTCCTGCTCGCAGACCTTTTGCAATCTCTTTACCACTTACTCCTCAAATATTCTCTTACTTCAGGATTTTAAGTACTTTTTGGTGATCTTCTTAGCCTCATAATCTAATATGATCCATTTTTCCTGAGTGAGGGATGGGTGCGAGTTTCTTGCTGAGGTTTGATATGTTTCAATGGAATGTCCTTTTGTTGAGTATTTTTCACTGTCCCTCAAATGTTTTCCATTGTTCATTTACAGACACATATTTCAGTTTATTTAGCCTGTTTATCTTGGTAAGTTCCCCTCTCAACATCATGTCTCTGGCTATTTTTGTTTCTAGTTGTAATTTGTTCTTTCTGTGATTCACTTGAAAAGTTTAACTTCCTTTAAGCTGCGCTTTATCACAATTTCCTAGACAGTTTTCCACTACATCTACTGGATTTCTTTCGTCCAACTTCATAGTTACACCCTCAAAAAATTCAAGAAGATTAGTCAAGCATCATTTTCCCTTCATAAATCCATGCTGACTCTGTCCTATCCTGTTACTACCATCCAGATGTGCAGTAATTTCATCCTTTATAATAGACTCCAGCATCTTTCCAACCACTGAGGTCAGACGAACTGGTCTTAAATTCCTGCTTTTTCTCACCCACCGTTCTTAAAAAGTGGTATAGCATTAGCCACTCTCCAATCCTCAGGAACGGACCCCGAATCTATTGAACTCTGGAAAATAATCACCAACGCATCCACGATTTCCCGAGCCACCTCCTTCAGTACCCTGGGATGCAGACCATCAGGCCCCGGAGACTTATCAACCTTCAGACCTAACAGTCTCTCCAACACCAAATCCTGGCAAATATAAATTCCCTTAAGTTCAGGTCCTACAGCCACTGTTACCTCAGGGAGATTGCTTGTGTCTTCCCCAGTGAACACAGATCTGAAGTACCCATTTAATTCCTCTGCCATTTCTTTGTTCCAAGGAATCATAAATCCTGTCTCTCAGCGTCCTCTCCAATAATCTGCATGTCACAGACAGAAGACTGATAGGTCTGTAGTTCTCAGGATTAACTCTATTCCATTTCTTGAACAACGAGTAGCTGATTCACCCAACCTGCTCATCTGTGGACTGTGCGTGGAAACCGGAGGACCTGTCGGAATCCCATGCAGATATGGAGAGAATGTGCAACCTCCACACAGTCAGTCGCCTGGGGCTGGAATCGAAATCGCGTCCCTGCTGCTGTGAGGCAGCAGTGCTAACCACTGAGCCACCGTGCTGGCCCATGTAACTCTCTGGAGCCCTACTTCTGATCCTTGGTTCCTCAACCTTAATTTAGCTTCCTTCTTCCTCTTGACTAGATGTTCTACATCGCTTGGACCCTTGGTAAATGCTTTACTGAAGTCCATGTAGACAACGTTGACTGTTCTGCCTTCATCTATCTCTTGGCAACCTCCTCAATGAGTCAATCCAGTTTGTGAAATACGGTTTTCCACTCACAAAGCCATGCTGACTATCTCTAATCAGCCTTTGCCTTTTCAAATATATGTAGCTGCTTTCTCTCAGAATCTCCTCCAACAACTTCCCCAATCACTGGCGTTTTTCCTGCAGCCTGTAATTTCCTGGCGTTTCCCTGCAGCCTTTAAGTGATGGAACAGCATTAGCCGCCCTGCAGTCTTCCAGTAACTCATTGTGTCTCTTGATAATATAAATATCTCTGTTAGGGACACCGCAACCTCTTCCCTAGCTTCCCATAATATTCTAGGATAGATCTAATGAGCTATTGAGGATTGATCTACCTTTAATTGTTTCAAGATCCTAGCACTTTCTCTTCTCTGTTGAGGATTCTTTCCAAGACAGCGCTATTTATTTCCCCAAGTTCCCGAGCTTCCATGTCTTTCTCCACAGTAAATTCTGACAACACTATTTTGTCTAATATCTCACCCACCTCCTGATAGTTAAGGTGCCCTATTCTCTACCAGGTTACTCTTTAGCCCTTATGGAAACTTGTGTTAAAGGTTTCCGAAAATTCAAATTAACCATATCCTCAGTAAAACCACTCCTACACCCGTATCTACTCTGCCATTTATATTCACACCAATAAAAATGCAAAACAACAGGCTCAAAAACACATTCTCTTTTTATTAAATGTGTTTCTAAGGGTCCAGTTATTGTTTATTGACATATCCTTTCAAACATATTTCAGCTCCCGACTGACTGTCAGGCTAACACTGTTTGGTTTCAGACTGGCAGCAGAAAGGGTTATGGGAGTTCTTATTTCTCAATCTGAAAAAGATAGCTTACATGTTCAACAGGTAATAGATGTTTTGGAAATACGGAGGGTCATGGGGACTGAATGCCGTTATGGAAATAGGGAGTGGTGCGGCGACTGTATGAGATTAAGGACACAGAAATTGCAGTGGTGACTGATACCATTATGGAGATAGAGAGTGCTGTGGGGCTTCGAAGAGGCCAAAGAGATCTGGAGGGCTGTCGGGACTGAATGAGGTTGCACAGATCAGGAGGATCATGGGGACTGAAGGAGATTGCTCTGAATGGGAGGGTCGTCGGATCTGGATGAGATTATGGAGATAGGGGGCCTTTTGGAGTTTATGGAGTTAGGGAGGTTTGTGGGAAATGATTTGGTTGCATTGATAGGAAGAGTCGTGGAGACTGAAGGAATGTATGGAGATAGGGAGGGCTGTGGGGACTGAAGGGGCTTGCACACGTAGGGAGGACTGTGGGGACATGAAGGAGGCTATGGAGATAGTAAGTTTATAGAGAAGCACAGGAAAGAAGAGCAGTTATCGGCCATTTGAGCACACAGTCGGTCCCACCATTCAATATGATCAGGAATAATATCTAACCCAGTACAGTATTCCTCCTTTCACAGCTTACTCTGATATAATAGTGACTACTAGCATTTAGTGATACAGCAGGCTGTAGTAACTGGGACGGGGGTGTGCCTTACAGAGATAGGGAGGGTTGTGGAAGCTGGAACAAGTGACAGATACAGGGAAGTTTTTAGGAATGGGAGGATTTTACACGGATTTGGAGGAATGCAGGGATGGGATATGGTATCAATCACAGGAAGGATTTCGGGAGCTCGATTTGAGACGGGTACAGCTGAGAACAGAAATGGATCAAACAGTTAGGGCAGGCAGGGACAAGGTAGGACTAATACATTAAACTGCATTTATTTTAATGCAAGGGGCCTAACCGGGAAGGCAGATGAACTCAGGGCATTGTTGGGATCATGGCAACAGGATCTTATCGCAATTACAGAAATATAGGTCAGGGATGGGCAGGACTGGCAGCTTAATATTCCAGGATACAAATGCTACAGGAAGGATAGAAAGGGAGGAAAGAGAGGAGGAGGAGTGGCATTTTTGATAAGGCATAACATTACAGTTGTGCTGAGGGAGGATATTCCCAGAAATATATCCAGGGAAGTTATTTGGGTACAACTAAGAAATAGGAAAGGGATGATCACCTCATTGCGATTGTATTCTAGACACCCCCCCCCGCCCCCAAATGTCAGAGGGAAATTGACAAACAAACTTGTCAGGAGATCTCAGCTATCTGTAAGAATAATAGGGTAGTTAAGGGAGGGGATTTTAACTTTCCAAACATTGACTGGGACTGCCAGAGTGTAAAGGTTTAGATGGAGAGGAATTTCTTAAGTGTGTACAACACAATTTTCTGATTCAGTATGTGGATGTACCTACTAGAGAAAGTGCAAGACTTGACCTACTCTTGGGAAATAAGGCAGGGCAGGTGAGTGAGGTGTCAGTGGGGGGGGGGGGGGGGGGGGCGGGGGGGAACTTTGAGGCCAGCGACAATAATTCTTTTCGTTTTAAAATAGTGATGGAAAAGGATAGACCAGATCTAAAAGTTGCAGTTCTAAATTGGAGAAAGGCCAATTTTGACGGTATTAGGCAAGAACTTAAGAAAGATGTTTGGAGGCAGGTGTTCGCACGTAAAGGGACGGCTGGAAAATGGGAAGCCTTCATAAATGAGAAAACAAGAATCCAGAGAAAGTATATTCCGGTCAGGGTGAAAGGGAAGGCCGGATGACTAAAGAAATTGAGAGTTTGGTTAAGAAAAAGAAGGAAGCATGTCAGATATAGACAGGATAGTTCGAGTGAATCCTTACAAGAGTATAAAGCAACTAGGAGTACACTTAAGAGGGAAATCATGAGGGCAAAAAATGAGACATGAGATAGCTCTGGCAAATAGAATTAAGGAGAATCCAAAGGGCTTTTTACAAATATATATTAATTACAAAAAGGTAACTAGAGAGAGAATAGGGCCCCATCAGCAAGGCGGCCTTTGTGTGGAGCCACAGAAAATGGGGGAGATACTAAGTGAATATTTTGCAACAGTAATTACTGTGGAAACGGATATGGAAGATATAGACTGTAGGAAAATAGATGGTGACATCTTGCAAAATGTCCAGATACAAAGAGGAGGAAGTGCTGGATGTCTTGAAACGCTTAAAGGTGGATAAATCCCCAGGACCTTATGAGGTGCACCCGAGAACTCTGTGGGAAGCTAGAGAAGTGATTGCTGGGCCTCTTGCTGAGATATTTGTGTTATCGATAGTCGCAGGTGAGGTGGCGCAAGACTGGAGGTTGGCAAACGTGGTGTCAGTGTTTCAGAAGGGGGGTAAAGACAAGCGAGGGAACTATAGACCGGTGAGCCAGACCTCAGTGGTGGGCAAGTTGTGTATTCAGAAAGGCAAAGACTGATTCGGGATAGTCAAACTGGCTTTGTGCGTGGGAAATCATGTCTCACAAACTTGATTTTTTAAAGATATAACAAAGAAGGGTGATGAGAGCAGAGTGATAGATGTGATCTCTATGGACTTCAGTAAGGCATTCGACAAGGTTCCCCATGGGAGACTGCTTAGCAAGGTTAGATCTCATGGAATACAGGGAGAATTCGTCACTTGGATAAAGAACTGGGTCAAAGGTAGAAGAAAGAGGGTGGTAGTGGAGGGTTGTTTTTCAGACTGGAGGACTGTGACCATTGGAATGCACAAGGATCGGTGCTGGGTCCTCTATGTTTTGTCATTTACATAAATGATTTGGATGCGAGCATAAGAGGTACAGTTAGTAAGTTTGCAGATGACACCAGAATTGGAAGTGTAATGGACAGCGAATAGGATTACATCAGATTTCAACAGGATCTGGACCAGATGAACCAATGGGCTGAGACGTGGCAGATGGAGTTTAATTCAGATAAATGCGAGGTGCTGCATTTTGGGAAAACAAATCTTAGCAGGACTTAATAGTAAGGTCAAAGGGAGTGTGGCTGAACAAAGATCCCTTGGAGTGTGGGTTCATATCTCCTTGAAAGTGGAGTCGCAGGTAGACTGGATAGTGAAGAAGGCATTCGGTATGCTTTCCTTTATTGGTCAGAGTATTGAGTACAGGCGTTGGGAGGTCATGTCACGGCTGTACAGGACATTGGTTCGCCCATTGTTGGAATATTGCGTGCAATTCTGGTCGACTTCCTATCGGAAAGATGTTGTGAAACTTGAAAGGGTTCAAAAAAGATTTACAAGGACGTTGCCAGGGTTGGAGGATATGAGCTACAGGGAGAGGCTGAACAGGCTGGGGCTGTTTTTACTGTACCGTCGGAGGCTGAGGGGAGACCTTATAGAGGTTTACAAAATTATGAGGGGCATGGATAGGATAAATAGACAAAGTCTTTTCCCTGGGGTGGGGGAGTCCAGAACTACAGGGCATAGGTTTAGGGTGAGAGGTGAAAGATATAAAAGTGACTCAAGGGGCAACTTTTTAACACAGAGAATGAACTGTACCTTATTCCATACCTGTATGGAATGAGCTGCCAGAGGATGTGGTGGAGGCTGGTGCAATTGCAACATTTAAGAGGTATTTGGATGGGTATATGAGTAGGAAGGATTTGGAAGGAAATGGGCCGGGTGTTGGCAGGTGGGACGAGATTGAATTGGTCGGCATGGACAGGTTGGACCGAAGGTCAGTTTCCATATTGTACATCTCTATGACTCTATGACTCATGGAGCTTTTAGAAATAAACTGTGTGGTCGTGTCTGAAGGAGGCTAAAGGCATAAAGGTTTGTAGTTTCTGAATAAAATTACATGAAGCGGGACCAGCAGAGTTTACAGAGGCTGAATGTGTTTTAGAGACAGGAAGAGTTCATAGTCATCATTATAATTGCAGAAACTAATTTATGAGCGAAGCAAGCTCACTCTGCATTGTTTCCAGAGACAAGGAGGAGTCTATCAGCTGGAGGAGGTTACTAAGGTACAGAGCTTTTTTTGTTGTCGTGACGGTGAAGTAGTCGGAGTTTGAAAAAGTCACAAAGACAGGGAGGTTTTTCAGGGTTGGAAAGAACTATACTGACAGGAATGGCTGAAGGAACTGACGAGTTGTTTTTCACAGATAAGGAGAGATGTGACAGAACCCGGGATTAAAGGCAAAGGCAGAGACTTGGGGAGTTTTACTGGCATGAGGAGCTTACAGGGATAGACAGGATTGAAGGGGCTGATAGAGATAGGGGAAGTGGTTTGATGAAAGAGACAGTGGAGAAACTGACAGACGTAGGGAGGGTTCTGTGGAACAGATGAATTTACAAACAAGATGGTGATAACGAAGCCTGAGATTTTTCTCATGTTCCTTGCCCAGCATTGTTCCTACATCATGCCCTCAGGGTCTGAATTAAAGTCCATGAACTCCTCAATGTGCTGTTTACTGTGAGTAATCTTACCGGCTGCAGGATTTGCTGAAGGCTCCAGATCTCACTCTCCATCTGTCTCTAGCTGACCAACTGTCTTCAATGTGGTGATGGACGAGACAGGAATTGGGAATTCTGCTGAGTCAGGGACATCAGGAATACGTACAGGAGACAGTGAAATAGACAGAATGGGAAATTAGACTAATGCAATCAAGGTTACACATGGAGAATGGCACTGAGTCCTACAGAGATCTGGAAAATCCCAGTCTCCATCCATGGCCTGTGCTGTTTCTCCTCTCTGGAGTGTAGAATGCTGTTGGCTCAGGATCTGGAGTAACTGCAAGAGCGAGAGACACTGACAGAGGCAGCAATTAAACCTACATAGTGAGGGATATCACTTGGAGAGAGATTGAGTGATATCAGCAGAGTGCAGTAAGGTGTCAGGATCACACTTCCTCTCTGACCTATCACCTCCAGCCCCACCCCCACTCACCTATTGTACTCTATTCTACTTTCTCCCCATCCACATCCCCCTCTCATTTATCTCTCAAGTCTGCAGGCTACCCGTCTCTATTACTGATGAAGGGCTTCTACCAGAAACGTCGATTTTCCTGTTCCTTGGATCCTGCCCGACCTACTGTGCTTTTCCAGCACCACTCTAATCTAGACTCTGGTTTCCAGCATCTGCAGTCCTTGTGTTTTCCTTATTGGAGTGCAGACTACCAACATAAGGCATGTTGTAGACACTGATGCAAGTTACAGACACAGGGATGGTAGTCTGGACTGCAGTACATTTCAAATCTGTGGAAACACTATCGGGAAATGAGAAGGTTACAGCGATAGGATCTGTTATAGGAATTAAAAATTATTGAAGACACTGGTCCACAAGACATGCCATAGGTTTAGTGTTGCAGAGTAGTGAGTCTTAATAAAACAGAACTTACATTGAGCCTGGCGTGTGTGTGCGCTGTTCTCCCCCTCCAGCACTGTATCTATGCCATGTTGTGTTAACAGATGTTTGGAGCACTCTCATTGTTCTTTGCTCTGTGCACTGTGGGTGACCTTACTTTACCACAGGATTTATTGAAGGCTCCAGATCTCCTTTCACTTTGTCTCTCTCTGGCAGACAAACTGCGTTCAATGTGGTGATGGACGATCCACCCCGCAGCTGGAAAGGCTATTGAGTCAGGACCTTCCTAAGTACCTACAGGAGAGAGAGAGAAATAGACAGAATGGGAAATTAGACAGATGCAGTGAGGGTTACACATGGAGCATGGCACTGAGTCCCACAGAGATCTGAAAAATGGAGCGATGTTAAGTAATTGTCCCAGATTGCTGGAAGATGTTAGGATCACACAGTTATGTTGGAAGAATTGGTTTAGCTTCATGATGTCCTTGTATTAGTGCTCAGGGATGAGCACCCAGTGAGCAGGTGAAGTGTTGGCCCAGTGGGATTATTGCGAGAGAATGTATCCAAAGCCTCAGCTAATGTACTGGGGAAGCAGGTTTGAATCCCACCATCTGAAAAAGGAGACATTTGAAATCAACAATTTTAAAAATAATAATTAACAATCCACAAATAAGTATGAAACAATTGCTGATGTACAACAAATCCAAACACTTCTCCTTTCGAGAAGGACATCTGCCCATCCTGACGTGGTCTGCACGACATACCCACAGCAAAGTGTTTGCCTCTCAATTACCCTCTGAAATGGCCGAGCAAGTTACTCAGTTCAAGGGCAGCTAGGGCTGGGCAAGAAAGGCTGGTCATCCAGAGACGCCCACATCCCAAACCTGATTTAATAAATAATCCATTAGGATGATCCCACTGGAACTGTGCTGGGACCAGTATCCTGGCCAATCATGTCGGTAGGGTTATTGACAGGGATTTAAACTGACAGAGAGGATGCAGGGACAGGGTTCAGATGAAAGGAGCTTTCCAAATCCAAAGAGAAAAGGTGAAGCATCGGAACAACATGGAATGTGGCTGAAGACAAGTACAAAGGAACAGGATGGGACAAAGTTTAACTAAAATTGTACATCAGCGAATTGATTTGTGACAGAAAAATGTAGGAAAGAGTACGATTTTTTTGAATGGACAACATCGCTGCAATAAGGTAGATGGATTTGTGACAAAGAGATAAAAGATAAACAACAGGGAGACATGGATACTGGGTAAACAAAAACATTCAATGGATCACAAATTTGGGGAACCTCAGGCAAAATGGGCAACACTATCAATAATGGGTAACAAAGACATTTCAGGGAAAGCATTTGGCCTCAGATCATGAAGTAGAGTTAGTCCGAATGTAAATTCTGGCTATGACTTGCCAAGGACATAAGTGAACCAGATGAATTCTTCCGACTGATCAACAATGTTTTTATGATAGCCTCACCAATGTCTTTTACAGATGCAACATGACATCCCAACTCCTACTCTCAATGCGCTCCCCAAAGGTAGCCACCCCAAACGCTTACTTTGCCAGCCTGTCCACCTGTGACACCACACTCAAAGAACTGTCAACGACACAAGCAGCAGAACAGTTTTAGCTACCGAACAGTACTCCATTGCTCATCACAGCATTACACAGGAACTCATTGAAATTGTTAACAAAGGCATTGTGATAATTTTGGAAAACGTCAATATTCGTATAATCAGGGACAATCGCACGTATAACATTGACATTGGAAGAGGAGTTCAGTTAATTTTTTTGTGTTTCTTTGAAAAACGCATTGTGCAACTGACTAGGGACATAACTATCGCAGAGCGACCGTGTAATGAAACTCAGTGAATGAGTAATGTCACTTGCAGAGATCCTTCGGGAAACTGTGATAAAGTGCAGTTTAAAATAATATAAAGTTTTAAAGTGAATCACAAAAAGGACAAGCTACAACTAGAAACAAAAATAGCCAATTACATGAGTTTGAGAGGAGAACGGACCAAGATAAACAGGCTAAACAGACGGAAACATGTGTCTGTAAATGGACAGTGGAAAACATTTGAAGGAACATCGTAAATCACTCAACAAAAGGACAAACCATTGAAACAGTAAAAACTTCAGCAATTAATCCCCACTGGTCTCTCACACAGGAAAAAATGGATCATACTAGATTATGAGGCTTCGACGATCACCACAAAGTACTTAAAATCCTGAAGTGAGAGAGTATTTTAGGAGTAAATATTAAATGGATTGCAAAGGGCCTGCTAGCAGGAGGAGGGCTATGGGAAGGGGAATCATTGTCAGGGTTTAATGACACGACAGTAACAGGGAGAGATGACGGTGCTGGAGGTAGTGAGAGCGTTACAGAGCGTGGTCAGGGCCTGAACAGGTGCTACAAAGCCAGTACGAATTGCTGCAGCTGGAGGGGTTTGCAGAGGTAGGGGAAAACATAGGTATTTCTATTTATTCCTTCATGGGATGTGGGTGTCACTGCCTGGACTAGCATTCTTTGACCCCATGCTAATTATCCAGAGGGTAGCTCAGAGTCAGCTATATTGCTGTGGGTCTGGAGTCACATGTTAGCCAGACCAGGTTAGAATGTCAGATGCTCTTCCCTAAAGGAGGTAAGTGAACCAGATGAGTTCTTCCTACTGATTAGCAATGCATTTATGGGGACCTCGCCAATGTCTTGTACGGATGCAACATGACATCCCAACTCCTACTCTCAATGCTGTGACCAATGAAGGTAACCATCCCAAACGCCTGCTTCACCAGCCTGCCTGCCTGTGATGCAACTTTCAAAGAACTGTGTACCTGCATCCCCGTGTCTCTGACTGACAACACTACCCAGGATCCGAACATTCCCTGTCCAAGTCCCACCCTGGTTTGTTTCACCACAATGGAACACCTCACATTTATCTAATTAATCTCTATCTGCTATTCTTCAGCTCACTATCCCAGCAGTACTGTTCATCCTGTTGTATCATATACACTAACCACTTTACTACCAATGTCAGTGTCACCCAAGAAACTTACTTACCAGGAAACCAATACTCCCATCCAAACCATTTATCCACATGACAAATAACAGTGGTCCACGACACCGCTGGTCACATGCCTCGAGTCAGAAAAAAACTTGTCTCCCACCACCCTCTGTCTCCTACCATCAAGCAAAGTTTGTATCCACTTCACTAGCTCATCCTGAATGCCATATCCTTTTACACTGATCTGAGTTTATTACCCAGTTTACCAGACAGAACATAGAACGCAGAACAGTTCAGCCCAGGTCATGATTTCATGCTAACATTTTATCCAACTGTAAGATCAAACTAACCTACATACCCTTCATTTTACTATTATCCATGTATCTGTCCAAGAGTCTATTAAATGTCCCGGGTGTGTCTAATTTTACTAACACCATTGTCAGTGCATTCCAACCACCTACCATTCTCTATCCTCTTATCCATCCTCCAATCACCTTACAAGTATACCGTCTTGTAATATCCATTTATTCCATGCGAGGAAATGTCTCTGACTATACACTCTCTCTGTGCCTCTTATCACCTTGTTCGCCTCTACCAGGACGCCCCACTCCCTTCTTCGCTCCAATGAGAAAAGCCTTAGCTCCCTCAACCTTTCTCCATAAGAAATACCCTCTATTCCAGGCAGCATCCCCTGGTAAATCTCCTGTGTACGCTCTCTAAAACTTGCACGTCCTTCCCGTAAAGAGGCTACCAGAACTGAACACAATATCCCAAATGTGGTCTCGCCAGGACGCTCTAAAGATGCAGTAAAACCTCATGGCTCTCAAAATCAATCCCCTGGCTAACGAAAGCCAACACAACACATGCCTTTTTAACAACCCCATCAACGTGCGTGCCAACTTGAGGGATCTATGGACATGGACGCCATGGTCTCTCTGTTCCTCTACACAGCCAAGTGTTCTGCCTTTCACCCTGTATTCTGCATTCAAATTCGACCTTCCAGAATGAATCACTTCACACTGTTCCAGATTGAACTCCAACTGCCACTTCCAGACCAGCTCTGCATCCTGTCAATGTTCCATTGCAACCTCCCACAGCCCTCCACATTACCCACCACTCCACCAACCTTCGTGTGATTGGCAAACTTACTAACCCACTCTTCAACAACCACATCCATGTCATTTATAAAAATCCCAAAGAGCAGAGTCCCAGAGCCGATTGTTGCAGAGCACCATTGGTCACTGAGCTCCAGGCTCAATAGTGTCCATCTCTTGCCATACACTGCCTTCTCTCGGCGATCCAATCCTGTATCCAGACAGACAGATTTCTCTGTATCCCAATCATCCATCTTTTCTGAATGAGCCATCAACGTATTCTGTCATATCCTCAAAGAATTCAATAACGGTAATGAGGCATGACATTGACCCCTCATAAATCCATGCTGACTATCTAAAATTTAACTATAGTTTTCCAAGTAGTAATAAATCCTGTCTTTAGAGTCCTTACCAACAATCTGCACATGACAGACATTAGACCAAATCTGTAATTCCCAGGATTCTACCTCCATAACATGGCCCGGACTCTACAAATCTTCACTCCTCTACCATGTTCCCCAGAAGTACACTGGAGGGTAGTGGGGGTTAAACAGATAGGGAATATCAAGGCAGGAGGGTTTTTCAGACATTAGGAGGTTTGCAGTGCCAAAAGGAGGCTTCAGTAATTGTGAGGTTTCATGGTGATGAAGGCATTTGAGGAGGGGGGGAGGGAGGGAGGATTGTAGGGAAATGGGAGTTTATGTATTTCGTTAGGATTGCAAGAGGTTACTGAGTTGGGAAGCACTGGTGGTTGTTACATAGATATGGTTTTGGTTGCAATGGCAGGAAGAGGATTCAGGAAGCTGCGAAGTATGGTGTCTGAACAAGGTTACACAAATGGGAAGAATTGTCAGATGTGGAGGTGTTTGCAGAGACAGCAATGGTCTGATCTGGAGCAGAGGACCCAGATTCGGAGGGATGTGGGGACTGGAGGTGGTTTCACAGGGAGGGAGGACCATAGAGCCACGAGAGGTTGCAGAAATGTGGGGAACTATAGGGCCTGCTGGAGTTCATGGAGATGGGGAAGTTGCGAGAGATGGTGCAGTTTACAGGGATAAGGATGTTGGTAGGAAACGTCTGATCACAGACAGGGACTCTTTAGGGCATGGAGCGGATTACAGAGATAATGTAGGTTGTACCGACTGGAAGAATAAACACACAAAAGGAGGGTATTCGGAACTGACCAGGTTTAGAGATATCGAAAAGGTTAGGTTCTAGGGTTATTTAAACATGGACGGTATGGAATCAGACAGATTTTCCTGGAGATAAGAACAGCAATTTTGGTTGGAGACAGTGACACAGATAAATGAGCATTAGTAACCTCCTCTAGTTTGGCCTAAGTGGGAAAGTTTTGTAGGGGAGGTTATCGTTAACATAAATAGGGGTGTAGAGCTGGGGACGTTTATGCAGATGAGTAGATGGGTGGAAATACTAGAGGAGCTTACATTGACAGGGTGGGTGATAGTGATGGGAGCATGTTACACAGATCACGGCTACTTTCAGAACTGGATCGGGACAGTCACAGGGACTGGGGTGGGTTCTACAGATCGGAGTGTGACAGAGACCTGAGAAGACCTTAGGGTCCCCACAGATTAATTGTGTCTTTAGGGCTGGAAGAGGTTAGGTAGATACGGAAACCTTAAACCCAATGTATACCATCTTCATTTGCCAAACCAGAGCCTCAATATACCTCATCAGCCAGGGAGTCCTATTGCTGCCACTTTTCCCTTCACCCTAACAGGTACATACTGACCCTGGATTTTCAGTATCACACTTTTAAAAGCATCCTTTTCCCAAGTTGTTTCTTTTCCTTCGAACAGACTCTCCCATTCAACCTCTGCTAGGTCCTGCTTCATGGCCCCAAAACTGTCTGTGTTCCAGCATAGCTCCTTAAACTGTGGATGTCTCCTATTGTTTTCTGTAGTTACGTTAAAACTAGGACAGTTGTGGTCACTGGACCCAAAGCGCCCTCCGACTAACATTTCAGTCACTTCCTGATCTCGTTTCCTCAGGGGAGATCCAATATTGCGCCCAACTGAATAGAGTAGCACCGTCTACATATTGGTAAAGTAAATTTTCATGGACACATTTGACAAATTCCGACCCATACGGGCCTTTTATTCTCTGAGTGGATAAGTCAATCCAGGGGAAATTAAAAGCTCCAATCAATACTACTCTCTTATTCCTACAGCTATCTCCAATCTCTCGACACATCTACTCTTCTCAAACCCGCTGGCTGCTTGCGAGTCTGCAATACAATCCCAACAAAGTGACTATCCCCTTCTTCTTTCTAACTTCTAATCATATGACCTCATTTGAAAACTCTTTAGGAGTATCCTCTCTAAGCATTGTTGTTATGTCCTCCCTTATGAAAAGGATAACTCCCCCTCCTCACTTACCCTTCACCCTAACAGTTACATACAACCCTGGGTTGTCAGTATCACGCTTTTAAAAGCCTCCCATTTCCCAGTTGTTTCTTTTCCTTCAAACAAACTCACCCACTCAACCTATGCGAGATCCTGTTTCAAGTCCCCAAAACTGTCTGTGTTCCAGCATAGCTCCTTAACCTGTGGACCTCTCCTATTGTTTTCTGTAATTATGTTAAAACGAAGACCATTGTGGTCAGCGGACCCAAAGTGCTCTCTGACTGATATTTCAGTCACTTGACTGACCTCGATTTCTCAGGGGAGGTCCAATGTAGCGCTCGCCTGAGTAGAGTAGGACCGTCTACATACTGATCAAGGAGACTTTCTTGGACACATTTGACAAATTGTAACATAGCGTGTGAGAGAGTGTCACAGTCTATCTCAAAGAGTTTCAGAGAGGGTCCACTGTGTGACAGTGTGTCTCAAAGTGTCAGAGAGCATCAGAGAGTGTCACAGTTTGACTCAGAGTGTCACAGTTTCACAGAGAATGTCACCGTGTGTCAGAGAGTGTCACAGTGTGTCAGAGAGTGTCACAGTCGGTTAGACAGTATCAGAGAGAGTCAGAGAGTTCCACAGTGTGTCTCCGAGAGTATCAGAGAGGGACAGCTGGTGTCACAGTGTGTCTCGGAGTGTCTGAGAGAGTCACAGATTGTCACGGTGTCTCTGAGAGAGTGTCAGAGCTTTTCAGAGAGTGTCACAGTCGATCTCAGAGAGGGTCAGAGGTTTTCATAGTGTGCACATTCTGTCAGAGAGTGTCACAGTGTGCCTCAGAGAGTGTCAGAGTGTCATGGTGTGTCTCAGAGTGTCAGAGAGAGTCATAGTGTGTCAGTCTGTCACAGTCTGCAAGAGAGTGTCATAGTGTGCCTCAGAGAGTGTCAGAGAAAGTCAGAGAATGTCATGATGTGTCATAGTCAGTCAGAGAGTGTCATAGTGTGTCTCAGAGAGTGTCAGAGAGTGTCATAGTCTGTTTCAGAAAGTGTCAGAGGGTGTCGCCGTGTGTCATAGTCTGTCCAAGAGTGTCACACTGTGATACTGTCGGTCAGAGATTGTCATAGTGTGTCTCAGGCAGTGTCAGAGAGAGTCCGAGAGTGTCACAGTATGTCTCAACAACTGTCGGAGAGTGTCGCAGTGTGTCACAGTCTGTCAGAGAGAGTCACAACGTGTCTCATAGAATGTCAGAGAAGTGTCGCAGTGTGTCACCGTGTGTCTCAGAGAGTGACAGAGAGAGTCAGAGTGTCACAGTATGGTTCAGACCGAGTCAGAGAGTGTCACAGTGTGTCACAGGGAAAGTCATAGAGTGTTACATTGTGTTAGAGAGGGGCAAAGTATGTCTCAGAGAATGTCAGAGAATGTCAGCGTATCTCAGCGTCTCACAGTCGGTCAGAGTGTGTCAGTGTGTCTCAGCGACTCAAGTCGGTCAGAGAGTGTCAGAGAATGTCAGAGAGTGTCAGTGTGTCTCAGCGACTCACAGTCGGTCAGAAAGTGTCAGAGAGTGTCACAGTGTGTCTCAGACAGTGTCAGAGAGAGTCACAGAATGTAACAGTCTGTCAGATAGTATCACAGTGTGTTTCAGAGAGTGTGAGAGAGCGTCAGAGTGTGTCACAGTGTGTCTCAGATTGTATCAGAGAGGGTCAAAGTGTTTCACGGTATGTCTCAGAGAATGTCACGGTCTGTCTCGGAGAGTGTCACAGTGTCTCAGCGAGAGACAGAGTGTCACACAATGTCTCAGAACGAGAGAGATAGAGAGTGTCATAGTGCCTTTGAGGGTGTCACAGTCTGTCAGAGAGAGAGTCAGAGAGTGTCACAGCGTGTCTCAGAGAGAGTCAGAGAGTATCACTGTGTGTTTCGGAGAATGTCACAGTGTATCTCAGAGAGTGTCAGAGAGTGTCACGTGGGTCTCAGAGAGCGTCAGAGAAAGTCAAAAAGTGTCATACTGTGTCTCAGTCTATCAAAGAGGTTCACAATGTGCTTCAGAAAGTGGCAGAGAGAGTCAGAGTGTGTCACAGTGGGTCTCAGAGAGTCACAGTGTGTGTGGGAGAGTGTCACAGTATGTCAGAGAGAGAGTCAGAGAGTGTCACACAGTGTTTCATACAGAGTCAAAAAGTGTCACATTATGTCACAGTCTGTCAGAGTGTCACAGTGTTTCTCAGAGAGTTACAGAGAGAGTCAGAGTGTGTCACAGTGTGTAAGAGAGTGGCACAGTATGTCTCAGACAGTGACAGAGCGAGTCAGCGAGTGTCATAGTGTGTCAATTAGTGGCACAGTATGTCTCCGAGAGAGTCAGAGAGTGTCAAAATGTGTCTCAGAGAGGGTCACAGAGAGTCAAAAGTGTCACGATCTGTCACAGTCTGTCAGACAGTGTCACAGTACGTTTCCGAGAATGTCAAAAAGAGTCAGAGAGTGCCTCAGTGTGTTTCAGAGTGTGTCAGAGTCATGTTATGTCACAGTGGGTCTCAGAGAGTGTCACAGTGTATCAGAGAGTGTCACAGTGCCTCACAGTCGGTCAGAGAAAGTTAGAGAGTGTCACAGTGTGTCTCACACAGTGTCGGTCAGAGTCAGAGAGTGTCACAGAGTGTCCCTGGGAGTGTCAGAGAGAGTCGGAGAGTGTCACAGTGCGTAACAGTTTGTAAAAGAGTGTGTAACAGTTTGTCAGAGAGTGTTACAGTGTGCCTCAGAGAGTGTCAGAGAGTGCCAGAGACAGTCAGAGGGAATCACAGTCTGTTAGAGAGTGTTACAGCGTGGCTCAGAGAGTGTCAGAGAGAGTCAGAAAGTGTCACAGTATGTCAGAGTGTCACGGTGTTTCGCAGACAGTGACAGAGAGAATCAGAGAGTGTCACAGTGTGTAGGAGAGTGGCACAGTATGTCTCAGAGAGAGTCAGACAGTGTCAATGTGGGACTCCGAGAGTGTTAGAGAGAGTCAAAAAGTGTCACAGTGTGCCACAGTCTTTCATAGAGTGACACAGTACGTTTCAGAGAGTATCAGAGAGAGTCAGAGTGTGTCACGGTGTGCCTCAGAGTGTGTCAGAGAGAGTCAAAGAGTGTCGCAGTGTCTCAGAGCCTGTCAGAGAGTGTCACGGTACGTTTCAGAGAGTGCCAGAGAGAGACAGAGTGTGTCATAGTGAGTCATACCATGTCGCAGAGAATGTCAGAGAGAGTCAGAGAGTGTCAGAAACTATCACACTGACTGTCAGAGAGAGACAGAGAGTGACACAGTGCGTCTAAGAGAGTGTCAGTGAAAGTCAGAGAGTGTCACAGTTTGCCACAGTCTGTCAAAGAGTGTCAGAGGGAGTCAGAGAGTGTCACTGTGTGCAACAGTCTGTCAGAGAGTGTTGCAACGTGCCTCAGAGTGTGTCAGAGAGTGGCAAAGAGAGTCAGAGAGTGTCACAGTCTGTCAGAGAGTGTTACAGTGTTCCTCACACAGTGACAGAGAGGGTCAGAGAGTGTCACAGTGTGTAAGAGAGTGGCACACTCAGAGAGAGTCATAGAATGGCAAAGTGGGTCTCAGTGAGTGTCAGAGAGAGTCAAAAGGTGTCACAGTGAGTCACAGTCTGTCAGAGAATGTCACAGTACGTTTCAGAGAGTGTCACAGTGAGTCACAGTGAGTCATACTGTGTCTCAGATAGTGTCAGAGAGTGTCAGCGTTTGTCTCAGTGAGGGTCGCAATCTGTCAGAGAGTGTTACAGTGTGTCTCAGAGAGTGACAGAAAGAGTCAGCAAGATGTCATAGTTTGTCTCAGAGAGTGTCGGGAGAGTCGGAGAGAGTCAGAGACTGTCACACTGAGTGTCAGAGAATGTTAGAGAGAGTCAGAGAGTGTCACAGTTTGTCACAGTGTGTCAGAGAGTGTCCTAGTGTACCTCAGTGAGTGTCATACTGTGTCTCAGTGATTGTCAGAGTTTCGAAATATGTCTCAGAGAGTGTGAGAGAGTCAGAAAATGTCACAGTGTGTCTCAGAGAATGTTCGAGTGTCTCTGAGAGTGACAGTGAGTGTCATATCGTGTCTCATAGAGTGAGAGAGAGACAGAAAGTGTCACAGTGTGTCTCAGAGAGTGTCACCGTGTCTCAGAGAATGTCACCATGTGTCAGAGAGTGTCCAGTCGGTCAGAGAGTGTCACAGTGTGTTTCAGAGAGTGTCAGAGAGAGTTAGAGAGTGTCACAGTGTGTCTCGCAGTGTGTCTCAGAAAGGGTCAGAGAGTGTCACAGTGTGCCTCAGAGAACGTCATAGAGTGTTACATTGTTCTAGAGAGTGGCACAGTATGTCTCAGAGAATGTCAGAGAGTGTCAGTGTGTCTCAGCATCTCACAGTCGGTCAGAGAGTTTCAGAGAGTGTCACAGTGTGTCTTAGACAGTGACAGAGAGAGTCAGAGAGAGCCCGAGAGTGTCACAGTCTGTCAGCGAGTGTCACAATGTGTTTCAGAGGAGATCAGAGAGGGTCAAAATGTTTCATGGTATGTCTCAGAATATGTCACGGTCTGTCTCAGAGAGTGTCACAGTGTCTCAGCGAGAGACAGAGAGAGTCACACAGTGTCTCAGAACGAGAGAGATAGAGAGTATCACAGTGTCTTTGAGGTTGTCAGAGAGTGTCACAGCGTGTCTCAGAGAGAGTCAGAGAGTATCACTGTGTGTCTCAAAGAATGTCACAATGAATCTCAGAGAGTGTCAGAGAGTGTCACGTGGGTCTCTGAGAGTGTCAGTGAAAGTCACAAAGTGTCACACTGTGTCACAGTCTATCAGAGAGTGTCCCAGTGTGTTTCAGAGAGAGGTAGAGAGAGAGAGAGTCAGAGTGTGTCATAGTGTGTCTCAGAGATGTGGTTCTGTTCGCCGAGCTGGGAATTTGTCTTGCAAACGTTTCGTTCCCTGTCTAGGTGACATCCTCAGTGCTTGGGAGCCTCCTGTGAAGCGCTTCTGTGGTGTTTCCTCCGGCATTTATAGTGGCCTGTCTCTGCCGCTTCCGGTTGTCAGTTCCAGCTGTCCGCTGTAGTGGCCGGTATATTGGGTCCAGGTCGATGAATTTGTTGATGAATACCGAAAGAATCGAATCCTTCCACCATGTGTCGGATGATGACAAGCAACATGAATTCGACTGGGACAACACTACCATTATAGGGAAGCCAAACAGAGAACAGCCAGGGAATTCCGAGAGGCATGGCACAAATCCACAGACTATATCAACAAACACATCGACCTGGACTCAATATACCGGCCACACACAGTGTCAGTGAGAATCAGAGAGTGTCGCAGTGTGTTACAGAGAGTGTCAGAGAGTGTCACAGGGTGTCCCTGAGAATGTCAGAGAGAGTCGGAGAGTGTCACAGTGTGTAACGGTTTGTCAGAGAGTGTTAACGCGTGCCTCGGAGAGTGTCAGAGAGAGTCAGAGAGTTGTCACAGTCTGTCAGAGAGTGTTACAGTGCTTCTCAGACAGTGACAGAGAGAATCAGAGTGTGACAGTGTGTAAGAGAGTGGCACAGTATGTCTCAGAGAGAGTCAGACATTGTCAACGTGGGTCACCGAGAGTGTCAGAGTACGTTTCAGAGACTGTCAGAGAGAGTCAGAGAGTGTCACACTACGTTTCAGAGACTGTCAGAGAGAGTGAGTCAGAGTGTGTCATAGTGTGCCTCAGAGACTGTCAGATTAGATTAGATTACTTACAGTGTGGAAACAGGCCCTTCGGCCCAACAAGTCCACACCGACCCGCCGAAGCGCAACCCACCCATACCCCTACAACCTAACACAACGGGCAATTCAGCATGGCCAATTCACCTGACCCGCACATCTTTGGACTGTGGGAGGAAACCGGAGCACCCGGAGGAAACCCACGCAGACACGGGGAGAATGTGCAAACTCCACACAGTCAGTCGCCTGAGTCGGGAATTGAACCCGGGTCTACAGGCGCTGTGAGGCAGCAGTGCTAACCACTGGGCCACCGTGCCGCCCACAGAGAGAGTCACAATCTGTCAGAGTGTCACAGTGTGTCTCAGGGATAGTCAGAGAGTGTCAGAAACTGTCACACTGAGTGCCAGAGAATGTCAGAGAGACAGAGTGACACAGTTTGTCTAAGAGAGTGTCAATGAAAGTCAGAGAGTGTCACAGTATGTCACAGTCTGTCAGAGAGTGTCAGGGAGAGTCAGAGAATGTCACAGAGTGTCGCTGCGAGTGTCAGAGAGAGTCAGAGAGTGTCACAGGGTGCAACAGTCTATCAGAGTGTTGCAGCATGCCTCACAGAGTGATAGAGAGAGTCAGAGTGTGTCACAGTCTGTCAGAGAGTGTTACAGTGTTTCTCAGACAGTGACAGAGATAGTCAGAGAGTGTCTCAATGTGTAAGTGAGTGGCACAGTATATCTCAAAGAGAGTCAGCGAATGTTGCAGTGTGTCCCAGAGTGTCAGAGAGTCATAAAGTGTCACATTGTGTCACAGTCTGTCAGAGAGTGCCACAGCACGTTTTAGAGAATGTCGAAGAGAGTCAGAGTGAGTCACATGGAGTCATACTGTGTCTCAGAGACTGCCAGGGAGAGTCAGCGTTTGTCTCAGAGAGAGTCGCAATCTGTCAGAGAGTGTTACAGTTTGTCTCAGAAAGTGACAGAAAGAGTCAGAGAGATGTCATAGTTTGTCTCAAAGAGTGTCAGGGAGAATCAGAGAGAGTCAGAGAGTGTCACACTGAGTGTCAGAGAATGTCAGAGAGATAGAGTGTGACACAGTGTGTCTAAGAGAGTGTCAGAGAGAGTCAGAGAGTGTCAAAGTTTGCCACAGTCTGTCAGAGAGTGTTCCAGTATGCCTCAGAGAGTGTCGTAGTGTGTCGCAGTGATTGTCAGAGAGTGTCACAGTGTGTCTCAGAGAGTGTGAGAGAAAGTCAAAAAGTGTCACATTGTGTCACAGTGCGTCTCAGAGAGCGACCGAGTGTCTCCGAGAGAGATAGTGAGTGACACACTCTGCTAATATCTGAGACACACTGTGACACTCTATGAGGCACGTTGGCACACTTTCTGACAGACTGTGACACACTGTGTCACTCTGTCTCTCTCTGACATTCTCTGACACTCGGTTTGAGTGTCTCTGATCCTCTCTGATCCTCTCTGAGACACACTGTGATACTCTTTGACTCACTCTGACACTCTGAACCACACTGTGTCACTCTCTGACCGATTGTGACACTCTCTGACACACAGTGACATTCTCTGAGACACTGTGAAACTCTCTGAGACACACTGTGACGCTGCCTAACTCTCTCTGACACTTTGTGGCACATTGTGTCACACTCAGACCCTCTCTGAAACTCTCTGACACAGACTGTGACATTCTCTGACACGCTCTGAGTCACAGTATGACACACTGTAACACTCTGACTCTCTCTGAGACCGACTGTGACACTCTCAGACGTTCTCTGACACTCTCTTAGATACACTGTGACACTCTCTGACAGACTGTGACACTCTCTGTGGCACAATTTTACATTCGCTGACACACTGTGACAATCTGTGACCGACTGTGACGCTCTCTGACACATGGTGACATTCTCTAAGACAAAGTGACACTCTCTGGGACACACTGTGACACTCTCTGTCACTCTCTGTGATACTCTGAGACACACTGTGATACTCTCTGAGACACACTGTGACACTTTCTGTCACTCTCTCTGACACTCTGAGACACACTGTGACGTGACACTCTCTGAGACACACTGTGACACACTGTGACATTATTTGACTCTCTCTCATACTCTCTGAGACATATTTTAACACTTTCCGACAATCCCTGAGACACACTATGACACTCTCTGAGGCGCACTGTGACACTCTCTGACAGACTGTGACAAACAGTGATACTCTCTGACTCTCTCTGACACTCTCTTAGACACGCTGTGTCACTCTCTGTCTCGCTCTGACATTCTCTGACACTCAATGATACAATCTCTGACTCTTTCTGACTTTCTCTGACATTCTCTGACCGACTGTGACACTCTCTGACAAATGCTGACATTCTCTGAGACGCTATGACACTCTCTGAGACACACTGTGACACTTTCTGTCACTCTCACTGACACTCTGAGACGCATTGTGTCACTCTCTGAGACACGATATGACGCTGTCTGACTCTCTCTGACACTTTGTGACACATTGCGTCACACTCGAACCCCCTCTGAAACTCTGTAACACAGACTGTGACATTCTCTGAGACGCCCTGAGTCACAGTATGACACACTATGACACTCTCTGACTCTTTCGGACACTCTGAGACACAGACTGTGACACTCTGTGACACTCTCTGTCACTCAGAGACACAATGTAACACTCTATGACTCTCTCTGAGACAGACTGTGACACATTCAGGCGTTCTCTGACACTCTCTTAGACATACTGTGATACTCTGTGACCCTCTCTGACACTCTCCGAGACACACTATGACACTCTCTGTCAGACTGTGACAGTCTCTGTGAAACACTGTGACACTCGCTGACACATTGTGACATTCTCTGACCGACTGTGACATTCTCTGACACATGGTGACATTCTCTGAGACACTGTGCCACGCTCTGTGACACACAGTGACACTTTCTGTCACTCTCTCTGACACTCTGAGACACACTGTGACACTCTCTGAGACACTCTGTGACACACTGTGACATTTTCTGACTCTCTCACTCTCTGAGACATATTGTAACACTCTCTGACAATCCCTGAGACACACTATGACACTCTCTGAGGCACACTGTGACACTCTCTGACAGACTGTGACAAACTGTGACACTCTCTGACTTTCTCTGGGACACACAGAGACATTCTCTGACACTCTCTGAGACACACTGTGACACTCTCTGACCCACTCTGAGACACACTGTGACACTCTGACGCTCTCTGAAACACACTGTGACAATCTCTGACAGACTGTGATACTCTCTGTGGCACTCTGTGACACTCGCTGACACACTGTGACACTCTCTGACCGACTGTGACACTCTCTGACACACGGTGACATTCTCTAAGACACTGTGAAACTCTCTAAGACACACTGTGACGCTGTCTGACTCTCTCAGACACTTTGTGACATATTGTGTCACACTCGGAACCTCTCTGAAACTCTCTGACTCAGACTGTGACACTCTCTGACATGCTCTGAGTCACAGTATGACACACCGTGACACTCTCTGACACTCTCGGACACTCTGAGTCACTCTGAGACACTCTCTGACACTCTCTGACAGACTATGACACACTGTGACGTTCTCTGACACTCTCTTTGATACACTGAGACACTCTCTGACTCTCTGAAACACACTGTGACACTCTCTGACAGACTGTGATACTCTCTGTGACACACTGTGACACTCTCTGTGACACTCGCTGACACATTGTGACATTCTCTGACCGACTGTGACACTCTCTGACAAATGGTGACATTCTCTGAGACACTGTGACACTCTGTGAGACACACTGTGACACTTTCTGTCACTCTCTCTGACACTCTGAGACTCACTGTGACATTTTTTGAGACCCATTGTGACACACTCTGTCTCTCTTTGAGACACCCGGTCACTCTGAGACACACTGTGACATTTTTTGACTCTCTTTCACACTCTCTGAGACATATTGTAACACTCTCTGACAATCCCTGAGACACACCGTGACACTCTCTGGCACACTGTGACACTCTCTGACGGACTGTGAACAACTGTGACACTTTCTGACTTTCTCTGGAACACAGGGTGACACTCTCTGACCCTCTTTGACACACTCTGAACACAATATGACTCTCTCTGACAGACTATGACGCATTGTGACATTCTCTGACACTCTCTGAGATAGACCGTGACACTCTCAGACGTTCTCTGACTGACTCTTAGACACACTGTGACACTCTCTGACTCTCTGAGAGACACTGTGACACTCTCTGACTCTCTCTGACATTCTCTGAAACACACTGAGACACACTATGACAGACTGTGACACTTTCTGTGACACTCTGTGATGCACTGTGACACTCGCTGACACACTGTGACATTCTCTGACAGACTGTAACACTCACTAACAAATGGTGACATTCTCTGAGACACTGTGACACACTCTGTCCCTCTCTGAGACGCTCGGTCACTCTCTGAGACACACTGTGACACACTGCTTCATTTTTGACTCTCTCTCACACTGTCTGAGACATATTGTAACACTCTCTGACAATCCCTGAGACACACTATGACACTCTCTGAGTACACCGTGACACTCTCTGACAGACTGTGACAAACTGTGACACTCTCTGACTTTCTCTGGGACACACTGTGACACTCTCTGACAATCCTGAGACACACTATGACACTCTCTGAGTACACCGTGACACTCTCTGACAGACTATGACACCTCATGACATTCTCTGACGTTCTCTGACACTCACTGAGGCACACTATGACACTCTCTGGCAGAATGTGATACACTATAACACTCACATAAACAGACTGTGACATTCTCACTGATACTCTGAGACACACTGTGACACAGACTGACCCTCTCTGAGACACAATGTAACACTATCTGACACACTCTGATACACACTATGACACTCTCTGACAGACTATGACACTCTGTGACATTCTCGGACACTCTCTGAGTCACACTGTGACAGACTGTGACAAACGGTGACACTCTCTGACTCTCTCTGGCAATCTCTTAGACACACTGTGTCACTCTCTGACATTCTGCGACAGTCAGTGTGACAATCTCTGACTCTCTCTGACTCTCTCTGACACTCTCTGAGACACACTGTGACACTTTCTGACTCTCTCTGACACTCTCTGAGACACACTGTGACACTCTTTGACTCTCTCTGACACGCTCTGAGACACACTATGACACTCGCTGACAAACTGTGACACTCTCTGACCGAATGTGGCTCTCTCTGACACATGGTGACATTCTCTGAGACACTGTGACACTCTCTGAGACACACTGTGACAGTTTCTGTCGCTCTCTGACACTCTGAGACACACTGTGACACTCTCTGACCCTTTCTGACAACCTGTGAGACTCACTGTGGCACTCTCTGTCTCTCTCGGAGAGGCTCGATAACTCTCTGAGACACCCGGTCACTCTCTGTGACACACTGTGACATTGTTGACTATCTCTCACACTCTCTGAGACATATTGTGACACTCTCTGACAATCTCTGAAACACACTATGACACTCTCTGAGTCACACGGTGACACTCGTTGACAGACTGTGACAAACGGTGACACTCTCTGACTCTCTCTGGCACTCTCTTAGACACACTGTGTCACTCTCTGACATTCTGCGACACTCGGTGTGACAGTCTCTGACTCTCTCTGATTCTCCCTGACACTCTCTGAGACACACTGTGACATTTCTGACTCTCTCTGACACTCTCTGAGACACACTGTGACACTCTCTGACTCTCTCTGACACGCTCTGAGACACACTGTGACACTCTGTGACTCTCTCAGACAGTCTGAGACTCACTATGACACTCTCTGACAGATTATGATACACTGTGACATTCTCTGACACTCTCTGAGGCACACTGTGACACTCTCTGACAGACTGTGAAACACTGTGACACATTCTGACCATCTCTGAGACAGACTGTGACACTCCCCAACGCTCTCTGACACTCTTCGACACACTGTGATACTCTGTCACTCTCTGAGAGACTGGAGACACACTGTGACACTCTCTGACCCTCTCTGACAACTTCTGAGACACACTGCGACACTCTCTGGTCTCTCTGAAACACACCACGACACTATCTTACAGACTGTGACACTCTCTGAGACACACTATGACACTCGCTGACATAATGTGACACTCTCTGACCGAATGTGGCACTCGCTGACACATGGTGACATTCTCTGAGACACACTGTGACACTCTCTGACAGACTCCGGCACTCTCTGTCACACGCTATGACACTCTCTGACACACTGTGACGCTCGCTGACACACTGTGACACTCTCTGACAGGCTGTGACACTATCTGAGACACACTGTGACACTTTCTGTCTCACTCTCACTGTCTGAGACACACATTGACAGTCTCTAAGACACACTGTGACACTCTCCGTCTCTCTCTGAGACACTCGGTCTCTCTCTGAGACACACTGTGACACACTGCGACATCTTTCTACTCACTCGCACACTCTCTGAGACATATTGTGACACTCTCTGACACTCTCTGAGACACGCTATGAAACTCTCTGAGCCACACTGTGACATTCTCTGACTCTCTCTGAGACACTCCGTCACTCTCTGAGAAACACTGTGACATTTTTGACTCTCTCTCACACTCTCTGAGACATATTGTGACACTCTCTGACACTCACTGAGCCACACTGTGACACTCTCTGACAGACTGTGACAAACGGTGACACTCT
The DNA here is from genome assembly GCF_037043375.1 of Chiloscyllium plagiosum. Taxonomy (NCBI): domain Eukaryota; kingdom Metazoa; phylum Chordata; class Chondrichthyes; order Orectolobiformes; family Hemiscylliidae; genus Chiloscyllium; species Chiloscyllium plagiosum. The sequence goes on from NW_028270188.1 coordinate 14,029,265, forward strand.
CAGACTCTCCCTGACACTCTCTTAGACACACTGTGTCGCTCTGTGTCTCTGACATTCTCTGACAATCAGTGTGACAGTCTCTGACTCTACCTGACATTCTCTGAGACACACTGTGACACTCACTGTCTCTGACTTTCTCTGACACTCAGTGTGACAGTCTCTGACTCTACCTGACACTCTCTGAGACACACTGTAACACTCTCTGACAGTCTGACAGCCTCTCTGAGACAAACGCTGACCCTCTCAGACAGTCTCTAGACACAGTATGACTCACTGTGACACTCTCTGACTCTGTCTGACACACTCTGAAACACACTGTAACTTTCTCTGACAGATTGTGACACACTCTGACACTCTCTGACACACACTGTGACACTTTCTGTCTCTCTCTGACTCTTTGAGACACATTGTGACACTCTCTGAGACAGACTGTGACACTCGTTGACCTCTCTGATGCTGTCTGAGACACACCATGACACTTTCTGACAGACTATGACACTCTGTGACTTTCTCTGACACGCACTGAGGCACACTATGACACTCTCTGGCTTACTGTGACAGACTGTGTCACTCAGTGACACTCTCTTAGACACATTGTGACTCTCTCTGACAGACTGTGACATTCTGAGACACACTGTGACACTCTCTGACCCTCTCTGAGACACACTGTAATACTCTCTGACTCTCCCTGCCACTCTCTGAGACAAACTACGACACTGTCTGACGGAGTAAGGCACAATGTGTCATTCTCTGACTTTCTCTGACAGTCTCTGAGGCACACTGTGACACTCTCTGAAAGACTGTGACAAACGGTGACACTCTCAGACTCTCCCTGACACTCTCTTAGACACACCGTGTCGCTCTCTGTCTCTGACATTCTCTGACAATCAGTGTGGTAGTCCCTGACTCTACCTGACACTCTCTGAGACACACTGTAACACTCTCTGACAGACTGACAGCCTCTCTGAGACAAACGCTGACCCTCTCTGACAGTCTCTAGGCACAGTATGACTCACTGTGACACTCTCTGACTCTGTCTGACACACTCTGAAATACACTGTAACTTTCTCTGACAGATTGTGACACACTCTGACACTCTCTGACACACACTGTGACACTTTCTGTCTCTCTCTGACTCTTTGAGACACATTGTGACACTCTCTGAGACAGACTGTGACACTCTTTGACCTCTCTGATGCTGTCTGAGACACACTATGACACTCTCTGACAGACTATGACACTCTGTGACTTTCTCTGACACGCTCTGAGGCACACTATGAAACTCTCTGGCTTACTGTGACAGACTGTGTCACTCAGTGACACTCTCTTAGACACATTGTGACTCTCTCTGACAGACTGTGACATTCTGAGACACACTGTGACACTCTCTGACCCTCTCTGAGACACACAGTAATACTCTCTGACTCTCTCTGCCACTCACTGAGACAAACTACGACACTGTCTGACGGAGTAAGGCACAATGTGTCATTCTATTTCTTTCTCTGACAGTCTCTGAGGCACACTGTGACACTCTCTGAAAGACTGTGACATTCTCTGAGACAGACTGTGACACTCTCTGACGCTGTCTGACACTCTCTTAGACACACTGTGACACTCTCTGACTATCTCTGGCACACACTGAAATACACTGTAACCTTCTCTGACAGAGTGTGACACATTGTGACACTTTCGGAGACACAGTGTGACACTTCCAGACTCTGATTCTCTGAGAGACACTGTGACACTCTGTGGTCTCTCTGAAACACACCGCGACACTATCTTACAGACTGTGACACTCTCTGAGACACACTATGACACTCGCTGACATAATGTGACACTCTCTGACCGAATGTGGCACTCGCTGACACATGGTGACATTCTCTGAGACACACTGTGACACTCTCTGACAGACTCCGGCACTCTCTGTCACACGCTATGACACTCACTGACACACTGTGACGCTCGCTGACACACTGTGACACTCTCTGACAGGCTGTGACACTATCTGAGACACACTGTGACACTTTCTGTCTCACTCTCACTGTCTGAGACACACATTGACAGTCTCTAAGACACTCTGTGACACTCTCTGTCTCTCTCTGAGACACTCGGTCTCTCTCTGAGACACACTGTGACACACTGCGACATCTTTCTACTCACTCGCACACTCTCTGAGACATATTGTGACACTCTCTGACACTCTCTGAGACACGCTATGAAACTCTCTGAGCCACACTGTGACATTCTCTGACTCTCTCTGAGACACTCCGTCACTCTCTGAGAAACACTGTGACATTTTTTGACTCTCTCTCACACTCTCTGAGACATATTGTGACACTCTCTGACACTCACTGAGCCACACTGTGACACTCTCTGACAGACTGTGACAAACGGTGACACTCTCAGACTCTCCCTGACACTCTCTTAGACAGACTGTGTCGCTCTGTGTCTCTGACATTCTCTGACAGTCAGTGTGACAGTCTCTGACTCTACCTGACATTCTCTGAGACACACTGTGACACTCACTGTCTCTGACTTTCTCTGACACTCAGTGTGACAGTCTCTGACTCTACCTGACACTCTCTGAGACACACTGTAACACTCTCTGACAGACTGACAGCCTCTCTGAGACAAACGCTGACCCTCTCTGACAGTCTCTAGACACAGTATGACTCACTGTGACACACTCTGACACTCTCTGACACACACTGTGACACTTTCTGTCTCTCTCTGACTCTTTGAGACACATTGTGACACTCTCTGAGACAGACTGTGACACTCGTTGACCTCTCTGATGCTGTCTGAGACACACCATGACACTTTCTGACAGACTATGACACTCTGTGACTTTCTCTGACACGCTCTGAGGCACACTACGACACTCTCTGGCTTACTGTGACAGACTGTGTCACTCAGTGACACTCTCTTAGACACATTATGACTCTCTCTGACAGACTGTGACATTCTGAGACACACTGTGACACTCTCTGACCCTCTCTGAGACACACTGTAATACTCTCTGACTCTCTCTGCCACTCTCTGAGACAAACTACGACACTGTCTGACGGAGTAAGGCACAATGTGTCATTCTCTTTCTTTCTCTGACAGTCTCTGAGGCACACTGTGACACTCTCTGAAAGACTGTGACACACTGTGACATTCTCTGAGACAGACTGTGACACTCTCTGACGCTGTCTGACACTCTCTTAGACACACTGTGACACTCTCTGACTATCTCTGGCACACTCTGAAATACACTGTAACCTTCTCTGACAGAGTGTGACACATTGTGACACTCTCGGAGACACAGTGTGACACTTCCAGACTCTCTTTGATTCTCTGAGACACACTGTGTCACTCTCTGCGACCCACTGTGGCACTCTCTGACAGACTGTGACACACTGTGACACACTCTGACATTCTGTGAGACAGACTGTAGCACACTTTCACGGTCTCTGACACTCTGAGACACACTGTGACACTCTGTGACTCTCTCTGACAATCTGAGGCACGCTGTCACACTCTCGGACTCTGTGACACTCTCTGAAACACGCTGTGGCACTCTCTGACAGACTGTGATACTCTCTCACAGATTGTGACATTCTACGACACATGTTGACATCTCTGAGACACTATGACACTCTCTGAGACACGCTATGACAGTCTCTGACTCTCTGTGACACACTGTGTAACTCTCTGACACTCTGAGACACACTGTGACACTCTCTGACAACCTGTGAGACTCACTGTGGCACTCTCTGTCTCTCTCGGAGACGCTCGATAACTCTCTGAGACACCCGTCACTCTCTGTGACACACTGACATTTTCGACTCTCTCTCACACTCTCTGAGACATATTGTGACACTCTCTGACCATCTCTGGCACTCTCTGACTCTCTCTGTCACTCTCTGAAAGACACTGTGACAGTCGCTGACACACTGTGACATTCTGACACACTGTGACACTCTGACACCTGGTGACATTCTCTGAGACACTCTGACACTTTCTGAGACACACTGTGACACTTTCTGTTTCACTCGCACTCTCTGAGTCACACATTGACACTCTCTGAGACATATTGCGACACTCTCTGAGAATCTGTGAGACACTCGGTCATTCTCTGCGATACACTGTGACACACTGTGACATTTTTTGACTCTCTCTCACACTCTCTGAGACATATTGTGACACTCTCTGACACTCGCTGAGACACACTATGACACTCACTGAGCCACACTGTGACACTGTCTGACAGACTGTGACAAACGGTGACACTCTGTGACTCTCTCTGACACTCTCTTAGACACACTGTGTCACTCTCTGTCTCTGACATTCTCTGACACTTAGTGTGACAGTCCCTGACTCTACCCGACACTCTCTGAGACACACTGTAACACTCTGTGACACACTGCGACGTTCTGTGAGACAAATGCTGGCCCTCTCTGACACTCTCTGAGACAGAGTATGACTCACTGTGATACTGTCTGACACTCTCCGACACACTACAACACTGTAACCTTCTGTGACAGACTGTGACACAGTCTGACACGCACTGACACACTCTGACACTTTCTGACTCTCTCTGACTCTCTGAGACACGCTGTGACACTCTGTGAGTCAGACTGTGACACTCTCTGACCTCTCTGACGCTGTCTGAGACACACTATGACACTCTCCAACAGACTATGACACACTCTGACATTTTCTGACACGCTCTGAGGAACAGTGTGACACTCTCTGGCAGACTGACAGACTGTGTCACTCTGTGACACTCTCTTAGACACACTGTGACTCTCTCTGACAGACTGTGATACTCTGAGACACACTGTGCCACTCTGTGCCTTTTTTGGCACTCTGAGACACAATGTGACACTCTCTGACCCTATCTGAGACACACTATAATACTCTCTGACTCTCTCTATTACTCTCTGAAACACACTACGACACTCTCTGACAGAGTATAACACAATGTGACATTCTCTGACTTTTTCTGGCACTCTCTGAGGCACACTGTGACACTCTCTGATAGACAATGACACACTGTGACACACTCTGACATTCTCTGATACAGACTGAGACACTCTGTGACTCTCTCTAACACTCTGAGACACACTGTGACACTCTGTGACGCTCTCTGACAGTCTCTGAGAGAGTATGAGTCACTGGGACACTCTCTGACTATCTCTGATACACTCTATAATACACTGTAACCTTATCTAACAGACTGCGACATACTGTGACACTCTCTGAGTCTCTGAGACACATTTTGGCAGTCTGTGAGACACTGTGACACGCTCTGACACTGTTTGAGACTGACTATGACACTCTCTGACAGACTGTGACACACTGTGACACACTCTGACATTCTCTCAGACAGACTGTGACACTCTGTGACTGTCTGTGACAATCTGTGACACGCTGTCACACTCTCTGGGACACAATGTGACATTCTCTGACACTCTCTGAGACAGACTATGACACTCTTTGACAGACTACGACACACCATGACATTCTCTGACTTTCTCTGACACTCTATGAGTAACACTGTGACACTCTCTGGTATACTGTGACACTCTCAGACCATCATCTTGTTCCTCACAAAAGCGTAGAACGTCTTATGTTTTACCTTAATCCTACTCACCAAGTCTTTTCCATGTCCGCTTCGCCCTCTCCTGAGATTATTCTTCATTTCCTTCATGACTACCTTTTAACCCTCTCGAGCACTGTCTGATCCTTGCCTACATAACCTTAAATCATCTTCCTACTTCCTCTGGAGATATTCTACATCCATTGACACAATGGAGATTGGAGCTGTAAATGGATAATTGCTGCACATCCTGTCTCTTATAGCTTGGGTTGCATGTTTCCCCACGCTGGACAGTGATCTAACACAGTGTTACTGAACAATGCACTGGGCCAGTGTACACAGCTCTACATGCCGGGAGGGTAACTGCTCCTGGTTTACAGTTCAATGCACTGGGGTAGTGTACACAGCTCTTCATGTCGAGAGGGTAACTGGTTCTGGTTTACAGGTCAATGCACTGGGGTGGCACGGTGGCAAAGTGGTTAGCACTGCTGCCTCACAGCGCCTGAGACCCGGGTTCAATTTCCGCCTTAGGCGACTGGCTGTGTGGAGTCTCCCCGTGTCTGCGTGGGTTTCCTCCGGGTGCTCCAGTTTCCTCCCAAAGTCCAAAGATGTGCAGGTGAATTGGCCGTGCTAAATTTCCCGTAGTGTAGGGGTGTGGGTGGGTTGCGCTTCGGCGGGTCGGTGTGGACTTGTAGGCCCGAAGGGCCTGTTTCCACACTGTAATGTAATCTCATCTAATTTAAAAAACACTGTTCTACATGCTGGGAGGGCAACTGCTCCTGATTTACACAGCAATTCACTGCATAGCTCCCAGTGCTGGAGAGGTAGTTCATTGACTGGTGTGGTCTGCACAGATTGCTGGGTTGTATTGAGCAGTACAATAGCCTGGTCTGAACGCTGCACAGACCAGGCTAGGATAATCATCTGGATTATGGTGTCTGATTCTGTGACGTGGATTGCAGCTGATTTGTCAGCACATTTACTTTGTATTCTTATTTTTTGTTATTGGACATATGAAAGTACTACTCATCCAGTTAATCCCATTTGTCTGATCGGAGCCACGTTTACTGAACTTGTCGATCAAGTAACCATCCAATTATAACATGAATATTCGTCCTTCTGTACCTTAACCTAACCGTTGGTGTTCATATCTCTGGAATCCCGGGGAAATCATTATGCAGCTCAGAAACAATGTGCAAAATGTATGGCTCGTGCTCTCCTGTACGTCCCGTCTGTGGGTCCAATTTGGATCCCTAGTGTATCAAGAGCTGGCATTGTGAAGCTCAGAAACAATGAAATAGTGTGTGTCAGGCTTCTGTTCACTTCCCGGTGTGCCCCATGTGGTGCCCCAAGCTTTTTCATAGCAGAGAGCGGCGCGAGCTAGGCGGAAGTGAGGTTGGAGCGCAGAGCTGGTCGGGAAGGTAAGTGACTGATATTTGAGTGGGTGTTCTAGACCCCAGGCCCGACACAGTAGGGCCTCCCTCCCATCCTCCTCCTCTAACCTAATTTTAAAGTCCACAGGTAAGCTACTCGGTGTTCTTGTTTTCGGAGACGAGGTGTAGAGTAATGGCAGTGCAGGCAGTGGAATGCTCCTCCTGCAGGATGTTCGAGGTAGGGGTGACCACCGATACTCCTGCCAACTTCATCTGCAGGAAATGCAGTCAGATCCTGCTCCTCACAGAACGAGTAAAGGAACTGGAACTGGAGTTGGATGAACTGAGGATTATTCGAGAGGCTGAGAGGGTGATAGATAGAAGCTACAGGGACATAGCTACGCCAGAGAACAGCGGTAGCTGGGTAACAGTTAGAGGTGCGAAGGGGAGGAAGCAGGCAGTGCAGAGATCCCCTGTGGTCGTTCCCCTAAACAATAAGTATACCGCTTTGGATACTGTTGGGGTAGCAGGGGTAAGCTTCAGTGACCGGGTCTGTGGCGCGAGGTCTGGCTCTGAGACTCAGATGGGAAAGGGGGAGAGGAGGAGAGCGCTAGTTATAGGAGACTCTCTAGTTAGAGGGACAGACAGGCGATTCTGTGGACATGGGCGAGATTCTCGGATGGTTTGTTGCCTCCGGGGTGCGAGGGTCCGAGAGGTCTCGGACCGTGTCTTCAGAATCCTTACGGGGGAGGGTGTGCAGGCAGAAGTCATTGTGCACTTTGGCACCAACGACATAGGTAGGAAGAGGGGTGGGGAGGTCATTCAAGAGCTCAGGGAGTTAGGCTGGAAGGTAAAAGCGAGGACAGACAGAGTCGTCATCTCTGAGTTGTTGCCGGTGCCACGTGACAGTGAGGCAAGGAATAGAGAGAGAGTGCAGTTGAACACGTGGCTGCAAGGATGATGTAGGAGGGAGGGATTCAGGTATTTGGACAATTGGACTGCATTCTCGAGAAGGTGGGACCTGTACAAGCAGGACGGGTTGCACCTGAACCAGAAGGGCACCAATATCCTGCGGGGTAGGTTTTCTAGCACTCTTCGGGGAGGTTTAAACTAATTTGGGAGGGGGAATGGATCCGGACTGGTAGTCCAGCAAGTAGGCGAGCCGTTTTTCAGGATGTCCAAGAATGTAGGGAGGCTGTGAAGAAGGTAGCACCGACAGGGAATACTTGCGGACACAGAGATGGGTTCAAGTGCGTATACTTCAACGCAAAGAATATCAGAAATAAGGTGAGTGAACTTAAGGCGTGGATCGGTACGTGGGACTACGATGTTGTGGCCATCACGGAAACGTGGATAGCAGAGGGACAGGAATGGTTGTTGGAGGTTCCTGGTTACAGCTGTTTCAGTAAGATTAGGGAGGGTGGTAAAAAAGGAGGGTGGTAGCGTTGCTAATTAGAAATGGTATAACAGCTGCAGAAAGGCAGTTCGAGGGGGATCTGCCTTTAGAGGTAGTATGGGCTGAAGTCAGAAATAGGAAAGGTGCAGTCACCTTGTTGGGTGTTTACTATAGGCCCCCAATAGCAGCAGAGATGTGGAGAAACAGATTGGGAAACAGATTTTGGAAAGGTGCAGAAACCACAGGGTAGTAGTCATGGGCGATTTCAACTTCCCAAATATTGATTGGAAGCTCTTTAGATCAAGTAGATTAGATGGGGCGGTGTTTGTGCAGTTTGTCCAGGAAGCTTTTCTAACTCAGTATGTAAATTGTCCGAACAGAGGGGAAGCCATATTGGATTTGGTACTCGGTAATGAACCGGGACAAGTGATGGGCTTGTTAGTGGGTGAACATTTTGGTGATGGTGACCACAATTCTGTGACTTTCACCTTGGTTATGGAGAGAGATAGGTGCGTGCAACAGGGTAGGTTTTACAATTGGTTGAAGGGTAATTACGATGCTCCAAGACAGGATCTGAGGAGCATAAGTTGGGAGCATAGGCTGTCAGGGAAGGATGTCGTGGAAATGTGGAACTTTTTCAAGGAACAGATACGACGTGTCCTTGATAAGTATGTACCTGTCAGACAGGAAAGAAATGGTCGTGTGAGGGAACCTTGGTTGACGAGGGAGGTTGAATGTCTTGTAAAGAGGAAGAAGGAGGCTTACATAAGGTTGAGGAAACAAGGTTCAGACAGAGCAGTGGAGGGATACAGTATAGCCAGAAGGGACCTGAAGAAAGTGATTAGGGGAGCTAAGAGAGGGCATGAAAAATCTTGGGCGGATGGGATGAAGGATAACCCAAAGGCATTTTATGCGTATGTGAGAAACATGAGAATGACGAGAACGAGGGGAGGTCCGATTAAGGACAGTAGTGGGAGACTGTGTATTGAGTCGGAAGAGATAGGAGAGTTCTTGAATGAGTACTTTTCTTCAGTATTTACGAACGAGAGGGACCGATTTGTTGAAGAGGTGAGTGTGAAACGGACTGGGAAGCTAGAGGAGATACTTGTTACGAAGGAAGATGTGTTGGACATTTTGAACAACTTGAGGATAGACAAGTCCCCCGGGCCTGACGGGATATATCCTAGGATTATGTGGGAAACATGAGAGGAAATTGCAGTACCGTTGGCAATGATCTTTTCGTCTTCACTGTCAACGGGGGTGGTACCAGGGGACTGGAGAGTGGCGAATGTTGTGCCCCTGTTCAAAAAAGGGAATAGGGATAACCCCGGGAATTACAGGCCAGTTAGTCTTATTTCGGTGGTAGGCAAAGTAATGGAAAGAGTACTGAGGGATAGGATTGATGAGTATCTGGAAAGACACTGCTTGATTAGGGACAGCCAGCACGGATTTGTGAAGGGTAGGTCTTGCCTTACAAGCCTTATTGAATTCTTTGAGGAGATGACCAAGCATATGGATGAGGGTAGAGCAGTGGATGTAGTTTACATGGATATTAGTAAGGCATTTGATAAGGTTCCCCATGGCAGGCTTATGCGGAAAGTCCGGAGGCATGGGATAGAGGGAAATTTGGCCAATTGGATAGAAAACTGGCTAACTGGTCGAAGCCAGAGAGTAGTGGTAGATGGCAAATATTCAGCCTGGAGCTCAGTTACAAGTGGAGTTCCGCACGGATCAGTTCTGGGTCCTCTGCTGTTTGTAATTTTTATTAATGACTTGGATGAGGCAGTCGAAGGGTGGGTCAGTTAATTTGCAGATGATACGAAGATTGGTGGAGTTGTGGATAGTGAGGATGGCTGTTGTCGGCTGGATAGAGACTTAGATATGATGCAGATCTGGGCTGAGGAGTGGCAGATGGAGTTAAACCCTGACAAATGGGAGGTTGTCCATTTTGGGAAGACAAATAAGAATGAGGAATACAGGGTTAACGGTAGGGTTCTTAGTGTGGTGGAGGAACAGAGGGATCTTGGGGTCTATGTTCATAGATCTTTGAAAGTTGCAACTCAGGTGGATAGAGCTTGTAAGAAGGCCGATGGTGTATTAGCGTTCATTAGCAGAGGGATTGAATTCAAGAGTCGTGAAGTGATGTTGCAACTGTACAGGACTTTGTTTAGGCCACATTTGGAGTACTGTGTGCAGTTCTGGTCGCCTCACTTTAGGAAAGACGTGGAAGCTTTGGAGGGGGTGGAGAGAAGATTTACCAGGATGTTGCCTGGAATGGAGAATAAGTCGTACGAGGATAGGTTGAGAGTGCTAGGCCTTTTCTCGTTGGAACGGCGAAGGATGAGGGGTGACTTGATAGAGGTTTATAAGTTGATCAGAGGAATAGATAGAGTAGACAGTCAGAAACTTTTTCTCCGGGTGCAACAGAGTGATACAAGGGGACATAAATTTAAGGTGAAGGGTGGCAGGTATAGGGGAGAGGTCAGGGGTGGGTTCTTTACCCAGAGAGTGGTGGGGGCATGGAATCCGCTGCCTGTGGGAGTGGTAGAGTCAGAATCTTTGGTGACCTTTAAGCGGTACTTGGCTAGGCACATGGATGGGTGCTGAAGCTAGGACAAATGTTCGGCACAACATCGTGGGCCGAAGGGCCTGTTCTGTGCTGTATTGTTCTATGTTCTATGTTGGACAGGGGTTCCAGCAGCTTTACACACGCTTTTGAACCTTTGTCTGTGCGTGCCCACTGAACCCCTGTGCCTGTCCCTCTCAGATGATTGTGTAGTCAGTAACAGGAGGAAATCTCTCCAGTATTATTGTAAAAGAGCAGGCATCTAACTTGTAGCTGAGGGGCTTCTGACTGACTCCTGTCATTGAAAAGTTAGTGGAGGTGCTGGGGATGGTTTGCTGGAGGTTGTTCTGTGAGCTGCCTCAGACATTCAGGGAGACCTGAGGATTTGGTGACCCAAATCTGGATGGAGCGTATGGACTGTAGTTACAGCATCTGGGTCTGTAAGATGAACAACAAATGGAACAGAGGTTGCACAGAGAGGAAGATCTGAAATTACGGAGTGAGTGTGTTGACGGAATGGGATGTGCTATATGCACACCGGGTTTTCCAGCGACAGCTTCCAAAGTTACATTTAACTCAGGAGCAGAGTGTGAGGGGACCCTGACTGAACAAGGAGCTGGTGACAGAGCGGTGTCACTTCCTTCAAAATGACCTGCAGCTTCACACCAGGGGGAGGACGGTGCTGCCAGTGGCTGTCAGTGTCACTGTTTCATTCACCTTCTGTGATTCGGAATGTTCCAGGCAGGAGTGGGTGAGAGCTTCATCGTCTTCCAGTATGTCGACGTCAACTTCAGCGTTTGGAGTCGGAGGATATATTTGGTAGTTGAGAGCAAGGTGTCCCTGGGAACATCAGGGAGATGGAGCAACACTTCTCGTGTCTGACCGGGTCAGAATGAACCCTCCAGTACACACTGCATCACTAAGTCCTGTAGTCTTTCTCCGTTTCAGTAACACACTGCCGGTCATTCTTCCTAAAAAAAAAGACAGACTATAAATTACCTTAAATCCCATTTACTAAACTTTTATCCATTACTTTACCTGTCTATATCCAATTACAGTCTCTCCACTTTCCCTTGATAATTTAGTTTCCTGTTTTCTTAGTTTAACCCGCAAACTTAGTTACAGTACATTTGTTACACTCCTCCTGATCATTGATACAAATTGTAAAGAGCTGTGGACCCTGCACTGGTCACTGTGTGACTCCATTGGTGACGTTCTGTCAAACTGACTAAGGCTGATTGATCCGGAGTGCCTGCTTCCTGTCTGATAACCAGTCCTCCCCCATTTATGTGTAACACATTCGAAGGGCTGAATAAGAACGAGGAGCATCAGTTCGGCATCCAGCCCCTCAGGCCTGTTCCGCCATTGAATACAATCATAGCTGATGTAATTTCGGCCTCAGTTCCACGTTCCTGTCCGCTCTCCATATTCCTTCATTTACTCAATATTCCAGCAACTACTGCACTTTGGGGCAGTGAATTACACAGATTCCCAACCTGGTGGGAGAGGTAGATTCTCCTCACCCCAGTTTTAATTCTCCTCCACCTCATCCTAAAACTATGGTTTTAGAATCGTTCGAGATTGTCCCACATGAGGAAATATCAACTTCACATCTACATTGTCAATCACCTTTAACATCGTCCAGACCTCCGACATCGCCTCTCATGTTTCTAAAATCCAGGCAGAGTTGGCCTGAACTGCTCAATCTCTCTTCAGAGGACAAAGTACTCATCTCTGGAATCAATCGAGTAAACCACTTCTGAACTGCCTCCCTGGTAAATACATCCCTCCTACAGTCTTAGCTCTCTATAATCTCTTTCTTCGCTCCAATCCCGTATAATTGGCACATGGCATGAAATGACCTGCTCTGGTTGCTCTGTAAGAGGTCTGAGTCGCTGAATGGACTTATTCTCTTCCTTGTGCACAAAATCGTTGGGCTGATGTCTTTCTGGTGGGCTGATGTCTTTCTGGTGTTCCACATCACCATCTCGATGGCCTGCCTGTCCTCCTGTTGATGCATAAGAGCCGTGAGGTCTTATGCAATCTTCCAGTTGCTGTGTAATAGTTTGAGGGGCTGAAAAAACCTTCACATATTCCTCCATCACAGGCTGCAGATACTGAATGGTCTCTCCTGAATCCCTGACATAGGACTGAGGGAATGATTGGCCTTCTTCTGTTCCCATACACCAGACACGTGAGGTAATCTTCTTCCTCCTTTCCCATAAGAAATCTCATAGTTCTCATTCTTCTCCAATTCCCGTGCAACAGGCTCGATGGTTGGGGGGGGGTGGTGGGGGGGGGGGGGGGGGGGTACTGAATGTCCTCCTGGTATCCCAGTGTAACAATCTCCAGTCCCTATGGGACCTCTTCCAGTATCTATGTTACAGAATTGAGGAGGCTGAATAGACTGATCCTATTGCTGCATAACAGGGTACTGGTGCTGCATGGCCTACTCTGGGCCCAGTGTTATCGACTCGAGGAGCTCACTGGCTTCCTCCTGTACCTGTATATCAGGCTCCTGGGGCCGAATAGCTTCTTCCTGTTCTGGTGTAACAGGGTCAATGTCCTTCGAGCCACTACCTCCTAATAAATGACAGAAGGTGCCCGTTCTCTGAAGCACTCTGGTCTCCATATCTGACTTACAAAGACTAACCATTAATATAATATTTTTCTGTATATAAAGTCCAGAACATGAAAGTATCAAAAGAGGTCCCTCCCAGATACCTCATATTCCTGGCTCAGCTGCTCAAAATTCATCGTGAATTCCCCGTCCGTCAAAAAGTTCTCACAAGGAAGAAAACTCATCTGAACTCCCAGAGCCTAAAGCCAGAATCCATCAATCTCGGCTGGAATCCTACCAATCCTACAATGGGAGTGAAAGCCGAAGTTTTTGTTTTGTAAAGTGCCCTTAACTTGTCCCATCATTCTCTATGCTTTCACTGTGTTATGGACAATCGGTTTCTGCAATTCTCCATAACAGTCCTCATATTGTCCATGAACGATAGATTAATGAGGGGACATTTTGCCTGGAAGGCCTCGATGTCCAGCCAAATTTACCATGGGTCCTGGCAAGCCCAAAGAGCCAGATCGGATAGCAAGGAACTTAGTTGGTAGTTCTTAAAGTCTAGAAAATCGGCACGCCCCCATTCACTGTGGATGGTGCAGTTTGTCCAGGTTAATAGGAGGCCATCTGTGACGCCAGATGTAAGATCAAAGCCAACTGTTAAGCCTCCGTAGCGCCTTCCTGGGCAGCGTCAAAGGGAGCATTGGCATAGGGTATTATAAACAAGGAAGGACATTCATTTTAACCAGAGCTAACCCAAACAGGATATTGGAAGATTCTGTCTTATCTTCTCGACCAACTGCATGAACTCAGCTTTATATAATCGATCGAAGGCTTGGATGATAAAAATACCTAAACCTCCTTGTGACCATCTGGAAGGGAATCAGATTCCACTCCAAGGTCGTGTACTCTAATACGACCCCCAACAGGGATGGCCTCCGATTTCATAAATAATATTTTACATCCTGAGAAAGATCCAAATAAATTAATCATTCGTATTAAACAGGACACAGATATCATTGGGTTAGTTAGAAAGAGAGGAACGCCATCAGCTTAAAATGTGATCGTATGCCTTCCTGATCCTACCTCCATGGCAGTGATATTGGCGTCCCTCCGGATGGCTTCTGCCAATGGCTCAATCATTAATGTAAATGGTCACGGTGAAAGGGGGGCAATTTTGTTGGCTACCACCGTCAATACTAAAATTGTCAGACCTCACACCATTAGTGAAATCCACTGCTTTCGGGTCACTATATAACACTGCCACCCACCTAGTGAAGACCCCTTCAAGACCAAACCATTCAAGGACTGAAAAGGTGCATGTCTATCCCATCCGGTCAAATGCTTTTTCTGCATCCAGGGAGACCACTGAGCCTGGAATCGAACCTTGCTTGCAGACTGGAACCATTTTTAGCACTCTTCTAAAATTATCAGAGGACCTACGGCCGCTATTAAAATTGGTTCTCTTTCACAATGGACCTACAAAGCCAGCATTTTCGACAACGTTTTACAGTCCACGTTTAATAATGATATAGGCATATACAAAGTGCAATCCTCTGGGACTTGCCCTCGCTTGAGAATAAGATAAATATTTCCTTCTCTCAGAGAGGGTGGGAGGCAGTCCTGACTGTACAAATAATTGTACCTATTCAACATTGGTCCAGCCAGCATGTCTATGAACTCCAATTATCTCATTCCGAAAATCCATCTGGGCCGGAGGCTTTACCACTCTGGCGCTGCCTCACTGTCTCCTGTATCTCTTGGTTGGGCAGAGGGCATTCTAAAGAGATGCCTGCTCTGAACTTACACCTGGAAGGTCCAAGGTCTTAATAAAGGATTCCATCGTCGCCAATCAGTCCTCCCAGCCCGCTGACTGGAACATCCCAGAGTACAGCTTCCTGAAAGCTGCATTAATCTTTTTGGGATCGCAGGTGATAATAGCAGCAATCTTCTTTCTGGCCAACTACGCCTAATATCTACCTGGTTATCACCATGCTCGAATGACTTCTGTTTCGCAAAGGAAATCTCTCTTTGCTGTGTGGGCGAGTGCAGTATTCAGAGCAGTCTGGAGCGCTGTAATCTGCTGCAATTAAGTTACAGACAGTCTGACAAAATATGGTGTCTCAGCTCTCTTCAGCCGAGCGTCAAGCATACGCCGCTGCTCTCCCTTCTGCCGCTTCTGAGTCGCCGAGTAAGAAATAATCAAATCCCTTGCATAGGATTTGGCAGTCTCCCAGAACACCGTCGGATTACTGGCCGTACACAAGTTAATGTTCCCAAAAAATTAAATTCCCCGAAAAATACTCAATGAATTTGCTATCCTTCAGGAGGAGAGGATCCACGTGCCAGTCCCGTGAGCCTGTCCCATCGCCACCATCCTCGACCTTCAGGAACACTGCCACATGATCAGAAATAGCTATGTTCCCAATTCTACAGGACAGCACTGAATTTAAAAAGATCAATGGGGCAAACAACATGTCAATCCTAGTATAGCATTTATGTGGGTTAGAAAAAAAGGTGAAGCCCGATGTTCAGGGTGAAGACATCTCACACATCCACCAAGCCAGCTACCTGTTCAGGTCCACCAGCTGCCTGGGTGGCGGGGAAATACCCGCGAGACCCCTCGACATCCTATCCAACTCGGGGTCCATCCGTCAGTTAAAGTCTCCCCTTAATTGTATAACTTATGCCAAGGATCATCAACCAGGAGAGCGGATCTACTTGAAATTTGAGGGGGTGTGCTGGGGGCAATATTAATCATGTCACATATTGCTCTCCATGTATTAAAGCTTTAAGGATCAGAGACCACCCACATTCATTCTTAATTTGCTCAAACAACTGAAGTGGAAAGTTCTTATAAATGAGTATAGCTACTCCTCTACTTGTTGTATTAAAGGATGAAAAAACACCCCGCTGAATCTTCCCTGCTGTAACGTTAAATACTCCTAATCGGTTAGACGTGTTTCTTGCAGCAAGGCTGCATCAACCATTTCCTTTTTAAGGCGTGAACGTATTTTTTTCTCTCTTTATCAGTGAATGGCTCCCTTTAACATTCCAGGTGCACCATTTAAACAAGCGGTTAGTCGTATACATCCGAAGCAGCCCATAACCCACTGGGAGAAGAAGCCCATTTATTGCGCGCCGAGTGAAAGCTGTAAACAGTTCATATACACTTGAAAATATAATACAAAAACAATCAAAAAAATCAAAACTTCTAACAACTACTTCTACCATGAAACAACATAGAACACAAGTAAGCAGAGACGTTTCCCCTTTCCCACAGAGGACGCTCAGACAAACCACTAATCCCTCATGACTCCTACTAGCTGAAGCCGCTCCCAACCAAGACGAATCAAAGTTAAAAAACGTTACATGGGTCTTACAACAAGAAAATTAAAAGTGGGCATTCAACCCCGTCCCAGCCATACTTCCACCCCAAGCAGTCCTGGTGAAACAAAATGTAACCACCCCACCTGCCCAACCCCCTTTCCCATTTCATAGTAAGAGAGAGAAACGAAAAGAAAATGAAAGAAAAAAACAAAGGATAATGGGAGGGGAGGAAGAAAGGAGGAGAGTGTAAAAGGCAAAATGGACCTCCACATACTAAAACAAAAGCCCAAAATGAGGTAAACCACTCAAATCCCAGAGAAAACAAAGGGAACATATTTGTCCATATTATCTGAACCAGCAGCCAATTTTAATGTGTACAGGAAGTCTTTTGCGTTTTCTATTGAGTCAAAATTAAACACAGACCCTCCATGGCTGAAACGTAATATTGTTGGATATCTTACCAAGTACAGAATATTAACGTCCCTCAGCCTCCTTTTTGCCTTATCAAAGGCTTGCCTCCTGCTGATCACAGCCATAGAAAGGTCTTGGAAAAAACATAATTCGTGATTCTTTGTAGATCAGAACCTATGGATCTTTCTGCAAAGCTCGAGAAACTTCCAGCGCATATTTTTCTCTATTGTGCTGCAGTTACACTAGGACTGGGCAGGTACACTGGTCCGATCAGGGGCTGTACACTGCGACCCGGTGGGCCCGCTCGACCCGCACCCAGTCTGCCCTGACTTCCAGCTTCAAAAACTGTGTGAGCCATTGTTCCAAGTAGCTGATGAGCTGGCTTTCTTGTTCGCGTTCCGGCAGCCCGACCAAACTGATGTTCTTCTGACGGCTCCGATTTTCGAGGTCCTCGACCTGCTGTACTAAGGGATTGGACCTGACCCGCTGAGAATTCTGCCATGGTTTCCAAAGCCGTGGTCCGTTCTTCCACCTTCACAACGTGTGGCCCGAGACGCTGGATCTCCTGGTCATACTTCTGCAGCTTGGCTGAGATCAGTTCCAGCATGGTTCTGGTCTTCTCCATTGCTGAATCAATCTTCTCTCACAGGCTCCTGCACTCCGAGACCAGGCTCTGCTCCACAAATAAGTTCCCTGGAGTGCTCGTGGAGGCCGACATCAGAGCCGCGGGCGTATCCATTTCTGCAGTGCCCTGCTGCTTGTGATCCTCGTGGTCAATTTCCCTTAGTCATTTTTCTTACTCACTTAAAATGGCAGAGAGCAATACTGGGGATCAAAAACCTCCGATGTTACCACAATAGGGAAGAAAGAGGGGGTGAATGCATCACTTTGTCTGGGTTCTGGTGCCAGAGCTCAGCAGGGCAGACCTACTGGATCGCCGCCATCTTGGATCTCACCCGAATAATCACCGTGAAGAAACTTTTTTTGAAATGGTTTCAAGATGTTTCTTGTAGGGGGAGGCAATGGAGAACTATAAGATGTGATATAGTTTGATATTTAGGTTGATGTTTAAGAATTCAAAAAAGTGAATAGTAAATAAAATTGAACCAATGTGGTTCAGGGGTGACTTTTGGAAATGGAAAGGGAAGTTAGCCTTCAGTTAACGGAAATTGGAACATCGAAGCAAAGGCTTTCTGCACAGATGGCATGCAGTGTGGATGAGATTATACCTGTGTTTTGTACTGTTTAAAAGAAAGAGAGGTGATCTCAGGGAAACTAAGAAAATTCACCCACAGCAGAAGCATGAGTGCCATGCTTCTAGGAATTCCCTGACAAGCCAAACAAAGAACAGCCAGGGAATTCCTAGAAGCATAGCACTCATCCACAAACTCCATCGACCTGGACCCAATATTTCGGCCACGACAGCGGACAGCTGAAACTGACAACCGGAAGCGGCAGGGACAGGCCACTATAAATGCCGGAGGAAATACCACAGAGGCGCTTCACAGGAGTCTCCCAAGCACTGAGGATGTCACCTAGACAGGGGACGAAACGTTTGCAACAAAAATTTCCAGCTCGGCGAACAGAACCACAAGAACGAGCACCCGAGCTACAAATCTTCACCCAAACTTTGATCAGTAAGTAGCTTGTAACTGTTCCTGTCTAACAGGTTTGAGGGACTGAATGGAACTCAGAAACATGGGACTGAGGAGTAGGAGTGGGTCATTAGACACTTTGAGCCTTCTCCACCAGGCACTACGATTGTGGGTGATCAGGTTATGATCACAGCCCCACTTCCCTGACTGTATCCCATTATCCATGACTCACTTCTCTGTCAAATATTTAACCAACTCACCTTTGAATCAATGTAAGCAAAGAGGCATCTCAAACTTGTGGGAAAGAGAATTCCCACATGAAATGCCTGTTTCGAATGTCTACTCATCCTTCTTATAGAGTCATATAGCATGCAAATGTTTCTGTAATGATCAGACTTCCCAATCTGATCGAGTCTGATTTGCTAGCATTTGGCTCATATTCCTCTATACCTCCTTATTCAGATACCCACCAAGATGCCAGACTCCAGCACTTCCTCTGGCAGATAATCCCATATGCACATCTCCTTCTGTATGAAAACGTTGCCTCGAAGTTCCATCTAAAATATTTCCCTTTGCACCTTAAACCTATACCCTCTATTTTTGGAATCTATTTCTGGGAAATCTATTTTTGGAATCTATTTCTGGGAAATAGATCTTGTCTATTTACAAAATCCATGCCCCTTATGATTTTATCAACCTCTAAGCCCGTGATTCTACAGGGAAAACCGCTTTAGCCTATTCAGCCTCTGCTATAGCTCAAACTCTCCAAACCTGGCAACATCCTTATAAATCTTTTCTGAACCCTTTCAAGTTTCACAGCAACCTTCGTACAGCAGGGACATCAGAATTGCACACAGTATTCCAAAATCTGGCCTCACTGACATCCTGTACAGCTGTAACATCACAACTCCGAAACTCAATGCTCTGACCAATGAAGGTAAACATGCCAAACACCTTGTTCACTATGCTGTTCACTTTGAAGAAGCGTTGCACCAACATCTCTCTCTCATTGCTCAACAATATCCTCCAAGACATTTCCATTAAGTACCCCGATTTGCTTTCCAAAATGCAACATCTCACATTTATCTGAATTAAACACCATCTGCCGCTCGTTAGCCCATAGGCCCATCTGATCGAGGGCTCATTGCACTCTGAGATAATTTTCTTCATTACCCACAACACCAACAATTTTGGTGTAATCTGCAAACTAGCTACCGTTACCATCTATGGTCACATCCACATCATTTGTATAAATGACGAAAAGCAGTGGGCTCAGCACTTATCCTTGTGGCACACTATTGTTCAAAGGCCTCCAGTCTGAAAATCCTCTACCAACTTCTGTCGCCTCCATTCAAACTAATTTTGTATTGGATTGGCTTCGATGCGCTCTTTCCCATGTGACCTAACCTTACTAACTTGCCTAATATTCTGAATCTTGTCTAAGAACTTGCTCCAGTCTGTATGGAAAGCATTTACAACACTGCCTTCATCAATCTGCTTTGTCACCTCTTTAGCAGACTCAGTCACATTAGTGTGACATGATTTCTCATGCAAAAAGCTATGGTGACTATCCCCAATCCCTCAGAATCCCCTCCAACAACTCACCTAACACTGATGAAGAGAAAGTGAGGACTGCAGATGCTGGAGATCAGAGCTGAAAATGTGTTGCTGGAAAATTGCAGCAGGTCAGGCAGCATCCAGGGAACAGTAGAATCGACGTTTCGGGCATAAACCCTTCTTCAGGAATCCTGAAGAAGGGCTTATGGCCGAAACGTCTATTCTCCTGTTCCCTGGATGCTGCCTGACCTGCTGCGCTTTTCCAGCAACACATGTTCAGCGCACCGAATCTGATGTCAGGCTCATCGGTCCAGAGTTCCTTGGGTTGTTGAGTAACTGTTTTCTTCTCTACTGCCACTCCTCCATTGGTCACAGCAAATTATCGGAGTAACCAGTTTGATGATTTGTCCTATGATATAGGTCTCACATGGGTCAGGGTCGTCCTGGGAAGAAGTCATGTCGATTTCCTAAATCTGTTAAAATAATGAATTCATGACGAAAACAAAGTTCCTCTAAATGATGGAAAGATGAATGACAAACAGTATAGAAATTACAATAATGTACATTGACATGTACATTTCCACATATAATGAGGAGAACAAATGTATGCACACACACAGAGATACATATAGAGACAGGCATATATAGACACACAAATACACACGCAAACATACACACAGAGACACACTCAAACATATACACACAGACGTGCACACACAGACATTCAATTACACAAAAGCACGGACACACAGACACACATGCACATGTAAATACACACACTATCACAGACAAATGCACGTACCATAAAGCGTACAAGATTAGACCAGAAAAAAGCCCATTTGGCCCATCCACTCTACTGAACTATTAGTTATGGCTGACATGTTTTTCAAGCCATTTCTACTACCCTCTCACAACAAGCATTGAACCCATCTTTAATCATAACTTATCGTGTTGTATCCTAAACATGCTAAGATGGTGTGTGTGTGTGGGCGGCTAGCGCATGCACGTGCGTGTCTCCGTGTGTGTGTGTCTGAGCGTGTGCGTGTATGTCGGTGTGTTTATGTTTCTTTATAGGTGCATGTGTTGTCTATGTGTGTGTATCTGTGCGTGTGCATGTGTCTATGTGTCTCTGTGTGCGTGTCTTTGTGCGTTTGTATCCGTGTATGAGCATCTGTGCATACGTGTGTGTGTGTGTGTCTGGGTGTGTGTCTGGGTGTGTGTGTCTGTGTGGCTGTGTACGTGTCTATGTACGTGTCTGTGTATGTGTGTGTGTGTGTATTTACCTAATAGCAGGAGACAGCATTATCGAGGAGGTTTGTTTTTCAGACTGGAGACCTGTTGTTATGGACTAGGCCAGACCACTCAAAATATTCTTAAGCAGGCAGTGCAGACCACAACTTTGGAATTTGTTCCAGTAAGTGCACAGTGAAAAACATCAGGTTTTAAAATAGACAAAATATATTCACAAAACTACACAATGAAACGCAAAGAACAGAATAAAGAACCCCTACAGAACTCAATCTATTCAAACTAGACTTATTAGCTGTTCTGGAAGTACACAACCATCCCAATAAGCAAACACCCCTTAAGAACAGTATTAATGGAACAAATGCTTACAGGTTGAATTTAGAAGGTCAGAAGGAGAGAGAGAGAGGGAGAGAGAGAGAGAGCCTGTCCACACAGCTGAACTACAAACTGTTTCTGGACTGAACTGCTGTCATAGAGAGCAGACCACTCTCCTTTCATTATACCTTTAATCACAAAACCATTTAATCTCTGTACCAAACGAATCACCTTGGAGCCGGGAACTATTTATGACTCCTCTGAAAAAGAAATTCAAGGGCACAGTATCTTTGAGAAAAGGAAGCTTTTAGAGAATAGGTACCAGCTTTGTGACACGATGCACAGTGGTGTTCCACAGGGACTTGTGCTCAATCCATTTTTTTTTGACATTTATGCAACTGATTCAGATGAGAATTATAGAAGGCGTGGTTAGAAAGATTGTGGATGAAACCAAGTTTGGCTATATAGTGGACAATGATGATTATACAGGGACCTAGATCAAATGGCTTGATGAATCTTAGAGTTGTACAGCACAGAAGCAAACACTTTTGACCAACTCGACCATGTCAACCTGATTTCTGAAAATATTTGTGCCCTACTTGGGGCGTTGCAGTGGCTTAATTGTTAGCACTACTGCCTCACAGTACCAGGGACCTGGGTTTGATTATTGGCACAGCAGACTGACTATGTGGATTTTTCACATTCTCGCTGTGTCTGCGTGCATTTCCTCCCACAGTAAAAAGTTGTGCAGGTTATGTGAATTGGCCATGCTAAATTGCACCTGATGCCAGGTGCATTAGTCAGGGGGAAAATATGGTGAAACGGTTCTTGGTGGGTAACCCTTCAGAGGGTTTGTGTGGACTTGTGCTACACTGTATGGGATCTAATCTATTTGCCAGCAATTGACCCATACCACTCTAAATCCTTCCTATTAACATACCCATCTGGGTGCCTTTTCAATGTTGTAATTATACCAACCTCCATCACTTCTTCTCGCCGTTCATTTCCACTTGCTGAGTGAAAAAGTTGCCCCGAGGTCACTTTAAAATCTTTCCCCTCTCACATTAAATCTATACCTTCTAATTTTGGACTTCCAAGCATGGGGAAAAGATATTGTCTACTCACCCCCTATCCAAGCACTTCATGAATTTATAAACGTCTAGAAGGTGAAAATGAACCTCCCACCCAGGGTCTGTGCTTTCAGCCATCCGGGTTTTAAATTATGAAATTCAATACTGACACTTCTTCCATCTCAATCAAACCATAATTTCGAAATCATTTTAGTCAACGCGTTCAGGCATATTATAAAACACCTCTAGTAGGATTAGAACCTAGACCTTTGGAGCCAGAGGTAGGGACATTACCACCACTCCACAATAGACCCAAAAGTTGCAACATTATTCTCTTGTGTGTTTCTTCATCAGTCTGTTCTGACATGCTGCACCTGAATCCAGACCGTCTGGTCTCGAGCTAGGGACACTACCAGACGTGTTCAAGATTTGGAATAGATACCAGAGCTCTGTCTCAGAGGAAGGGGTACTACTGACTACACAAGATCTAAACCAATACCAAATGTTTAAATGCCAGCTATCAGATCGGTATGGATTCCTTGAAATCTGGTTCACTTTACTGAATTACTGAGTTAAAATAACGTTGTTAAAAAAATGCAAGGTAATTGCCTCAACTGTAGGATGTTGAATTTATGTGCTCTGCCTTCGAGATAAACTATGAACATCTTTAAATACTAGGCTATGATTTGCAGTTTAAATGGCGAATATCTGTAATCTGTAATATGAGGGAATAAAATCCTGCAGACACACTCTGCACGATGAAGGATCTCAAATAGATATCAATACTGAACATCAGAGACAAAGAAGAGTATACTTTCTGGCCTGAAACACCGATCACTGTTTCCCACCCTTAACGTGTGACTGCCCTCTTCCTAAAACCATTAAATGATGCAAGGCAACTGATTACTTTCCAACCTTTCTTCCCCAGTATTATCACTCACTGGGCTAAAGAATTGCAGGTGGAGTTTAATGTTGATAATTGCAAGGCATTGTACTTTGGTAAAACAAACTAAAAACACAAATATACAATTAAATGTTGAGTCATTGGTAGTGTTGTAGAAAAGAGCAACCTAGGGTTTCAGGCATAATTCTCTGAAGTTTGCTTCATTTGTAGACAGGGTGGGTATGAAGGTGTTTCACTTGCTGGCCTTCATTATAGAGACATAGAGTCATGGAGATGTAATGCATAGAAAAAGACCCTCTAGTACAACCTGTCCATGTCGACCAGATACCCTAACCTAATCTTGTCAATTTTGCCAACACTTGCCCATATCCCTCTGAAATCTTCCTATTTATATACTCATCCAGATGTCTTTTCAATACTTTAATTTGACCAGCCTCTGGCAACGCATTCCATACACATACCACCCTCTATGCATAAAAATTGCCCCTGACGTCCCTTTTAAATCTTTCCCCTCTCATCCTAAACCTATGCCCTCTAGTTCTGGACTCGTTCACTCCGGGGAAATGACATTGTCTATTTATCCTATGCATGCCTCTCATGATTTTATAAACCTCTGTAATTCACCTTTCAGCCTCTAATGATTCAGAGAAAACAGCCGCAGCCTATTCAGCCTCTCCTTGCAGCTCAAATCCTCTAGCCCTGGCAACATCCTTGTAAATCGTTTCTGAACTCTTCCAAGTTTCACAACATCTTTCTGATAGGGATGAGACCAGAATTGTAAGCGATATTCCAAAAGTGGCCTAACCAATGTCCTGCACAGCCGCAACATGATCTCCCAACTCTTGTACTCAGTGGTTTGAACAATAAAGGAAAGAATATTAATCACATGCGTCACTAACCTATCTACTTGCAACTCTCCTTTCAGGGAAATATGAACCTGTACTGCAAGGTCTCTTTATTCAGCAACACTCTCCAGGACTTTATCAGTAATTATATAAGTCCTGCTCTGATTTGTTTTCCAAAATGGAGCACCTCACATTTATCAAAATATATCTCCATCTGCCACCCCTCAAACCATTGGCCCATCTGATCAAGATTCTATTTTACTCTGTGGTAACGTCCTTAACTGTTCACTATACCTCCAATTTTGGTGTCATCTGCAAATTTACTAGCTATATCTCTTATGTTCACATCCAAACCATTTATATAAATGACGAATAGCAGTGGGCAGTCCTTTGAGTACAGGAGTTGGGCCGATATGTTCTGGTTGCACAGGACTTTCGTGAGGCCTGTCCTGGAGGACTGTGTGCAGTTCTGGTCGCCCTGTTACATAGAGAATCTTATGAAGTTCGGGAGAGTTCAGAAGAGATTTATCAGGATGTTGCTGGGAATTGAGTCTTTGAATTATAAGGACAGGCTCAACAGACTCAGACACTTTCTACTGGAGCGTAGGAGGCTGAGAGGTAACCTTGTAGAGGTTTATAATATCATGAGAGGTATCGATAATGTTGAATGTTAAGTCTCTTTGCCGTCGAGAGGGGGATTGTCTTAAGATAAGAGGTGGAAGTTTCTTAAAAGACATAGCGTTATAGAGCTGTATAGCATGGAAATAGACCCTTTGGTCCAACGTGTCCATGCCAACCAGATTTCCGAAGTTATTCTCCTCCCATTTGCCGGCATTTGGTCAATTTCCATCTAAACCCTTCCCATTCATCTGTCCATCCAGATGCCCGTTAAATGTTGTAATTGTGGCAGACTCAATACCTTCCTCTGGCTCATTGCACATCGACCATCCTCAACATGAAGATGTTGCCCATTAGATCCCTTTTTTGTCTTTTCCATCCCACCTTAAATTTTTGCCATCTAGTTTTTGACTCCACTACCCTAGGGAAAAGACCTTGGCTATTCACTCTATCCGTTGCACTCATGATTTTACTAACCTCTAACATCAACCCTCATCCTCTGATTCTCCAGGGAAAACAGGCTCAGCGTATTCACCCTCTCCCTGTAACTTAAACCCTCCAATCATGGCAACCTCAGTGTAAACGCTTTTTGAATCCTTTCAAGTTTGACAACATCCTTCCTACAGAGCAGAGAGATCAGAATTGCATACAGCATTCCAAAAGTGGCCGAACCAATGCCCTGTACAGTAGCAATCCAGTCTCCTAACGCATATACACAATGGACTGACCAATAACATATCAAATACTTTCTTCACTGTCCTATCTACCTGCAAATCCACTTTCAAGGAACTATCAACCTGTACTCTGAGGTCACTTTGGTCAGCAAAACTCCCCAGGACTTTACCAATAAGTGTATAAGTCCTGCCCAGATATGCCTTTCCAATATGCAGGATCTCACAATTATCTAAATTAAACTCTGTCTGTCACTCCTCGGTCCATTGGACCATCTGATTAAAGTCCCGTCGTAATCTGAGGTAACCTTCTTTGCTGGCCACTACACCTCCAATTTTGGAATCATCTGCAAACTTACTAACTGTCCTATGTTATATCGAAATCATTTATATAAATGACGAAAAGTAGCGGACCCAGCACCGATCTTTTTGACACTCCACTGGTCACAGGCCTCCAGTCTGCAAAACAACCCTCCATCACCACCCTCTGTCCTCTACATTTGAGTCAGTTCTGTATCCAACTGGCTAATTCTCCCTGTATTCCATGTGACCTAACCTTGCTAACCAGTCTCCATGGGAACTATGTTGAATGCCTAACTGAAGTCCATATAGATCACATCCAGTGTTCTTCCATCATCAATCCTCTCTTTTTCTTCTCAACAACAAAAAAGTCAAATCAGTGAGACATGATTATCCACGCACAATCCCATTTCACTATCCAGATAAAGGGCTTTTGCCCAGAACGTCGATTTTCCAGCTCGTCAACTGCTGCCTGACCTGTTGTGCTTTTCCAGTACCACTCTCATCTCGACTCTAATCTCCTGCATCTGTAATTCTCACTTGTGCCTATCCCTAATCAGTGCTTGCCTTTCCAAATGTATGTAAATCCTGTACCTCAAGATTCTCTCTAACACCGTGCCAACCACTGATGTCAGGCTCCCCAATCTATAGGTCCTGGCTTTTTCTTTCCATTTTGGTTAATAGCAAAACTTTAGTCAAACTCATGACTTTCAGCATCTGACCTGTGGCTATTGATGATGACAATATCTCAGCAAGGGACTCAGCAATCACTTCCTTAGCTTCCTACAAATGACTTGTTTTCACCTGATCAGGACCTGTGAGGTGATTCTTTTTTTTTTGCACAGCATGTGATTCGTATCGGGAATGAACTCCCCAAGGAAGTGATGGATTGTGGATAAAGTTATAGCATTTAAAACGCATTTGGTTAAGTACAAGAATAAGAGAACATCTGGAGAAATCTGGGCCAAGCACAGGCAGGTGGGACTGGTTTAGTTTGTGATTATGGTCACCATGGACTGTATGGGCCGATAGGCTTGTTTGAAAATACCCTCTGTTTCTCGATGAGACTACGTGTATGTCCAAGTATATATCTGCATATTTCTGTTCGTGTTTGTCTAGGCTGTGTGTCTATATATTTGTCTGTTAACCTCTGTGTGCACGTCTATCTCTCTGTGCATGTGTGCATGTCTTCCTAGATTAGTGTGTGGATCTCTCTCTCTGCATCTCTGTGCAATGTGAACTCTTGTTTTTGGTGTGAATCACTGAAACGGGGTCAAAACCATTCTCCCTTCCTCTTCCTTTCCCCTCTTTTCTTTAAAGTGATACAAGCCCACATTCCGCTGGTTAGTTTAGGTCTTTTCAATCCATTTTTACATGCAAGGTTACTTGTAAGCATAAAACATTAAAAAATTCAAGTTAAATGAAGTGCATTAAAATTAATCTCATCGCCTTGGAAAGTGGCTCACTCGGAATTGCTTGGATATAATTGCAATGGAAATATGTTTTAATGTGTATACTGTGTGTTGAAAATACTACCCAGTGACAAACCATTTCCACATTGCAGAAGGAGTGCAGACATTTCTCCACATGAACATGGCCCACTCTGAGGGCCTAAGTACAATGACAATCCTCTCCAAACCAACCTAGTGTGTGCATGTGCATTTGTGCACGCGTGTATGTGTGTGTGTGAGTGTGTGTGTGTGTGTGTTCGGTGCAATCAAAATTCAGGTTGGATCATGCTGTGGGCTTCCGCCCTCCCTCTCTCCTTCCAGACTGAATCCCTGATCGTTTACACACTTTAGCACCACGATTACAGTGGCGTGCGGGTGGGGGAGCTGGGTGGGGGTGCAACGGAGATTGACAACAACAAAAATGGGAGTTGACGTTTTGGATAGAGTGATCATTACTCAAAACTCATATCGGAGGATATTACATCACTTTAAACATCAGAGACTGCCAGACTGGCCCACACAGATACACACACGTATACAGACACATAGAGGCACTCACTATACATTGACAGTAATACAAACATGGAGAGTGTGTCAATATTTCACTCGCTCTGTCTGGTGTGTCAGTATTTTTGGGTGGAGTGTGACTGTAGGACAATTTCACTATTTGCAGATACCAAAGCTGAGAGAATTGTAAAGTTTGTTGAGGACGGTATGGAACTCCAACAGGAAAGTTATATGTTGATGTAGTGTTCAGGTGTATGGCAGATGAGGATCAAAGCAGCGTAGTGTGAGGTGATGCTCTTTAGTAGGAAGGACATTGAAGGACAATATAAAACAGGTTGTACCGTAATAAAGGAGGTGCCGGAACAAAGGGATCAGATTATTGAAATGTAAGGACAAGTGGGGAGAGCAGTAAATCTCGCAGATTAGTTTCAGCATCTGAGCTGTTTACAGGGGGATGTGGAGAAGGGAGCCTCCATGCTCCCTTCCTGGGATGTGATGGAGACGCTGTGAGTGAGCCCACCCTCCTACCCACCGAGACCATGGGGATTCCATTTGTACCAGCTCGACACAAAAGAGAGATGGCATCAGGGCCACGGCTTCTAAGTTGTGCCAGGGGGAAACGGAGCTTCCAGTGGGTTTAAAGTGAGAATTGCCCTTCACTGAACATTACTTCTTTCTCTGTTGCTGGGAAGTGGATAGTTCAGAATCTCCACACGAGGCGTCCCAGTCCTATCCGGCTCGTATCAGGGTCCTCCACACATGGCAGGGGGAGGGGGTGAGGGAAAGGATATTGGTCACTCCACCACCCGGCTTGGCCCTTTCTGTCCAATTCCATGCTGTTTCTCCTGAAATGAGAGCAAGGGAGTGAGGGTGGGTGTGTGTATCTCTGCTGTTAGTGCTTGTGTAGGTGGGAGGTTTTATGATGAGGTGTCTGGAGGGAGTCAGTCCACAGTGTCGTATCCATGCAATGTTATTAGTGTGTGTGGGGAGGGGGAGGGGGCAGAGATAATGGGGGGAGAGAGAGAGAGGGAAGGTGCTGCAATCAGCAGTGAGAGTGGCGGACCATGAACGTTGTTCTGGATCGCTGGTGTAACAGATATACAGTGAGTGTGAGGGAGCAGAGAGAATGCGGTGAGCCTTATCCTGACAGAGCGGGGAATGTTATTGATGCTTGTCCTGTATTGCTGGACATTTCTTGAGACCACAGATACTGCACTGAGCTGGGTGGTGAGCTCAGACTATGCTAGGTGGGTCTTTAAGTATGACCCTCTCTGGGAAGAGAATGGTCCTCCTCTGGACTACCCATCCACAAGGACTTCCGTGCCTCTGTCGACAAACCGTGGTGTAATTGAACCTTATCTGCCATGCTCTAGGTAAACTGTACAGACCAGCTCCGAAATAAAAAAAACAAACTTAACTGTGTGCCCACTGGCCTTTTAAAGATGGCACCAATGCCAGGGATCACATAATTTCCAGGGGCATCAGTGCGGTGGTGAGTACCTCCAGCCGTAATGGGTTGGAGAATACTCTGGCATTTAATAAGAGGGACACCATGCGGTGGGGTAGGTATTAATGAGGTGAGTTCGATAAGATAGCACCAGGAAACTACCTCAGCCTCGTACAGACAATCCTTCTGTCACACTCAATAAAAATGGCATTGAAATAAATTATTGTTCATTGTTGACCCCAATCCCAGTAACAACGCTGCAGCTGCTTGACCAATGTTCTCCATCAGAGAAGGAGCTAAACGTCACCTGCTCCTTGGAAAATATGGCAGGGCAGGAGACTGAGGTATCAGTGGAGAAGCACTTTGGGACACATGATCATAATTCTATCAGTTTTAAAATAGAGATGGAAAAGGATGAACTGAGTCTAAAAGATAATGTTCTAAATTGGAGGAAGGCCAATTTTGATGATATTAGCAAGAACTTCCAAACTGGATTGGAACAGATATTGGCAGTTACGGGGTCAACTGAGAAGACGGAGGCCTTCAAAAATGGGATATCAAAATCACAGGGACAGTCTGTTGCTGGTAGCGTGAAGGGTAAGGCTGGTAGGTGTAAGGAGTGCTAGAGGATGGGAGAAATTGAGTGTATGGACACGGATAAGAGGGAAGCATATGTCAGGTAGGGAATGCAGGAGTCAACATTTTTTCTGTACTCATTCACGGGATGAGGGTACCACTGGTTGGGTCTGCATTCATTACCCATCACTAATTGCCTAGAGGGCTGTTACGAGTCAAACAAAATGTTGTCAGTCTGGAGTCACATGTAACCCAGGACATATAAAGATGGCAACTGGCTTCCTTCAAGGCCATCAGCGAACCTGAGGGATTTTTCCAAAAATGGGAAATGTCATCATCATCTGATATCATCATCGTCATTTGGCTCCTAATTCCAGATTTAAAATGACTGTCGAGAAGGGTCTAAGCCAGCAGGAGTATACATAAGAGGGACATCCGGAGGCCATAAAGGGGACATGAGATAGTTCTGGCAAAAATGGTTGGGCAGAATCCAAAGGGACTCTACACATATATTAAGGACAAAAGATTAACTCAGGAGAGTTTTGTGCCACTCAAAACTCAGCAAGGTTGCCGATGTGCAAAACCGCAGGAGATGGAGGCGATACTAAACTAGCATCGTGCGTCAGTAATGGTTGTGTGGAAGGATATGGAAGCTAAAGGACTTTAGAAGTAAACCGTGACATCTTCAAAAGTGCCTGTATTACAGAGAAGGAGATGCTGGAGTTCGTGAAACCCGTAAAGGTGGAAAAATCTCCAGGACCTGATCAGATGTTCCCTAGAAATCTGTGGAAAGCCTGTGATGTGATTGCTGGGCCCCTTGCTGAGATGTTTGCATCGTCAATTGTCACAGATAAGATGCTGGAAGATAGTAGGCTTGCAAACTTGGTGCGATTACTGACAACGTTTAAGAAAGATGGTAAGGAAAAGCTAGTGAGCCTGACTTCAGTGGAGGCCACGCTGTCGGTAAGGATTATGAGGAATAAGGTTTGCAAGGATTTTGAAAAGCAAGGACTGATAAGTGATAGGCAATATGGCTCGAAGCATATAAATTTGTGTCTCACTAAATTGACTGAGTATTTTTGAAGAAGTGACTAAGAGGATTCATTGAGGCAGAGGTGTGCATTATTGATATGGACTTCAGTAAGACATTTGACAACTTCTTGAATGGTAGATTGGTTAACGGGTTTAGTTCCTATGGAATACAGGGAGAACTAGCCATATGTATACAGAATTAGCCCGAAGGCAGGAGACGGAGGGTGGTGGTGAAGGATTGTTTTTCGAACAGGAGGGTTGTGACCATTGGTGTGCTACAAGGATTGGAGCTGGCTCCACTGTTTTTCACTATTCACATAAATCATTTGGATGTGAACATTGCAGCAATATTGCGAAGTTTGCAGATGACACCAAAATTGATGGTGTAGTGGACAGCATAGAAGGTTTATCTCAGAGTACAGTGGAATCTTGATCAGATGGTCAGATGGGCTGAGAATTGGCAGATGGTTTTTAATCTATATAAATAGGAGGTGCAGCATTTTGGAAATGCAAATCAGGGCAGGACATATATACTTAATGGTAAGGTCCTGGGGAGTGTTATTGAACGAAGAGACCTTGGAATGCAGGTTCATAGCTTCTAGAAAGTAGAGTCGCAGGTAGATAGGATAGTGAAGAAGGCATTTGGTATGCTTGCCTTTATTGGCCAGTGCTTTGACTATATGAATTGAGTGGTCATGGTCGTGCTGTACAGCACATTACGTTGGCCACTTTTGGAGTACTGCATTCAATTCTGGTCTCCGTCCTTTTGGAAATATATTATGAACCTTGAAGGGAGTCAATACAGATTTACAAGGATGTTGCCAGGATTGGAGCTATAGGGAGCATGCGAGTAGGTTAGGTTCTTTTATTCCTGTAGCGTGAAGAGCAAGTATAGGGTGTACAGCCAAGGTCTTTTTCCCCAAAACTAGAGAGCATCGATTTCCGATGAGGGGGAAAAGAATTAAAAATGACCTAAGGCGCAACTTTTTCCCACTGAGGGTGGTGCATGTGCAGAATGAGCTGCTAGAAGAGGTGGTGGAGGCTTTCACAATTACAACGTGTAAAAGGCATTTGGATGGGTACATGAAGAGGAAGGCCTTACATCGATATTGGCCAAACGCTGGCAAATATAATTAGTTTAATTTGGGATATGCCATCAGCATGGACGAGTTAGTCTGAAGCGTCTTATTCTGTGCTGAACATCTACGAGACTCTGACTCTATCTGACCTTGCCCCAACATCGTATTAATTCATCATTCCCGGGCATCCTGAACTATGTTGCTAGGTATGGTGGAAATGTTTCATTTCAGCATTCTGAAACCGGCAAACACATCCTTCCATAACACTGACTCAGAGTCTCCCTCCCTCTGTCTATTTCCCAAATCCCTCCCATTTGTGAATGATTAAACTGCTTCCCCGCCATCTAGTGTTAATTGGGGAGAAAGTGAGATCTGCAGATGCTGGAGATCAGAGCTGAAAATGTGTTGCTGGAAAAGCGCAGCAGGTCAGGCAGCATCCAGGGAACAGGAGCATCGACGTTTCGGGCATAAGCCCTTCTTCAGGAATGAGGAAAGTGTGTCCAGCAGGCTAAGATAAAAGGTAGGGAGGAGGGTCTTGGTGGAGGGGGGTTGGAAATGCGATAGGTGGAAGGAGGTCAAGGTGAGGGTGATAGGCTGGAGTGGTGTGGGGGCGGAGAGGTCAGGAAGAAGATTGCAGATTAGGAAGGCGGGGCTGAGTTCGAGGGATTTGACTGAGACAAGGTGGGGGAGGGGAAATCAGGAAACTGGAGAAATCTGAGTTCTTCCCTTGTGGTTGGAGGGTTCCTAGGCGGAAGATGAGGGGCTCTCCCTACTACCATCGTGTTGTTATGGTCTGGCGATGGAGGAGTCCAAGGACCTGCATGTCCTTGGTGGAGTGGGAGGGGGAGTTGAAGCGTTGAGCCACGGGGTGGTTGGGTTGGTTGCTCCGGGTGTCCCAGACGTGTTCTCTGAAACATTCCGCAAGTAGGCGGCCTGTCTGCCCCCAATATAGAGGAGGCTACATCAGGTGCAGCGGATGCAATAGATGATGTGTGTGGAGGTGCAGGTGAATTTGTGGCGGATATGGAAGTATCCCTTGGGGCCTTGGAGGGAAGAGAGGGGGGAAGTTTGGGCGCAAGTTTTGCATTTCTTGCGGTTGCAGGGGAAGGTGCCGGAAGTGGAGGTTGGGTTGGTGGGGGGTGTGTACTTGACGAGGGAGTCACGGAGGGAGTGGTCTTTTCAGAACGCTGATAGGGGAGGGGAGGGAAATATGTCTCTCGTTGTGGGGTCCGTTTGGACGTGGCGGAAATGACGGCGGATGATACGCTGTACATGGACGTTGGTGGGGTGGTAGGTGAGGACCAGTGGGGTTCTGTCCTGGTGGCGGTTGGAGGGGCGGGACTCAAGGGCGGAGGAACGGGAAGTGGAAGAGATGCGGTGGAGGGCATCGTCGACCACGTCTGGGGGGGGAAATTGCGGTCCTTGAAGAAGGAGGCCATCTGGGTTGTACGGCTTTGGAACTGGTCCTCCTGGGAGCAGATGCGGCGGAGACGAAGGAATTGGGAGTATGGGATGGCGTTTTTACAGGGGGCAGGGTGGGAGGAGGTGTAGTCTAGGTAGGTGTGGGAGTCGGTCGGTTTATAGTAGATGTCCGTGTTGATTCGTTCGCCCGGGATAAAAATGGAAAGGTCTAGGAAGGGGAGGGAGGAGTCTGAGACGGTCCAGGTGAATTTGAGGTCGGGGTGGAAGCTGTTGGTAAAGTGGATGAACTGTTCAATCTCCTCGTGGAAGCACGAGGCAGCGCCGATACAGTCATGATGGAGCAGAGGAAAAGGTGGGGGGTAGTGCCAGTGTAGCTGGACTGTTCTACATATCCTAGGAAGAGGCAGGTATAGCTGGGGCCCATGCGGTTGTCCATGGCTAATCCTTTGGTTTGGAGGAAGTGGGAGGATTAGAAAGAGAAGTTGTTCAGGGTGAGGACCAGTTCAGTCAGTCGAAGAAGGGTGTCAGTGGAAGGGTACTGGCTGGTACGGCGACAAAGGAAGACGCGGAGGGCTTTGAGTCCTTCATGATGGGGGATGGAGGTGTACAGGGACTGGGTGTCCATGGTGAAGATAAGGCGCTGGGGACCGGGGAAGCGAAAATCATGGAGGAGGTGGAGGGCGCGGGTGGAGTCCCGAATGTAGGTGGGGAGTTCTTGGACTAAGGGGGACAGGACCGTGTCGAGTATGCAGAGATGAGTTCGGTGGGGCAGGAGCAGGTTGAGACAATGGGTCGGCCGGGGCAGTCAGGTTTGTGGATTTTGGGCAGGCGGTAGAAACGGGCGGTGCGGGGTTGTGGGACTATGAGGTTGGTTGCGGTGGATGGGAGATCCCCTGAGGTGATGAGGTTATGGGTGGTCTGGGAGATGATCGTTTGGTGGTGGGAGGTGGGGTCATGATAAAGGGGTCAGTAGGAGGAGATGTCCGCGAGCTGGCCTTTAGCTTCAGCGGTGTAAAGGTCGGTGCACCAAACTACTACCGCGCCTCCCTTGTCTGATGGTTTGATAGTGAGGTTGGGTTTGGAACGGAGGGAGTGGAGGGCTGCACATTCCAAGCGTGAGAGGTTGGAGTGGATGACAGAGGTGGAGAAGTTGAGCCGGTTAATGTCACAGCGGCAGTTGACTATGAAGAGATCGAGGGCGGGTAAGAGGACAGCACGGGGTGTCCAGGTGAATGGGGTGTGTTGGAGGTGGGAGAAGGGGTCGTCAGAGGATGGGCGAGAATCCTGGTTGAAGAAGTAGGCGTGGAGGCAAAGGTGGCGGATGAATTGTTCGATGTCATGCCGCGTGTTGAACACGTTAATCCGAGAGTGTAGTGGAATGAAGGTGAGGCCTCTGCTGAGGACTGATCTTTCATCCTCAGAGAGGGGTAGTTCTCTACAGAACCCTCATCCTTCCTGCCCACCGAACTTATCTCTGCATTCCTCGACACGGTCCTGTCCCCTTAGTCCAAGAACTCCCCACCTACATTCGGGACACCACCAGCGCCCTCCACCTCTTCCATGATTTTCGCTTCCCCGGGACCCAACGCCTTATCTTCACCATGGACATCCATGCCTGTACACCTCCATCCCCCATCACGAAGGACTGAAAGCCCTCCGCTTCTTCCTTTGCCGCCGTACCAACCATTACCCTTCCACTAACACCGTCCTTCTGCTGACTTAACTGGTCCTAACCTTGAACATCTTCTCTTACCACTTCCTCCAAACCAAAGGATTAGCCATGGACAACCGCATGGGCCCCAGCTATACCTGCCTCTTCCTAGGATATGTGGAAAAGTCCATCTTACGCAGCTACACTGGTACTACCCCCACCTTTTCCTCTGCTACATCGATGACTGTATCGGCGCTGCCTCGTGCTCCCACGAGGAGGTTGAACAGTTCATCCACTTTACCAACAGCTTCCACCCCGACCTCAAATTCACCTGGACCGTCTCAGACTCCTCCCTCCCCTTCCGAGACCTTTCCTTTTCTATCTCGGGCGACAGAATCAACACGGACATCTACTGTAAACCGACCGGCTCCCACACTGATCTAAACTACACCTCCTCCCACCCTGCCCCCTGTAAAAACGCCATCCCATACTCCCAATTCCTTCGTCTCCGCCGCATCTGCTCCCAGGAGGACCAGTTCCAAAACCGTACAACCCAGATGGCCTCCTTCTTCAAGGACCGCAATTTCCCCCCAGACGTGGTCGACGATGCCCTCCACCGCATCTCTTCCACTTCCCGTTCCTCCGCCCTTGAACCCCCCCCCCCCTCCAACCGCCCCCAGGACAGAACCCCACTGGTCCTCACCTACCACCCCACCAACGTCCATGTACAGCATATCATCCGCCGTCATTTCAGCCATCTCCAAACGGACCCCACAACCAGAGATATATTTCCCTCCCCACCCCTATCAGCGTTCTGAAAAGACCACTCCCTCCGTTACTCCCTCGTCAGGTCCACACCCACCACCAACGCAACCTCCACTCCCGGCACCTTCCCCTGCAACCGCAAGAAATGCAAAACTTGCGCCCACACCTCCACCCTCACTTCCCTCCAAGGCCCCAAGGGATACTTCCATATCCGCCACAAATTCACCTGCACCTCCACACACATCAACTATTGCATCCGCTGCACCTGATGTAGCCTCCTCTATATTGGGGACAGACAGGCCGCCAATTGCAGAACGTTTCAGAGAACACCTCTGGGACACCCGGACCAACCAACCCAACCACCCCGTGGCTCAACACTTCAACTCCCCTCCCACTCCACCAAGGACATGCAGGTCCTTGGACTCCTCCATCGCCAGACCATAACAACACGATGTTTGGAGGAAGACCGCCTCATCTTCCGCCTAGGAACCCTCCAACCACAAGGGAAGAACTCAGATTTCTCCAGTTTCCTCATTTCCCCTCCCCCACCTAGTCTCAGTCAAATCCCTCGAACTCAGCCCCGCCTTCCTAATCTGCAATCTTCTTCCTGACCTCTCCGCCCCCACCCCACTCGTGTCTATCCCCTCACCTTGACGTCCGTCCACCTATCGCATTTCTAACGCCCCTCCCCCAAGTCCCTCCTCCCTACCTTTTATCTTAGCCTGCTGGACACACTTTCCTCATTCCTGAATAAGGGCTTATGCCCGAAACGTCGAATCTCCTGTTCCCTGGGTGCTGCATGACCTGTTGCTCTTTTCTTTCAACACATTTTCAGATCTAGTTTTAATTGTCCAGTTTCAATGTGAATAACAGTCTTAGATCTTTTCCTGCCCTTGAATGTTGCTCCCTCAAGAGCATCAGCTTCCAACACTAAGAAGCTTAGAAACAATGGTCAAAAAGCATTGCTTGCGTTTTCTTTTACTTCCCAGTGTCCTGCCCTGTGCCCCATGTTGGATAGTGGGGTTTTAGCAGTTTTGAGGCACATTTTTGTAACTTGCTCTGTGCCTATCCATTGAATGCCTGTGTTAATTGCTCTCTACTGCTCATGTGCTCAGTAACATGAGGAATCTCCACAACTGATAGTAATTCAGACAAGGCTTCTCACTTGCATTTGACCGACATTTGACTTAACTCTAGTTTTTGTACATTCGTGGAAATGCTGGGGATGGTTTCCTGAAGGCTGTGTTTTAAGCTGCTGTGGAAATTCAGGACGACAGGAGGCTTTGGGACCAATCTCTGGATGAAACATGGTGACTGTAGTTACAGCATCTAGATCTACAACATGACCAACAAATGGAGCAGACGCTGCAGAGAGGGGAATCTCTGTTAAATGGAATGAGGGAATTAGAATTAGATCAGCCATGGGTTTGAAGAATGTTGGAGCAGGATTGAATGGCTCGCTCATGCAACTTATTCAGATATTTCTGTTAGTAACAAGCCAATTTCCCTTTTCTCCCAGTGTCCCAGACTGCTGGGTAGTGAGTCACGTCGTCCTGTTCCTGTGGAACAGAAATCTGGGGCCTCACTAGCCTCCAGATTTCACTGTATCCCAGTCTCGAGCTGTTGAGTGACTACCTCCTGTTCCTGTATCCCAGTCTCGAGCAGTTGAGTGACTACTTCCTGTCCCTGTGTCCCAATCTCAAACAATTGAAAACTGTCTCCTGTCCCTGTCTCACAGTCTCGAGCAGTTGAGTGACTACCTCCTGTTTCTCCCTGTTTCAGTGCAGTTTCAATGCTCTGAATGATGTCACAAGGTTAAGAACGGACTTAATAACAGGGAATTTCAAACTTAGAGCATCATTACAAAATGGTATCTTGAAACGTCTCCACCAAACACTTTATGCAGCTCGTCTGTTATTTTATTCCTATCTCCTTTTATTGACAGTTGTGAAACAGTGCCGTGTTCCGACAATACTCCCACATAC
Source organism: Chiloscyllium plagiosum (assembly GCF_037043375.1). NCBI lineage: Eukaryota > Metazoa > Chordata > Chondrichthyes > Orectolobiformes > Hemiscylliidae > Chiloscyllium > Chiloscyllium plagiosum. The sequence goes on from NW_028270188.1 coordinate 14,067,529, forward strand.
AGAGAAGACAGATGAAAAAGATTGAAAGATTTATGTTCTATCCCTCAGCAACCCTCATCCATTCTATCCAAACCGAGTAAATGTTCCTTTTTTGTGTTCTGTAAAGTGATGTAAGGAACTAGTTAACTGAACCTGTTTGTTTGGTGACAGTGACTAATGTCAGTCTCCATGTATTCAAATTATCCCAGTGGAGGGTTTCCATCTTTTAATGATAAAAGGGCTCCATTCAATATGTTATCCCATAGTATGGGCGGGAGAATCACCGATAGCACTAACAGGGATCGGCTGCTCCAGAGAGAGGGAGAGATCAGAAACTGAGAACATTAGACTGGAAAGTTCCAACAGTGGACCAGAATCTGAAAAAGTTACACTGGAATGTTACACCAATAGATCAGAATCTGAGAACATACTACTGGACAGTTCCAACAGTGGTTCAGAATCTGAGAACAGTAGACTGGAATGTTCCGACAATGGACAGGAGTTTATCCTATTATGTTTGGATTTTTCTACATATTATTGGTGACCGGTATCATCGCGGATCAGATATGCACTTTTCATTATCCAATATTTTTATTACCCTATCCTGGCTATTGTTGGTGTCCCTGGTAAGTTTCACTGTCGATATATTATTTGTATTAACCATGTGTTACTGTATTACTGTTCTTTTCATTTACTCTACTCTGTAAGTATTCACGCTCCAAACCATAACAAACAACATTAACTTGTTCATTCTTTAACTCCTTCTTTAGTTCTGGCACTGTGCCTTGTTGGTTGCCCTACACACTTTCAGGTATGAACCAGGATGCATTGCATCACTGCCCTTGCTATTTAAATATTGTAAGCTTGGAGGTCACTGTCTTCTGTTCTGGATGCAAACTCCATTTCCTTCCTCTCACTCCATCTCATCCATAGCCAATAACTGAGGCTAAAACAGACAAGTCACAACTACAGTGATCCCTTTGGCACACAAGCTGATTACTGTCACCATATCCTGACCATTCCTAATTTTAACTATTGACAACTGCAGAATATAGTTCACTGGTTCATTCCATCTGCTGGTTGAACCTTTAGCTATGCAACACAATCTTAATAAAGCCAATAATCTGCTGCTGCTTAACCAAAGGTGAGTCGGTATTCCATGGCTTGTATCTAAAGGCAGCCCAAAATACCATCATTCCTGTACGGATTGCTTTATATTGTTGTTGGGTCTGGCAATGCCTTTACTTTAATATTCACAAGCACGTCGTCACCTCTGTCTATGACACGGTCCTCAGTCTCCCTCGGTTATTGACACAAAGCCCTGTCAGTGTGTTCACATTAAACTGATTTCCTCTCTGTCTATTCTCTCTCAAATGATGATTTTCATATCTACTGCCACCAATAGACACACACACACACACACACACACACACACACACACACACACACACACACACACACACACACACACACACACACACACACACACACACACACACACACACACACACACACACACACACACACACACACACACACACACACACACACACACACACACACAATCTCTTACCTTATATTTCGGCAGTGAAGATACAGAGCCATGCATTTGTGGGAGCCCGTTTACTGTCACTCACTGCACGGGTTACAAATCTTCCGTGCAAGACATTTCTGTAGTGCAAGTATAGTAGCAATATACTGGAAAAGGTTTGCAATGATCCCCATGCTGGGTAGAGTAGTCCACTAGCATGGTGTACATTTCTCTCCATTCTGGCTGGTGCCTTGTCCCCGTTTATGGTGCCTGGGATGGTTCTGTGAGGCAGATTCACAGTTTGATGTAACGAACCATTTCAACTGATCTGGCAATAATTTTATTGAATGCTGTCATTCTTGTGATTGGACCCACCATTGTCTCACTTCTCCAGTTACTCCTACTCCGCTGTCTCCTTATCCATATTTTCACAACATGTTATCAGTTAATTAATTGTTTGTTTTTCTGTACCTTTTCCTGATGTGTTTTTTTGGCTCCCGAGTATATCGAGTGCTGGCATTGTGAAGCTCAGAAACAATGAAATGTTATGTGGCGGACTGTTGCTCCAAGTTGGAATTGGGGTCCCAGCAGCTTTGAGACACGTCTTTGAAACTTGGTCTGTGCCTGACCACTGAAGGCCTGTATTTGTCGCTCTCAGATGGTTGTGTGGTCATAACATGAGGAAACCCCTCGAGTATTATTGTCAAGGAACAAGTCTCTAACTTGGAGCTGAGGGGCTTTTGACTGAGTCCTGTTATTAAAACGTTAGTGGAGGGACTGGGGTCGGTTTGCTGCAGGTTGTGCTGTGAGCTGCCTCAGGCATTCAGGGAGACATGGGGATTTGGTGACCAACTCTGGATGGGGCCGGGGACTTTAGTTACAGCATTTGGGTCTGTAACATGAACAACAAATGGAGCAGAGGCTGCAGAGAGGGGAAGCTCTGAAACCACAGAGTGTGTGTCGGGAATGGGATCTGCCAAATCTGCCTGTGTTCTAACGAGAAGACACACATCCTTTCCCTCTCCCCTTTACATACACCCATGTAAATTCACTCTCTCCTCCCCGCACGCAAACACACTCCTCCCTCTCATACGCGCTCATACCTCTCTCTCCCTCCCAAAGACAGACATATTCCCCCTCACTCTCTCACAAACATGCACTGTCTCTGTCTCCCTCACACTGACACTCCATCTTGTTTTCAAACACACACACGCACGTGTGCACAAACACGCAGACACACACACACACGTGTAACCAGTGAGATGAATTTTTATTTGCTGGTTTGTATTTCCAGATGCATTATAGTCTCACAAAAAAATATACAATTTGTTGACAGCCAGTCAACGCGATATTTTATGAACTCCTACTTTGGAAATGAACCCAGTCCGATTCCAGCTGAAGACACATACACTCTCCAAACAAGATTGCTTGCCTAAAATGCGTTGTCTGACTGGAGGGGTCCCCTCTTTTACATCGATAATACCTGAAGGTATCTCCAGGCAGGACTGGAAAGGAACTCTGGGAATTGTATATTCATCAATCAAAATCTGCATCTCCATTCTAACCGATTTAAGATTTAGCAGCCATCTTAGATGTATCCAATTCATGTGCATGTGTTGTACAACCCTTTCATCTTTTCCTTATAAATTTTGTGCCTAATGTCCTCTCTCTCTAACACCTGACGAAGAAGCAGGACAATGCAAGCTTGTGTTTTCAAATAAGCCCGTCAGACTATAACCTGGTGCTATGTGATTATTGACCTTATTCAACTCAGTCCAAAGCGAGCACCTCCATACTATGTTTTTATTGGCTAGCCAATTTCCTCTCCAAGCAAATAAATTCTCTAATGCTCTTGTCTTGCATATTAATCTTTTGTCAAGCATGCCTTCTTGCAGCCCTGATATAATAGATCTTTCAGATCCTTGTTATTGAACTTGTTTGTCACCCTTTATAATTTAAAAATGTAAGAAAAATCATTCAAACATGATTTATCCTTAATAGAATCATGTCGACTTTGATGGATTGTGGTTTGACTTTCAAAATCTCCTGTGGTTAATTCCTTAATAACAGATTCGAACAATTTGACTTCAGTCCCGATCGTTTGTTCATACCTTTCCATTCCCGAGTGAAGTTCGTTATTCTAAGTTCCTCCCTTTCCATAACCTTGAGAGTCCGTTTCAATTCCTGTGAAATAGGCACGAGGCTGTAAACCATTGGCTCCAATTGCTGCATATGAGGCATGGGTGGCTGATTGGTCTCATTCTGTTCCTGCTTTACAGACACGATGGGCTGAATGTCCTCTTGGTGTTCCTACACTATAGCTTCGATGTCTTGCATGTCCTGCGCCTGCTCCTGACCAAGCTGCTCAAGATATCATTATCCCCATCCTGTTGCACGATGACAAGTTTGGGGACTTATGGAATCTCCCTGCTGTTATGCCACATTTCGAGCGTTGAATTGTGCAGGCAGGTTGCGTTTCCCACAATGGGTAGCTCAGTGGTTAGCACTGCTGCCTCCCAGCACCAGAGATCTGGGTTCCATTTCAGTCTCGGGTCACTGTTTGTGTGGAGTTTGCGCATTCTCCCTGTACCTGCAAACAATAGCACAGGCTACATAAATCTTTCAACCGGATATTGTAATGAATTAGTACAGTAAATGTCACACTTTTACACTACAGTCACTGAATACAGCCCTGCATCTTTTACCAAGATCTTCACCAGAAAGCGCACGAGCTGACTGACCACGTGATGCCGATGTGGAATTCCAGGTCTCTCCAAGATATTCCTCTCCCGGTTTGAAATAAAGTTTCATCTAAATGTAGACTTCAAATCCCACATTCAGGCTCAGTTTCAAGGCTTGCAGAACGGATTACATTCCTGCTTTATCTGAACACACTGAGGGTGCATTTGGCAAACAGAGGAATCCTGAGGCTGGGATTTGATGTTCAGCTGGTGCCAGAGACGGACTCCCATAACAGTGAACAGGAGCTCGCTTTATAAAGAAAGGGGCACAATTCATTAATTGTGTTGCAGCGAAATTGCGTTTCACAAACACACCTTATTGGATAACTGCCTGTGTATTAAATGGAGGATCAAAATTGATGGACCAAAGCGAATACAATAGTTCCTATTTTATATGTTCCGATGTTTAAACATACTAAAGGATATGAACACTGTTTGGGGAAAACTGAATTGAGAAGATTTTCACCATGAACTAGAATGGAGGATACCCAGTGTGTTGAATGACGTACCCCTTTCCCGAAGTTTCTGTGCAGTCTGTGGGAAAGCTCTGTAAATGTTGACACCAATTCACAGATGTTAGGAAGGAGATCTCTGCAGGGTCAACACGGTAGTATTTCCCGTTCCAATACTGAGGCTGTTGCCGGGTGATCTGTATGGTTTTATCTTTAAGACCGCGAACAGTTTGATGCAATAGAGTGTCTTGTTTGGCCGTTTCCGAGACCATTCAAGAGTGTTTCATCTGTCTGTGTGTCTGGAGTCACGTTTAGGCCAGATCAGGAAAGCACGGAACATTTACTTCTTGAAAATACATTGAGGAAGGAAATTGGTGTTTGCAATCGACATTGGCTTCAAGGTCACTGTTAATGACTCCAGGTTTTACATCTCGATATTTGATTAATTATAACTCCCACCAGCTGCCAGAGTATTAGCCTGGTCTGGATTAGTAATCCAGTGACATTTCCACAACAGCACCATCTCCACATGGGGACCTATCTGAAACCACACTGAGCTGGTTATTTCTGTGCTACATGACAGCTCTGTCAAATGGAACTCCAACCAATGTGACTATCGCGACGGGACTCAGGGTGTGGTAAATGAGCAGACTGTAGTTATTCCCTTGTTATGGGATTGGACATAGCTGAGTAATTTTTCACATTGGCAGGGAGATGTCAGAGTTGGAGCTGGAATGAAACGGCTTCCCCAGGGACACGGCATGTTGTGCAGCAGAAGTCTTCAATCCTATTTCAGGAATGGGGACAGGGCCCATTGCCTTTGTCATATCTACTGTGTTCAGCTGTTTCTTCATGTCACACACAGCGAATAAGGTTGATTAAAGACTGGCATCTGTGATTCTGGCGAGGGTGAGGTGGATCATCAGCTCAACACTTCTGGCTGAGGACGGTGCAGATATTACAACCATGCATTTTACACTGATGTACAGGGCTATCCCGTTATTTAGGATGGCGATATTTATGGAGTCCTCTTCTCCAGTAAGTTGTTTAATAGTCCATCAACGTTTATGTCTGGATGTGGCAGCACTGCAGAACGTTGATCTGATCTGTTAGTCTTGGGATTATTTCGCCCTCTGTATCAGATGTAAGTCCTGCTGTTTCGAATGTAACCAGTCAAGTGCGATAACTTTAATGGATTGTCATCATGGTTCCGACCCTATCATATTCACTCACACTCGTTGCTGAACCATAGATCAGCTTGATGTTAATGGGAGGCTGAGGGATTGTCCTGGCGAAAATGTTACAGAGTGTAGTTGAATACAATTCTGCTGTTGCTGTGATTCTACCGCACCACATGAATGCCCACTTTGAGCTCCAGTGTGTTCAATTCAATTCTACTGACTATCCCTCAGTTCACACCAAGACCCATTCACCCATCAGCCCTGTACTCGGTGTCTTAACCTGGTTTCTGATGTGGTAACCCTTCCATTTTCCTATTCTCATTCTGTGAGGGTCTCTCCCTGATGTCACGCCTCCAATGTATTACTTTACTCAAACCCCTAACATATGCATCTGAATCTTTTCCATTCACCCATGCCATCTTCTGTATTTGATGTGAATGTGTTCTCCTCTGTTTCTCTCCCTGACCATGATTAAGAGCTCTGCATTGTCAGTGATGCCAGCCTTAAGAAGTTTCAGATCAAAGAATTTGTGCACCTTGCATTATTGGTCACTTCCCAGTGCACGGCGTTCCGTGTTAGACAGGGCGTTTGAGCAGCTTTAACACACGTCTATGGAACTTGCTCAAAAACAGAAATTGCTGTCGAAATTCAGTAGCTCTGGCAGCATCTTGTGGAGTGAAAGCAGAGTTAATATTTCAGGGCCGGTTACCCTTCTACAAAGCTCCCATTTTCTCCTGCAATTTTTGCATTTTCATTTCCAGTATCCATATTTACTTGTTTAATTGCTTTTTTTTCTGAGCCTATTAATTTACCGAGAAACCCAACAGCTCTGGCATCATCTGCAGAGACAGAGAAAGAGAGTAAGCGTTTCAAGTCCAGTATGACACATCTTCACAACTGAAAAGGATTGGAAAATTACCTTTATAATCCCTTGACAGATGTGGGGAGAGGGTTGACAGATAAAAGAGGGTGTAGCAAAAGATAAACATGCTTTTAAAAGTGGTGAACGAGAAGATCATGTGAAATAGCTTTAAGCTAAGATGTGAATGGGGAAAAGGGATTCTCTCTATTGTGTGAAAGTTAAAGAAGATACAACCACACCAGGTCATAGAGAGGCCAGGAGGGAGAATGCACGGAAACTGGAGAACAGTTATAATGGGGTCAGACTGTGAAGTTATGAAATTGTTCATTAACTCCTAGAGGCGGTAATATACGAAAGTGTAAAGTGAGATGTTACTCTAGCTTGGGTTGTGCTTCCTTGGAACATTGCAGCAGCCCAGGGCCGAAATGCTGGCATGAGAGCAAGGTAGGTTATGGAAATGGGAAGCACTGAGAAGGTCAGGGTTAATTCTACAGACAGAGTGGGAGTTTTGCTCAACGCACTCTCTGTTGGTTTTGCCAATATAGAGAGACTGCATTGTGAGCAGCAATGACAGGAGACGAGATTGAAAGTTTACAAGTTAAATTCTGCTTCACCTGAAAGGTATGTTTGGGGGCTTGGACAGTGAGGAGGGAAGTGGTGAATGGACAAATGTTGCAGCTTCTGCAATTGCATGGGAAGGTGCCATGAGGGAGTCGGGAAGTGTTCGGGGCGATGAAGAGTGTCACAGAGGGAATGGTCCCTGTGCGATACTGACAGTGGGCGGGAGGGGAAGATATGTTTGATAGTGCTGTCCTGCTGGAGATGGTAGAAATGGCATAAGATGATTATGTGAATGTGGATTCTAGTGCAGGAGGAAGTGTGGACAAAGAGGAATCTATCATTGTTCTGGTATGGAGGGGACGGATTGAGGGCAAAACCGTGGGAGATGGGACAGTGACAGCTGAAGGCCCTGGCCACCAGAGTTAGGGGATTTCTGGTTTGAAGGAAAATGAGGTCATGTGGTCGCAGCTCACAGGAATGTCGCATCATCAAACAGAAATAACAAAGATGGAGAAACTTGGAGAATGGAGTCAGCCTCCGCTGATCATGTGTTCAGCCACATGCAGAAGTTTCCCCTGAATGATTGAAGAGAACCAGGCATCTAAATTGAGGATTTCTGCCTCACATCTGGTCTGAAGCGGAATGTGAATACAGACCCAGAGGAAGGTCAGTGAGTATACAGGAGCGGATATTCAAGCAGACATCCCAAACCGCTCAGTAATTATTCTTTCTGTTCAAAAGAAGAACTCGATAAGCAGGTGAATCACACATGGTTGACAAAAGGATACTCTTGATGAGCATTAGTGGAGGGCCAGATTTATAATGTTTATTTCAGGGACCATAAGCTGATGTTAGGCATGAATTTCAGCTGTGCTTCCTGATTTACCCCCCAAGAACACTGCCATTGCTGCTTCATCCTCTTCCCTGCTCGTCACCCCTTTCTGATTCCCAGTTCTTGCTCTCAAATTACACATTCTCTCACATTATGATCCCTACCCACTTCACCTGAAACTCTTTAATGAAGTCCACCTACTCTACTGTAGCATCAAGCTGCGTTTTGTGCTGCCACGTTGCTCTGGTCTCAGTGTGTCTCGGCCTCTCCATTCATGCTGTTTTACACCTCCCACTCACATCTCACTCCGGAATGTTTCCTTCTTGGAGTAAACCTTATTGAAAACAGCTCTCCCCCTTTGCACTGAATTCACACTGTGTTCCAAATTTCAAAAACGTTACTCAGCCTTCATCTCACTCTGCTAAAGGCAACTGCACGCTGACTGTGTGGTTCAAGAATTTCCCTTCTTATATGGTTCAGGCCAGAGATGCGCTTTCACTCTAGAGATCATCACCCCATTTGGAAAAAGCAATTCAGATGTTTGACCTCTTATTGGAACTCGGAAAAGGTTCCTGCTGCATTAGCATTGCAACATGGAGAAAAACAAATCACAGTATGAAGCTTGGGCTGAGTGTTAGCTACCTGTCATTTGAATACTGTTTCAAATTTGCAGTGCTTTAAATGCTTGTTCGTGAAGTTAGTGTCAGATAGCGTGCAGGAGGTTGAGGGATGACATTGTAGAAGTTTATAAAATCATGAGAGGTATGAATAGAGTGACCAGCCAAGGTGTTTTGCACGGGATGGGGGAGTTCAACCATAGAAGGCATAGGTTTAACGTGAAAGAGGGAAGATTTGAAATGGACGAAGAATCAATGTTTTCACACAGACAGTGATGTGTGTATTTGGAATGATCTGTCAGAGGAAGAGTGGAAGATACAAGTACAGCTATAGCATTTAAAACTCATTAGGACAAACGTATGAATGGGACAAGTTTAGAGGTGTATGGACAAAATGCAATCAGCTGGGACTTGCCTGGCCAGCATGGACAAGCTGGACCAAAGGGTCTGTTTGTGCGCTGTATGACTGTATGAATCTAGAAAGCGAGGAAAAGGGGAAAAAACATGATGTAGTAAATTGGCAAGAAATACAAAAACAAGCAGCACGAGCTTTTCCGACGATATAAAAAAAGTTGAAGATGAGTATGTGACCGTAGGTAGAAATTAAGTAGGAAAGTATATTGAGGATAACTGGAGGGTGCGACTGAAGATTTGGCTACAAAAACAGACAGATAATTTACACCCATGTTTTGCATCATTCCTCACAGGGGAAGGTACAGTAAGTATTTCAATGATGTAAACAAAATGGTAATAGGAGGGAAGTTCTTGAACCGTCTCTAAAAATAGGTTCAAGGATTTTTCTAACAGGTAAGAGTAGACAGGTCAGCAGTAATTCATAGCTGGTTTTAAAAGAAGTGTTCACAGTCTTGGGATCATTGTGCCCTGTCTATCAGATGTTAATTCTGTTGTTTGTTAATGTAAGCAGTAAGTGCGGTAGTTTGAATTGGTTATCATCAGGTTTAGGTACACACGGTTCTGACAGTGACATGTTCACCCACACTCATCACTGAGTCGGAGATCGGCTTGATGGTAATGGTAGACTGAGAGATTATATTGTGGTTAAATATAATTCTGCTGCTGCTACTGCTACTAGAGCTGCTCTGATTTGCAGCATCACATGAATGCCCAGTTTGAGCTGCAACGTCTGCATTACAATTCTGCTGCCAATCCTCAAGTCGCACGTGGACCCGGTCACCCTTTTCCCCGGTGCACAGTACGCTATCCTGATATGGGAATGCTTCCTTTTTTGTTTTAATACTCATGCTGTTAGGGTATCTTCATGATGCCATGCCTCCAATTTGTCACATTCCTCAAAAGCATTTAACAATTTCATCTGAATCTTTCCCCCTCCAGTAATGCCATCTTCTGTTTAAAGCGAAACGTGTTTCCCTCTGTTTCTCTCCATGAGAATACGGGGAAGACCATTTAGGACAGAGATGAGGAGAAACCTCTTCACTCAGAGAGTGGTTGCTGTGTGGAATGCTCTGCTCCAGAGGGCAGTGTAGACCCAGTCTCTGGATTCATTTAAGAAAGAGTTGGATAGACCTCTCAAGGATAGTGGAATCAAAGGTTATGGAAATAAGGCAGGAACAGGATATTGATTAAGGATGATCAGCCATGATCATGTTGAATGGTGGTGCAGGCTCGAAGGGCAGAAAGGCCTACTCCTGCACCTATTGTCTATTGTCTATGACCATGATTAAGAGCTCTGTAGTGTCGGTGATGACAGCCTTTCGTAGTTTCAGAGCAAACGAATTTGTATACCTTGCGCTATCATTCACTTCCTGGTGTATGGCGCTCCATGTTGGATAGAGTGTGTGAGCAGCTTTGACACACATGGTTGAAACATGTTCAAAAACAGAAATTGCTGGAGACACTGACAAGTCCGACAGCATCTGTGGAGTGAATTCAGAGTTAATCTTTCGGGTTCTGTGACTGCTCCTTAAAGCACCCAGTAAGTCCAACAATTTTTGTTTTTTGTTTCAGATTTCCTGTATCCAATGATCTTTGTTATATTGAAAATGTGTTCTGTAACTTTTCATTTTTGAAGGAACTCAGCGGGTCTGGCAACATCTGCAGAGACAGAGAAACAATGTTAATGTTTCAAGTCCAGTGTAAATTTTCTTCAGAAGTGTCAAGGATTGGAAAGTGAGCGTTTTAGTATCTTGGCAGAGGTGGGAAAGAGGGTTTGAAAGCCCAGTGTGAAAGACAAACGGGCTTTAAATTGTGGTGAAAGAGACACAGATATATAATGGTTGTAAATTAATTTGTAAATATTAGAATTTGATTTTCTCTGTTGAATGTAACATAAACAAGATACGATGTTAGGGAGCCCAGGAGGGAGAGTGTACGGAAAATGGAGAACAGCCATGATGGGTTCAGGCTGTGAATTTATGGAATTGAATATTAACTCCTGCAGACTGTAACGTACCAAAGTGTAAATTGAGGTGTTACTCGACCTTGGATTGTGCTTCATTGGAACATTGCCGCAGCCTGCATTTTCTTAGAATCCCTACAGTGTGGAATCAAGCGCTTCAGCCCAACAGGTCTATACTGACCCTCCAAAGAGTATGCGAACCAATCCCATTCTCTACCCTAATACAATACATAGACTCTTGACTATTGCACCTGACCTCAACATCCCTGAACACAATCGGCAATTCAGCATGACCAGTTCACCTAACCAGCACAACCTTGAACTGTGGCAGGAAACTGGAGCAACCAGAGGAAATCGAACGCAGCTCCCTGATGCTGTAAGGCAGTAGTGAAAACCACTGAGCCACTGAGCAATCCAGACCTAAATATGATAATTCCACAAGATTATACGAGCAGAAATGAAGCCATTCGGACCATCAAGTCTGCTCCGCAATTCGATCACGACTGATAGATTTACAACCCCATTTCCCTGCTTCCTCTCAGTAGCCTTTGATCCGCTTATCAATCAAGAAATTACCTGTTTCTGTTTTAAATAAACTAAATAGAAAATTGCACATAGAAAATGCAGCACAGAACAGGCCCTTTGGCACACGATGTTGTCCCAAGATTTAATAACCAGGTGGGGGAATTGCATAGGTGAGAGAGAGAGAGAGAGAGAGAAGGTGCTGCATTGCAGTGGTGAGAGTGATGGAGCCTTATTCTGGGGAATGCGCTAACAGATATACAATGAGTGTGAGGGAATAGAGAGAATATGGTGACCCTTATCCTTAAAGAGTGGGGAGGGTTATTGATGTTTTTCCTGTATTGTTGAACTTTTAATCAGACCGCCAATATTTCACTGGGCTGAGTGGTGTGCTCCGACCATGCTCGGTGGGTCTGGTGGTATGGCCCCCACTGGCAAGAGAATGGTCCCCCACTGCACTAGACCATTCATCAGGACCTCCGTGCCCCTGTCAACAAGTTGTAGTGTAATTTCTCGTGATCTGCCATGCTCGGATAAACTGTGCAGGGCAGCTCCAAACTGAGAAAGCTCAACCGTGTGGCCATTGGCCTTTTAAAGATGGCAGCAATGCCAGTGATCACTGAATATTCAGGGATTTCCGGAAGATGGTGTGTACCTCCAGCCATGATGAGTGGGAGAATCGGGCTGGTATTGAATGAGTGGGATAACACGGGGTGGGGTGGGTAGTTCATGAGGTGAGTTGGATAACTTAACACCAGGAAACTAGCTCTGCTTCGTGCAGACATTCCTTCTGTCACACTCAATGAAAATGGCACTGAGACAAATTATTGTTCGATTCAGCCCAATGAGTCGAAGACTCTGTTGATCCTATTCCCAGTTGCAAAGCTGCAGGACAAATGCTTTTTCCAAAAGTCTCCATCATCTTAACTTACACCAATACCCTGCTCACCCATCATTCCTGGAAACAGTGGCCTATATTGCAAAATGTTATCAATAGGTTTTCATTTGACAACTTTTGAACCTGCCATCAGATCCTTCTGTGAAATTATCTCTCAATCTCCCCCGTCCTTTTAACCAAGCTCCTCCCATTTGTTTGTATTTAAACTGATTCCCCCGCCATCTCTCTCTGGCAGTGAGTTTCACACTCACAGCACTCCTGCGTCATGCCACAATGGAGGTATGGAGCTTTAAATGCATGGAGCTGTACATTTTGTCACTTTCAGCATGAACTGCAAGTTTCCCTAGCTGGGCAGTGATCTAACACAGTGTTACTCAACAATGCAGTGATTGGTGTACACAGCTGTGTATGCTGGGAAGGTAACTGCTCCAGATTAATAGATAAATTCACTGCTATTCACTGCACAGCTCCCCATGCTGCACAGATATCCGGTCCGTGCGTATAGAACAATGCCTTTGTGTGTTCTGCAGAGCGTGCTGTGACGAACACATCATCTAGTCCAAGTTTATAGATCAGTGCACAGTTGGACACATAAGTAGTGAACTGGTGAGCTCTAAATAGTGTTCGATCCTGGACGGACTACCGAGCAGTGCACTAGCTTGATCTACGCAGTGCTTCATGCTGAGCAGGTATTGTATCTGGACTTATACGTATCCGGGCTGGATCTGCGACGTGGATTGAGTATCCAATATAATTCCTGACATGATTATCACTCCTCCAGCCTGGCCCAGTCTGCTGGTAAATGTGAGGTGATGTGTTTCAGATAGAATTTGCTTGGTCAAAATATTCGACATTAAGCAAAACACAATTTATTCGAACACTGTCGATAAAAGATAAGAAAAGGAAGATGAACTTGCAATAATTAATTCTCTTGGAAAACTTAGCAGAATAATAGTTTATTTAACTACTATACAGTAACTGCTCCAATGTGGTATCATGCAATAAGTACACAAATGTAAAAAAAATGCAGGAAACAGATTTGCTGACATGCAGTTCTCCAATCCAGGAGGAAAGAACATCAAAAAACAGTTCTGAGAGAAATCACAGAGACAGTGTGTAACACCCAGGAGAGATTTTCTGCCTTCCAACCCTGCTGAGACACCACCAATAAGTGGCGAAAGGTAAAACTAAGAATCCTGGTTCTGTGAGAGTTTGACCATCACTCTACAGGACCAGGCCGTAGCTGTAAGAACACAAGGAATGGATTGTATCTACATCGTCTATGGCTCTGTACGTGTCTCTCAAAAAATGCCAAAACTCACCTAAGCCGTTAAATGCTGGACAGACAAAAGCCAAAGTTAAACATAAATAAATAAAACGAAAAGATTCAGCAGGCCTGGTGATCAAACACAGACGGCCTCGGTAGCACAGCAATTACTACGCTGCCAAAACACAGCAGAATCATCGAGCTTGTGAAGAGAAAGAATTATCTCTCTCCCTCAACTCTATGTTTAAAACTGGAAATGTGTCACCCACACCAAATATTATTGTGATATATCAGAATTGCCGTGAAATGGGTAAACTGGAGCTGTAGGTTCAATGACTGTGATTAATATCAATCTTCCTGGACCTAACTGGGTCACTGGAGGGTTTCCCTCTTCATAATTAGGGAGTTAATTCAACTTGTTATGCCATAGTATTCGGCACAGAGTCAACCTAAACAAGATTGGGATCAGCAGCTACAGAGAAGCAGAGAGAAATCCGAATCTGAAAACATTAGAATCTTCCAACAATGGATCAGAATCTGAGAACATTAGACTGGAATGTTACAACAATGGACAGGAGTTTATCCTCCGGTCTTTACTATCTTTCTCATGATTGGCCATGGTTACAGTTGCGGATAGAAGCCGTACTGATGATAATTCAAGCTGGGTACTATCCCATCCTCGTTATTGTTGGTATTCCTGGTAAGTCTATCTCTGTCAATTCCATAAATGATGCTGAATTTTATTGCTACTCTGGTTGATTATATTTAATAAAAACATAATCTTTCCGTCACAAACGCCATTCCCTTCTCATGCATTTCCAAACTACTTACTCATAAACATATTAGAAGGAATAAGACTGTTCGGAACCTGGAGTCACTTTTTACTGTGAACTTTTTTATGTCTCCATATTCTCTCCGTGATCATACCTGCCGACACCCACCTACATAATATTCCCAGTCTCCAACTCCGCCTGAGCTCTGTTGCTGACTTCGCCATCATCTACCCCTTCGTTAGCGACAGATTGTATGGCTCCGGTTCTCTTCTGACCTCTCTTCCAGTCACAAATATTTTGACCACAAACTTGTTCTCGTCTCTACAGTTACTTCACAACAGCGACTCTTAAACAGAGTAATAATGTCACTGACTGTGTAATTCAAAGGCACGGGATATGACTCTAAAAGCATTGCCTGAAATTCTACCACATTTGATGACTAAATTTAAATTCCAATGACAAAAATTGGAATGAAACCTAATTTCACTCATGGCAACCATAAACCATCCGGATTTCTTTTCTTATTTTATTCATAAACTTTGGTAAAGAATCCTAACATGTTTGCCCTGTCTGAACTAAGTGTCACCTCAGACCCACAACAATATGGTTGCCTCCATATTGCCTTGACAAATGGCCGCGTGGTCAAGGGCAGTTATGATGGACAACAAATGCCCTTGCCAGTGATGCTGGCATCCCGCGAAACAACAACATTAAAGGTGAAATTACCAAGGAAATGCGGATGTTGGCGATCTAAAATAAAATTCTCCACCGTCTGAAAGAATGTTGGAGAATCTCAGCAGGTATGGCAGTCTGTCGGAAGAAACACAAATAGCGTTTCGAGTTCAGTGAACCTATCAAAACTGAATGCAACTGGGAAATAATATTATTATATCTGGGATGGTTGGAAGGGTTAGCGTTAGGTTTGTGTTGACTGGGTGATGTCCAGCAAGAGAGAGAGACAGAGAGAGAGAGAGAAAGAGAGAGAGAAAAAGGAAAAGCAAGCAAAAGGATTGCTGATGATGGACTGGAAGGAAAACAGAATGGGAAGTTATTCTAACAATTCCCCTTTTCACATATTCCTGAATATCATATTTATTATGGGATGTCCCTACTTACCGTGAGTTATGTTCCTCTAACTCTCGTCTCTGAGTGTGGTGATCAACCCCATCAGCAATACTTATAGTCGCTGAGATAGAGAGAACCGAAATGTTCCATTGTCAACTGTTTCTCCGGAGAGAGGAACTGTTACTGTGCGACTGTGTGGATATGTAACAGCTTTCTCAACCAGGAAGAGAAACTGAGGAGACCGAGGCATTTTCAACATTGAATGGATGCACTGTGGGTGTGGGGAATTGACTTGCTGCTGTCATCTACAAAGTCAGTTGAGGCTCTGTGGATGGTGTTCTCAGGATTGTGATGTCAGCTACTGGTTAACCTATCGTCTCTCACCAGGGACAGGACTGAGCTGACACTCACGATGAATTAAATTGGATTGATTCTGGAACTTTTCAGGCATCAGTATGTAATATATCCAACATCTCTGAAGTGCAGTCCTCCAATGTATTCACAAGCGGTCAGAAAACACCTGGCTGCTGAGAGGAGTGCGTTGGTTCCATATCCACAGGCGAAGGTACAGAAACTAATTTCCAGAAGTATTAGAGAACAGAGTGATTGGTAAAAATTGAAACTGCAGGAAATCAGAATTAATGAAGCGTATGTTATTGGAAATCCAACTGAATTGAAGTTTCATAAGTTGCTGCATCTGATGAGCTTCATCCCAGAGTGATTCAGATGAGAACAGAGCTAATGAAAGAATTACTGATTATTCTTCAAAGCTAGTTAGATTCTGGAAAGAATTCTGCAGACTGGAAAACAACTATTGTAAACTTAAATATTTAAAACATGATGGATTGGGAAAACAGAAAAATAAATAGCTTGATGTCAGCTTTGAGAAAAAATATTGGAACGTTATATAAGGAACGTGACAACTAGATACTTGGAGAATAATGATATGATTTGGTACATTCAGCCGAGATTCAGAAAAGGGAAATTATCTTTGATAAACCTGTTTTTGGAGACTATCCGTTGTGAAATCGACAGTTGAGAACCAATGGGAGTGGAGTATTTGTATTTTTAGAAAACACTTGACATGTTTGTACACAGGAGAATGGGGAACGTTCTAGTACATGGGTAGGTAGGGGTGGAATATATACCACATGGATTAAAATTTGGGTAATGGAGATACGAGAAGAATACTGTTTTTCACTGGACTGAAGGATTGATGGGTGGCAGCAGGATCAGTGTTTGGACAATAGTTGTTCATAAGGTATAAAAATGATTTAGATGTGAACAACAAATATCATCACGTACATTGATATTTATTAAATGGTAGAGAGGTTGGCGAGTGCTTTTTTTGAAAAGGACCTGGATGTCCTTGGTCATACGTCACTGACAGAATTCATATGGGGACAGGAAGTAAATGATATGTGGCTCTTCATGCAAAATGATTGAAGTACAAAAGTTAGAATATCTTTCCCACTGACCGTGTTTTTTGGAGAGAGTATTTGGTGCATTGTGTAAAGATTTGGTCTGCTTTATAAACAATGATCCCTTTGTCACTGAAGGAGTGCAAAGTAGTTTGACCAGACTAAACACTGGCATGACGTTACCATGAGGTAAGAGTGCAGTAACGATGTGTTTAATCTGTAGTACTGTGAGAGAATAAGAAGTTGAAGCTTGATGGTTCTGGACAGAAACTGAATAGGGTGAAAAGTACATACTTTTCATTGAATGTTTGATTCATGACAGTTTACATGCTTCTGCAGAGCCCCCATGTCGATTGACAGAGAGGTACAGGCTCTGAATGAACTCTGAACACTTTAATGCACAGTTAATGCGTGACATTGCATTGAATGTCACTTTGTACGCAACCCTGTTAGCAGCCAAAATGCCTTCATTCTGAAACAGTTAGTTTTTGCCCAACGGCTTCTGACCTCCACGGAGACCAGGGGACTGCCTTCTTGGAGATGGAGGGTAACTTGGAGAATGGCTAAAAATGTTGGCTTCATTCCGACTGCCAGAAAACCATGTTAAAGTAACACATATGTACCATGAGTAATTAAACCATGTGGATCAATTTGGAGCAGTCTGTCTGTGCAGCCCCTGCTCCATTTGTTTGTGATGTTGGAGCATCTCTGACATTTTACTGTTCCTGCATTAGTGGCTTGACAAGCTGAATAACCTCTTCCTGTTCCTTTGTAAGTGACTCCGGGTGTGAAATTGTTCTTTCTGTTCCCATGTACGTTACATGTGGGAGAGAGCAGACTCCCTGACTTCCTGTGCAACAGGCAGGATGGACTGAATGGCCTATCCCTCTTTGGCCCAGTAGTTTTGATGGGATGAATGGCTTCCCCACATTCTTGTGAAACCAGATTGAGGAGCTGAATGAACTCGTCCTTTCACTGTGGAAATGTACTGTGCTGTTACATAAACGTTACCCAGACTTTAACAGCAGGATCTTGAATGTTGTCCAAGTCTTTTTGCACATGGTCACAGACTGTTTCAAGAGCTGAAGAGGGACAACTTATCCTGTAAATTTTGTAGACTTCAGCGAATGCCTCCTCTTCTGCTGGCACGGTGGCTCAGTAGCAACTGTCTGTGTGGAGTTTGCACATTCCTCACTTGTCTGCATGAGTTTCCTCCAGGTGATCCGGTTTCCTCCCACAGTCCGAAGATGTACACGCCAGGTGAATTGGCCATACTAAATTGTCCATTATGTTAGTTGCATTAGTCAGACGGAAATGTGTTTTGGTGGGTTACTCATCGGAGGGTCGGTGTGGACTGGTTGGGCCGAAGTGCCTGTTTCCACATTGTAGGGAATCGAATCTCCTCAGTTTGGACTCAAAGGGCTTAATAGCCACCTTCCACACTGTAGGGATTCTATGATGACAAACTCGAGATGCCTGGGCTGAGGAAGCTACGCTGAGGATCTCCTGCAGATGTGCCCCACGGCTAAGATTATTGATGCCCACCAATGATAATCATCTTCCCTTGTGCCGTGAATGACTCCAAGCACTGGAGAGGTCACAATAATTCTCATTAAGTATGTTTTTGTTCAGGCTCCTTGATGTCATCCTCAGTCAAATAATGCCTTGAGTTCAGGGTCAGTCTCTCTTACCTGAGACCCTGCGTTACCTCTTTTGTTCATATCAGTTGTTCATGGTGCAGAAGCACAGAAGGTTTTCTTCAAACAGAGGGTAGTGAATGTCAGAAATTCTCTTACACAGAGAGTTAGGGGAGCTAGATCACTGAAAAGGACCAGTGGTGTTCCGCTGGGATCAGTTCAGTGACCTCTGCTCTCTGTTATTTTCAAAAATGACCTGGATATGGGTGTTGAAGAGTGGGCTTGTAAGTTTGCCGATGACACAAAGGTGGTTGGAGTGGTACAGAATGTGGAGGGCTATTGTAGGTTGCAATGGAACATCGACAGGATGCAGAGCTGGGCTGAGAAGTGGCACATGGAAATCAAACTGAAGTAATTCACATTGCATGCTCGAATGTGAATGCAGAATACATGGTTAAAGGCAGGATTCCTGGCAGTGTGGAGAAACAGAGGGATCCTGGTGTCCGTGTCCACATATCCCTCAAAGTTGCAACCCAAGTTGATCGGGTTGCTAAGAAGGCGTATGGTGTGTTGGCTTTCAGCTGCAGGGGGATTGAGTTTAAGAGCCGCGAGGTTACGCTGCAGCTCGATAGAGTCCTGCTCAGACCGCACAGGAAATATTGTGTTCAGTTCTGGTCTCCTCATTATAGGAAGGATAAGAAGCTTTCGATATTTACCAGGATGCTGCCTGGACTGAAGGGCATGTCTTATGAAGAAACCGTGAGGGAGCGAGGGTTTTTCTCACTGGAGGAAAAATAGATGAGAGGTGACTTGATAGTGGTGTACAAGATGATGAGAGGCAGAGAGAGAGAGTGAATAGCCAGAGACATTTTCCATTGGCAGAAATGTCTAACACAATGTGGCATAATTTTAAGGTAATTGGAGGAAGTTTTAGGGGAGGTATCAGAGGTAGATTATTTACAGAGAGTGGTGGGTGTGTCGAATGCACTGCCAGCAGTGGTAGTAGAATCAAATACATGAGGGAAACTTAAGAGACTCTTGGATAGGCACATGGAACAAAGTGAACGGAAGCGTGTCGGTTAGAGTAGGACAAACAACACTACATCGAGAGCTGAAGGTCCTCACTGCATGCATTCATGCAGAACTTTGAGCTCAAAATCTGCATGAATTCATGTAAAACTCCGTTATCTCACTTTTTAGCTTAGAATCAAACTAAACAATCTAGTCAGAGAACACAGGGGCCAACACCTTCAACATTTTGTCTAGCTATCACCATTGTTCACAGCTCACCTGAGAATGCAACTTTTTTAAAAAAAATAATTTGTGATTTACACATGAAAGAGGTGAAACTATCATGGTATTCTAACAGATGAAAGGTTCAACAGACAAATAAATTTTTCCATGTATAATTTCAGTTACATCAAACTGTAAACTTTTGCTATAAATTCTTTGTTTCGATCGAGCCCTCCACTATCAACTGATGAAGGAACGATGCTCCAAAAGCTAGTGTGCTTCCAATTAAACCTGTTGGACTATAACCTGTTGCTGTGTGATTTCTAACTTTGTACACCCCAGTCGAACACCGACATCTCCAAATCAGTACTGTTCTTTGTTCTGTGTTCTATGGAAGTGCTCAAGAAGACTTGGACATTAAGAAGATTTGAGACTTGGAGCAGGTCTCAGTGAAGGTAAGGCAGGCTTGGAATGGGAATGACCTGCCGCTATTTCTGATGCTCTCCCATTCTGTTATTGGAAAGTTAGCAGGTGTTATTTTCCTGGAAGGTCTTTTATGGAATGTTGCAATCAGGGAGACCCGTGGATTTTTTGAGCCATCACTGGGTGAGATTTGGGGTCTGTATTCACAATGAATCTGGCTCGACAACATGATCAACAAATGAAGCACAAGATACAGAGAGGGGAAGCCCTGTAAAGAGAAATGAGCAACCTCTTCCATATCCAGCCTGGGTCTTCCAATTACATTTTCCATATCTCCCAAACCGAGTGGGACAGTCTTGAGGGGCCGATTGTTTCCTCTATTTCTGTGCACCATGCTATAACAATAAGTGGACTCTAACTGCTCCTGTCTAGCAGGTTAGAGAGGTTGAATGAGACACAGAAACATGGGACTGAGGAGCAGGAATGTGTCATTATTTAATTTGAGTCTTCTCCACCAGGCATTAAGATTGTGGCTGATCAGATTGTGGGGTCAGCCTCATCGTCCTGTCTGGGTCCCATTATCCGTGACTCACTTCTCTGTCAAATCTTTAACAAACTCAGCTGTGAATACTTGTAATCAGAGATGCACCACAAACTTCCAGGGAAGAGAATTCCCATTCGAATGGCCCTTTTAGAATTCTTCTTCATCCCTATGTGAGAATAGGAGAATCATATAGCATGGAAACAAATCATTTTGTCCAATTTGTCCATGCCAATCAGGCATCTTAATCAGATCTCCTCCCACTTGCCAGCATTTGGCCCACATCACATGATCGATTTCTATTTATGTACCTATGCAGTTACATTTTAAACGTGTAATTTTACCCGCTTTCACCACTTCCTCTGACAGTGCACCCACCAGCCTCTGTATGAAAAGGTTTCCCCTCTAAGTCTTTGCCCTGTCACCTTCACCCAATGCCATCCAGTTCTGGACGCCCCTACACTGGGAAAACGATCTTGCCCATTCAGACTATCCATGCCCCTCAGGACTTTTTAAAACCTCTGTCATGTCACCATTCCACGTCTGACAGTCCAGGGGAAAAAGCCTCAATCTGTTCATCATCTCCATGTAGCTCAAACCCTCAGGTTCCTATAAGTCTTTGTAAATCATTTCTGCACCCTTTCAAGCTTAACAACATCCATCCTTAAACAGAGTCAACTGATATGTACGCAGTTTTCTTAAAGTGACCTCACCTACATCCTGTACAAGCGCAACACGCTACTCCAACTCCTATTCTCAATGTTCTGACCGATTAAGGCAAGTATGTCAACTACGTTCCTCACGACTGTACCGACCTCAACTCCACTTACTATGAATCTTCACCCGTAGTTCTCTTTGTTAAGCAACATTCCCCAGGGCACTACCCCGCTTTAACTTACCAAAATGTAAAACGTCACACATATCTAAACTAAACTCCATCTGCCAGTCCTTGGCTCATTGATGGTCAAGGATCCCGTTATATTCAGAGATAATCTTCCTCACTGTCCACTGAACCAATTTGGTGATGTTATCTGTAAACTTACTAACCATGCCTCCGATAATCACATCAAAGTTGTTTATGTTCGTGATGAAAAACAGTGAGCTCAACATTGATTATTTCAGAACACCGCTGGCCACAGGTCTTCAGTCCGGAAAATAATCCTTCAATCCAATTTTGTATCCAATTGGTTAGCTTTTCCTCGATTACATATAACCTAATTTTAGGCGAACCTTATTAAATGCCTTGCTGAAGTTTGTGTAAAAATTGTACACCACTTTGTCTTCTTCAATCTTCTTTGTCACCTCTTCCTAATACTCAATCACATTAATTAGACATGATTTCCATCACACAAATCCATATTGACTATCCCTAATCATCTTTGTCTTTCTAAATAAATGAAAATTCTATCCCTCAGAATCCCCTCCAACGAACTCATCGTCTCTGACGTTGGCTGATTGAGTCGATAACTTCCTGTGTTGTTTTGGCTCACTTCTCTCTTTTCTAGCCCCACTCCTTCACTGCCCAGAAAAAAATAATTATAACTATATTGGTGATCTTGCCAATGATATAGTTCTCAGAGTGTGTCAAGGTCAGTGTTAGGAACAAGTCAGGCAGATTTATTTAATCTACTAAAACAACATGTCTATGACCAAAACAAACTATGATGGAAAGAGGAATGATGAGAGGATATTGCAAATATGTACAGTGATATTTCCTTTTGAAAAATACTGAGAAACACACACACACAGACAGACGCACACACAGACACACACATACGCACACACACACACTGACAGGCAGACACACACAAACGCACGCGCACACACATACGTATTGTCGATAACAAACTGAAAAACAAAATATCTGCAAAGTTACCTTGAAAGAACATTGTCCAAATATGATTCGAAATTATGACCTAAAGAATTATGAGAGTTTGACCCAAATGCTGTTCTATTTGTAGAGTCATCAAGTCCGACAGCATGAAGAGATGGAGAGAGGCCCTTTGGCCCAAACTCGTCCATGCTGACCCAAATACCAAACCACACTAAACTCATTTCCCACCACTTGGCCCATACCATTCTCGACATTTCCTGTCCATGTACTTGCCCAAATACCATATAAATATCGTTAATATAAATGCTTCAACCACTTCCGTTGGCAGCTCATTCCCTTTGTGTACCACTCTCTGTGTAAAACAGTTTCCATCAGTTTCCCTTTTATTCTTTCCCTTCTGACCTTAAACTGATGTTCTCCCCTCCTTGATTCCCCAACTCTAGGAAAAAAAGGTTGGATCCATTCACCCTATCCATGTAAACTTCTGTAAGACCCCTCTCCTGTGCTCTAAAGAAAAACGTCCTCGCTTGTCCAAACTCTCCCTATAATTCATACTGTTTGATCCTGGCAACATTTTTGTAAATTCCGTCTGCACATATACCAAATTGAAATTATCCATACGAATGGAATGTGACTAAAACTGAACACAGCACTACAAGTGCAGCCTCACCAACATCCTGTATAACTGCAACATAACTTCCCAACTGCTCTCCTCCATGTCCTGACCGTTGCTTGCTAGTGTGGCAAAAGTCTTCTTCATTGCCATGTCCAACTATAACCCCACTTTCAGAGAACGGTGGACTTAAACTCCATGGTCCCTCTGCTCAACTACACTCCTTAAGGTCCTACCAATCACCATGAAACTCCTACCTTGATCTAACGTTGCCAAAATATTCCTTGGTCCACTTCTCCCGTTTTATCAAGGTCCTGCTGCAATTTCTGATATATTTCCTCACTGTCCACGATACCATCTATTTTAGTGTCATCTTCAAGTTTCTTAACCATGCCTTGTACATTCACAAGAATATCATTGATACAGATAACAAACAGCAACGGGCCCAGCAGCGACCCCTGAGGCATTTCATGTGTCACAGGCCTCCAGTCCGAGAGCATCCTTCCACTATTACCCTCTGCTTACTACCATCAAGCCAATTGTGTGTCCAATTTTCCAGCTTCCTCTGGATTCCATGCGATTCTAACCTTCCAGATCAGCCTATCAATGTCAACCTTGTCAAAGGCCTTACAGAAAACCACACAGTCAATCGCCCTACCCTCATCAACATTCCTGGTCACTTCATCAATGAACTCAAACAAATTTGAGAGGCATGATCTCCCACTCATAAAGCCATGTAATCTTTCCAGTCTAAAAACAACGATTAATAATAATTACCAAAATTAATAATATCAAACTAATAATTAATAATAAGATGACACTTTCAGTGGAGAATAAATTATTCATGGTATGTGATGTTGGAACGTGCATCATGGGTGAAGGGCAGAATAGATTTTGTCACTGTGTCATTGAACTGTGTTGAAAAAAAGCAAGGATGGCATGGTGGCTCAGTGGCTTGTACTGCTGCCTCATAATGCGATGTATCCTGGTTTGGTTCCAGCTTCGGGTGACCCTCTGCGTGGAGTTTGCACATTGTCACTGTGTTTGTGTGTGTTTCCTCTGGGTGCTCCATTTTCCTTTCACAATCCAAAGATGTATAGGTCAGGTGAATTGACCGTGATAAGTTACCCATAGTGTTATGTGCATTCGTCAGGGGTAAATATAGGGTAGGGGAATGGGACTGGGTGGTTTACTGTTTGGAGGGTCGGTCTGGTCTTGTTATGCCCGACGGCCTGTTTCCATACTGTAGGGAATCTGTCAAAAAACTATTTCTAAACAAACCTTATCTTTCCAAATACATGTATATCTCATCCGTCAGAGTCTTCTCAAGTAACCTACGTACCAGAGATGTTAGACTTCCTGGTCTATCGATACCAGATTTTTCTTTGCTTCCCTTCTTGAATAATGGCACAACATTTGCTAATCTCCAATATTCTGGAACCTAAACTGTAGCTAACGATGATGCAAACATAACAACCAGGGTCCCCGTAGTTTCTTCTGTAGCCTCTTGCAGTATTATTGGATGCATGTGTTTAGGACCAGGAGTTTTATCCACCTTCATACATTCTAATACATCCAACACGTCTTCTCCTGTGATATTGACTCACCCCAAGATAACACTACGACTTTTGTTAACCTCCCAAGTTTCATGTATTTCTCCACGGTACAGACAGAGGAGAAATATTCATTGAGTATCTCACAAATCTCCACCGGTTCTAGACATGCATGTCCATTTTGGACTTTGAGGGGTCATATTCTCATTTAGCTATTCTTTTTACTTTAATATACTTAATGAACGTCTTTGGATTCACCCTTATCTCCTCAGCCAAAGCTATCTTGTGCCTCCTTTCGCCTTCCTGATTTCCTTCTTCAGTAAACTCCTGTATCCGCTGTACACCACCAGGTTTCTCGGTCCCAGGTGCCTCGACCTGAGCCACGCCTCTTTTTTGCTGGTCAAAGCCTCAATATCTCCTGACATCCGAGGTTCCCTCTTCCTACCAACTTTGTCATTTACCCTCACAGGAACATATAGACCTTAAACTGTAGACATTTCGCTTTTAAAGTCATCCCACTTGCAGGAGGTCCCTTCGCCTGCAAACAAACTCCTCCAACCAAACCCTACAAGCTCCTGGCTAATTCCATCAAAATTCGCCTTGCCCCAAGTTTTAACTTGAACATGTGGAGCAGTTTTGTCCTTCTCCGTAACTATTTAAGAATTAATCGAACTATGTTCACGGGTCCCAGAGTGTTCCCCCACTGTCACTTCCGTCACCTGCCCTGCCCAAGATCTTAGAGTAGGTCATGTTTCGTCCCTTCCCGAGTTACACCCTCTACATACTGCTTGAGGAAACTATTCTGAACACACTTAATAAATACACCCCATCTCAGTCCTTAATTCTATGTCATTCCCAGTCTATGTTAGGAAAATTAAAATCCCCTACTAATGCAATCCTATTGGCCCTGCAAGTCCCCCCCGTCTGTCTAAATATTTTTTTTCCTCTAATTCCTCGTTTACTATTTGGGGGCCTATAGTACAATCCAAATCCTATCACCGTTCCCTTCTTATTTATTCGCTCCCCAGACAAATTCTCACAGGATGATCCATCAGTTATTTTATCTCTGTTTACTTCTGTGATACTCCCTTAATCAAAAATGAAACTCCCCGTCCCCTCTTTCTTTCATCTCTATCCCGCATAGCCTAGTACATTAATCTGCCAGTGCTGTCCCTCCCTTAGCCCTTTTCAGCAATGACTATAATATCCCAGTCCCACACACCGATCCATGTCCTGAGTTCATCGGCCTTACCTGTCAGCCATCTTGCATTGAAACAGTTGCAATTTAGTACAACAGGTATTCCTTGCTCGCTGTCGTTGCCTAGCCTGACCTGTCTTTTCATTTTACTGTTTCCTATTACTGTATCTCCTTCCAGCCTCGCACTTGCCTCCCTGCTGTTGAGGATCCAACCACTCCGCAAACCCCAGCCAATCTAGTTGAAACCCTCCCTTGCAGCAGTTGCAAACCTGCCAGCCAGCATATTGGTCCCCTTCCAGATCAGGTACAACCCATCCTTCCTGAACACATCACCTTACACCTTACCCCTTCCAAAAATCTCTGCCCCCTGCACCAATTCTTTAGCCACCCCTTCATCTGCCATATCTTCCTATTCTTACCCTCACTAGCACGGAGAACTGGAAGTAAACTGAATATTACCTCTGTCATGGTCCTGTCTTTTATCTTTTTCCCTATCTCTCTACAATCACTCTGCAGGATGTCATCACTATTTCTACCTGTGTCATTCTGTCCTTTACACCAATGTGCACAATGACTTCTGGCTGATTCCCTCCCCTCCCCCCCCACCCCCCCAACCCCCGGTGAGAACGTTCTGCAGCCGCTCTGAGACATCCTGGACCCTGGCATGTGGGAGGTTACACACCATTCCAGATTCCCATTTGCAGCCACAGAATCCTCTGTCTGTTCCCCTCATTATCGAGTCGGATAATTACTTATGTTGTTATTCTGCTTGCACAGCCTTCTGACAATGGGATTTCTTCATGAAACAGTTGAATTTGGCTAAGTTGTTTTGGTTCAGGCAATGGGCAGATTCCAATGAATCCTCATCAGGAATCCTCCATTAGTGGGAAAGACGACTGGGCTTTTTTTCACTTCCATACATTGCTGTGATGAGCGATAGGGAAACAGAAAGGGAGCAATAGAATGTTTCTCCAGAGATAGGCTACATACTCCATCTGTAAGTTAAATCAGTAACGTTGTCAGTCCTACACTGGACTCTGCGAGCTCTTCTTGAACGTTGTCCGAACTATATGACTCCATCACATTCTCGACTCCAGGTCAGTGCGGTATTGCAGAATCAGTTCATTCACAATAAATGGTCCTACTTGTTTTGAAGATTGTTAATATGTGCTTGCATAATGTAAAAATAAGCGTTTCATGTCTTCACGATATCTGTGTTAAAATGAATATTCTTAAACATATGCAGTCATTGCTGGAAAAGCTCAACTTGTCTGTCAGCATGTAGGAACAGAATTCAGAGTTCAATTTTTTGGTCCAATGACCTTGCCTTTGAACCTGACTTATTCTTAAATTATTTTCCCAGTTTTATTCTCCCACACAAGTAGAAATATCCATCCGGTATTCACCAACTACACTTTTCTCAAGATCTTATATGGTCAATAAAACATCCCTCATCCTCAGTCTGAACTGTTAATTCTTCATAACGTAACGCCTTCATCCCAAGAATGCGTAAAGAGAAACATCTTTGAGACGTTTCGAAAGCAATTTTGTTTTTTTTTCAGTTTAGGCAGTTATAACTACACATAATACAACAGATGTAATCTCAGCAATGCCCTATACTGATGCAGAAAACATCGCTAAGATTATACCCAACACTTCTTGCACGAACCATATCACAACATTTACATTCCAAATCACATGCTACATCTTCAGGTTAATTTGATGTGATTCATGTACTAAAACACACAAATCCCTCTGTAAAACTGAGTTCTGCATTCTCCTTGCATTTAAATAAATTTCTGCTGTTTCGTCTTTTCCACAAAACAGAAAATTTCCATCACATATACATTGTACTGCTTTTTTTTTCTGCTGAAGCTTTGCTCACAGCCATCCTCTGTCTGTATGCCATTGCTTGTTGCTGTGCCCTCCCCAGTCTGTGTCCCATTGCAGAAGCACTGCCCTCCTCCGTGGGTATCACACTGCTGATGCTCTGTCCTCTCCCTATCTGTATCACATTGCAGACGCTCTGCCCTCCTCCTGTCCGTATCCCATTGCAGACGCACTGTCTTCAGCTGTCTGTATCGCATTGTAGATGCTCTCCCCTCCCCTGTCTATATGCCATTGTAGCCGCTCTCCCCTCCCCTGTCTGTATCCCACAGCAGACGCTCTGCCTTCCCCCTGTCTGCATTCCATTGCAGACGCTTTGCCTTCCCCTAGCTGTATCCCATTGCTGACACTCTGCCCTTCCCCTGTCTGTATTCCATTGCAGACGCTCTACTCTCCCGCCGTCTGTATCCAATTGCAGGTGATCTGTCCTTCCCCTGTCTGTATCCCATTGCAGACGCTCTGCACTCGCTCTGCTCTCCGCTGTTTGTATTTCATTGCAGGCTCTTTTCCCTCCCCTGTCTGTATCCCATTGCAGACGCCCAGCCCTCCCCCGTCTGTATCCCATTGCAGACGCTCTGCCGTCCCCTGTCTGTATCCTATTGCAGACGCTCTGTCTCCATTTGACATATTATTGAATGACTATCCTGGTGCATGAGCAAACTGAGCTCCATCTCCTTCATCCAGTTCATTGGTATAGATTGTAATTTGTTGCTGACCTCATACAGATCCCTGAAGAATTCCACTCGTTACAGCTTTCCAAACACAAAATGAGTAATGATCTATACTCTGTATTTCCTGACAGCTACCCAGGGCCCCCCTACTTCTGCATAACAGCCTGGGATGGTTATATGGCGTCCTCCTGTGCTGTGTAGTTTACTGAATACTTCATTCTGTTTGGTGTGGCCTGTTTGGTGCAGCCCATTTTGCAGCAGACCCATTTCGGCGCAGAACTATTTCAGCGCAGCTCATATTTATTCCTTTTCAGACTTCGATAAAAGCATCAATCAAAGCAATACAAATAAAAATAATGTTTCTTCCCTTCAGTAAAAATGTTAAAAAGACACTTGAGTAAGTATAACATTGACTCAGAGTTTTCTTTCAAAGCGAAAATGATCATTGGTCTTTCAAAGCGAAAATGATCATTCATGAAGCTATTGAAGATTTGACTGATGCACTTTCAGATGAATTGCAACCGCTGCAGGACTGGTTCGAGGATAACTATGGAGGTAGAAGATTACGCAGAGGAAATGGTCGGCGTCCACTGCTTTTTCCAGTTGGAATGTGGAATTTATATGAAAGAACGGTAAACAATGAGGACAAAACAAACAATAATGCAGAAGCTGCCCACAGGAGAAGACAATGCGAACTTGATGTGGAACATCCTGTTATTTGGAAATATATTGACAGTTTACGAAAAGTTCAGAGAGGAAGGGAAATTTACTATGAGCATTTGATAGCAGGGCATGATATTCCGTTGAAATTAAAGAAGCATATGCTAGAATAAAAACACTCGTAAGAAAATTTAGTGAGAGAAATGATGTCGAGTATTTACGAGGATTGGCCATAATTTTGAATGAACGTCATGTTTTAGATGTTTGGTAATGAACTTAGATCGTTTATTTTTTTCTTTTTAACATTTTTACTGAAGATAATAAACATTATTTTTATTTTTAGTCTTTCATTAATGCTTTTAACTAAGCCTGAAAAGTGAGAGAGATTAGATTGGAAATGCCAGCGAGTTTAAATTGAGAAGTGCTCTTTACTGAACATTGATGCTTATTGGGACGTCGATGTTTCAGAATCTCCACACAAGGTGTCCTAGTCCTCTCTGGCTCTTTCCAGGATCCTCCCCACATGTCGAGGTAGAGGGTGAGGGAACGGATATTGGGCACTCTAATACCAGGCTTGGGCTTTTATGTCCTATTCCAGGATGTTTCTCCTGGAATGGGAGAAGAGGAGGGACGGAGTGTGGGTGGGAGTGGGTGTCCCTGCTGTTAATGCTGGTATAGGGGAAGAGGGAAGGGTGAGATGTCCGGAGGGAGTCTGACCACAGTGTTGCATCCATGCAGTGGTATTAGTGCGTGGGGTTATTGCGCCAGTGACAGAAAAAGTGAGAGAAGGAAGGTGCTGATTTCAACAGTGAGTATGGTCGTGCTTGAGCCTTATTTGGAGATAGAGTGTGAGTCTTGTTCGGGGGTAGGTGTTATAACAGATATACAGTGAGTGCGCGGGAGCAGAAGAATATGGTGACACTTATCCTGGCAAAGTGAGGGGAAAGAATATTGATGCTTGTCCTGTATTGTTGACCAATTCTTCAGATTATCTCAGCGTTGAGGTGAGTCTCCCTGAACGTCTTGTCCAAGTACAATTTATTGTACATTACCAATGTACATCGGTAATAACGCCACACACCCTTTCCATCACTTCCCTCAGAATCAGTTTGGGTGGATCTTACAAATAGCAAGGTGAAGCAAACATTGGTGTGTTATATATCAAAACCAAAACTGTCACATAAATACTTTAGAACATATGCTCTGGAAATTAGGTATGCAAGTCTCTGCAAGGGGGAACAATAACACAGTGATATTATCGTTGGGCTCTTAACCCAGAGACCCGGGTAATATTCTGCGGACATGAATTCAAATCCTGCCATGGTGGAATTTGAATTCAATATGTATCTGGAATCAAGGGTTTATGATGAGCAGGAATCCATTGTCGCTTGTTGGAAAAACACATCTGGTTCACTGATGTCCTTGAGAGAAGGATACTGCTGTCCTGACCTGGTGTGGCCTGCATGTGACTCCAGACTCAAGACAACGCTGCTGACTCTTAACTGCCCTCTGCCATGGGCAATAAATACTGGTTATCCAGCGACGCCCTCATCCTGTGAATGAGTAACAAATAATCGTGGGTGCTGCAGTAATAATGGATGGTCTCAAGTTGCACAGAAACTGCAGTGACTACTAATGCTGTGAAGAAAAACTTCCGTAAGTGTGTATTAGGTAGGTTGAACACTATGTTGTGAACCAAACTAGAGCAGGTTATTTCAGATTTGGTGTTGTGTTGTCAGGTGGACTAAATAATAACCTTGCTCTGAAGCAGCTTTGGAGGAATAGCGACATCAATATGTTGCATTTTTACACGGCGTCTGAATACAATATCGAATGTTTGAACATTCTGGTCAAACATCATGGAAGCCCGGAGGCGAGAGGGTCAAATACGCTCCAATGAATTGGGTAAGTATAATATAACATTCAATGGGAGAAGCAATGATTGTGAGAGTCATAGAGTCCGACAGCACGGAGAAAGGTCCTTCAGCCCAAACTGGTCCATTCCAAACAAAATGTCGATTCAAATTAACCCCATTTCCCTGCCCTGGCCCCATATCTTTCTTATTTTATCCTATCCGTGTATTTGTCCAAATGCATTTTAAATTTTGTGAAAGTACCTCATTCAACCACTTCTACTGGCAACTCATTCCAGGTGTATACCACCCTGTGTGTAAAAGAAATTGCCCCTCAGGTTCCCTTTTACTCTTTCCCCTCGGATCGTAAATTGATGCCCTCTAGTCCGTGGATTGCTCAATCCTGTGGAAACAAAACTGAGTGCATTCACTCTATCCATGCTTCCCATGATCCTATACACTTCTATCAGATCCCCCTCAGTCTCATACACTCTAAAGTAAAAACTCCTAGCTTGCCCACCCTCTCACTATATCTCAGACCATTGAGTCTGGGCATCATCTTGTAAATTTCTTCTGCACTATTTCCAGTTTAATAACATTCTTCCTATAGCAAAGTGAACAACACTGAACATAACACTACCAGTATTGCCTCACCAGCATCCTGTATAACTGCAACATAACTCCCAAATTTCGATACTCATTACTCTGACTGATGAAGGGCAGTGTGCCAAATGCCTTTTTCACTGCCCTATCTACCTGTGACTCCACTTTCAGAGAACCTTGAACCTGAATTCCAAGGTCCCTTTGTCTCAATACACTCCTTAAGATCCTGCCATTCACCATGAAACTCCTACCTTGATTTGACTTTCTGAAATGCAAGAACTGACACTTATCTGTAAATATATATACAATACACATGCATAA
Source organism: Chiloscyllium plagiosum (assembly GCF_037043375.1). NCBI lineage: Eukaryota > Metazoa > Chordata > Chondrichthyes > Orectolobiformes > Hemiscylliidae > Chiloscyllium > Chiloscyllium plagiosum. The sequence goes on from NW_028270188.1 coordinate 14,099,635, forward strand.
AACAAACAGTAATAGTCCCAGAACCGACCCATGAGGCATTCCACTCATCACAGGCCTTCAGTCCGACAAGCATGCTTCCACTATTACTCTATGTTTCCTAACATCAAGCAAATTTTGGATCTGATTTGTCAGCTCCCCCTCAAATCCATATGATCTAAACTTCCAGAGCAGCCTACCATGTGGAACCTTACTGAAGGCTTTACTGAAATCCATATACACTACGTACACCACCATTCCCTTGTCAAAGTTACTGGTCATTTCACCGAAGCACTCTCACAAATGCACAAAGACGTGCTGACTGCTCATAGTCACACCCTGCCTTGCCAAATGCATTTATGTCGTCTCTCTGAGAGTCTTCACAAGAAACTTACCTACTGGAGATGTTAGGTTTACTGGTCTCTAATTCCCAGGTTTTTCTTTGCAGTTCTTCTTGAATAAGGGCATAGCATTCGCTACCCTCCAATCCTCCAGGACTTCACCCTTTGGCTACTGATGATATAAAAGTACAAACCAGGGCCCCCACTATTCCTTCTCTGTCCTCCTGCAGTGTTCCTGAATATATCTGGTCAGGACCAGGAGATTGATAGAAATACTGCATAGTCTAAAAGATATGTCTGCTTATTTCAGGTGCAAACACCAAAGAGGGATTAAGTGACTTAATGATGATTAACATAACAAATTAAAGAATATATTAATCACAGGAAGTGACATCAGAAGAATTCCAGGCATTGCGGAATCCTAAGAATTCTAGGAAAATTGCAATCCAGAAAAGGAGGGCCATGAAACTGATCAGGAAATCAAAAAACAAACATGCATGCAAACAAACAGGAACACAAAGACTGCAAAAATCTATTATCTATATTTCAAAAGAAAAAAATAGTCAAATGTGGAAACTTGCAATCGGGAGAGATGAGTTTATGGTGATAACAGGGAAATGGCAAAGCAAATGACCAGTTACTTTACAAATGTTTTAATGGAGTAAGATCCAGAAAATCACCCAGAACTACGAAGTGATCGTGTAGGACCTGTGGAAGTAAAGACATAAAGTCAATTCATATCAATAACAAGGCAATATTGAACATGCAGCTGGATGGAGCATTGCTAAGCTTGACAAACCAGATGTACTTCATACCAAAATCTTCAGAAATAAGTCATAAATAGAAGTATTGATTGCGTTGTCGATGACTGTGTTCTATTTTCCTGTACATTCTGCAGAGTCTGGAAGCTGGTTTAGATAAATGCACATTAGTAAACGTGATCCAAGCACTAAAGATGAATGGTAGGGATCCAAACAGCTACAACGAGAAGAAGAGATACTGTGGAGAACTGCTGATAAATTAACTTGACATATGTCGGGAAACTGTTGGAATATATTTTATAGGATGTGATATTGGATATTTAGACATTAACAGCAAACTTTGAGAGACTCAGCATGCATTTCTGAAAGGGAAATCATACTTGACAAACTTTGGAATTGTTTGAAGTTGATTCTGACAGTATAGATAATGGGATACAGTAGAATTGGCATATTTTAGATTATCAGAAGACTTTCTATAAGAACTCACACAGTGAGTTCGAAAATGCAATGATGTGAAGGGTATTTGGAGGAATATATGTAAGTGGAAACTTAAAGTTTAGTTTGCTTTCCTTTAAGGGAGTCAGAATATAGATGTAAAGACATATTGAAGCAGTTTCACAGAGTGTTGGTGAGACTGTACCTGGAGTATTGAGAACAGTCTTGGTGAGCAAATTTAAGAAAGAATATACTGACCATAGAGGAAGTGTAATGGATATTATCCAGATAAATCCCTCAGATGGCGAGATTGCGTGATGAGGAAACTCGGCCTATCTTCTCGAGAGTTTCAGCGAATCAGGGGTGGGTCACTGTGAACTTTATAAAACTCACAAAACATACGGCAAGTTGGAAATTAACAGACAATTTATCAGGCTGTCTAATCTACATTCAAGGCAAATAATGCCAGGATAAGGGACAAACCATTTAAGACTGCAATAAAGAGGACATTCTGCGCGTGGAGAGGACTGACTAACACAGGGGCAAGGCAGGACAAAAGAAATAAAGAAAAAATAATACAAGCATGGCCTACTTTCTAAACGGTAAGAAAATTCATAAAGCCAAAGTACAGAGGGATCTGGGAGTGCGAGTTGAGGATTCTCTAAAGGTAAACAAGCAGTTTGAGTCCGTGATTAAGAACGCAAATGCAATGTTGTCAATTATCTCAAGATGGTTGGCACCGTTGTACTACTGAAACTTTATAGGGCTCTGGTTAGGCCCCAGTTGGAGTACTGTGTCCAGTTTTGGTCCCCACACCTCAGGAAGGACATATTGGCACTGGAGCGTGTCCAGCAGAGATTCACACGGATGATCCCTGGAATGGTAGGTCTAACATATGAGGAACGGCTGAGGATCCTGGGATTGTATTCATTGAGTTTAGAAGATTAAAGGGAGATCTAATAGAAACTTACAAGATAATACATGGCTTCGAAAGGGTGGACGCTAGGAAATTGTTTCTGTTAGGGGAGGAGACTAGGACCCGTGGACACAGCCTTAGAATTAGAGGGGGTAAATTTAGAACAGAAATGCGGAGACATTTCTTCAGCCAGAGAATGGTGGGCCTGTGGAATTCATTGCCGCAGAGTGCAGCCGAGGCTGGGACGCTAAATGTCTTCAAGGCAAAAATTGATAAATTCTTGATGTCACAAGGAATTAAGAGCTACCGGGATAATGCGGGCAAGTGAAGTTGAAATGCCCATCAGCCATGATTAAATGGCAGAGTGGACTCGATGGGCCGAATGGCCTTACTTCCACTCCTTTGTCTTATGGTCTTATGGTCTTATGAACAAGATTACAAATAATCCCCAGATAACCTACAAGTGTGTCAAGCGGAACAGAATAACCAGTGAACACGTAGGACTCATTAGTGACTTGCCAAGTTGCATCTAAATCAACTTTAGTAGTAGGAGAAAGAGGGGAGTGGTAGAAGGCTGTTTGTGTGACTGGAGGCTAGTGTCCAATGGTGTACCACGGGCATCAGTGCTGGGTCTCTTATTATTTGTGATTCGGAGGTTCTAGTGTTGGGCTGTGGTGGACAAATTTAAAAATAGCATAACACCAGACCAGAGTCTAACAGGTTTATTCGGCAGCACTAGCTTTCGAAACGCTGCTTCTTCATCAACGTGCACAACCACGTGACGTAGCTGATGTTGAGAGATTTTTATCGTTATTGTTTGTGGTATTCATAAATGATGCAACTGTGAATATGGACGAGGGGTGGGGTGTGTAATAAATAAGTTTGTATTTGAGACAAAGATTGGCCGGGTGGTTGGCAGTGAGGAGGAAGGCCTTATGTTACAGGTAGATGGGTGGATGAATGGCAGATGGAATGTAACCCTGATAACTATGAGGTGATGCACTTTGGAAGAAGGAACCAGACAGGGGAGTCCTCAATGAATGGCAGCACACTAGAAAGCTCAGAGTGTGCTTCTCCAGACATCGCTGAAAGTGACTGCATAGGTTAATACACAATTTGGGAAAAGCAAGGGGAATGTAAACATAGGAGAAAGTGAGGTCTGCAGTTGCTGGAGATCAGAGCTGAAAATGTGTTGCTGAAAAAGCGCAGCAGGTCAGGCAGCATCCAGGGAACAGGAGAATCGACGTTTCGGGCATAAGCCCTTCTTCAGGAAGGGCTTATGCCCGAAACGTCAATTCTCCTGTTCCCTGGATGCTGCCTGACTTGCTGCGGTTTTCCAGAAACACATTTTCAGCTCAGAATGTAAACATAGCCTTTCTTAATCGAGGCATAGATTATAAGAACTATGCAGAATTTTAGTGAGGGCAAGATGGAATACTGTGTGTAGGTCTGGGAACAACATTACAGGAAGGATGTGATTGTAGTGGAGGGGGTGCAGATATGTTGCCTGGGATGGAGCATATCAGCTATGGAGAGAGGCTGGATAACCTCAGGTTGTTTAGTTTGGAGAAGAGAAGGCTGCGAGGTCTGTGATTCAGAAGGATAGGATTACGAGGTACATGGACAGGGTGGATAGACAGCAGCTGTTGCTGTTACTCAAAAGGCCACACTTTAAAAGTGAAGAATTTGCAGTTTAGTGAAAACTTGAGAATTGTTTTTCAACCAGAGTGTGTTGGGGTCTGGAATGCACTTCTTGAGAGTGGAGGTCATGCTAACCTCAGACCATTAGAAGCGACACAGTTGTGCACTTTTAATGCTTTAAGATTCACGGCTAAGGTCTTGTGTCGGAAAGTGGGCCGAATGTAGACTGCGCTGTATTTCAATAGACAATAATAGACAATAGGGCAGGATTAGGCCATTCAGCCCTTCGAGCCTGCACCGCCATTAAATATAATCATGGCTGATCATTCCTAATAAATATCCTGTTCCTGCCTTATCTCCATAACCCTTGATTCCACTATCTTTGAGAGCTCTATCCAACTCCTTCTAAAATGAATCCAGAGAGTGGGCCTCCACTGCCCTCTGGGGCAGAGCAGTTCACACAGCCACCACTCTCTGGGTGAAGATGTTTCTCCTGAGCTCTGTCCTAAATGGTCTACCCCGTATTTTTAAGCTGTGTCCTCTGGTTCGGCACTCACCCATCAGTGGAAATATGTTACCTACTGCCAGAGTGTCCAATCCTTTCATAGTCTTATACGTCTCAATCAGATCCCCTCTCAATCTTCGAAACTCAAGGGTATACAATCCCAGTCGCTTCAGTATTTCAGTGTAAGGTAATCATGCCATTCCAGGAATTGACCTCGTGAATCTACGCTGCACTCCCTCAATAGCCAGAATGTATTTTCTCAAATTTGGAGACCAGAACTGCACACAGTACTCCAGGTGTGGTCTCACCAGGGCCCTGTACAGCTGCAGACGCACCTCTTTGCTTCTATACTCAATTCCTCTTGTTATAAAGGCCAGCATGCTATTAGCCTTCTTCACTACCTGCTGTACCTGCATGCTTGCCTTCATTGACTGGTGTACAAGAACACCCAGATCTCTCTGTACTGCCCCTTTACATAAATTGATTCCATTGCGGTAGTAGTCTGCCTTCCTGTTCTTGCTACCAAAGTGGATAACCATACATTTATCCACATTAAATTGCATCTGCCATGCATCTGCCCACTCACCTAACTTGTCCAGGTCACCCTGTAATCTCCTAAGATCCTCATCACTTTTCACCCTGCCACCCAGCTTTGTATCATCAGCAAATGTGCTAATGTTATTGCTGATACCATCTTCTATACCATTAACATATATTGTAAAAAGCTGTGGTCCCAGCACGGATCCCTGCGGTACCCCACTGGTCACTGCCTGTCATTCCGAAATGGAGCCGTTTATAACTACCCTTTGTTTCCTATTAGCCAACCAATTTTCAATCCAATCTCGTACTTTGCCCCCAATACCATGCACCCTAATTTTACTCACTAACCTCCTGTGTGGGACTTTATCAAAAGCTTTCTGACAGTCCAGGTACACTACATCTACTGGATTTCCCTCGTCCAACATCATAGTTACATCCTCAAAAAATTCAAGAAGATTAGTCAAGCATCATTTCCTCTTCATAAATCCATGCTGACTCTGTCCTATCGTGTTACTACTATCCAAATGTGCAGTAATTTCATCCTTTATAATTGACTCCAGCATCTTTCCCACCACTGAGGACAGACTAACTGGTCTATAATTGCCTGCTTTCTCTCGCCCACCTTTCTTAAAAAGTGGTATAACATTAGCCACCCTCCAATCCTCAGGAACCGACCCCGAATCTATTGACCTCTGGAAAATAATCACCAACGCATCCACGATTTCCCGAGCCACCTCCTTCAGTACCCTGGGATGCAGAACATCAGGCCCCGGAGATTTATCAACCTTCAACTTTCTGGTAGTCCAGAGTCTGTGCTTCTGTGATTGGACGGCTGTGGAACGTGAATCGTTGAGTAGCTTAAGGTAGGAATTGATGGGTTTCTGAAGATTATCTTAACAAAGTTGATAAGATAGAACTTGTAATATTTTCTGGAAATATGTCAATGACAAAATTAAGAGAAAAAAGTTGCAGATTTCTTACAGTCTGATATCAGATAATTGAGGACCGGGAAATAGCAGAACTATGGAGCAAACACTTTAGTTTTGCCTTCACAGAAGAAAACAAAACAAAAAAGAAAACTTCCTAGCACTACTAGCGAACTTTAGCCTTGTGAATAAAGGGAATAGAATGAAAATAGCAATTAAACAATTTAGAGAAAGTATTGGACTGAAATTAATGGGCATAGACAAAGTCAAGAGACTTACGAAATGGGAATCATATTTGAGAAAGTGGCTTTTAGTAAAATTATGTAGGATTTTTTAATGCCATGCGAGTGGATTATCAGAAAGATTTTTGATAAAACCCCAAGCCTATTGTGCAAATTCGAATCCTATGGGACCCGGGCTAATATATGGTCATAGATTTAGAATAGGAGAGCTGGCAGGAAACAGTGAGTAGGAATAAAACAACGTTTTATTTTTAAATGGAAGGCTTGGAGGATATTGTAAGGATCTTGTCTTGGGCTCCAGCTATTCCCAATACACATATATCTTTCAGTGAGGGGCGCAAATGCAATATTCCCAAGTCTGCTGACAGCACTAAACGATGTCAGCTTGTGAGTGGATGAGGAGGATGTAAAAAAATTCCAAAGTGATTGAGACAAGTGGACTGACTGGGCAAATACGTGGCAGGTGGAGAGCAATGGGCGAGATGAGATATTGTGTACTTTGATGGGAACAATGGACTGGCAGCCTCTCATTTGAAATAGGAGTGTTTGAAAAATGTTGCACTATAAATGAACTTATCTGCATTTTTATTCATTACTGCGTATCCCTCCGAGTCCATGTGTGGCAGTGAGTTCTGAAGCCAGAAGTCAATACTGGGAATGGCATTGGCACGCTGACAATGTATGCAGGCCCAGCACGTGGGGAACTGTAACTTTGAAAGGAATCTGGATCTCCCTGTTCACCAATCACTTAAAGCAATATTGCAGGAGCAGAAAGCAGGAAGGAAGATAAATGCTGTATTCACCTTCATTTCAGGGGGATTTGAGTATAGGAGTAAATGTATCTTACTGCAGCTGTACAGGGCCTTGGTGAGACCCCATCTCGAACATTGTGAAGTATTGTGTGCAGTTCTGGTCTCTTTTACTAACAGATGACAAACGTGAAATTGAGGGAGAGCAGCAAATAGTGAGCAGACTGATCTCTGGGATGACAGAATTGTTGTGGGAGCAGAGTTTGGTGCAAATGGGCCTGTATTCATTGGGGTTTAGGAAAATGAATGGAAATCTCAGTGAAACATAAAGCACTCTGACATGGCGAGACAGATTAGATTACTTACAGTATGGGAACAGGCCCTTCGGCCCAACAAGTCCACACCGACCCGCCTAAGCGCAACCCACCCATACCCCTACATTTACCCCTTACCTACCACTACAGGCAATTTAGCATGACTAATTCACCTGACCTGCACATCTTTGGACTGTGGGAGGAAACCGGAGGAAACGCAAGCAGACACGAAAAGAATGTGCAAGCTCCACACAGTCAGTCGTCTGAGGTGGGACTTGAACCTGGGTTTCTAGCGGTGTGAGGCAGTAGTGCTAACAACTGTGCCATTGTGCCACCGTGCCGCCAATTAAGGAGGGATGGTAATTCCCCTAGCTGGGACACAAGGGGCCACAATTTTAGGTACAGACAGGCCACTTTGCATTGAGATGAGAATAAATGCCTACACTCGGAGACTGGCGAATCAGGGGTACTCTCTCCCAGATCAGGCTGCGGAAGTCAAGGGGCTGAATATAAATAAGGATTTCTGGAAACTAAAGGGATAGGGAGAGAGCAGGAGTATGGTGTGAAGATAGAAAATCAGCTATCATTCCAGGTTGTTCTCCAATAACGCAATAACTGTGTTCCTGTGCAACACTGTGGTGTACAAAATCGTGCAATATTAATAATGGGGTCTGTGGAAAAAATGGTAAGTGGCGAACCCCCAGAAACATCAGGAAAAACCAAAAAATAAATTTGATCTAACACACAATAGGGCAGTTTAAATAAATCTTTAAATTATGTTATAATGGAACAGTGCTGTAAATGTAATGCTTTCACACTACAGTCCCTCACTGGTGCACCGTACCTTTCACCACAATCTTCACCAGAAAGCGCGCGGGGGCTGACTGACCATGTGATGCCGATGCCGAATTCCAGTTCTCTCCAAGATTCTCCCCACAGTTTTAAATAAAGTTCTTTCGAAATATAGACTACAATTCCCAGTTTCAGGCTAAGTTTCAAGACTTGCAGAGCCAATTGCATTCCTGTTTTTGCTGAACACATTGATTGTACCTTTTGTAGACAGCGGGTTTCTGAGGCAGGATTTGCTGTTCAGCTGGTGCCCGACAAGGAATCGCGTCACAGTGAACGCCAGTTCACTTTATAGAAAAAGGTGCATGAATTGCATGGCAGCCGAACTGCCTGTACATAAAATGGAGACGCAAAACTGATATGCAGAATGGACTATAGCAGTTCTCATTTTATGTTTCACAATGTTTAAACATACTAAGGGATATGTATATTGTGTGGGGAAAACGGCGTTGAGGAGATAATCGGCCATTAACTAGAATAGGGAAAGCTCAACGAGTTGTATGATGTATTCCTTTCCCGATGCTTCTGTGCAGTGCGTGGGAAAACTCTGTAAATGTTGTCACAAGCTCTCAGCTGTTAGGAAGGAGGTCTCTGCAGGGTCGACAGGATTGTGTTTCCCATTCTCTTTTCTGATAACGAGGCTGGTGTCGAGTGTTCTCTCCGGGTTTATCCTTTAAGACCTCGGAGCAGTTTGATACAATTGAGTGCCTTGCTTGCCCGTTTCAGAGACCATTGAAGAGTGTATCACATGTCTGTGTATCTGGAGTCACTTTTCGGCCAGACAGGAAAGCACGGGGGATTCACTTCCTGAAAGTATACTGGGGAAGGAGATCGACTTCTATAATCGACATTGAATACACGATAACTATTACTGACACCAGGTATTAGATCTCGATATTTTATCAATTGTTTTTAACTTGCACCAGTTGCCAGAGAATTATCCTGGTCTGAATGAGCAATCCAATGACAATTCCACGACAGCATCATCTCCACATGGGGGCCTATAGGAAACCACACTGAACCGATTATTTCTGTGCTGTGTGACAGTTCTATCAAAAATTTCCCCAACCAATTTGACTATCGTGATAGGACTGAGGGCGTGGTAATCGGTCCGATTGTAATTATTCCCTTTGTAGGGATGGGACATAGTTGAGTAATTTCCCACATTGAGAGAAAGTGAGGACTGCAGTTTCTAATTACCCACATTGCCAGGAAGTTGTCAGAGTTGGAGCTGGAATGAAACAGCTTCCTCAAGTACACAGCTTGTTTTGTAGCAAAAGTCCTCAGTCCTGTTGCAGGAACGGTGTCAGGGCCAAATGACTTTGTCGTATCTACAGTGTCCAGCTGTTGCTTCATGGCACGTGCAGTGAATTGAATTGGTTGAAGACACGCATCTGTGATTCTGAGGGTATCATCGTGAGCGTGAGGTGGGTAATCGACTCAACACTTCTGGCTGCGGATTGTGCAGATACTGCATCTTTTACATGAATGCACAGGGCTGTTGCATTATTTAGGATGGCGATATTTGTGGAGACGTCTCCTCCAGTAAGTTGTTTAATGGTCCATCGGCTTTTATGCATGGATTTGACAGGACGAGAGAGCTTATACCTGATTTGTTAGTCTTGGGATCATCTCTCTCTCTGTATCAGACGTTAGTCCGGCTGTTCGTAATGTAACCAGTCAAGTGCGATAGCTTTAATGGATTGTCATCAGGTTTAGGTGCACGTGATTCCGACCCGACCATGTTCACCCACACTCGTCATTGACCCATGGATCGGCTTGATGGAAATGGTAGATGGATGGACTATCCTGGGGGAAAAGTTACAGATTGTCATTGAAATCTACAGAATCAGATGATAACCCAGTTTTAACTGCGATATCTACAATTCAATTCTATTGACTGCCACTCCCCCAGTTCATACCGAGACCCATTCACCCATCAGCCCTGTACTCAGTGACATACTCTGGCTTCTGATGTGGAAATACTTACATTTTCATATTCTCACTCTGCTGGAAGTCTTTCCTTGGTTTCACGCCTCCAATTTGTTACATAAACAATATCCATTTAAGGTACTAATCTGAATCTTTTCCTTTCAGTAATGCCATCTTCTGTATTTAAAGTGAATGTGTTTCCTTCTGTTTTTCTCCCTGACCATGATTCAGACCTCTTCAGTATCAGTGATGCCAGCGTTATGCAGTTTCAGACGGATCTTGGACAGGATGTTTGGGCATCTTTGACAATATGTCGTTAGAAATTGTTCATTAACAGAAATTGCTGAAGAAATTGCTAAAGATGTTGCAGAATTTTCTGGAGTGAATGCAGAGTTAAACTTTCAGGTCCAGTGAACCTTCTATAAAGGCATTTTATTTTTATTTCCAGTATCCATAATTATTTATTTAATTGAAAAATTGTTCTGCGCCTATTCATTTCTGGATAAACTCAGCAGGTCTGTCAACATCTTCAGAGAAAGAGAAACAGAGTTAGCGTTTACAGTCCAGTGTGACAATTCTTCAAAACTGAATACAATTGCAAAATGGTCTTTTACTAGTGGAGGATGGGTGGCAGGGAAAAGAGGGTGTGGTAAAAGAAAAATGGGGCTTTTAGCAGTGGTGAACGAAAATATTCTGTATAACCGGTCGAATTTAAGGTGTGAATGGGGGAAATAGGTTCTCTCTATTGAATGCAAGATAAAAAAGGCACAACCACACAAAGTTTTACGGAGGCCAGGAGGGAGAATGTCGACCATGTGGTATTATATAGATCTGGCCACAGATACGTTTTCACTGTCGTCATCATCACCCCCTTTAGATAAAGGAATTCAGGTGCTTGACTTCTTATTGGCACTAGTAAGCGTTTCATGCTGCCTTAGTATTGTAATATGGAGAAAAACAAATCACAGTATGACGTTTGGGCTGAGTGTTGATTACCTGTCATTTTTAATATTGTTTCAATTTTGCAGTGCTTAGCATTAAACGCTTGTTCTTGAAGTTAGCATCAGATAGAGTGTAAGATGTTGAGGGGTGACATTATAGAAACTTATAAAATTATGAGAGGAATGGATAGTGAATAGCCAAGGTCTTTTCCAAAGGGTAGAGGAATCCAAACATAGAGGGAATAGGTTTAAGGTGAAAGAGGGTAGATTTAAAAGGGACTAAGGGTGAGTTTTTTTTACACAGAGGGCGGTGTGGGTATGGAATGAGCTTCCAGAGGAGGAGTGGGAGATGCAAGGACAGTTACAACATTTAAAACTCATTTGGACAAACATATGAATGGGAAACATTTAGAGGCACATGGACCTAATGAAAACACATGGGACGAGTGTAGTTTGGAAAACCTGGCAAGCATGGACATTCAAAGCTTCACGCAGAGTCAGGGTGGTTTTGTGAAAGGGAAATGATATTTTGCCCTGTAAAATCATGCAAAGTATTTCTGGAGATACCTGAAAATGTAACAACGGACTTGATAAAGAGGATCTGGTGGACACGAAGCTTTCCAGAGATTTTCCATAAGGTATTACAAAACAAACGTTCTTACACAAAACAAAAGCTCCAGGACGTCGGATACGTATTAACATGGGATGATAATTGTTTAACACAGAAATCGGAGAGTCAGGATTAATGGATCTTTCTGGTAAAGGTTTATCTCTGGAGTACCACAAATATCAGTCTGATGGCATCAGTTATTTGGAATCTATGCTGACAGCCTGAAGGAGGGAGTTGAGTGCAATATACATCCGAGATGGAGGATGACACTGAAAATCAAAAGGCAGGCTGTTACTTAATGGAGAGGACTTCCAGAAAAGGAAAAGTAAAGGCATTGGAGTCTTCCTGCGTATGCAACATAAAGTCAGCATGCTGATGTAGCAAGTAATTTGGTTGGTATATAGGGCGGTTTCCTGGGAAGAAAGGGTTGTGTTATTGAGAATCTCTAGGATGGTGAGGCGATAATTAATTGGGGTTGAAATGAATGAGGAGTGATAATGCTGAAACCTACAAGGCACAGAAGGGGTTGGAGAAGGTAGATGTTGAGAAGTTTCTTTCCATTCTTGAGCAAAGTGTTGAACTCGATGATATAGATAACGAATAAGGAACATCGATTTCAATCTGAGATGCAGCGTAATGTCTTCGCTCCGAAGGTAGTGAATGTCTGGAACTCCCTAACTCAGAGAGGTGTGGAGGGATACAAGGAGTCGGCAAGAGAGTGGAGTTGAGCCCTGGAGTAGATCGGCCATGTTCTTATTAAATGACAGGGTTAGCTTGCAGGGCCGATTGACCTACTCCTGTTCCTATTTATTAATTTCACATGTTATGCTTTTGAAAAGTAACAGGTTATTTTGCTGGAAATCGTGTTGTGCAATGTTGCATTCAGGGAGAGCAGAGGATTTGTTGTTTTGCCTCTGTGTGGGGTATGTGGCTGTATTCCCAGCGTATCTGGGTCTGCAACATGGCCCACATCTGGAGCCGAAGTTACAGAGAGGGGAAGACTGGAAACAGGGACTGGGGGGTGAGGGTGGTGGTCACTTCATGATCCAGCCTGGATTTTCCAAGTACATTTCCAAAACTACACCTCACCATCGGAGTGGCCTCGATCTGCCCCTGTTTAGCATGTCCAAGTGCTGAATGGAACATCAGAACACAAAGCTGAGGGACACAAGTGGGCCATTCGGCCCTTTCACACTATTCCACCAGTAAATAAGGTCTTGGCTCATCGCATTGTGATCCCAGCTGCACTTTTCTTTCCATGCACCATTATCCCTGATTCACCTGTTCATGGAAAATCAGTCAAAGCCAGCTTTGGTGTAATATAAAGGTCCAGCCAACGCAAACTTCTGGGAAACAGAATTCCCACTTGACTGAAATCCCACTTTGTGGATTTATCCTAATTCCTGCTCTGACAAATGTTGGAGGGTGTCACTGTTTCCTTTTCTCGTCCCATTCCTCCACTGCTGACACCAAATTGTAAATGCAACCAGGTTGGTGATATGACCGATGATAAAGTTCTCAGACTGAGTCAGGTTTAGTGACAGGAACAAGTCAGGCAGATTTCTTTAGTTAGCCACAAGTAACTAATAGAACTAACGGATGCGCATGGTGGATCTGTGGTTAGCATTGATAACTCCCGTCACCAAGTAGCTGCGTTCAGTCCAACCTCGGGCAACCCTCTATGTGGATTTTGAACATTCTCCCCATGTCTGTGTGGATTTCCTCCCAGTGTTCTGGTTTCCTCCCATCGTCCATGGATGTGCAGCTTAGAGCGGATTGGCCATGCTAAATTGCCCATAGTGCCTAGGGATGTGTAGGTTAGATAGGTTAGTCCTGGAAAATGCAGGGTTACATGGATAGAGTGGGGGGGGGGGCGCAGATCCGGGGGGATACTGTTCCGACGGTCAGTGTGGACATGATAGACGGCATGTCCTACTTCCACACTGTAGAAATTCTATAAAAACAACAAGAAGTTTGGACGATACAAACACCCAGTGGGTATCTATCTGATCCACTCTCCTCTAGGTTTTGTATGTTTCAATAAGATCACCTCTCATTCCAAGAGTAACCTGTTAAAGCTTTCATAATATAAGACCCTCATCCCTGGAATACATGAAGTGAAACATCTCTGAACTGCTTCCAATTTAATTATATCCTTTCTCAGGTAAGGAGACAAAAATAATCTCTCACACAGATGAAGTTTTTTTTAAATGTTTTCTCAGTGGTGAGAGTATTTGGAACTCTCTTCCCTACAGAGCATTGGAGGCAGAGATCTTGAATATGTTTGAGGCACAGAAAAAAGGTACGTAAAGAATAACGGAGTCAAGGATTATCGAGGATTGACAGGAATGTGCAGTGTTGGGGAAATGCTGACAGTGGTAAAAATTCACACTGTTCCAGCACATCCAGGAATATAATGCAAAATGAAATTATAATATCGATAAAATGTTCAGGGGAAATCCAAGATGGTGGCGGTCTGGAAGGTCTGCTTTGTTGGGCTCTGCATCACAGCACCGGAAAAGTGGTTCCCTCACCCACTCGATCCCAGCCATTTACTTAAAATGCTTAGTTTTTGAAACTTTTGAGAGCTGGCAGTTGTAGTAGCCTTAGTTTGTGTAGTTTTTAAGCTCTATGAGACTTTGTTTATTTATGATCAGTAATTCGAGTTCTTCCTCTCTCGAGTTCAAATGTTGCTACAGTGTGTTCTGAGTAACGATGTGCTTAAATGGTCTACCTGGAGCATTAAGGTGAGCCATTGACCAGAAAAGAGGAACCATTTACTTTCTAGTCGTAAAAAGAGACGGTGGATGTTGTCCTATTGCAGGAGATGCACCTTGAGGACAAGGAACATTTGACATTCCAGCAGGTCGGGCTTGATCGGGTTTATTTCTCGTCTTTTAATAATACGAGGAGGGGAGGAGCCCTAATGGATAAAAAGTATCTTCCATTTAACCTAATTGATTGTATTGACACTCACGGGAGGCTCATAATACCCAAAGCCTTGAACTATAGTAAATGATATAGTATTGTGAATGTTTATTGCCCCCCTCCCCCACTCCCAGCCTGCCCTCTTAAATTCCTGGTAGATGCATTTTCCAAATTCAGTTATCTTACATCGTGGCACATTATTGTAGAAGTTTTCAAAAGTCTTATGGACCCCACGGTGGACAGAATGTCCAAAGTGCCCCAATACCCTCGTTATAATGTAAGCAATTATAGGATATGTGTGCAGAACGAGAGCTGGTGGATGTCTGGTGGCAGATCCACATCACAAGTAAGGATTTTTCTTCTTCTTAACCCGCAGAAATGCCACACGAGAGTTGATATCTTCCCCATTCCTGCAACAATCTTAGATTCAGTGGCATCCTGCACAATTGGGAATATTTCTGACCATGAAGCAGTATACTTATTGATTAAGATTAACGGCAATATAATAGATTCGAGACACTAGCGAATGCATCCCTTCATTCCTAAGACTAGTTAGATGAGATTACTTACAGTGTAGAAACAGGCCCAAAAGCCCGAAAAGTCCACACCGACCCATCCCCTGACATCTACCCCTTCACCTAACACTACAGTCAATTTAGCATGGCCAATTTACGTAACCTGCACATTTTGAGGCAAAGGTGAGGGCAGCCAAGAGCGCATGCTGTGATTGACCCTCAGTGGCTAAGCTGCAGAGGATTACAACGCTTCCGTCTACAGTGAATTCCACGCTCACACAGACAGCCAAGAAGGAACTTCCTTTTGCAAAACAAAGGCTGTTTGCACATAGTGTTAAACCAGGCAGGTATTTCGTCTATCTTGCCACGAAAACGATCGCCCCTCTTAAGCCATTACCTTAATTAGGGAAGGTATTGGGATCCTTGCCTTCAATTCCGTAAAGATTAAATGTCTCCTGTCCGAGATTTTTCACCAACTTATTTCAGACTGAGAATTATGAGGATAGATGGATTAAGATGGAGTCATTTTTCAAGAACCTGGGTCTTCCAGGTGTAATCCCTGAATAGGTGTTTTGCCTTAATGCGCCATTGTCAGCGCAGGAGGGTGTGAAGCAGCTTCAGAATGTAAAGGCGCACGTTCGTGACGGATTTCCTGGTGAATTTTATAAATAAGTTAGAAACCTATTGTCAGGGCTGATGTTTAACGTGTTCCGTCAATCATACAGTCACAAACCCCTCTCTCCATTCTTTAATAGAGGCTCATATCTCTATGACGCTGAAGAAAGGAAGACCCTGGAGGATTGTGCTTCTTACATGCCAATCTCACTTTTAAATGTTGATCCTAAAATCCTGTCTGAGATCCGTGCATTAAGGTGGAAACTTTGCTGCCTTCCGTGACCAAAGAGGACCAAACAGGCTTTATAAAGGGCTGCAGATCTTCCCATAATGTGAAGAATTTACTCAATGTGCTCCAAGAGTGTCAACAACAATCTGACCAGGGATTATTGATCTCTTTAGATGAGAGAAGGCATTTGATTGGGTTGAGTGGCCGGATCTCTTCTGTACATTAGAATGGTTTGGTATACGCAAAGTTTTTATCAAGTGGGTGAGGGTCCTTTACCGTGATCCTCTGGCTGCGGTTCTCACTAATGGTGTGCCAACCAGTAACATTAATATTTCTCCAGGCAGCCGACAAGGTTGACACCTTTCACCATTCTTGTTTAGGTTGGGGATTGAGCCACTGGCGGGGGCCATCCGTAGGGATGACAACATATCTGCCCCAGAAATGGGATCGAAGTCTCAAAAGATTACATTGTATGCAGATTAGGGTCTTATATTTTTGTCAAATCCCGCAATTTCGGTAGTTCATGTGATGCAATTCATTGATTCGATTGTTGCCTTTCCGGGCAATAAGATTAATTTTACAAAGTTGGAGGCCATGCCTATGGGATGTCTTACACCTGATACTGTGGACAAATCCTGGTTTCCTTTTAAATGCTCACGGGGGTGGTTTCCCTATTTCAGTATATTCATTAAATTTGTTTTTCATCATTTACTTAACGTGAACTATGTCCATTTGTTTGACAAAATTTAACAAGACCTTCAAAGATGGGAGGCATTTCCAATATCCTGGCTCGGTCAGATAGCTGTTATTATAATGAATGTCCTTCCTCATTTCTTGCACCCAGTTGAAATGCTTTCTATGATGTTTCCCAGACAGATATTTCGGAAACATAATGGCTGGTTTAGCACTTTTATTTGGCACCATAAGCGATTCTTTATCTAGCTAACAAAATTGCAACTGCCCCACAGATTGTGAGGAGTAGATCTCCCAGATTAAAAGCAAACGATTAAGTTTTTTTTTTAATCGTATGATAGGGCCTGGGCCGCTGAGGTCTCGGCATCAATATGGCCAGACATTGAACCCTCTCAGACAAAGCGAACCCTTATTAGTCTGTTGTTCTTAGATACAATGACAGCATTTAAGGAATATTGTCATAATATAATGATTATCAATACTGTTAAAGCTTGAAGGACAATGCGTCAGATCGAGGCAATATACCCAAAACCATGTTGTTATCCCTATAATTGATATACCGGGGATAATGGATTCCACGTGTAAACTGTGGGCAGCGAGGGGGTACCTTGTTTGGGTGATTTGGAATTAGGAGTAACCCTATAGTGTGGAAACAGGTCCTTGAGCCCAGCAAGTCCACTTCGACCCTCTGAAGAGTAACCCACCCCACCCATTCCCCTACCATTTTATTTTTACCCTGATTAATGCCCCAACTTACAGATCCTGGAACACTATGAGCGATTGAACAATGGCCAAGTCATCTAACATGCACATGTTTGTGACCGTGGAAGGAAACCTTTGCATACACAGTTGAGAATATACTAACTCCACACAGCCAGTCACTCCGGGCTGGAACCAAACCTGTAACCATGGTGCGGTGTGTCAGCAGTCCAAAACACCGAGCCACTACATGTTAATTGAAGGAGAAACAATGATACCGTTTGATCAAATAACTCGTAAGTATGGACTACCTAGTAGAGACTTCTTCTGTTTTTATTTTCAACATTAGAGATTTGATGAAAAAACACAATTTTAAAAGACATTTATATATCCAATACAGGGAAGCAGGTGATTATGCGAGGATATTTGTGAAAATGCTCGAAGGATTTTGATCTGTAATTAAACCCATTCCATGCAGTTGAAAAATCTTCATAGGTTCTATCTAACCCCAGATTTTCTCTCAAAATTCAAAGTGGGATTATTTTCAGCATGTCCTAAATGCAGAATGACAACAGGCGTTCTTACTCATTGCATGTGGTCCTGCTGCAGGCTTCGTATATATTGGAGCACTGCGTTAGGTGTGGTAGAGTGGGTCTTGGGGACCGAATTGGAGATGGACCCGGTTCCTCTATTCCTGGGCCTGCCCAGAGCATCTTACGCAGATGCACATGGGTAAAAAATATATCCTTACTTTCTATGCTAGGTAAAATATGATGTTGTGTTGTATGTCTGAAAACTCCCCGGGTCTGTTGAGACTTTGTCAGCTCGTCATGGAGAATATCCCTATGGACTTTCTCACCAGCATGGTGCACCAAAAAAACAGAGATTAATATACGTCATAGAATTATAGAGTCATGGAGATATACAGCATGGAAACAGTCCCTTTGGTCCAACCCGTCCACGCCGACAAGATATCCCGAACCAATCTAGTCCCACTTGCCAGCACCTGGCCCATTACACTCCAAGCCCTTCTTATTCATTTACCCATCCAAATGCCTCTTAAATGTTGCACTTGTATCAGCCTCCCTGACATCACCTGGCAGTTCATTCCATACACGTACCACTCTCTGTGTGAAACAGTTGCCCCGTAGTTCTCTATTATATCTTTCCCCTCTCATCCTAAACCCATACCCTCACGTTCTGATCCCCCGACCCCAGGGAAAAGACTTTACCTATTTACCCTATCTATGCCCCTTATAATTTTGTAAACCTCGATAAGGTCACCGCTCAGCCTCCGACGCTCCAGGGAAAACAGCCCCAGTCTGATCAGCGTCTCTCTATATCTCAAATCCTCCAACGCTGGCAACATCCTTGAATTTTTTTCTGAACCGTTTCAAGTTTCACGACATCTTTCCGATAGGAACGAGACCAGAATTGCACGCAATATTTCAACACTGGCCTAACCCGTGTCCTGTACAGCCGCAACATGATCTTACAACTCCTGTACTCAATACTCTGACCAATAAAGGAAACGCCTTCTTCACTATCCTATCTACCTGCGACTCCACTTTTAAGGAGCTGTGAACCTGCACTCCAAGGTCTCTTTTTCAGCAACACTCCCTGCGACCTTACCATTAAGAAAGAAATCCTGCTAAGAATTTCTTTCCCAAAATGCAGCACCTCGGATTTATCTGAATTAAACTCCATCTGCCACTTCTCAGCCCATTGGCCATTTGGTCAATCTGAGGTGATCCTCTTCGCTCTCCACTACACCTCCAATTTTGGAGTCATCTGCAAACTTACTAATTGTGCCTCTTATGCTGGCATCCAAATCATTTTTGTCAATGACAAAAAGTAGTGAAACCAGCACCGATCCTTCTGGCGCTGCACTTGTCACAGGCCTCCAGTCTGAAAAATAACCCTCCACCACCACCCTCTGTCTTCTACCTTTGAGCCAGTTCTGTATCCAAATGACTAGTTCTCCCTGTATTCCATGAGATATAACCATGCCAATCAGTCTCCCATGTGAAACCTCATCAAAACCCTTACTGAAATCCGTATGGATCACATCTACTACTCTGCCCTCATCAATCGTCTTTGTTACTTTCTCAAAAAACTCAATCAAGTTTGTGAGACATGATTTCTCATGCACAAAGCCATGTTGACTATCCCTAATCAGTCCTTGCCTTTCCAAAATACTGTCCCTCAGAAATCCCTCCAAGAACCTGCCCACCACCAACGTCAGGGTCACTAGTCTGTAGTTCCCTGGCTTGTCCTTATACAATGGCACAACTTTAGCAAACCTCCAGTCTTCCGGCACCTCACCTGTGACTATCCATATTACAAAGATCTCAGAAAGAGGCCCATCAATCACTTCTCTAGCTTCTCGCAGGAGTTCTAGCTCCTGGGGATTTATCCACCTTTACCCGTTTCAACGAATCCAGCATTTCCTCCTTTGTAATATCGACATTTTGCAAGGTGTCACCATCTATTTCCCTCCATTTTATATCTTCCATATCTTTTTCCACAGTAAATACTGATGGACAATACTCCTTTAGTATCTCCCCATACTTCCTGTGCTCGTAAAAATGTTCTGTTGTGTTGGATGTCTGAAAAACCCCCGGGCCTGTTGGGTGGTTATAAGCTCGTCATGGAGAATATCCCTTTGGACATTCTCACCAGTATGGTGCACCGGAAAGCAAAGATTTATATAAGATGTGGCAACCCCTTTTGGATTACCGCGATACAAGCTTATCTGCCACTCTAAAAAGGATTTTTATATAGCCATGTCGATATTGTCTTATGAATCACATATTAAGAATTATGAACGTATGAATGTGTATCAGTTCATGCACTCGAAGAACTAGAGCTGTCATTTTGTTATGCTGAGTCGTATTGTTTATTTTGTTTTTCTTCTGTCCGTTTAGCGAGTTTAACATATTTTGTATATACATGCAAATGGGTGTAATTTTGTTCAGTTATTTGAGTTGTTTTGTTATTGGATTAATATAATAATAAAACATCTTTTTCAATAAAAAAAATATTTAAAATGCTAACATTGGTAGATTAGAGTCCCAAATAACTCTCATTAGAAAGACCACTCATGGTGGTTTATGTTGAAGGTCACCACACGGGTGATGGGGTGAGGTTGAGAGAGCATCGCCTTCATGGTAATCTCTGTCAGTGTGGGGAATTGAACCTGCGCTGGTGGTTTCCCTCTGCATCACAAATCAACCATCCAGCCAACTGAGTGGGAGACTGTGTAATGTTGCACACAGAATCAGTCACAAAAAAAGGGCAAGAGAAATTTTAATGACAAGGGAAAAGGTGGATTCGAGATAAAAATTTTCCCTGCTAGAAATTATATTTTATAATGAGACAAGTGTTTGGAAGCTGTCCTAAGTTGAATACAATAAGGTGAGACAAGTGAAATAACCAGAATGACTAATTGTGATTGGATATCGATAACCATAAAATAAATGCATGTTTTTGACTGGTCTGTGGAAAGCATGCTGACTGTTGCATGAATTTATAAATCAGATGAACTATATTGTAAGGAGAGTCCGTCCCCATGAGAAATGCCTTCGGAACACATGCTAGAAGAAACCCGTGGTATGAAATGTCTGAGAATCGTCTCCTCGGTAACAGCAACCTGGGGGTTGAATGACTGGAAGTTCCTGTAACATGGAGCTGAGAAAACCATCAGATCACCCCCACACGAATTGAACCTTGAAGTACTGAATGGCCTCATGATGGATTTTAATTGTGTGATTTGAAAAACGTACATCTCTACTCCATCCTCTTACATTTTACTCATTGGGGCACAGCCATTTTCCTGAAACTGGGAATAAGTTGGAACAATACTTGGAGCATTCCATAATTGACATTCTGCAGAATATTCTCTAACTATGTGGGGGGCATTAGAAAGGCAAGAGAGAAAGAGAGGGATGTGCTGCATGCAATAGTGTGAGTGGTGGATCATGAGCCTTGTTCGGGGGTCGGTGCTATAACAAATATACATTAATTGTGAGGGAACAGAGAAAATATGGTGACCCTTATCCGGACAGAGTGGGGAAGCTTACTGATACTTGTTCTGTTTTGCTGGACATTTCTTCAGACCCCAGAAACTGCACTGAGCTGGGTGGTGAGCTCAGCCCATGCTCGGTGGATCTGTTAGTGTGGTCCCTCTGGGAAGAGAATGGTCCCCTTTTGTACTAGCGGATCCACCAGGACCTCCGTGCTGCTGTCGACAAACCGTAGTGTAATTTCTCCTTTATTGCCATGCCTGGGGAAAATGTGCAAGGCAGCTCCAAACTGAGAAAGCGCAACCGTGTGCCCATTGATCTTTTAAAGATGGCACCAGTGTCAGTTATTACGGGATATCCAGTTGCATCCGGGCGACTGTGAGTACCTCCAGTCATGATGGGTGAGAGAATCGGGCTGGCATTGTATGAGAGGGACACTATAGAATGGGATGTGCAGTTAATGAGATGAGTTTGGTAAGAGAACACCATGAAACTAGCTCGGCTTCGCGCAGACAACCCCTCTGTCACTCTCAATGAAAATGTCACTGAGACAGTTTTTTGTTAGGTTCAGCCCAGTGAGGCGAAGACTCTGCTGTCCTCACTCTCAGTTACAAAGCTGCAGAACAGATGCTCATCCAAAACTCTCAATCGCCTGAAAAACAGCAATATCCCCTTCACTCATAATTCTTCTTAATACTGACCCGTGTTGCATGATACTATCGAAATGTCTTCATTTCAGCAGTCTGAATCTGTGAACATATCCTTCCATGACATTTTATCTCAGTCTCCCCCCCCCCCCACCCGTCTTCACACTAAAACACACTCAATTACAGTCATATTGCACAAGACTGCCAGTATGACTGGCTATTTGGCTCAGCTTGTCCATGACAACCAAAATATCCATCCACACTCACCCCATTCCCCTGCCCTTGTTCTGTATCCCTCTAATCCTTTCCTATCTGTGCATTTATCCAAATGCCTTTTCAATGTTGTTATTGTACGCACCTCAATCATTTCCACTGACAGCTCAGTCCATATACATACCACACTCTATGTAAAAAAAGTTCCTCCTCAGTTTCCTTTTTATATTTTTTATTATTTCCAAATATTAATGGATGCCCTCTAGTCCTCGATTCCACAACCTTGGAAAAAGAATTTGAAGTATTCACCCCATGCACGCTTCTCATGATTTTATAAGGGCTACACTTCTATAAGAACCTCCTCGGTTTCCTACGCTGTAAAGAAATAAGTTCTAACCTGTCCAACCTCTGCCTATAACTTAGAGCCTTTAGCCCAGGGAACATCTTTGGAAATTTGTTCTACGTACCTTCTTGTTCAATAATATCCTTTCTAGAGCAAGATGAACAAAAATGAACACCATACTCCAATACAGCCTTGCCAACATCCTATACAACTGCAACTTGACGTCCCAACTCAATGTGTTGATGAAGGCCAATGCGCCAACAGCCTTCTTCACTGTCCTGTGTATCTGAGACTCAAATTTCAGACAACTGTGCACCTGGTCGCCAACGTCCTTTTGTTGCACGACACGCCTTAAGGCACTATCATTCGTCATTAAATTCCTATCTGGATTTGACTTTCCTAAATGCAAGACACTTATCTATATTAAATTCCATTTGCTATTTCTCAGCCCACTTCTCAGGTGATCAGGGTACTGCTGCAATTTCTGATAATGTTCCTCACTGTAAATGATGTCTCCTAATTTAGTGTCACCTGCAAACTTACTAAGGTTGTGTTGTGCACTGTGTTCCAAATCATTGATATCGATAACAAACATCAATGGGCCCAGAACCGATCACTGAGGCACTCCACTTGTCACAGGCCTCCAGTCCGACAAGCATACCTCCACCTTAGCCATTTGCTTCATAACGTCAAGCCAACTGTGTCGCCAATTTGCCAGTTTACATTGGAGTCCATGTAATCTAACCTTCCAGAGCAGCCTACCATATGGAACCTTATCAAAGGCCTTACTGAAATCCACATAGAATATGTCTACCACCCTGCCCTCGTCAATCTTCCTGGTCACTTCCTCAAAAGCTCTCTCAAAATTGGTCAGGCATGAGCTGCCAGGCACAAATCTATGCTGACTGCTCCAAGTCAAACTCCGTCTTTCCAAATGCATGGATATCTTATATCTCCGTACCTTCTCCAGTGATTTCCAGAAACAGATGTGAAGCTGACTGGTCTATATTTCCCAGCCCTTCTGAATAAGGGCACAACATTTGCTACTGCCCAGTCTTCCAGGTCCTTGCCCCTGAACTATCTTCTCTCGCCTCGTGCAGTGCTCTTAGATATATCTGGTCAGGACCTTGAGATTTATCTGACTTTTTGCATTCTAATATGTCCAACAGCACCTCTACTGTGATATGGACTGTGACAAGATATCGCAACTAACCTCTCAAACGTCACAAGTCTTCATGTCTTTCTTCATGATAAACGCAGAGGGGAAATTGAGGACCTCATCCATCTCTTGATGTTTTACACATGCGTGCCTATTTTGGATTGTAAGGCGTCCTATTTCTCTCTAGTTGTTCTTTTTCTTTACTTTCCTGAATTTGGATTCACCCTAATCTGCTCAGCCAAGGCTATCTCATACCCCACTTTAGCCCTGCTGATTTCCTTCTTCAGTAAACTCCTATATCCCCTGTGTACTTCCTGAGATTCCCTTGGTCCCAGCTACCTGTACCTGAGCGACGCCTCCTTTTTTCTGGTCAGCGCCTCAATATCTCTTGTCATCCAGGGTTCTCTCTTCCAGCCTCACTTTCCCTTCACTCTCACAGGAACACATAAACCTTGGACTCGAGCTATCTCACTTTTGAAGCCCTCCAACTTGCCCGGGATGCTTTTACCTAGAAACACATGACTCCAATCAAGCCCTGAAATCCCCTGCCTAATTCCAACAAAACTCGCCTTTCCCCAATTTAGAACTTTAATCTGTGGACTATTTGTGTCCAAACCATACCTATTTTAACATTAATACATCTCTGGTCACTTTTCCCAAAACACTCCCCCACGTTACCTCCGTCACCTATCCTACCCAATTTCCCAACAGTATATCGAGTTTGTCCCTTCCCGAGTAGGACCCTCTACATGCTGCTTGTGGAAGCTTTCCTGAACACACTTAACAAATTACGTTCCATCTAAGTTTTTAACCCTCTGCAAGTCCCCGTCTATGTTAGGATAATTAAAATCACCTATTATGACAACTCTAATGCTCCTGAAAGTCTCGCCAGTCTTCCTACATATTTGTTTTTCTAATTCCCATTGATTATTTGAAGGCTTATAGTGCAACCACTATAACATTACCACCCCTCGTACTTGTTTGCTTCATTTACAAAATCTGATTGATTATTTTCTCAGTTATTTAATGTTTAAATACTAGAGTGATACCCGCCTTAATCAGAACTATTGGTATTTAAATTGTTTCCATTTACATCTCTTCCTCGCAGTGACTTTCACATTTGCAACACACCTTGTCAAGGCACAGTGGAGAGATGGAGCTGTTAATAGATGGGAGCTGGATATCCTGTCACTTCCAAACTTGGCTGCAAGTTTCCCCACACAGGACAGTGATCTAACACAGTGTGACCGAACAATGCAACAGTCTGTGTTTATATATGAATGAACCAGTGCGGGCTGCACAGCTCCCCACGCTGGAGATTTAGGCCAATAGATCCAGCATTGGTGTGGGCTGCATAGAGTTTCACTCTGGACACAGCTGGGTTGCATTCAGCAGTACGCTAGCTGGATCTGAACAGTGCTCCATCCCGAATATGTAATGGATGGGCTTGTTATGTGTGTTGGATTGCGAATGTGAGAGAACTAAACGTCTGGCAATGCCTTTATTTTGTGTTTTAATTCTTTTGATTGGACTCTTCAAATCCGGACTCATCCGGTTAGACCCATCCCTCTGGATGAGTCACGGTGACTGTTGTAACAGCATCTCTGTCGGCCACATGAACAAAAAATGGAGCAGAGGCTGCAGAGAGGACAGTCACCGTAAAATGGAATGACGGAATCACCATCAGATCAGTCGTGGTCGAAGTGAATGGTGGGGCAGGATTGAATGGACCACTGATGCAATTTATTCACATATTTCTGTTTGTTCCAAGCAAACTCCCCTTGTCTCCCAGTGTCCCATACTGCTGGGGACTGAGTCACATCCTCCTGTTCCTGCGTAACAGGATCCTCGGGCCTCACGAGCCTCCAGATTTCCCTGCGCCCCAGTTTTGAGCAGTTGAATGACTGGCTCCTGTTCCTGGGTCCCAGTCTCGAACAGATGAGTAACTGTCTCCTGTTCCTGTGTCCCAGTTTCAAGCAGTTGAATGACTGCCTCCTGACCCCAAGTTTGTAAAAATACATGTCCTCCTCCTGGTCCTGAATAACAGGATCCAATAGCTCTGTGCTCACCTGCTGCTCCTGTAGAATGGAGGTGAGGGACTGAATGGCATCTTCACATTCTTTACAGCTATTCTTGACGAAAGGATATTCTTCTGTTTCTGAAAACACCATCAAATCTGAATGATGTATTTTTGTATTTGACTCTCAGTAATTGAGCAAACAATTGGCAGAATTCAGATGTTGAATAGCCTCTTCCTGTTCCCGTGTTATACACTGAAGGGTCAATAGACTCTCAGAGATGTACAGCAAGGAAAAAGGTCGTGCGGTCTGGTCATGCATACCGCTAAATATCCTAAATTAATCTCTTCCCCCTTGACAGCAATTGGCCCATCTCCCTCTACACACTTCCCATGCATGTATCCATCCAAATGATTTTTAAATTGTGTAACTGCACCTGCCTCCACCACCTCTTTGGGCTGTTCAATCCATACACACAACAGTCTCTGTGTGAAAATGTTGTCCCTCATGTCCCTTTTTAAAATCTTTCTCCTCTCGCCTTAAACCTTTGTCTTCTAATTTTGGACTCGTCTAACCTGGGAAAAGACATTGACTGTTGATCTTATCTATGACCCTCGTGATTTTATAAACTCCTTTAAGGTCCCCCCCCCTCAGCCTCAACACTTGAAAATAGCCCCAGCCTATTCAAACTCTCCCTGAAACTCTAACCCTCCAACTCCTGCAGCATTCGTTTAAATCTCTTCTGCACTCTGTCAAGTTTGACAACGCCATTCCGATAGCTGGGAGACCAGAATTAAAGGCAATATTACAAGAGTGGCCAAACCAATGTCCTGCAGAGATTTAACATGTCTTGCAAATGCTTCGATTCAAAGCACGCAACAATAAAGGGATGATCACCTAATGCGTTCTTCACTACGCTAGCTACCTGTGACAGCACTTTCAAGAAACGGAGAACCTGCACCACTAGGCTAGCTTTGCTGCCTCACTGGGCAGCGACCTGGGTTTAATTCCATTCTTGAATAACTGGCTGTGTGGAGTTTGTACATTCTCCCCGTGTCTGCGTGAGTTTCCTTCGGGTGATATTTTTTACTCTGACAGCATAATCATATACAGGTAAGGGACGATTGGCCATGCTAAACTGCGCACCGTATCCAGGGGAGGTGGATTAGACATGGGAAATGTAGGCTTAGAGAGATAGGGCAGGTGTTTGTCCGGTCGGATACCGTTTTTAAGCTCGGTGTGGGCTCGGTGGGCCAAACACCCTACTTCCTCACTGTAGGGATTCTAAAATTTCTATGGAGTTCTCCTTGATTGGCCACATTCGACAGGGAACTACCTATATGTTTTGACTTGATCTTTGAAAGATGGCACCAGTGTCAGGGATTACGGAATATCCAGGGGCTTCCGGGCGACTGTCACTCTTTCTCTCGCTCCCAACTCTCTCAATATCTTTTCCCTTTCCTCTTCCCGCTTTGCTACCCTTCTCCCCTGTTTTCCATTTTGCCTCGGCTTCACAAACCCCCCACATTTTTTTGTCACATAGCACTGGCTTCAGGCTGCGTCATTCACGGCTCTTAATCTCCCTTTAATCTCTCCATGCACTGTCATTATCACCTATGCATCTGGAGCCTAGATTCAATTTCTCTCAGCCTGGTGTAAAAAGCTCCCTAACACCCCTTTTTTAATCTGGAGCCTTGACTCACCTTCTCTCAGCCTGGTGTAAACAGCTGTCAGCAACAGCTCAGAAGCCAATTGCACGTTTAGCTCAATGCCTCATGTTGCTTATGGAATCTTCCTTCTACAGTATATTTAGCAAGTTATCACGCCTTCCTGTAGCATTTGTCAGTGACAGATCAGATGCTAAGATGATTGCTTCAGACAGCATGCTACATCCTACATTTGAAAATGGAAAAGGTGCAAACGTTTACAGGCAAAACACTCACTCACTATTTTGCCTCACGCGTCAGAGGCTGGGAGCAGATCTTATGGAAGCTTTTCAATCACGAGAGGCATCAATCGGGTAAATAGACAAGTTCCTTTCGCTCAGGTGAGGCAGTGCAGAACTAGAGGGTATAAATCAGGTGTGGGAGGGCGAGAATTGGAAAGGCAGTGATGGGCAATGGCTGCACGCAGAGGGCGGTGCGTTTCTGGAACAAGTTGCCAGACAAGCTGGTGATGGATGGTAAAATTCCAATACTTTTAAGGAATGTGGACGTGTATTTGAATAGGCAGGGTTTAGAGAGACATGAGTCAAGTGCATGCAATCGCGGCTGGATCAATTGAAGATATCTGTTCGGAATGGACGAGTTTGACCGAAGACTGTGTTTTCAGTGCTGTCCAGATCTAATGGGCTCTATGATAGTGCAGGTGAAATGATAAATAAAATAAATGAAGTAGTTGAATTCAAACAACTTCAGGTAATTTTATTTCAATTATTTTTAAAATCTTTTTTATTTGTGTTTTTTCATTGTTCTATAACTCTTATTTCTTGATTGTCTCTCTTTCTCTCGCTCCCCACTCTCTCAATATCTTTTTCCTTTCCTTTTCACGCTTGCTACCCTTCTCCTCTGTTTTCCAGTTTGTCTCTGCTTCACCCATCCCCCACATATTTTGTCGCACAGCACTGGCTACAGACTGCGTCATTCACGGCTCCTAATCTCCCTTAGATCTCACCATGCACTGTCATTATCACCTTTGCATCTGGAACCCTGACTCACCATCTCTCACCCTGGTGTAAACAGCTCCCTAATTCTCCCCCTCTTTTATCTTAAACAAAGGATCAGTTAGACTCGAAACGTCAGCTCTTTTCTCTCCTTGCAGATGGTGCCAGACCTGCTGAGACTTTCCAGCATTTTCTCTTTTGCTTTCAGATTACAGCATCCGCAGTAACTTTATTTTATTATTGGTTCGATTATATTGCTGGTGATATGATAACTCCAGCTTCGATGCATGAGAGGTGAGCAAGCGAATGACTTCCCTCTGGAAGTCGCGTGACAATTATTAACAGAGATCAAGGAAAGTAACATGAACGAATCTTTGATTTGAATTGAAGCCTGAACTCTGGTTCCCCTCCGAGACTGTACAAGGTCTGCTTAATACTGTATATATTTCATGATTTGCATTTGTTTGTGAAAACAATTGAGACTGATTGATTTGCTGCAGACAACATCCAACAGTCATCATGGGTACTGCGATCAAGTCGTGCGTCTATCCCTGTCAAATGTTTTATTGCGCAGTTGAGGCTTCTTGTTTCTTGGTTTCCTGGAGCACGTTGTTTGGAAAAAAAAGCAAAGCAGCTGACAGGTGGCATGGGACCAGCGGGTTGATGTTTCATGACAGCGATGGTCGCTTTACGAAGGAGTACACATCTCAACCGACCATGTGACGAGTTCTTGCAGACGGTGAAAGTAATAACCACAGCGAACACGGGCATAGTCCTTGTAACGACGGAAGCGTTCACATGGCCAGTGCGGGGATTGAACCCACGATCGTGGCGTTATTAGCACCACGCTCTAACCAGCTGAGCTAACCGACCAACGCCGTGCCAACTGCGAAAGCAAATGCCTATATTGCCGGTGCTCACAACCACGTCGGCTGTTCATTTTCTGCTTCATATCAATCGCACGATAGTCTGAAGTATTTCCTATCGTTGCAAAGCTTTTCAACAAAAAATAAAGCATTAACTTTTCCGGACGCGCATACTCGACTTAACCATTTGCTCTGATATTCAAAATTAAGCACAATGTCCGGACGCATGCAATTTCAATTGCAATACGACCAGCTCAGCTGCAGCTTGTCATGTTGACAAATATCGCATGGAGAAACGTACCTTCAACGATCGCTAACTGTTCTTCTGGATACTCACAGACTTTTGGAGTCAGGGTTATGTGCTGCTGATAAACTGCTACGAACCTTATGCCAAATGCATTTGAATTGTAATCTAACAGTGGGATTCTTTCTGCTCCCGAACGACGCAGTTGCTTCGGTGTCAGCAACAGATCAGAAGCCAATTGCACGTTTTGCGCAATGACTCATGTTGCTTATGCAATCTTTGTTTGACAGCATATTTAGCAAGTTATCACGCCTTCCTGCAGCATTTGTCAGTGACTGATCAGATGCGAAGATGATTGCTTCAGACAGCATGCTACATCCTACATTTGAAAATGGAAAATGTGCAAACGTTTACAGGCTAAGCACTCACTCATTATTTTGCCTTGCGCGTCAGACGCTGGGGGCGGATCTTATGGAGGCTTTTCAATCACGAGGGGCATGAATCGGGTAAATAGACAAGTTCCTTTCGCTCAGGTGGTGCAGTGCAGAACTAGAGGGTATAAATCAGGTGTGGGAGGGCGAGAATTGGAAAGGCAGTGATGGGCAATGGCTGCGCGCAGAAGTTGGTGCGTTTCTGGAACAAGTTGCCAGACGAGCTGGTGATGGATGGTAAAATTCCAATACTTTTAAGGAATGTGGACGTGTATTTGAATAGGCAGGGTTTAGAGAGACATGAGTCAAGTGCATGCAATCGCGGCTGGATCAATTGAAGATATCTGTTCGGAATGGACGAGTTTGACCGAAGACTGTGTTTTCAGTGCTGTCCAGATCTAATGGGCTCTATGATAGTGCAGGTGAAATGATAAATAAAAATCTGAAACCAAAAGAGAAAATGCTGGAAAATCTCAGCATGTCTGGCACCATCTGCAAGGAGACAAAATAGCTGCTGTTTCGAGTCCAACTGACCCTTTGCTAAAGATTTTAAAAAGGGCGAGAATTAGGGAGGTATTTATACCAGGCTGAGAGAAGGTGAGTCAAGGCTCCAGATGCAAAGGTGATAATGACAGTGCATGGACAGATTAAAGGGAGATTAGGAGCCACACACGCAGACGACAAACAACATGAATTTGACTGGGACATCACTACCATTATAGGGCAAGCGAAACAAAGTACAGCCAGGGAATTCCTAAAAGCTTGACACTCATCCACAAACTCCATCAACAAACACATCGACCTGCACCCAATATACCGGCCACTACAGCGGACAGCTGAAACTGACAACCGGAAGCGGCAGGAACAGGCCACTATAAATGCCGGAGGAAACACCACAGAAGCGCTTCACAGGAGGCTCCCAAGCACTGAGGATGTCACCTAGACAGGGGATGAAACGTTTGCAACAAAATCTTCCAGCTCGGCGAACAGAACCACAGCAACAACCACCCGAGCTACAAATTTTCTCACAAATTTCTCTTCCAGTAACTGGACCAGAAGCAGACCCTTCAATCTATCTCGTCCATGCGAACCAGGTTTCCTAAACTGAATAAGTCGTATTTGCCTGCATTTGTCCCATATCTCTTCAAACCTTCTCCACTCCATATACATGCCCAAATGTCTCTCCCATGCTTTAATTGTACTTGTTTCTAACATTTCCTCTGGCTGTTCGTTCCATATATAGAAGATGGAGATTAGGACATTGAACACTGCAGTGCAATTCAGGCCCTTCGGTCCTCGATGTTGCGCGAAACTGTCAAACTAATCTGAAGCCCAATCTACCCTGTTGTTTTCCATTTTAATCCATACGTCTGTCCAATGACCATTTAAGTGTCCTTAAAAAATTTGCCACTGTTGCTGGCAGTCCATTCCATGACCCTATTACGCTCTGAGTAAATAAACTACCTCTGACATCTATCCTATTTCTATCACGCCCCTAACCTAAAGCTATGTCCCTCATGCGAGCCACCACCATCCGAGGAAAAAGGATCTCATTGTCGACCCTATCTAACACTCTGATAATCTGATATTTTTCAATTAAGATTCCTCTCAACCTTCTCCTCTCTAATAACAACAGCCTCAAGTCCCTCAGCCTTCCCTCGTAAGACAGTCCCTCCATACCAGTAGACATCCCAGTAAATATCCTGTGAACCGTTTCCAAAGCATCCACATCCTTCCTATAATGTGATGACCACAGCTGCAGCATGTCCTCATGGCTCCGAAACTCAATTCCTCTATTAATAAAAACTAAAACAACGTATGTCTTCTTAACAACCTTATCAACCTGGTTGACAACTTTCTGGGATCTACGTGCATGGACACCGACATCTCTCTGTCTATCTACACTACCAAGACACTTTTCACTAGCCGAGTCCTCTGCATTCATGTTACTCCTTCCAAAGTGAATCACCTCACAGTTTTCCACATTAAATGCAATTTTCCTCCTCTCAGACCAGCTCTGCAGCTTATCTATGTCCTCCTCGAACCAACAATATCCTTTGACACTATCCACAACTCTACCGACCTTTGTGTCATCCGCAAATTTTCATTGTGTAGAATCATGAAAACAGCCGTGGAGAAGTTGTGAAAAATTGGAGCAAATGCAACGAAATACGTTCAAGTTGTAATTCAACTACATCCTCGCGCAGTTCAAGTCAGTACAAGTTTATTGTCTTTTAGCTTGTCTTTTCCTCACTCCGAAATGACACTCAAGTGATAGCTCGGACAATGCTTGCGACATATCCGTCCTAAACCCTCCTGACAATACGATTTGAGAGACTTCTGATCATTTCCCATCTGTCTGAACATGTGATTTTCTCCATTTCCTCATCAATACATCATTTGTCAGTAATAACATTCAAGGATATATTCGAATTCCCTTCTGTGCATGCCTTTTGATACAAGTTCTTTAAAGTTTCATCTTTCCCCTGTAACTCAGTCAATTTATCGTAGCTAAAGATGTGATTTATAGGCTCCTGTCTTGGCTCAACCATTTGAACAAACAGGTTCTTTGCAAATTGCACTTCAGCATTCTTATTTCTACTCTTTGATATCTCATGTTTCAAATCTTGATTTTGTTACGTCCTTAGCACGATCAACACAAAATCCAGGATGTGTCCTGTAGTAGATCAGTTGCCCTAGTTTCCACGTGATTTTCAAACACAGTTGGCAGCACAACTAACGGTGAATCGGCGATATCATTAGCAGGGACACATTGTATACTCGTCTCTGGACACTCTGACCCCACATTGCATATCTGAGAGCATTTCGTCCCGCCGTGAATTTCCGGTACTTGTACCATTTCTCGAGATATTCCTTCAGAGGTACATATTTCCTCATCTTTGACAATCACAGATTGAGAAGAACCCCGATCTCTGAACATTGTCACCTCTTTACCTGTTGCTCATGGCCGATGCGAATAAACTTTACCTTTGCAGGTACATGGTTCGAGATCTGGCACTTCTTCCTTACATCGAGAACATAGATCATAGAACATCGCACAATACAGCGTAGAACAGGCCCTATCGGCCCCCGATATTGCGCCGACCTGTGAACTATTTTCAGCTCCGCCCCCTACACTATCTCAATATCATCGATGTGCTTATCTAAGGATTGTTTAAATCTTTCTAATGTGGCTAAGTTGACTACCTTAGCAGGTCAGGCATTCCACACCCTTACCACTCTCTGCGTAAAGAACTTGTCTCTGACATCTGTCTTAAATCTATCACCCCTCAATTTGTAGTTATGCCCTGTCGTTTAAGCTGACGTCAACATCCTAGGAACAGGTCTTTCACTATCTACCCTATCTAATCCTCTAATCATCTTGTATGACTGTATCAAATCCCCGCTGAGCCTTCTTCTTTCCAATGAGAACAGACCCAAGTCTCTCAGCCTTTCGTCATAAGACCTCCCTCCAGACCAGGCAACATCCTGGCAAATCTCCTCTGCACCTTTTCCAATGCTTCCACATCCTTTTTGCAATGGGGCGACTTGAACTGTACACAATATTCCACGTGTGGCCGCACCAGCGTTTTGAATAGTTGCAGCACGGTAGTGTGGTTCCGGAACACAATCCCCCTAGCAATGAAACCTAACATACCGTATACCTTCTTAACAGCATATCCATCTGGGTGGCAACTTTCAGAGATCTGTGCACATGGACTCCAAGATCCCTCAGCACATCCATACTACCAAGAATCTTTCCATTGACCCAAAACTCTGCCTTCCTGCTATTCCTCCCAAAGCGTAGCACGTCACATTTAGCTGCATTGAACGCCATTTGCCACCTCTCAGCACATTTGTGCAGTTTATCCAAGTACCCCTGAAACCCATTACATTCTTCCAAACAGTTTACTACTCCACCGACTTTAGTGTC
Organism: Chiloscyllium plagiosum; assembly: GCF_037043375.1. Taxonomy (NCBI): domain Eukaryota; kingdom Metazoa; phylum Chordata; class Chondrichthyes; order Orectolobiformes; family Hemiscylliidae; genus Chiloscyllium; species Chiloscyllium plagiosum. Next base: position 14,133,534 of record NW_028270188.1, read on the forward strand.
GTCTGCAAATTTACTAATCCATCCACCTATGCCTGCGTTTAAGTCATTTGTAAAAATGACAAGCAGCAGTGGTCCCAAAACAGATCCTTGCGGCACACGACTAGTAACTAGACTCCTGACAAAATATTTTCCATCAACCACCACTCGTTGTCTTCTCCCAGAAAGCCAGTTTCTAATCCAAACTGCTGAATCACTCTCAATGCCATGCCTCTGCATTGTCTCCACCAGCCGACTATGTGGAACTTTATCAAAGGTTTTACTGAATTCCATGTATACCACGACAACTGCCCTACCCTCATTTATATGCTTCGTCACCTTCTCAAAAAACTTAATGAGGTTTGTGAGATACGATCTGCCCTTGACGAAACCATGTTGACTATCTGAAATCAAATTGATGCTTGCTCGATTATTATAAATCTTATCTCTCATAATACTTTCCAAAACCTTTCCTACAACAGAAGTAAGGCAGTTGCAAGGTTTGTGAAGGTTTGCAGTTCAGGTTGAAGTTCAGGGGGTAAGTTTGCTCGCTGAGCTGTAGGTTTGATATCCAGACGTTTCATTACCTAGCGAGATAACATCATCAGTGGCGACCTCCAATGAAGCGAAGCTGTTGTCCCCTGCTTTCTATTTTTTATCTTTCTCCTGGATGGGGTTCCTTGGGTTTGTGGTGAAGTCATTTCCTGTTCATTTTCTGAGGGGTTGATTGGTGGCATCTAGATCTATGTATTTGTTTCTGGCGTTGTGGTTGGAGTGCCAGGCCTCTAGGAATTCTCTGGCATGTCTTTGCTTAGCCTGTCCTAGGATAGATGTGTTGTCCCAGTCGAAATGGAAGTAAGGCTACTGGCCTATAACTGCAAGACGTGTCAGATTGTGGACATAGATACCACTATTACGCGTGGGACCACCTCCCACATTGAACATGGCAGGCACTCGTGTGACTCAGCCAATGTTGTCTATCTTATACGTTGCAGGCAAGGATGCCCGGAGGCATGGTGCATTGGGGAAACCCGAGCAAAGGCTACGACAACGGATGAATGGGCACCGCACAACAATCGACAGACAGGAGAATTCCCTCCCAGTTGGGGAACACTTCAGTGGTCCAGGATATTCAGCCTCGGACCTTCTGGTGACCATCCTCCAAGGTGGACTTCGGGACAGGCAGCAGAGGAAAGTGGTCGAGCAGAGGCTGATAGCTAAGTTCGGTACCCATAGGGAGGGCTTAAATCGGGACCTTGGATTCATGTCACATTATAGGTGATCACCATTGCACTACACACACACAAACACAGAGATATTCCTACACACACACACTCTCACATACACGCGGACACAGGGACACACAGATGCGCATACAGACACCCACACACACCCTTATAGACACACACACTCCCACACATGCACCTCCTCACAGACTTAAGACACTCTACACTCACTACACACACACACACATTCTCACACTCACAACCCCCACCCCAGACAGACACACACACACAGACAAAGACCCACATGCAAACATATATTTTATGTGGTGAATTTGTACTTGCAGAGTTACATTGCACTTTGCTCAAAAACTGCATACATTCATGTGGAACTCTGAGCTCAAAGACTGCATTAATCTATGTAAACCTCTGTTATCTCACTTTTTAGATTATAATCAATATAAACATCAGGTCATAGACAGAGAACACAGGGGGCTAACACCTTCAACATATTGTCTAGCTATCACCATTGTTAACAGCTAACCCGAGAATGCAACTTAAAAAAAAAGGGTTTTGTGATTTCCACATGAAAGATGTGAAACTATCACTGTATTCTAACAGATGAAAGGCTTAACAGACAATCAATTTTTCAATGTATAATTTCAGTTACATCACTCTGCAAATTTTTGCTATTAATTCTCTGTTACGATCTAGCCCTCCACAATCACCTGATGAAGGAGCGTCGCTCCGAAAGCTAGCGGGCTTCCAATTAAACCTGTTGGACTGTAACTTGGTGTTGTGTGATTTTTAACTTGGTCTATAACTAACTGTGTCATCTCTGCTTCCCTTCTTGAACAAGGGCACAACGTTTGTAATCCTCCAGTCCTCAGGTACTAAATCTGTAAACAATGACGACTCAAGTATCAAAGCCAAAGGTTCTGCAATCTCCTCCTTAGCTTCCCAGACAATTTTCCGATAAATTCCATTTGGCCCAGGGGACTTGTCTACTTTCACTCCTTTTAGAATTCATAACCCCTGTGCGTAACTAACCTCAATCCTTTCTAGTCGAATATCTCACACCTCATCATTCTCCTCTACACTATTCTCCTTTTCCTGAATGAACACCGATGAGAAATGTTCATTTAGCACCACTATGATCTCGACAGGGTCCACGCTCAAATACCCAATTCTGTCTTTGACTGGTCCTATTCCCACCATAATCATCCTTCCATTCCTCACATACCTATGGAAAGTTTTAGGGTTCTCCTTTGTTCTGTATGCTGTAATCTATAAAGAATGCTCGTGTCCTCCCTTTGCTCTTCTTAACTTTCTCTTTCAATCCATCCTTGCTGATCTGTAACTCTCCATCGCCTTTTCTGTACCATCTTGCCTCATCAACACATAAGCCTCTTCCATATTCTTAACAAGAGACGCAATTTCTGTAGTAAACCACCTTATCACTTCCTCCCTGCCTGACGGGGACATACCTATCAAGGACACGCAGTATCTGTTCCTCAAACCAGTTTCACATTTCGTTTGTCTGCATCCCCTACGTTTTGCTACCCCATTCTATGAGCCTAATTCTTGCCTCATCGCATTATAATTGCACTTGCTCCAACGATAACTCTTGAACTGTGGAATGTAGCTATCCCTTTCCATCGCTAAAATAAACATAACTGAATTATGGTCACTCTCTCCAAAGTGCTCACCTACAACTAAATCAAACACCTGGCCTGGTTGATTACCAAGCACCAGATTCAGTGTGGCCTCCCCCCTTGTCAGCTCTTCGACATACTGTGTCAGGAAACCCTCCTGTACACATTGTAAAAAAACTGATCCATCTGACGTACAAGAGCTGTAACATTTCTTCAAAGACCGCAATTTCCCCCCAGACGTGGTCGACGATGCTGTCCACTGCATCTCCTCCACTTCCCGCTCCTCCGCCCTGGAGCCCCGCCCCTCCAATCGCCACCAGGACAGAACCCCACTGGTCCTCATCTACCACCCCACCAACCTCCATGTACATCGTATCATCCGTCGTCATTTCCACCACCTCCAAACGGACCCCACCACCACGGAAATATTTCCCTCCCCTCCCCTATCATCATTCCGAAAATACCACACACTCCGTGACTCCCTCGTCAGGTCCAAACCCCCGACCAAACCAACCTACACTCCTGGCACCTTCCCCTGCAACCGTAAGAAATTCAAAACTTGAGCCCACACCTCCCCCCTTACTGCCCTCCAAGGCCCCAAGGGATCCTTCCATATCCGCCACAAATTCACCGGCACCACCACACACATCATTTTCTGCATCCGCTGCACCCGATGTGGCCTCCTCTATATTGGGGAGACAGGCTGCCTACTTGTGGAACGTTTCAGAGAACACCTCTGGGACACCCGGACCAACCAATCCAACCATCCCGTTGCTCAACACTTCAACTCTCCCTCCCACTCCACCAAGGAGATGCAGGTCCTTGGACTCCTCATCACCAGAGCATTCCAACACGACGGCTTGAGGAAAAGCGTCTCATCTTCCGCCTAGGAACCCTCCAACCACAAGGGATGAACTCAGGTTTCTCCAGTTTCCTCATTTCCCCTCCCCCACCTTGTATCAGTCCCAACCCTCGAAGTCAGCACCACCTTCCCAACCTTCAATCTTCTTTCTGACCTCACCATCCCCACCCCCACTCCGGCCTATCACCCTCACCTTATCACCCTCACCTTAACCTCCTTCCACATATCGTATTTCCAACGCCCCTCCCCCAAGTCCCTCCTCCCTACCTTTTACCTTAGCTTGCTTGGCACAATTTCTTCAATCCTGAAGAAGGGTTTGTGCCCATAACGTCGATTCTCCTGCTGCTTGGATGCTGCCTGACCTGCTGCGCTTTTCCAGCAACACTTGTTCAGCTCTGATCTCCAGCAACTGCAGTCCTCAATTTCTCCTGTAACATTTCCAATCAATGTTGGGGAAGTTAACGTCCGCCATAATGACCACCCTGCTCCTTTCACTCCTACCCAGAATAATTTTGTCAATCCTGTCTTCCATCTTCCTGGACCTCTGTGGAGGCCTATAAACAAACTCCAAGCAGTGTGACCGCTCCTCTCCTGTTTCTAACCTCAGCCCACATTACCTCACTAGACGAGTCCTCATGAAAAGGCTCTCAGCCACCGTTATGCTATCTTTGACTAACAAGGCCACGCCTTCCCCTCTTTCACCGCCTTGCCTGTTTTAATGAAAGATCTAAATCCTGGAACCTGCAGCATCCATTCCACACACTGCTCTATCCATGTCTCCGAAAATGGCCAAAACATCGAAGTTCTTAAACAACCTTCGACGGGCTTGTTCGTTCTGGTACAGCCTCCACTGCGTTTTCTATTACCACTCCGATAAAATTCACAGGCTTATCCGGTTTTCATAGACTCAATTTTCCAGTACTTTTCCAAACCGACCAACACTGTGGTTTCATGGGACTACTTTATTGCAGTGAAAACACCAGAGCTTCTTACCTGCTTTGTCCCCTTCAAGGGTTTCTTTTTTACACTATTGTAACTCATCCTTATGATCTTCACAGAGTTTGAACTTTCATTTTTCACGTGAGAATTTGTCATTTCCTCAATTTCTAAACCTTTCTTTTCTGCTCCAACTCATCATCATCAGCTATCTCAGCAGCTAATCTTGCCCTTTTACCTCTCTGCTATTCCATATGAGCTCTCAGTAATTCAAGAAGTGAATTTTTGAACTCCGCCAAAATAATTGTCTCTCTCACAGAATCGTAGCTTTCCTCCATTTTTACCACCCTTATCCACTTTTCAAAATTGCTTTATTTGATCCTTTCAAACTAAATGGAGTTTTGACCAACGCCCCGCCATAGTTTCATGAAACGTTGTCTGAAGTTGTCCGACATAAACTCACATGCACTTAAGATGGATTTTGTCGCCTCTTCATAAGCTCCAGCTACATCCTCTGATCCTGATGGCATTGCCTCACTATTTCTTTCCTTGAAAGGGACAAAGTTTTGTTTGGATCAGAAACCACATGAGCATTGGTCACCACATCTGTTTAACATAACTTCCAAATGAGATGAAGAAGGCTTCAATATCCTTTGCATCGAATTTAGGCACAACTTGAGTATATTTAAACAGATCCCCACCAGGTACTTGGCTACCAAGGGTTTGCGCATTCTCACTCTCTCACAGAGCTTAGCTTCAGATTTTATCTCCATCCTTTTCAGCTGAGTTTTCTGTCTCAGTGTCAAACTATAAGTTCAAACCCTCTCTCTATTTCTTTCTGTCTTCTGTTAAAACTATTCATTTTTTTCTGTGCTCTGCTTTGAATCGTAATTCTCACTGTTCAGTTTTATTGTCCTTTCTTTTCCTTTTGCCTGTAACGCAGGCTGCTTCATTTTACTTTGAAGATTGACCATCTTCAAATATTCTGATGGTGTACAGAGCAAATTTAAATGCTGAGCTATTGCTCTTCGTCCTTCATTTTATGTAGGCAGCTGCATCTCCAGCTTCTCTGCTAATTCCAGCAACATGGTCTTTACCCCTTTTGTATAATCCCCAAGGTTACTTTTTCCATCCAACAAAACACCTTGGTGACTGAAAAAGCCATCGCTATCCCAAACACAATTTAAACTGAGCAAATTTAACACCGAGAATAAAATACCTACAACTCACTGCCTTTGAGTCCGACATACCTAATCCCAATTTGTAACAACAGAGCAAACTCCGAATAGAGCCGCATCTCTGTTATGGATCAGGCCAGACCCATCAAAACATTTCAAGAAGGTAGCCTGAAACCTATCTTTGCTAATTGTTTTCAGCATGTGGGAATTAGGTGTTCCAGGGGAGAATTAGTTTGTCAAATCAGATTAACCAAAACAGAAAGTATTTACGAAATTACTGAATGAAACACCAACTCAGCAGAGAGCGGCGTGAGCTGGGCGGAAGTGAGGTTGGAGCGCAGAGCTGGTCGAGAAGGTAAGTGATATATAAAGAACTTACCTCGACGCCAACGGTCTTTTCTCAGCAGAGAGCGGCGCGAGCTGGGCGGAAGTGAGGTTGGAGCGCAGAGCTGGTCGGGAAGGTAAGTGATTGATATTTGAGTGGGTGTGTTCTATTGGATTTTGTACTTGGTAACGAATCGGGACAAGTGATGGGCTTGTTAGTGGGTGAACATTTTGGTGATGGTGACCACAATTCTGTGACTTTCACCTTGGTTATGGAGAGAGATAGGTGCGTGCAACAGGGTAGGTTTTACAATTGGGGGAAGGTAATTACGATGCTGTAAGACAGGATCTGAGGAGCATAAGTTGGGAGCATAGGCTGTCGGGGAAGGATGTCGTGGAAATGTGGAACTCTTTCAAGGAACATATACGACGTGTCGTGGATATGTATGTACCGGTCAGACAGGAAAGAAATGGTCGTGTGAGGGAACCTTGGTTGACGAGGGAGGTTGAATGTCTTGTAAAGAGGAAGAAGGAGGCTTACATAAGGTTGAGGAAACAGGGTTCAGACAGAGCAGTGGAGGGATACAGGATAGCCAGAAGGGACCTGAAGAAAGGGATTAGGAGAGCCAAGAGAGGGCATGAAAAATCTTTGGCGGATAGGATCAAGGATAACCCCAAGGTCTTTTATGCGTATGTGAGAAACATGAGAATGACGAGAACGAGGGTAGGTCCAATCAAGGACAGTAGTGAGAGACTGTGTATGGAGTCGGAAGAGATAGGAGAGGTGTTGAATGAGTACTTTTCTCCAGTATTTACGAAAGAGAGGAACCGTATTGTTGAAGAGGTGAGTGTGAAACGGACTGGTAAGCTAGAGGATATACATGTTAGGAAGGAAGATGTGTTGGACATTTTGAACAACTTGAGGATAGACAAGTCCCCCGAGCCTGATGGGATATATCCTAGGATTATGTGGGAAACATGAGAGGAAATTGCAGTACCGTTGGCAATGATCTTTTCATCTTCACTGTCAACGGGGGTGGTACCAGGGGACTGGAGAGTAGCGAATGTTGTGCCCCTGTTCAAAAAAGTGAATAGAGATAACCCCGGGAATTACACGCCAGTTAGTCTTACGTCCGTGGTAGGTAAAGTAATGGAAAGGGTACTGAGGGATAGGATTGATGAGTATCTGGAAAGGCACTGCTTGATTAGGGACAGCTAGCACGGATTTGTAAAGGGTCGGTCTTGCCTTACAAGTCTGATTGAATTCTTTGACCAAGCATGTGGATGAGGGTAGAGCAGTGGATGTAGTACATGGAAATTAATAAGGCATTTGATAAGGTTCCCCATGGTAGGCTTATGCGGAAAGTCAGGAGGCTTGGGATAGAGGGAAATTTGGCCAAGTGGATAGAAAACTGGCTAACCGGTCGAAGTCAGTGAGTGGTGGTAGATGGTTAATATTCAGCCTGGAGCTCAGTTACAAGTGGAGTTCCGCAGGGGTCAGTTCTGGGTCCTCTGCTGTTTGTAATTTTTATTAATGACTTGGATGAGTGAGTCGAAGGGTGGGTCAGTAAATTTGCAGATGATACGAAGATTGGTGGAGTTGTGGATAATGAGGATGGCTCTTGTCGGCTGCAAAGGGACTTGGATATGATGCAGAGCTGGGCTGAGGAGTGGCAGATGGAGTTCAACCCTGCCAAGTGTGAGGTTGTCCATTTTGGAAAGACAAATAAGAATGCGGTATACAGGGTTAACGGTAGGATTCTTAGTGTGGTGGAGGAACAGAGGGATCTTGGGGTCTATGTTCATAGGTCTTTGAAAGTTGCCACTCAGGTGGATAGGGCTTGTAAGAAGGCCTATGGTGTATTAGCGTTCATTAGCAGAGGGATTGAATTCAAGAGTCGTGAAGTGATGTTGCAACTGTACAGGACTTTGTTTAGGCCACATTTGGAGTACTGTGTGCAGTTCTGGTCGCCTCACTGCAGGTAGGATGTGGAAGCTTTGGAGAGGGTGCAGAGAAGATTTACCAGGATGTTGCCTGGAATGGAGAATAAGTCGTACGAGGATAGGTTGAGAGTGCTAGCCCTTTTCTCATTGGAACGGCGAAGGATGAGGGGTGACTTGATAGAGGTGTATAAGATGATCAGAGGAATAGATAGAGTAGACAGTCAGAAACTTTTTCGCCGGGTACAACAGAGTGTTACAAGGGGACATAAATTTAAGGTGAAGAGTGGAAGTTATAGGGAGATGTCAGGGGTGGGTACTTTTCCCAGAGAGTGGTGGGGGCATGGAATGCGCTGCCTGTGGGAGTGATAGAGTCAGAATCTTTGGTGACCTTTAAGCGACAATTGGATAGGTACATGGATGGGTGCTTACGCTAGGACAAATGTTCAGCATAACATCGTGGGTCGGAGGGCCTGTTCTATGTTGTATTGTTCTATGTTCTAAAAAAAGTAATACCGAATAACGTCTTCTATCCATGAAACAACAGATCCACCCACTTAATGATTCGGTTCTAAAATACTTGCAATAATGCCCATAAGCAGCACTTAGCACAAAAGGTAAAATTAAATCAAGTTCTTACATGGATGAAGTCAGAGAGAGTGAGAGAGAACCAGTCTAGACCTGCTTCCAGCAGCCTTTCTTCACTACTGTTATAGCTAAACTACCAGGAAAAAGCTGGTCTGGGAGAACTAGCCACTCACTTCTCACTGTAGAAGTGTTTTTTTTTATCTTGATAGCATTTTGCCTGTCGCAGTATCGATTATCTATAAACAAGTTGGCTCTAAAACATTGCAAACTCAGACATTACGGAACATGTTTCTTTCCAACCTCTCTGCAATAACCTAAGGATAACGTAATCTTGTTAAAGAAACAGCTTCGTCCCAAAACCTACACATCTTCATGCTACTTATGCAAACAAGCATATCATTATGCACATGTTGACGCACACAGTCATATGCATACCGAGATGTACACATTTTTGCATGTACATTTGCATTCAAAAACACACAATCCTGCGTCTTCCGACAGCCTCTATATCAGTATTCCCTCGAAGTCATTGACTTTTTTTGCTTAATGCTAACGAAAATATTCATTTAGCTACTCTCCCATCTCCTCGCACTCTGTGCACCTCAGCCCATTTCCTACCTATGTCTTGAGTGCTTGTGTGGATCAAGGCTTTCGTCTGCTTTCACTTCCCCCTTAAGCATCCTGAAAAGACTTTCCGAGCCATGACATACCCTGGAACCTGGGATGCATTACACAAAATGTGACTTTCTCTCGTTCTCATGTTATCGCCTATCTGCCCCCCTAATTATGTAGTCCACAATGACAACAATCTCCTCCTCTCACCCTTCTCTTCTCAGCAACAGGGACAGACTCTCTGCTGGAGACATGTATCGCATGCTACCACTGGTATATCGTCCCCTCAAATGTGTCCAAAGCGGCATACTTGTTACTGAGGGGAACGGCCACAGGAGATTCATGCTTTATTTGCCTGTTCCCTATCTGTCCCCTGACTATAAACCATGTACCAATTTTTCTGAACCGGCGGTGCGCCTACCTCCCTGTATCTCCTCTCAATTACCCTTTCAGCCTCCCAAATGATCCAAAGTTCATCTCGCTCCAGCTCCAATCACCTCATCTGGTAACCAAGAAGCATGTGTTGGGTGCACTTCCAGCCGTTAAAGTCAGTGGGGATGCGACCCGTGATCCTTACCTCCCACAATCTATAGAAGGAGCAATCAAATGCCCTAACAGCCATTACCACTGTCCTGAATTCCGAGAGAGACAATTGAAAATGATAAACTCATAACCTTTTCCAATCTGGCGCACAGAAGAATTATTATTAATCACAGGAGGAGTATGGGTGGGAGCGAGGACATGAATAGTGCTTCGGGTAAAGCAACCTCTCCAATATATTACCTTACTTACTCAGGCTTCCGGTGTCCGCTGCTGTTCAGCGTGCACTCATCCTATACACGAGGTTGTCATGATTTGGAGGTGCGGTTTTGGACTGCGGTGTACAAAGTTAAAAATCACACAACACCAGGCTGCTGTACTAATGATGCAGCAAAGTGGACAGTTCTTCGACATTGGACAACGCTGCAGACCTGAAAAGGACAAAGATATATGTGACAGGATGGGGAACGTGTGGGAATAGAAATTCAAGAATGGGATTGGTCACCTGATGTTCACAATGACTCACAGAAGAGTGGAACCTGTGCAGGACCAGATATGCATGAATTTCGACGACACAGAGAGAACTCCGGGAGAGGGGAGGGAAACGTGTTACTGCTGGAGGCAGAGGATATTGAACTGATAAAGGGACTGTGAAATTCTGTATAATCCTCTAAAAGTAAAGTTTAGAATATAGGAAGAGCACAGTCAAATATTAACAAACTCTGTTGAAAAGCTCGCTTATCAAACAATGGCTAGAAGGTATTCAAGTCGCAATTTCACGGGGTACACAGTCTGATAATTGCCTGTGGATGCAATCTCTCATTCTTCTGGGCTGGGGCAGGATTTTTTCCCTCGCCCGAATAACTCCTTAATAAGGTGGTTGTGAGCTGTCTACTTGAACGTTTGCTTTTTACGTGCTTTTGGAGTAGCCACAGTTCCACTCTGGAGGGGATTCTGGGAGAGAAATTCAATCACAATGTGGGAACGGTGATTTACTTTTTTTAGGTGGGTTGGTCCACCCCCTGCGAAAACACACCAAGGCTCCCCAAAACGCCACTGCCGCCCGAAGTATTCCCATGGCCACTGAAGTCAACCACTACAGCCGCCACCAAAGACACCACTAACGTCATACGTAAGGTCAGTTAAATCGCCGGGGATGCCAATGAATACACCAGCTCTGCCCCCGATCACTACAGATAAAAGCACATCCTTTGATGGCGGGTCTAATAATACCATGACCACATTCACTCCCAAAGCAGTCTCTGTCCCACTCACAACTGCACCGCTCCATTAGGTTCTTAACTGCAGCCTTGCCGAGGTTTTCTTTACCATCCCCAGATCTCGACCTTACCGAGAATGAACGTTCAGTCCTCAGTGAATGTCTGACCTTCTTGCACTTTGGTCCTGAGTTAACGAATTCATCACGCGTTCCAACATCATTTTTTTTCTTCTGCTGCCTCTGTCTCCATGCTTACTGTTGCCATCAGGACTCTTTCCCTCCCTCTGATGATTCTGTCTCCTGCCTTTAATATACTCCATCCATTGGTCAACCTGTGTTGGTCTGTTACCCGTCACCGCCCGCTTCACATTCAACTGCTGCCATTACATCGACCACCTCAATCTGTCCACTCCTTTCGCACACTACAATCTCACATGCTCACAATGCATCCTCCTCAAGTCATTCTGCTCCAAACCCAAAGTCAACATCAAACCAGCAGACAAGGTGGAGCGCAGTATTTGTGTGGCGGTCAGAACTCTACACTGCTGATGTCAGGTGCATTCTCAGGGATCCTCCTCACCTTTCATCACCAAACCCAGACCATCCACAACCTTATCATCTCAGGCATCTCCCATCCACAGCCTCCCACCTCATCTTTCTTTGCCAAATATTTGCCAACGATGCTTGGAGGAAGAACTCCTCATCATCCACCTCGCAACCTCGAATGACACCGCATCAACGCCGAAATCGCCATTTCATCATCGCCCACCCCAGCTCATCCCATATCCAACCCTTCAACATGGCACAGGCCTCTTGAACTGTTGTACTTGCCCCTGTTCCTTCCCGTCTATGTGTTCCAACGTCTGCTCCGATCTTTCACTATCACCCCCGGCTACACCTACCTATTACCCTCCCTGTTACCTTCACCTTAACACCACTTCCGCCAATTGATCTGTCATCACCCTTACGTGCCAAAATCTTGATGAAGAAATTCCGCCTGAAAAGTCGATTTCCCTGCTCCACTGATGCTGACTGACCTGCTGCGCCTTTCCAACGTGAATCTCTTCGAATCACAAAGATATACGGACTATTTCTACACCAACCACCAACGATGTAAGACTGACTTGCTTGTAATTCCCAGCGGTATTCTTATTCCCATTCTGGAACAAGTCATTTGCCACAGTCAATCATCTGGTGCAACCCCAGTGGATAGTAAAGATCATGGCCGAAACAGCAATATCTTCCCTCACTTCCCCTCGAATCTTTGGGTATATCCACACTGGTCCAGGGGATTTATGCATTCTCAGGCTTTTCAAAATGTCCAGCACATTAAACTGATCGAGAATGTCAGCCTCTTTCGTACACCACCATACGAATCCCACTTTTTTCGATCCTCAAATGTGTAATTGTTGTTGGGTTAGAGGAAACGACGAAATAAATAGTTTTGTTGAAAGTGTACATAGCATGCGGACTTGTTGTCCACACAGCTGAATATTTAAATCATTGTTTAATTATTCATATTATTCGTATCAGTAAAAAACATCAATAACACAATGGAGAGGTAAATGTATCGCACATACAGTCGTAGGACCAGTCTGAAGGTTTAAACTGAGAACTTGCCAGTGCAAGGTATTTACGAACTCATCCTTGTCACTCAATTAGAAAATGCAGTAATTAATGACTGGGGTGATATGTGTACTCTCTTATTCTGCTCTGGAGGCTTATTTTGCCTTGGACATTGCTTCAGTGTTCCCGTCTGCATATTTGCACCAAGAACAAGTCTACTGTCACAATAAAGAGGCTCACGCTATTACTAATTTCACAATGCACTCAAGTCGGTATTTTAAACTGTTATTGAGCTTATTTCTGAATTGTTGCTGTGTTGCAGTGTAAATGAAAGTTTTGGCATATATACTGAGGAGCTATATCATGGCAGAAGAACGTTTTCTTACGAGGTGGAGATCTGAGCCAGAGGTATGAAATTCAATATTTGCAGTTCACAAATACATATTATAAACAAGCAGAGTTGCCAATATAATCACGAAAGTGTCAAAAGTGTAGAATAATCAAGCTCCTTCGCTTCTACGCCTCTTGGTTATTCTGATTCTCTGCAAAACTTCAGCGCTGGAGCCCATGTCGTACTCTGCAATGCGTCTGACTGTCAGAATATTGAACAGCAAAACAAGAGAGAACGGGAGAAAGGAAGTTAATATGTAAATCAGACGTGACAATTATGGTCAATGATGCGTAATCAACAAAGATGAGTTTCAATCTAATTACCAGCGAACACTGCCAATCATAAATCGATCTTCTTGTGTAAAGCGCCAGGGAAAAAAGTTTCCAAGCTGTTCAGTACGTTCACATTTGTTAGAACAATGTCGCCATTGTCTACAGGAAAAGTGACGGAAGACTGGAGGATAGAAAATGTTGTCCCCTTGTTCAAGAACTGGAGCAGACACCACTCTGGAAATTCTAGAAATGTGACCCATTCTTCGGTTGTTGGTATAATGTTGGAAAATATTATAAGAGATAGGATTTCCAATTATCAATAAAGAAATACGTTGATTAGAGATTGTCAGCACGATTTTGAGTAGAGTAGGTCGTTCCTCACAAGCTTTGTTAAGTTCTTTGTGAAGGAGAGTAAACACGCAGATGCGGGTAAAACGGTTGATGTGGTGTTTTGGATTTCAGTGAGCCGTTTGTTAAGTTTCCCCACGGTAGGCTATTCCAGAAAATACAGAGGAAAGGGATTGGGGTGCTTTAGATGTTTGGATCAGAAATTGGATAGCTGAAAAAAGAAAAGGAGTGGTGGTTCATTGGAAATCTTCATGCTGGAGTCGGTTAATAGTCGTGTACCTCTATAATCTTTGAGGAGAAAGTAAGGTCTGCAGATGCTGGAGATCAGAGCTGAAAATGTGTTGCTGGAAAAGCGCAGCAGGTCAGGCAGTATCCAGGGAACAGGAGAATCGACGTTTCGGGCATAGGCCCTTCTTCAGGAATGAGGAAAGTTTGTCCAGCAGGCTAAGATAAAAGGAAGGGAGGGAGGACTTGGGGGAGGGGCGTCGGAAATGTGATAGGTTGGAAGAGGTCAAGCTGAGGGTGATAGGTCAGACTGGATTGGGGGCGGAGAGGTCAGGAAGAAGATTTCAGTTAGGAAGGCGGTGCTGAATTCGATGGATTTGACTGAGACAAGGGGGGGGGTAGGGGAAATGAGGAAACTGGTGAAATCCGAGTTCATCCCTTGTAGTTGGAGGCTTCCTAGGCGGAAGATGAGGCGCTCTTCCTCCAAACGTCGTGTTGTTGTTGTCTGGCGATGGAGGAGTCCAAAGACCTGCATATCTTTGGTGGAGTTGGAGGGGGAGTCAAAGTGTAGGCGGCCTGTCTCCCCAATATAGAGGAGGCCACTGTCCTGTCCCCCTTAGTCCCAGAACTCCCCACCTACGTTCGGGAGACAACGCATGCCTTCCACCTCCTCCATGATTTTTGCTTCCCCGGTCCCCAACGCCTTATCTTCACCATGGACATCCAGTCCCTGTACACCTCTATCCCCCATCACGAAGGACTCAAATCCCTCCGCTTCTTCCTTTCCCGCCGTACCGAACAGTACCCTTCCACTGACAACCTCCTTCGACTGACTGAACTGGTCCTCACCCTGAAGAACTTCTCTTTCCAATCCTCCCACTTCCTCCAAACGAATGGAGTCGCCATGGGCACCCGCATGGGCCCCAGCTCTGCCTGCCTCTTCGTCGGATATGTGGAACAGTCCATCTTCCGCAACTACATCGATGACTGGATCGGCGCCGCCTCGTGCTCCCACGAGGAGGTTGAACAGTTCATCCACTTCACCAACACCTTCCACCCCGACCTCAAATTCACCTGGACAGTCTCAGATTCCTCCCTCCCCTTCCTCGACCTTTCTATTTCTATCTCAGGCAGCCGAATCAACACTGACATCTACTACAAACCGACCGACTCCCACAGCTACGTGGACTACACCTCCTCCCACCCTGCCCCCTGTAAAAACGCCATTCCATTCTCCCAATTCCTTCGTCTCCGCCGCATCTGATCCCAGGAGGACCAGTTCCAAAAACGTACAACACAGATGGCCTCCTTCTTCAAGGACCGAACCCCCCCCCCCCCCCCCCCCCGACGTGGTCGACGATGCCCTCCACCGCATCTCTTCAACTTCCGGCTCCTCAGCCCTTGAGCCCCACCCCTCCAACCGCCACCAGGATAGAACCCCACTGGTCCTCACCTACTGCCCCACCATCTCCATGTACAGCGCATCATCCGCCGTCATTTCCGCCACCTCCAAACGGACCCCACCACCAAGGATATATTTCCCTCCCCTCCCCTATCAGCATTCCGTAAAGACCACTCCCTCCGTGACTCCCTCGTCAGATCCACACCCCCCACCAACGAAACCTCCACTCCCGGCACCTTCCCCTGCAACCGCAGGAGGTGCAAGACTTGCGTCCACACCTCCCCCCTCACCTCCCTCGAAGGCCCCAAAGGAAACTTCCATATCCGCCACAGATTCACCTGCACCTCCACACACATCATCTATTGCATCCTCTGCACCCGATGTGGCCTACTCTATATTGGGGAGACAGGCCACCTACTTGCGGAGCGTTTCAGAGAACACCTCTGGGACACCCGGACCAACCAACCCAACCACCCTGTGGCTCAAAGCTGAAACTTTATTGCTGGAACAGCACAGCAGGTCAGGCAGCATCTAGGGAACAGAAGATTCGACGTTTCGGGCACATGCCCTTCTTCAGGAAGGGCATGTGCCCGAAACGTCGAATCTTCTGTTCCCTAGATGCTGCCTGACCTGCTGTGCTGTTCCAGCAATAAAGTTTCAGCTTTGATGTCCAGCGTCTGCAGACCTCACTTTCTCCACCCTGTGGCTCAACACTTTAACTCCCCCTCCCACTCCACCAAGGATATGCAGGTCTTTGGACTCCTCCATCGCCAGACCACAACAACACGACGGTTGGAGCAAGGGCGCCTCATCTTCCGCCTAGGAACCCTCCAACCACAAGGGTGAACTCGGATTTCACCAGTTTCCTCATTTCCCCTCCCCCCACCCTGTCTCAGTCAAATCCATCGAATTCAGCACCGCCTTCCTAACCTGCAATCTTATTCCTGACCTCTCCGCCCTCACCCCAGTCTGACCTATCACCCTCACCTTGACCTCTTTCCACCTATCACATTTCCGACGCCCCTCCCCCAAGTCCCTCCTCCCTACCTTTTATCTTAGCCTGCTGGACAAACTTTCCACATTCCTGAAGAAGGGTTTATGCCCGAAACGTCGATTCTCCTGTTCCCTGGATGCTGCCTGACCTGCTGCGCTTTTCCAGCAACATATTTTCAGCTACCTCTATAATCTGTTTTGCTGCCACTGCTGTTTGTCATTCTTACAAATTACCTGAATGAGTTAGTAGAAGGATGCGTTAGTAAATGTGTGGATGACACTAAGGTTGGCAGCGTTGTGGGTAGTGCCGAGTAATGTTGTAGGATGCAGAGGGGCACACATAAGCTGAAGAGCTGGTCTGAAAGTTGGCAAATGGAGGTTCATTCGGAAAAGTATGACCTGCTTCACTTCGGAAGGAGTAAATAGAATGCAGGGTACTTGGTTAATGGCCTTGACAGTGTAGATTGACAGAGAGATCTCAGCGTATCTGGGTACACATAGATCGCTCACACTTACCGCCACAATTGATGGTCTTGTTGAGAAAGCATACGGTGAATTAGCTTTTTGGTAGAGGAATTGAACTTCAGAGCCATGAGGTCATGCTGCAGCTGTGCAAAACTCTGGTGCGGTCGCACATTGTGTATGGCATACACATCTGGTTGCTGTATTAAAGGAAAGGTGCGGAATCTTTGGAAAGGGTTCAGAGGAGATTTAATCGGATGTTGCCTGGTATGGAGGAAGATATGGTGAGGAAAGTATGAACGACTTGAGGCCGTTTTCCTTAGAGAGAAGAAGGTTGAGAGGTGACATAACTGAGATATGTAAAATATCAGTGGGTAAGAAGGGGGAGGCAGTCAGACCTTTTTTTTCTTCGGATGGTGATGGCCAGCACGTGGAGACATAGCTTTAAATTGACAGGAAATTGACATAGGGCAGATGCCAGAGGTAGATACTTCCCACAGAGAGCAGTTGTAGCGCTCGCGGCCTACCTGCAGCAGTAGTAGACTCGTCAATTTTCCGGATATTTAAATGTTCACTTGTTGACATATGGATGCAAATGGAACAGTGTACGTTCGATGGGTTTCAGATTGGTTTCACAGGTCGCTCAACATCGCGGGCTGAAGTACCTATACTGCGCTTTCATCTTTTATGTTCTAGGTTCTAACTTCAGTCGCCTTTTTTAAGTGCAGTAGATTGTTTTAAAGCTTCTCACATCAAATGGCCACAAATCGATCAAAGGTGGCAGTCACAGTGAGCCAGAGAGAAACAACGTGGTTGCAAAGCTCAAACTGGTCATGAGAGAATAAGCAGGTGTTATGAATAGGAATGAATCTCGGAAATAAATTGCGGCTATCCACCTCAGTATAAGGTGCACGAAAACGAACAGGATATAGTGAAAGATGCATTTAAACAAAGAACAGTTGCCGCGAGTTACAGGATGAAAAATCTACTGATTTTAGTTGAAAGTCACAGGAAAATAATGCCAGAACTTTCTGATTAGAAACCATCACAAAGACAGAATGAACATGCCCAGTTTGAAATCTTGCTCATTTTCTGCACCTTCAATGAGGAAAATTTGCTTCGTATTTGCGGTCAATTTCCTTTGGTAAAAAAGAAAGATAACTTTTCATTTATTTACTCAATCCGGAATTGAGAAAGAAATGCACGAGCTCTGTTTCGACAGCTGAAATAGTATGCAGCAAAGTCAGGAAAGGAGGAAATGTTTTATCCATCAGGGTATCTGACAGCATCAAAGAACACTTTCAGCGTGCAGGATAATGCTTAAAATGAGGGATATTAAAACAGGTAGAAACATAATTGGAACTTTCTGATCACATGCAGAGGCAAAGATGCAATAACATTGTCTGGGTTGAAATTTGAATCGTTTTCCGCCCCGTCTATGATGAAGAATGATATTTTGGTCACTATTTCTGTCAATGTTTCTTTGATAAAAAAATATTGTGTAACATGTATTTACTCAGTACCATCATTGTTTAAAATGCATGAGATCTATTTGAATGGCTGAAGTAAAATGCAGTGAAGTATGTGACTGACAGAATGTTTTCTCAGTCAGGGTATCCAGTAGTACAAGTTCAGATCTGGCGCCAGTTTAAAAGCTGGGCAAGACTGATGGCAATTGATTCCTTTTGACATGTTAAGTAGAACGAGAGACTGTGGTCTACAAAGGCAGGAAGCATGAGGAGTAAAAAAAAAATGAATTAAGACATTCTAAGAGGTTTGAACGGAACATTCGGTTTCTAAAGAAAGGATGGGTTATGAAACTGCAGTGAAAACAGTTTGATAGAAGCCAGTCGTTCAGAATCATCGAAGCAGGAATGCAAGTATTTTATTACTAGTTCATGCATGGAAAATCATGCTGCATCAGATTTTATTAGTTCCCCACAATTGCTTCCAGACAGTTTACAATGAGGTCACATTTGGTCCATCTCGGACACAACCCCGCCGTGTCTTGACATCTCTATTTTGATCTCCGGTACAGTCCCAAACGGATAATTACTATAAACCCACAGACTCTCATCTCTACGTGGACAACACCTCTTCCCTGTTAATAACCTGCAAGAGGTCCACACAATTATCTCAATTCCTCAGACCACACGGCATCTGCTTGTATGAAGAGACATTCTACTTGCAAGTATTACAGAAGTCCACCTATTTTGATCAACTTGTTATTCACCCCTTTGATCTTTCAGACAGCCCCAGAGCACACCTCGTCCATTCTCCAATTCACTGCTCTAAACTCCCCATTAAACGCCATGAAAAAGATTCACTCTTGTCTTCATGTCCCACGTGACCAGGCTCCACATCCAACATATCATTCTCAAGCACTTCTGCCAATTCTAATTAGACCCCACCACGAAGAATATTTTGCTCTCCCCACCCTTACCTGCAAACCGAAGTCCCATTCTGTTCCACATTCTTTTACACCACTTGCCCCGCAAACACCCCCGAAGCCCAAGTCACCCTCCCTTACAACCGTAAGACTATCAAAATCTTTTGGCACCACCACTCCCTCACTTCCATCCCAGCCCCTAAAATGTCCTTCCCTTAAGACAGCTGTTCACCTTCCCCGGCTCCAAAGTAGTTTTTCATATCAAGTGATCCCGCTCCATCGCTGAAACCAAACGATAAGTGAGGCCACATTTCGCTGAGCCTGGTGTGCAGGGTCCAACCTGATCTCCCAGTCACTCTCCGTTGTAATTCCCCTTTCCACTCCTTTACTAATATGACCATCCTTCGCCTCATCCTTTGCCACAGCGAATCAGAGCACATATTGTGGGAAAGGTCACCTTATTTTCTGCCTGTGTGATGACAGCCAGGAGACTCAACAGTTAGTTTTCTACTTTCAATCTGCTTCAATTCCCATCCGCCAACACCACTCCGAGGCCTCTCCCCCTCCCTTCCATTCCTCTAATCAACAATTTCTTGCAGAGACTAAACAATTGCATAGTTAGCCAACGAACAACCACGTTGTGCCCTCCACTTGTTTTCACCTGTCTTGAACACGTCACACCGCCCCTGCGTCCGACTACTCTCCTTGATCTGCAGGTGTACATACATCGAGACCCAGGCCTGAAGGAGTGTTACACCTGAAAGTTTGAGTTCTCCATCTGCTGAGGCTGCCTGGCTCGCTTTGTTCTTCCAGCCTTCTGCTTGTCTATCTTGCATTTCAGCATCAGCAGTTCGTGTTCTTTTTGTCTCTTCTGAAGTCTCATGTCGGCCAACCGATGTCCTCCACTAAAGAAAACAAGGAGAAAATCTGCCATGACACGACTTTGTCTTTCAATAAATTCAAATTGAGCGTGATATGAATGGATTTGAATTAATATCGGCATCTATGGCGCTACCACACTTCCACCACGTGCGCTTACAATTTAATGCAAAGAAAGCTCAGTGGCGCGGTGGCTCAGTGGTTAGCACTGCTGCTTCACAGCTTTAGGGAACCAGGTTCAGTTGTAGCCTAGGGCGACACTCTGTATGGAGTTCCCACGTTCTCGCCATGTTTGAGTGCCTAACCTTCCAAATTCCAAAGACATGCACGTCTGGTGAATTGTCCAAGCCAAGTTGTCCATCGTGTTCAGGAGTGTGTAACTTACTTCATGCCTTCTGCGAATCTGTTTTAGGCTCAGTTATGCACAATATTATACAACACCAGACTGATAGTAAAATCTTAGAAAAATGACGGCATAGAGTAGGGTGAGACGATTTCCAGCTTCGTCTGTGTAATATTGGGACTAGAGAAGACATTTTTCTTACTGAGAATATTTGCACCATATTTTTTAGCGGCACAGTGATTCAGTGGTTAACACAGCGGCTTCACGGGCCAGATATGTCGGTTCAATTTCATTCTCATGCTCCATATGGAGCTTGCATATTCTTCCCTGCCTACATGGGTTTCTTATGGATGGTCTGATTTCCACCGAAAGTACGAAGATATGCATAGAAGGTGTGTTAGACATGCTTAATTCCCCGTAATATCCAAGATGTGCAGTGTAGATGTGTTAGCCATAGGAACTGCAGGACAACATGGTTTTTGTAGCTAGATTGAATACACTTTGCAGGAATGGTGTGGACTCGCTAGACTGAATCGCTTTCTTCCACATGAGGGTATTCAATTATTCTAATTCTGATCGTGAGACTCACAAATTAAAGGTAGTAACAATTGGACAGTCTCTGATCCCTGGGTCTTGGCCAGAAGCTTTTTCTTAACACCAACACACAAGGAAAACAACACTTCATTAACACGTGAAACATACCAATAAAAAAAATGAGTTGCACACTTAGTCCATGCAGCCTGATTTGCTTTGCGATAATTTCATTACTGATACACTGTTATGGTTATCTTTAAATTCCTTAGTATTTCTGAATATCCCTGCTAATCATTCACCTCATTGGTTAGCAACAAACTAACTTTACCCGCAGGATTCCTTTTTATAAAATAAACACATAATTCTGATGTATCAGATATCCCCCAAGAGAATGAAAAATTGCCACATTTCTGAAATAATAATATTCCCCTTTTCATTAAACTATTACTCGGAATGTTGGAACTTAACAAATCAAATACGTTGCAGATAAAATACAATCTTGTTTGAAGAAAAAAAAAACAGTGAACAGAGTAACGGCCTTTCGTCAATTCTTAGGCACAACAAGCAGGTGTAAGATAAACTTAGAGAGAACTGCTATTAAGAACAGCAACAGAGCTCACACCGACGTTCAGCATCAGCAACTTAGAAGGGGACTTACTAGGATCACAACAGCTGCTGGAATCGGGTAGTAAATGCGTTCTACCTTAAAAGTTAATGCATATTCCATTTCTTGTTTATGCATCTGCTTTATTTGGTCTGGAAGCGATAGTTTAGCAAGGCCCTCGGAACAGATCCATTTAAATTGGCCTTGAAATAGACATGGAATAAATTCTCACTGACATTGATGCACATCTCATCATTACTAGTAGTTCCACTTCCTCGAGCAAACACGTTTTGTCAGCGGCTTTGATACAGTTTTCAAAAATATATTTTAAATTAGTCAAGAAATGAAAAAAGAGCAAAGAAAAGTCAAAACTGTCCCAATAAAAACGTACATAGCAGAGTTCATTCAGGAGTGATCCATCAACAATGAAAGGGAAGCTTCATGGTCTCCATTTATTTCACTGAGAGTTCTGATGTAGAGTCCCTGGACTCGAAACTGACCTCTGCTTTCTACACAGATGCTGCCAGACTTGACGGGTTTCTCGAGCAGTTTGTGGGTTTTTTTTGTATATTTCACAGAGCGTAAACAATTTTTAAAAAAAAATCATTTTAAAATGTTACTGTTTTATTTGGCATATGTAGAGAACTTAATCACGGAGCCAGACCGATTCCATTCTCTTCCTGCAGTTTCTCATTCAGATTTTGAACCTTGTGTCTCATGCATGTTTACTCAAATTGCAACATCAGGATAGTCGTCCAGTTAAAGCTGCAGCAAATGTTCAGAACTGGACCAAATCTCTTCAAAACAGATCGAGAACATAGCCCAGATCCTAACTTTTATTGAGTTAAAGACACACGAAAAGTGCAATTTCTCTCTTGAAAACAGTTAACAGACAGAACACAATACAGAATTGGCATCACTTTCATTTCATTTAAAGGCTAGACAAACGAATGCAATGATTAATCATCAACTGTTCACTGTAGCAAGTTCACAAAAATACATTAACTTTGTTTTCACTCTGGAGATGCTGCCAACCCTGCTGTTTTTTTCCGACATTGTCTGTTTTGGGTTCTCACAAACACTGATCTTTTTATAAACATCTGCTACCTCCAGGTATGGAGAAAAGAAAACCGAAAAAAAAGTAACGCTCTCGCAGCAGATAGATTAGGCAAGTTTTTATACGAGAGGGGACAGATCTGTGCCTATCAGCTTCACTCTCTCTCCAAATACTACCAAAACTTAAACTGAAGGTAAAACTAAAGCTCTGGATCTTGGTGAGCCTGACTCCACCCACTTTTGGTGTTTTAGATTAATGCAACAAAAACAAAAAAAGATTAAGATGCTCAATGCTGTTTAACCACTTTTTCGGAAGCAGAAATTTCAGCACCATTCTGGCAAAATCATTTTGGCAAAGGATGTCTAAAAGGCTACGTTACTGTTTCTGAAAAAGGGTTGGTGATTCCAAAGTCATTCTGAGGTTGGACGAGGCTCTGTCCTTTTAAAGTTTGCTCTTTATTTCTGCACTTGAACAGACAATGTCAATACAGTAACACTTGTTAGGATGAGCACAAGTTTGCCCATTCCACATCAGGAACAAAATGGCAGATTCCCAAACAGGTAGGTTTGGGAGGCGGGGGGGGGGGGGTGGTGGTGTAGTGTTCTGATGGAATTTGATCTAATCGATGCCAATGTGAATTCACGCAGGGATATTTCGCTTAAAAATTAGTTCCCTTGTCCTCTGGAGTTCATTGGTGTTCAGAGATGTAATTCACACGCTGAGTACATTTTTCTCAACATAACACTTCACAAATGAATATGGGCCTTCGAAACATCAGTCAACGATTCTGTTTGACACCATCTTCAAGTTGTTGTTGTTCCTCATATGAACGACTCACCGTTGAGTGAGAGAGGTTCATTCCTGCAGTGGCTTACGAGGCTACTCACGCTGAGTGCCGTTACAGTGTGAATGTCAACAGACGTATCCAAACCACAGCAGCTGAGGCAAGCTGCACTGCTCCACCAAATAGCCTCACTCAAGAACAAATTCGGAGGCAATTTTTCCCATCTTTTGAACTCCAACTAGACAGAGACTGAATGTCACGGCCTCATTTCCTCCAGGTCAAGAGCCAAACTCTGACTAAACAGCAGAGAGCTGCTGCACTCACATTTTCAATCGGCATTGCTGATCACAGTCCACATTGAAACAAAACAATTACAAGTCGGAACTCCTCAGAGCTGCTCCCAGCATTTTATAAAGTGAAATGACATGCTTTCTCCGAGTTCCTGTCCTTGCTCGTTTCTCAGGGCCAACGTAAAAAGGTTCCAAAAACAACCCCGCCCTGCCATTTTAACTGAACAGTCATTGTATATGCCTGAGTGAATAAGCCACCGTCCCCCATGCCAAGGTTCTCAGGCCTTTCCCAGCTGTGCCGACTCCAGTCTGGACTGATCCCACCTCCGCCACAACTGGTGCTTGAAATCTGAAACGCACCCACTCCGCACGTTTCACTTTCACGCCTCCTCTTTGGCCTCGTATCTCTACTTTGCACCCATATTGCTGGTAACAATTTGCTGCACGACCATTGAATTTTGGCTCTCCACCCATCCTTCATTCCATCGGAATATCATGTTGCCGCTTTGAGACGTCCTTTATCAAAACATCAGTTTTGCCTCATATTCTCCTGCTTTTTAGTACAGAAGCTTGGAAATTCCTTCTCCTATTTGGTGCAATTGGATCACGACAGCATTTCTCACTCATTTTGCCATTGCCCTCGGCGCCTGCAACATTCATGACTCTCCCTGTTCAATCCACATGTTTGAAATGGCCACAATATCGAAAAAACCCATAATGCTTGTTCTCCGCCTTATTGTCGATGCTCCTGGTGTTGAAAATGACACATTTCATACCATCTTCCTCCAGCCCGTGAAATGCATGTGACTTTGCAACCATATTTATGAAATCATTTTCCACTGGAGCTACAATTCAGCTTCCCATCGCCCTGCTGAATGAGTTTCAATCCTTCCAAAGAGCATTCGCAAATACCACCGCTTCCCCCAGCATATTGGTTACCCCTGCTTCAGGTGCAAACAATGCCGTTTTCACTGGATCTACCTATCCTAGAATGAGACGCAAATATTCAAGTATCCGAATCCTTCCTTGATCCACAATCCCCATAGACACGCGTTTAACTCGTCTCTCTCCCTTGTCTGTCTGCCTCACCAGAGAAAGCAACTCTCTTTGTTCTAGTTTTAACTTTCACATTAGCTCCCTGAATCTCTGCCTAAAATCACCATCCCTTTTCCAACCTAAGCCGGCGGTGACTATGTGGAACAAGATTTGAATTACTCCCATCTCCGTTAAGGTTTCTTAAAACATGATCTGAGACATCCCGAACTGTGGCACCTGGCAGGAAACACATCCACTTTTAGACTCTCTCTTTTCTAAGAATCTTCTATCTGACCCCAGCTATGGAGTCCCCAGTGACCAATGCTCTGCTCAACTCCCCCACACCCCTTACTTTCTGACCAATATGGACAGACTCTGTGCCAGAGAACCGTACCCCAATCTCTGAGTACGTCTGATAAGTCGTCCCCGCAACAGCATCCAAAACAATTCTAAAGAAGTGTATATTGCCAGTTTCTCTTCAACATAACTCTCGCGACAGTCAAATGAAACAAAGCGACACCCCAGCGTGAAAACGTCAATTCAGACCAAGGCTCTCTTTTTGTCTTTTCTTTCAATGTCCTCTCAAAAACTATTTTTGGCGTAGAATCATACAGCACAGAAACAGACACTTGAGTACAACCATTCCATTACAACCATAATCTCACACTAATTTATTCCCACCCGCCTCCTCCTGTACAGAATCTGCCGAAACTCTGTTCATGCTCCAATGCAAATGTCTTCTAAACTTTGTAGCTGGACCCATATCCATGAATTCGTTTAGAAGTTCACTTCAAACATGAACCTCTTACTGTTTAAGAAGAATACACCTCAGGTTTTTTCATGATGATTAGCTCTAATCAAATTTTAAAAACGCTTTTATTTCTAATCACCCACTGTGAGGAAACGTTACATTCCATTTATCTTATTAGTGCCTCTCAAGGTTATTAAAACTACAAAAGGTCACCCCTCTACTTCCCAGACTCAAGTGAAAAAGATTCTGGGCTCTCTTTATTAGTCAAACACTTCATTTCCAGCAACCTCCTCGTAGATTTCTTCGGAACCCTCTCGACCTCAATCATACCTCGCCAAGGGAGACTGACCGGTAATTCACACATTTCTCCAGGAAGAATTATGCACCCGTACCCCTTATATCTCTGTTCTATAACATTGCCCAATGCCCTAATTTTAATTGTATAAGTCCTGTCCTCAGTTGTTTTACCAAAATACTACACATTTCATTAATGCAAATTAAGCTCCTTCTATCATTTAGCCTCTCGAACCTGTTCCGCCATTCGTGAAGTTCATGCTGATAACCCCATCCATTTTAACCACCCTTTCTATTTATCTTCTATGTCTATGTATTGTATCTACACAACAATGTGGAAAGTTTCAAATTTAATCACTTTCTTTGACAGTGAGACCCACAGGCTGACAATTCCCCTGGGTTAACAGGAAGTGAAAGAAACACAATAAGGTTCCTACTGGGCATGTTGTTGGTAATGCTTGTTCTGCTCTTCTCTTTGTTCAAGAATAATTGGAGCTCGTTGGAGCTTTCCTGAGTTTCCCGTCATCATTTGTCTGAACACAAAAGTTGAAGCCAGCTTGTCCTTTTGTGTTGGACATCTGCGACTTACAGAGCTGCGATTTCAAAAGGCAAAGTGCATTCCTTACTGCTAATTCGGTTGTCATGTTTTGAGATTTTCAGACCAAACATTAACTTCATTGCAGTTCTGTATTCTGTTCCAGAAATGGACTCAGTCTATGGTACGGGTAACCGAGCAACAATGGAAAAAACAAACTTAGCAAACGAGGCATCAACCTTGCCGGGGATTGGGAGGGAGGATGTTTGAAAGAGGAAGAGATTTTTCTTCAGAACATTTCGATTTTTCTTCAGAACATCTTCGCTGTTTGCAAATAGAAAACATTTCACTTTCATTGGTGTTAGTGTGTTGTGAGTAAGTAAAACTGTCCGGTGAACTTAGCAAATCTCGTTCACTCATCAAATAGAGTACCCAGCACGAATTAGGGCTATCACTGATCAGGCATTTCTTACTTCTGATTTTAGAGTCGGGAAATGGCTAGGGAAAGTTTGGAAACTTTGAGAGAGAAGTACCAAATTGTGCCGGATGTTTCTCCTTCAGAGCAAAATTATTTTCACTCTCCATCTGATCGAATCCTTCCCAATGTTTGGGTACATGGTGCTTCCTTCAATGTGCCAGCTTTCCAAACAAAAGTCAGTGCCAGTCACCCATGGCAGGAACAGACAGTTCTTGGAGTCAGTCACCTCTCTGTCTTCAAATCCGCGAGTGAACTTCTGTATAGCACTGTTGACTGATTTTTTTGGCACTGAGTACTCCCCTGCATGAAATTCACACAATATCTAAACGGTAATTCTGATTCTATCTACCTCTCTTCGAGTATGTACATCGGCACATCTGTGTATAGTCTTGCCTGGAAGATGATTCCCCTGTTAGTGTAGCGCAAGCGTAGCACTGCAATCCGATAGTTGTTTTTCTGGGTACACCAGCATGCTCTCTGTATCACCTCTTTCTGTTTATTTGTTCTCATTTCAAATATGCGGTTTGTACTTTAAGGTTTTGTGAATCAGAGGGTCGTAGCGCTGCCCCCTTGAATGTTACTGCCCAATGGGAAATAAAGACATGCATTTTCTATCAGAGTGTGGACCTATTTACCTCCATGCTTCTTCCTCGGCCCCAACAAGAATTCCTTTCTTCAAGGTGTGAGAGAACTCAGCTTCTGTAGCAAAGCATGCATTCGGGATGGAATCATTGAGTGGGCTTCACCCCCCACCTCCCACCCAAAAGACTGGCCCGAATCGTTAAGCAGGATCTTTCCAGGAAAGCAAACACCAGTAACAATCAGACAAACTGAGAAATCGTCACCGTTTAGAAGGGTGCAATTCACTAACTCTATTGTGGCGCTGTCATCGCGTTGATGTTTAATTTCCAAGCAGTAAGGGAAACGTGGCAATATGTTCTCATACTGGACAAACACAGATCAATCTGTCGGAGAAAGGGATGGATGTCTTGGTCACAAGAAGGGGCTCCTATTGGCTACCTTACATGTTTTGCTGTGCTCACTATTCTGTCATTCCACCATCAAACCTGAGCTTAAGGTAATTTCCTGATGTATAACAACAGGACTGCATGTGAATTCGAAAGTCAGAAAACAGCGATGACTGTCTTGCTATTCCTCGTTCTCTTCTGCTTCTCTCCTGGTAAGATGCTAACCACTTTGTAAAACTCTCCTCTTTTGTACGTTGGCAGGGTAGAAAGGGCGTCTGAAGGAGTCGAGGAAACACCGTGACAATCAACATTTGTCACTTACCTTTGTTTTGATGCTGATGCGAATTTACTGTTCTTTTTCTGCTCAGAATCTAACCTGAAATGTTCCCTGCTCAGTGACGCCGATGGGAATGTCGCATTATTTTAACGCTATTACATGATGCTAAGCTGTCTGCATTTGTATAATACGAGATTCTGGTTCATCCCGGAAATCAGTGAAAAGCATTCGGTTACATGAGGAAACAGAAAGCAATCAAAGCGAGCTTTCATTAGAACTCATCGATTTAACCAGGGCTATCGACAGGCTCGCCCTTACCTCGACAGAATGAATGATCAGAGGCCTGATTAGAATGGGAGAGGGCGTGAGGTCCACTCCAAAACCGAGTCCTGTGTGACACAAGAGGGGATATATTACAGATGCTGAAGGTCGTCAACGCAGGGGGGCAGAGTGGTTAGCACTGCTACCTCACAACGCCAGGGACCTGTCTCAATTCCACCATCGGCGATGGATTGCGTGAGTTTTCTGCATTCTCCCCCGTGTCTGCGTGGGTTTCCTCAGGTGTTCTGGTTTCCTCCGACAGTCGAAAAATTCACAGATTATGTGGGTTGACCGGAAATACAAGGTTACAGGGAAATGGTGGGATGCCCTTCGGAGTGGCAGTGCAGATGTGACGGACCAAATTGGCTCTATTTACTCTGTTGGAAATCAATAACAACCAGACTGCGTCATAAAGCCAGCCGGGCTCTTATCATCTGCAGGGACAGAAAGCAGAGTTAACTGTTCAGAACTGACACAGACGTCACTGATCTGAAAACGTGCCCATTCTGTCGACAATGCAATCAGAAGTGACAAAGACGCTTGCATTTCTGTCGACATAAGTGTGTATGTGAACTGTCCCATCTGTTTATCCCGATTCCAGTTCTGGAAGAGCCCATATAGCCGCTTATGGCGCGCTTTTGTTTAAAAAAAATGTCTAAGCAAAGCGAAGTAACATGATGGCCTAAACACTCTCTCTGGACGTATTTTTCAGTAACGAAACTGTTCAGCTCCGGGCAGTCACAACGCCCTCCTTGTGGACGAATGTGTTCCTGTGCAAGATAGGCAAGAAACACATTAGTTTAAATGGCCCCAAATATTCTTGCCCATTCTTGTCTGAACGTCCCACATTGAAAAGCACCATAATTGCGATTAGCGAGATGTTGATGGAGTGGAATGATATTACATCTCTGGATCAGTGGTGCTGGAAGAGCACAGCAATTCAGGCAGCATCCGAGGACAGGCAAAATCGACGTTTCGGGCAAAAGCCCTTCATCAGGAATAATTTGAAGGGCTTTTGCCCGAAACGTCGATTTTGCCTGTCCTCGGATGCTGCCTGAATTGCTGTGCTCTTCCAGCACCACTGATCCAGAATCTGGTTTCCAGCATCTGCAGTCATTGTTTTTACCTCGTGATATTACATCTCTGCCTAATCCTGGACTGAGCATTCCGTCTTGATCTTCCAACTCAATTGCCTGCAGTTAATAATAAACAAACTGCGATTCCTCTACTTCTGAAACGTCCTTTACTTTTAGCGAGAGAGAAAGAGAAAAAGAGAGACTGAAAAGTTATAAGTTATTCTGAAATACTTATGAAAGTCCTCTGTGCTCCGAATCGCCCTTCCCAATCCCAATTCTCTGGCGATCATCCCTATCAGGTGAAACTGATTAACCAGTCACGGCCAACGCCATTTGACACAAGTCCACATTGAAGATTGTTCAGATATATGTGTAAAATTATTTGATTCTTCTCTCCAGGAGGGTACATGCTCTGAAAAAGGTACAGCGGAGTCGAAAACTTTACCTTGCCTTCTCTGACTCCACAGATGCTTTCAGATCTGCTGAGATCCTCGGACAATACCATGTTCTCGTCTCCACGTGTTTTGAAATTGCAGGCACTCCTCCAAACAGAGAGTGTCAGAAGCACTTTTGGTGCTAGCTAATCTGTCCTCACTACCCGTCCCTACTACCCAGCCCTCAACTAAAACATGAGAATTTGTGTGTTGATTACTTGTCGGAAGCATTCCCTATTCAGTCATAACCTTTCCAATTTCTCTGCAATCCAGTTTTGTCTACAATGTCCTGTTTCCAGTGTGTGGAAATCTCCACTAAGCTCCAGTCGCAATGGAGGGATCGTATGGACATGGGAACACTGCAGCAGGAAGTCTGCAACTCGCTCGCTCCTGAATCCAATTTGATGGTGATTTCCAATGAGATTGAAAAGGAATGTAATGGGAAAACCACGACGGGAGCATCGTGAGCAGGTTAGGTCTCCCTTATTTTTAGGAAATACATCATTTCGTTGGAGAACTTTCACAGAAGGTACAACAGGATGATCCCCAAATAGGGAGGGATTGCTTTATGAGCAATAGTTAAATAGAATGGGACTTGAGAAGCTGGGAGCACAAACCAGTGCGGAATTACACAGTCTATGGTAGAGCCTGTGGAGTGCTGGTGAACAGAGGGACCAAAGGGGTGTAGGGACGTAGTGACATCACGGGTAGACAGGGAATAGAACATTGGTTCTGATGCACGTTCCTTCATTGGTCAGAGCATTGCGTGCAGGAGACGAAATATTATGTTAGATCTGCATAAGAATTAGGTGAGGTCACTTTCCGAAAGCTGTGAGCAGTTCTGGTCACTCTGCTGCAGAAAGATAACATTAAATGTGGAGGAGTGGAAGAAAAGATTTACAAGCATGTTACCGAGACTGTAGTGTTTATGTTTTGACGAAAGGCTGGACAGGCTAGGATTAATTTCCCTGGAGTGCAAGCGGATGAGTGCGTATCATATAGAGATGTAGTAAATCAGAAGGCGCACAGATGAGGTGAATCACTGAGGTGTTCTCCGTTGGTTCGATGGACCAAAACAAGATAGCGTAAAGTTAAGATTAGAGGCAAGCGAATTAAATGAGAAGAGTGGGGTAACGTTTTCATGCATAGGGTGGTGCGTACATGTCATCAGCTGGCAAAGGAAGTGGAGGAGGCTGGTACAATTCTAACATTCAAAAGACATCTGCATGTTATCAGCTGAGCATTTTTCCCTCTTTCCAACATCTTCTGACAGTTCGTGGATTTTATCAGAGAAAACATGGAGGTGGTCACAAAAGCCGTCAAGTTTCCGGGCATTTATGATGTGTGTGGGGTGAGTATCACAGACTCGGCATTCACCAAAATCTTCAACTATGAGGGCCAGCACCTGCAATCCTCACTTCCTCCGAGATCACCTCTTTTTGGTCGTCAGCGAGAGAGAGGGAAAGTGATCTTGCAATTCAGTTAAGAAAAGCACAGAGTCAGTGGGTCAAATCGGGCCTCCTGCTTTCCACTACTTCACGTTCAAATAACTGAAAATTTCAAGGAATTTTATCCCCTTAACATCGTGATCAGTCACAAAGAGTGCCCGAGAATTACAGTCGTTCCATTCCAGTTTCCCACTGGTGCATAACCTGCGAATTTGGCCCTATTCAATTCTGGGAGCGATTTACTCCAACCACCCCCCGCCACACATACACACATGCACACACATATTCTGTCTCATAGACGCATTCACTCAGACTCTCTCTCTTAATTTTACACTCGCACACATACACTCACAGATATACACATACACACACTCAACACATTCTTAAACATTCACACACTCTTACTCTTGAACACAGTGTGACTCACACACACGCACAGGTACACACACACACACACTGACACTCACACACAATCACACAAACAAGGACACACGCGCATGGTATACACACACACATAGTCTCACCCGCATATATGCACACACTCATACTAACATCGACACACATGAACATAAATACACACAAACAAATATGCATACGAACAGAGTAAAGGGTTATCGACATTTGGAAAAGACTTGCACAAACCCCAGTAGATTATCCCTAAATTGTCAGATTGAAATATGAGAGTATTTTATCTCGTTGAGGGAGAGATGAAGCCTGAGTGCAGACATGTGCAGCTCAGCAGCAAATCATCCTGTTGACTGGAGGGAGGAGTTCGAGCAGTAGGAAGTGTTCTCTTGTTCCTGCGTTTTGCTCGTGTAGATAAAGAAGTAGAGTTATTCCAGGTGGGAATTGAGTCTTTCCTGAATCAGTAGTGTTGCGTATCAAATTGATGTGAAATTGAGTGAGGTGTCTTGTTTGATAAGACCACCCGATCAAAGGAAAAATGTTTGATTACATAAGAACATGACTTAAGGAAGACGTTGTAGAGCGAGGGAGCCGTGGTTCACGAAAGAGGAATGAGAAGGCTAACGTTAGAATAAGACGTGAAGGGTCAGTTAGGCACTTGAGAGGTAATGTCAGCAATGGAATCCCGAAAGAGAGAGCGAAGAAGAGCGAAAAGGGGACATGAGAAGTTGTTGGAGGTTTGGATCAAAGAAAACCCTTAGACTTTCCTTTGGTACATCAGGGATGAAAGAATGACAATAGTAAGATTAGGGCCAATCGACGAAAGGACTAGGAAGTTAAGCGTGGAGTCAGAGGAGATAGGTGAATTCCTAAATGAATATTCTTTGTCAGTATTCACACTGGAAAAATGTTGTCGATAAAATACTGAGATACAGGCTCATTGACTAGATGGGATTGAGATTCTAAATGAAGAGTAATTCTGGATTGTGTGAAACTAAATTCTCTGGAAAACCAGGGAGGTGGTTGTAGAGCTTTGGTTTTGATCTTTATATCGTTATTGTCAACAGGAATGGTGCTAGAAGATTGGAGGATACCAAATATTGTTCCCTTCTTCAAGAAGGGGGTAGAGACAACCATGGTCATTCCAGATCAGTGAGGCTTATTTCGGCTGTGGATAAAGTGTTGGAAAGGTTTATTAGATAGGATTTATAATCATCCAGAAAGAAAACAAGGTGATTAACGATAGTCAACACGGTTTTGTAAAGAGTAGGTCGTGCCAAACAAACCTTATTGCGTTCTTTGGGAAAGTGGCCAAAGTGGTGTATGAGGATAAATCAATTGATGTGTTATATATGGATTTCAGTAAGGCGTTTGATAAGGTTTCCCACAGAAGGTTATTGAATAAAATGCGAAGTTTCGAGATTAAGTTATTTGGCAGTTTTGATCAGAAATTGGATAACTGAACGAAGACAGCCAATTGTGGTTGATGGGAAATGTTCATCCTCGAGTTCAGTTCCTCGTGGTGCACGGCAACGATCTGTTATGGGACCACTGCAGTTTGTCATTTTTATATATGACCTGAATGAGGGCGTATAAGGATCGATTAGCAAATTTGTGGATGACACGAGGTTGGTAGAGTTGTGGCCAATACCAAAGGATGTTTGTAGGTTGCAGGGCGACACAGATACGCTGCAGAGCTGAGCTGAGAGTTGGCAAAGGCAATTTAATGCAGAAAAGTGTGAGCTGACTCACTTTGGAAGAAGAAACAAGAGTGCAGAGTACAGGATTAACGGTAAGATGCTTGGTAGTGTCGATGAACTGAGAGATTTTGATGTCCATGAACATATATCCCTGCAAGTCGTCACCCAGTTTGAGAGGGTTATTAAGAAGGCATGCAATATGTCAGCTTTAATTATTAGTGATACTGAGTTTCGGAGCCATGAGGTCATGCTGCAAGTGTACGGAACTCTGCTGCAGCTGCACTTGCAGTATTGCGCACAGTTATGGTCACCACCTTATAGGATGGATGTGGAAACATTGTTAGGTATCAGAGGAGATTTACCAGATGTTGCCTGATGTGCAGGAAAGGTGTTAGATGGAACGCTGAGGGACTTGAGGCTGTTAACGTTCGGTTAAAGAAGGTTGAGAGATCACTTAATTGGAACGTATAAGATAATCAGACGTGTCAATTGGTTGGAAAATGAAAGCCTTTTTCCTCGAATCGCGATGGTTATAACGAGTGGGTATAGCTTTAAGTTGAGGATTGATAGATATCGGACAGATGTCAGAGGTGGTTTCTTTACTCAGAGTGTACTCGGTGCGTGGAATGGTGTGCCTGCAACAGGAGGAGATTGGCCCAGTTTAAGATTATTTAAAGGGTTATTGGATAGACATGAATAAAAATGGAATATTGTATTTTAAATGGACTTCAGATTAGTTTCTCAGGACCCCGCTGCATCGAGGGTCGAAGGGCATGTACTGCGCTGTAATGCTCGAAGTTCTATGTTCAATATTCAAACATAAGAAATATAAGGAGCAGAAGTAGGCGGCCTGACTTCTCGAGCCTGCTTCATCATTCAATAACATTGTGGGTGATCGTTTGCTGCTCAACTCAACTTTCCCGCCCATTCGCAAAAAACATGAATTTCTGCACTGTTCGAATATCAAACTAGCTTTGCCTTTAAAACATGCAATATGGTAGACTTAATTGCTTCAGGTGACAGGGAAATTTGCAGATTCACAACCATTTGGGTAATGAAACAACTCTTTAACTGAGTCGTAAATCTGCTTCCCTAAACGTAGAATATATGTCACTCCGTTTCAATTTGACCTACATGTCGAAATAACCTCCCTGCTTCGATCTTAACTATTCCCTTCATAATTTTACTTGTGGCAAGAAGACCGCTCCCATTTTTTTCTAAATTCCAATATGTATCGGCTCAGCTACTCAGTCTGGTCCTCAAAAGGCAAAGTTGGTTACTCTAGAATCAATTTATGGAATCTCTCTGCGTCCCGTACAGTGCCATTACATTATTTCCCAAGTAAGAAGACGAACATTAGACATACGTTTCCAGGTGTAGCCTCATCTGCACGCGATGCAACTGCAGCATAACCTACGAGTCTTGAAAATCTATCCGTCTTGCAATTAAGGTCAATATACCATTTCCGTTCTTAGTTACCTGTTGCAATTGCAAATCAACATACTGAGATTCATGCACAAGTACACCCAGGTTACTTTGAATCGCAGCATGCTGCAACTTTTCTCCATTTAAACAAAAAACTGTGTTACTATTATCCCTGCCAAAATGAATGACCTTACATTTACCAGAATTGTACTGCACCTGCCACACCCTTGCCCACTCACTTAATCTCTCTCTATTATTCTGCTGTTTTTGCTATACCACTCATCGTAGTGTCATGTGCGAACATTGACACGTTACACATGACCTAAAATTCCAAATCATCGATGTCAGTTGGAAACAATTACGATTCCAACACTGATCTTTGAGGCAAACCAGTAGATATTGATTGCCAAAATTAAAAAAAGCAACGATTTATCCACAATTATTGTTTTCTATTCACTAGCTAATCATTTACACATGCTACCTCCTTACCAATAATGCCGTGCACCTTTACCTGTTGCACCAGCCTATGTGCATTTCCTTGATCAATGACACTTGGACATTCAGATGCACCACATGCAACGGTTCTCCATTGCCCAGCGCGCCCGTCATGGCATCTAAGAATTCCAGCTCTCACAATATGTCGTGTGAATACGTGCAAAAAGTACTTCAATCAGGAACGAGAGCAAAAGAATAATGTGGCAGTTATCACAACTGAGACCATTGTACCCAAAACAGATCGTTCTGAACGTGACAGTACTAAAATTGAATTAGACAACGAGGACGTACTTGAAAATTGGCCTAAATTATTGATTTATCTTCCAGAATAAATCGACATGATGTAAAAGAGTTGTATCTATTCCCTGGAGAAAAATATGGGATTATGCAGGGAACTGATCACACTTCATGTTGAAATAGCAAATGCTTTTCTCTTGAAGTAACATTCTTTTCGGCCTAATCCACTAAATTAGATACAGCTGCAAAAAAAGTTTGCAAACATGTTCACTGCAAGTTGAAAAGTTGCGAACAGCAACTCCGGTCCACTGCTCCCCCCTATCCTGGGAAACTAGCGTAATTTTTCCTCTGTGTGCTTGACCAGAGAATTGTGCTTACATCAATTTCACCTTTGTGGATTTGTTCACAGATACTGCAATTCTGTGTTTGGGTTAAATACGCAGGCATAGTTGGAAATATCAATGAAATCTTTGACTTTCCTCCTGAGTTTCGATCGTAGAAGACGCACCCAGTGTAAAATACGCCTGCACGAATTCACTGCCTCTCCTTGTGTAGAATATGGAATATTTACGGACCGCAGCTTGGCACGAAACTTTCATCCTTTCCTAATCAATGCAACATCTGGCTATGAAATAAAGTTATATGGGCTCTGTACACGCAAATTGAATTGCTTCCATTTGTTAAATCATGCGAGCATGGACGAAGAGTCTGTTCTTTTGCTGTATACTTCCAGGATCTTGTGAATAAGGCTTCATTCATTGAATTGTCCTTTCATCAATGGGAGCCATGAATAGAGACCTCGATCACCCTCTGACTCTTACTGTCCTGTCCTACCAGGTTTCTCACCATCCCGAACCCCAGAAAGACAAAGTTCGCTTTCCTGCTCTTCAAACAGAAACCCATGAAAGCCTGGATCAGAATGAAAAATTCCCTGGTCCTAACTCTCCTGCCTTGTCCAACTCCCTTCTGGTGCCATTGCATTGGCCTCCACAGTCAGCCTCGGGGAAACTGCACATCATCTCTACAGGGTGATGGTGATTCTGGGGTGTTCACCTTACATGTAAGACGTTGCTCAAAACTTCAGCCAAATGGAAAACCAACGGTGGAAACAGTGCCGGATGACGTTGGTAACACAGATGTATGTGAGTGGGTGACTCATTTAAAGCACACTGTTGTCGTGAGCATTCCATCGCGTTGCATCATTTAAAGTGTGTATTGCTCAGAGATGATGACCCCTCTCAGCCGAGACGTGCAAACATTACAGTTTCTTGAATATCACAGCGTTTTGCGAAGATTTATGGTTCTCAAATCAGGTCTGCATTTTTCACAACTGCCTGCAGTTTGACCTTTCCCTCGTCTTTCGTAAAGCTTGTCTTTGCGAGGGGCGTGGCTGGATCTCATAGCATCCTGCAAACGTGAAAATATATTTCTGCTGTAATATATCACAATGGCAGTGAACCAAAATAATGCGAGAATGTGTTTGCTTCAAACTCTCATTGAGGGTCACCACCAGGAAAAAGATGTGGCAAAAGAAGCTAAGCCAGTGGCATTAATGAAGGTAGTAAAGAAAACCGCAATAAAAGCCGAGGAGATGCAGGACACAGCCTGGGCAGAGGGCGGGTATGAAGTTCTTAACTGATCGTTGTAAATAACTCAATTCTGTGGGTAAAGTTTACTCAGAACGAATTGGGGAGAAGAACAAGATGTTATACTTTTGAGAAATACAGGACCAACCAGTGGCTGATAGGAAGGGATGAGCTAATTCACACTCTTTCTGATTTGTTACCCGAGAATATGGCAATTTGTGGGAAACATGGACAGAAATTTTGCATTCGCGATGTAAGATCAGGTTTGACTGCCAACTGAAGACTGGGGAATTTACAGTGGGAGTAATTGACAGAGTGTCAGTTCCAGCAGTTCAGTTTGTTCTTGGTAATGAGTTACAGAGATTCAAGGTGGGAGTGACTCCCCTTGTTGTGGAGAAGCCCAACGATGACAAAGAAACTGAGAAGTTACAACGTAAATATACTGGCATTTTCCCAGACTGTGTATTAACCAGATCTCACTATCAGAAGTCACAGCACGAACAAAAACGAAAGAGAGAGAAGAAGGAATTGAGTTGCAGATCGCGGACACGCTGTTTGACAGTATGTTGAGGGACGAACCGATAATGGCAGATGTTCAGATAGAAGCGTTTAGGTCCTGAAAGGTTGAGAGACTGCAACAACAAAACAAGACAGTAAAGATATATATATTACATGCATATTCCGAAAAGGAGGCAGAGGATATTAATGAGTATAATTATCTAGAAGATAAAATCCAAACATTGAAATGGCAGCTTAGCGTGGAGGAGAAGTAGGCCAAAGTGCACCAGATTGTGCTGCCAGTAGCATTCGGACAGGAGGTGTCGCGAGTAGCACATGATCCACCTGTAAGAGGTCACCTAGGACTCACCTGATGAAGGAGTATCCCTCCGAAAGCTAGTGTGCGTCCAATTAAACCTGTTGGAATATAACCTGGTGTTGTGTGAATTGTAACATAGAAAACTTTGGTATACATCACTTTAAATCAAGTATGTATGACCCTGAATCACAGGCAGCGTCAGAAAGGTGACCGTGAAGACCATGTTGCGAGCATACTGTCAGGGTTACCCTAAAAATTGGGATAAATGTATTCCATTCGTATTGTTTAACATTCGGGTTTCCCCAAACAAGTCTACTCAGTTTACAACATTCCAGTTGATATTCTTGATGGAATGAGAAGGCATTTGAAATTAATTAAAGAGAAATTCACAGGGCCAAAGTCAGAGATCTCACACTCATATTATGTATCGCGGTGAGGGAGAGATTAATTCGAGTCAGTGACTTATTTGAACAGCACCGAAAGAGAACAAATCTAACAATGAAGCAGGTGGCAGATGAAAGCTCTGAGACTCGGACGTTTTCCCGCAGGGCCTCGGGGATGATTTATGAGTGTTGTAAACAGTGATAGGAAATCCCTTCGAAGCAATGTTTAGTAGCCCCTATCAAATTCAGAAAAAGATGACTCGTGATTTAGTAAACATGCCAGATTGAAAGAAAGACCTGTATTGTGTATGTCACGAGAACAGGTTGAATCGGGATTATACAAGAGAGAAAAAACTGGAGAAGCAGGCGTTGTTTGCTGCCCTATAGAGTGAGGAATCAAACCCTGATATTAAAATTTTGATGTGCGTCAAAATAAGTTAAAAATGAGTAAGTCCTTGATGAACAACGAACACAGTTGAAAAGCTTGTTACTGCAGTATGAGGACATTTGTAGCAATCAAATGGGGAGGACTAATGCTATTGTACAGAGAATGTAGTTCCAATACAGGAACACGTTTATCGGGTTAATCCCTTGAAAGTCAGACAGGTCTTGAATGCGGTAGATGCCATGCCTAACGAGGATATTATTGTACCAAGCCAGAGTGAGTGGGGTTCACCGAAATCTTAGTTCCCAAACCGGACGAGTCTCAACGATTTTGCGTGGATTATCGGACAGTCAATGCTTTAAGAGAATTGGACGCATACCCAATAACAAGATTGGAGATCTGTACAGAGAAAGTTGTACAAGATCGTAACATCACCAAATTAGACTTCCTGCTTGGTTATTGGCAGGTACTTTTCTCCGTGACGGCGAAATAAATTTATGTGTTTGTAAAACCCAAATGAGCTATATCAAATCAAAATGATTCCTTTTGGAATGAAGAACGCACCTGCCACGTTCTAAAGACTCACGAACAGCGCTGTCGCTGGGTTAACACGGTGTGCAGTGTATTTGGCCGATGTCGTGATCTTTAAGTCCATGAAAGGTCACTTGGTACAATTTGCACCTGTCACGTTCAAAAGACTCATGATCAGCACTGTGGTTGGGTTAACACAGTGTGCAGTGTATTTGGCCGATGCAGTGATCTTAAAGTCCATGAAAAAACATGGTACAATTTGCATAACTCTTTGAATAATTAAGAGTATCAAAGCTGAGAATAAACTTAAGGGGAGGTGACGTTCTGGCGACATAACATTGGTCATGGAAGGTTGACCCCATGGCCAATGCTATCAAGGAATTCCTTTGACCAATCTTGAGGAATGAGTTGCTTTGATTTTTGCGACTAAGCAGACTCCATCGGTAGTTTGTCCAAACGTCAGCAGTGTATATGTAGCATTAACAGATTTCATGAAGATGACCAGAAACTTTCGGTGGACATAAGAATGCCAGGTGGCATTTGTATATTTAAAAGCAAGACTAACTATCGCACCAGTTCTAGCTACACCAAACTTTTCAAACCCCTCAACGTTGCGATCGATGCTCTTGACATAGGAGTTGGATCTGTATTACTACAGGAAGATGGTCACGAAATTGAACTGCCAGTTGTTTACTTTTCAAAGAAACGCAACATCCACCAGAGAAAATACTCTACGATGTAAAAGGAACTATTGAGATTGGTACTGACCTTACAACATCTTAATGTGCATGTTACGAACAATATGTCAGATACGTTTCTGTTCATGGATAACAATACACTAATATTCTTGGTACACTTTAAAGAACACTTTAAATGTTTCGTTGCTGTCTTATGTTACAGACATTTAATTTACAAATTCTAAGTGTTGCAATGCATAAGAATGTAATTGCAGACGTCCTTTCCCAGATTAACTGACAGACGTTAGATGAGATTGGTTTCTATCCAATGTCTTTTTATAGATTTATGTATATGTGCATGTGTATGTGTATATAAATCAAGATGAACTTAGAATAATGTTATAAGTATGTCGTGAGCATAAGGTTAAGAAATACAAAAGTGAAAGGGCCCATCCGTTCATCATGATCGTTCAGTTTTATCTTAAGTAGGGAGTTGTTATTAACTTCTAGACATGTGCTCTACTTTTAAGGAACCTGAAACACCTGGCTGGCAAAGAGTGTGCTAGTGGATTTTAAAAAGTAACATTTGGTTGGGAAACAAGTACAGAGAAAAGCATTGCCATAGTATAAAAGAAATTCAAATGTGGCCAAAATGTTTAAATTACGCCACAGATACCAAACTCCAATAGAACTTGAATTTTAATGTCTTGGATGACATCAAACCAGTGAGCCGGTCCGATGTTTTGGGGTTGATTGCCAGGAATTGAACAGATTGTTCTCGGATTAATGTTTTTGGTCGGTTGAGAATGATATAGTCTGGACAGATTTGGACAGATTTGAGTATATTTAGTG
Source organism: Chiloscyllium plagiosum (assembly GCF_037043375.1). Lineage (NCBI taxonomy): Eukaryota > Metazoa > Chordata > Chondrichthyes > Orectolobiformes > Hemiscylliidae > Chiloscyllium > Chiloscyllium plagiosum. The sequence continues at coordinate 14,174,237 of NW_028270188.1, forward strand.
TACGAGAAAAGCCAGATAGTTTTAAAGCCTTGCAGGTTAGTGCCCTAGATACGTAAATGAAAAGAAGTTGAGACTATTTGTTTACTTTCAGCGAATTGTGGTTTGTTAAATTAAAAGTGAGAGAAATAGCTCTTAAAATTTTGAAAGAGTTTTTGGGGTTTGAAGATGATTCTCAAATTTGCCACGTAAAATTTTGAAGGAAATCAATAGGTCGTACTTTTAGAAGAACAAACAGCAGCCAATCAGCAATTGACTGCAGCAGAATGCTACCTTGGAACGGTACATGGGCATCAGAAAGTTTTGCAGCAGAAGAACAAAGACACCTACAAGAACCGACAGAGGAACTTCGAACACGCGAAGCAGACAACTGTTTTTGAAAATTGATTTGCCATAAATTTAAGAGCGAATTTATCATACCAGTGCTGTAGAATGTGAGGTAAAATAGTTTTAATAGAAATGAGTTGTAACAATTCGTTGCCTAATGTTCTCGTTTTTAGAATAAAATGTAGTTATTGTTTTCGTCTTTAAATTGTGATATGTGGGATAGCACTTTGCCACTAAACATTTAACACATTATGGCATGCGGCGAACGTTCATGTGTGTCTGGTTTAAATTAGCAGAAGGAGTTACCCCGTGTCGTAACACTTGAAATGCTAAGTATGGCAAAATAAAATACTGGAGAAACTTAGCAAAAGTTAGGCAGAGAAAAACGAAGTAAATTTTAGAGACGAATACTGTTCATCTTAATTACTGAAAGAAACTGAAACAGTTTAGTTTTTAAAGATGTGTATGAATGTGTATGTGTGGCGAAGAAATTCAAAGCGAGACAATTATAAAGGAGAACGTATGGCAGTTGAGCACAAAGCACAAGACAAAGTGGATAAAACAGGTCAGGAAGGAGATTTAGAAATTTATAATAGGTCTAAATGTGAGATGTGAAAATGAGAAATTCTGTCAGCTCTGCTTGTCGCAAGACAAAGCAGACACAACTCGTTACGGCTGTGTGGGATTGTCATCAACAGACGTTATGCTGTGAAGTTACTCAGCTGAAAGCCGAGTCCAAGATGCCATCAGATGCCTCAAATGAAAACGAAGTATTTGACCCTCTGCAAGCGTTGAGCTTTTTCGACATGATAGTGTCAGAGTTAAAGAAGAAAGAACTGTACAGCAAAGGAACAAGAATTCCCATAACTCAATCGCCACATAATACCTTTCTCGACTAAGCGACTTTGCATCGATATGCTCCGTATCCCTCCATTCACTGCCTGTTTACAAATCTGGCAAGATACCTCTTAAACCTAGCCATTGTTTCCACCTTCAACACTGCTCTGCATGGACATTGCAGACCATAAGCACTCACTCTCATCGCCATTCTTCTGAAACGCTCTCACCTATAACCTTGTGTTCCAAGTAATTGCTATTTCAAACTTGGGATTAAAAAATACCTGTAACTATCCATTAATCCAATCCTCGAATAATTTTCTGTGCTTATGCTTTTATCGAATTGCCAATCATCCTGCAAATTTAACTGATTGCAATTACGGTTTATTTTTCAAATTTATACTCAGAGCTAATACATCGCCAACCGGGCAACATCCTGAAAAGCAAGCTATGCAGCCCCTTAAAATCTTTCACATCCCTCTGGTCGTGTGACGACGAGAACTGTATACGACATACTAAATGTGGCCGAACTAAATTTCTATAAATCTGTAACTTGCCAATTTTTTATCGCCTATGCCCCATGAATGAAGATAGGCATGACATCTACATTCGACCTTACTTATTTCTGGTGCCACTTTCAAGAAAGTGCAGACCTCAAAGCTACATCCTTTTGCTGGTTGTTGCAACTTTTGATGCAGTTTGCGGGTTTTTATCTCCTGCATTCGAGATCTCACTTATGTCACCTCCAACTCTCGTTTTTCCATGCTGGTCTCAAACCCATTGACGCCCTGCCGTGTCCTTGGCAATGTACGTGACAGTCCTTAGCACCCACAATCTTGATAAATTCTGTGTCTAATGACCGTGTCCGAAAATGACCTGAAGAAGGAGCTGTGTTCTCAAAGATAGTGCTTCCCACATTAGCTGTGTATATAAATTCGAAAAATAATCCTTGATTGCGTTCAGTGAATAGCAAACTTACATTGTTGTCCACGTAATTTACAGGTATTCCAACAATGATCTTTAAGGAACATACTTGCTAAGAGTTTCAGCCTGAAAATTATCTTTCCGTTTTACTTTCAGTCTTCAATGTCTAAGTCTTCTCTGAATCCACGTTAGTATCTCACAGTAGATCTCAAGTGACTTCACATTTTGTAGCAGGCTGACTTGAGGGGCTTTTTAAACAGTCTTCCAAAAGTCCATAGATGTTACATATCTTGCTCAGTGCTCATTAATCATTTTTGACATTTTTTCAAGATAAAATAATTTCTTTTTGTGAGATACGATCTTCTCCACACAAAGACTATCTTTCTATGCCAAATAATGATGTGGACGTTCCAGTGCTGAACTGGAGTGGGAAAAGTAAAATGTCATACAATCATAATGCCATATAATACAACAGGTGTATTTGGAAGCACTAGTTCTCAGAGCCCTGATTCTAAATGTGGTCGTTTTCGGAGAGAATTATTAGACGCACAATTTATCGTAATAGTTTACAGCATCATGGTACAGAGGTCATTTATTGAACAAACCTAGATTGGTGTTAAGTCTTTCATGTAAAATAGTGAAAGCTCTCCGAAAGCCACTGCTTTCAAATAAACGTGTTGAAGTATAACCTGGTGTTGTGTGACTATTGCGATTGAGTTCATTTTCCGATTCTAAATGCGAGTTGCCCCTGTTACGAAGAAACGTCTGCCACAACTTCCTTACTATTGTCAGAGAATTACTGGCCTGTAATCTCACGAATTATTCCTGCTTAAACTGTTACTAAAGTAAAGAAATATTGTTAATCTCCAGGTCTCTGGCACGTCTTCTGTGAGAAAACATGATCCACATACTTTGGGCAAGACGCCAACAATTTCCTCCCTTGCATACATTTCAAATCTGTGATGTTTGTCATCAGGTCATGGGGACTTGTCTACCGTAAACACATTACAATGGGGTGAAGCCGGTGCACCCTGCATCCAGCAAGCTTGTCTCTTCAGGTCGCTAAACTGTCTAATAAGTATCATACAAGCGAGGAATTACTGTAACTGGAACTCAGAGTGGTCCATTCAGTCTCCCATGTGTGCACAAACTCTCCAACTGATCAATACCTACTACTACTCTCTTGGTTTCCTCCCATATAACTGCACATTTCTTTTTTCTAAATGTTAATCGAACTTTGTCTTGACTGTATCGATATCAGCTCCTTCCATGATATTATTAGATCACGGATGAAAGGCATTGAGTACTCGCTGTGGAAAATATTTCATGTGATAAAGATGTGTCAAACATGAAATTTCTTAACAACTGAATAGCAAAACTTATGTCAATGGATTTCTTCCTGGGAGAAAGTAGATTCGTGCAAATTGACCTGAAGAGCAGAAGCTGGAAACGATAGCACACGATGATCTCAATGAGAGACTGGAGCAAAAAATCTAGTGAGAAATCTAAAATGATTGTGCCTGCAAAATAACTAATTTCAAAGCAACAACGTATTTCCCGACACATTGGACTTCACATGTTTCCAAAATGTTCGACAGATATAAAAGTTAGTAGACGTGATTATGATGTTTACTATTTCTCGTTTTCTACATATTTCCAACTCTCCAGAGCCCGTGTAGATCTTCACACTTATGTAGGATGGACTGATTATCGATAGTCCCTCTGCACCTTCTATAATGACTTCCATGATCAAGCTGAATAAGTCCTAACCCCACTCATTAAAACAATTCACGGGACTGGGTTATAGAGCCGTCCAGACACACATTAAACGTGCCAAGAATGTATCCCAGACCCTAACCTTTCTAATTGTTTTAAACATATGTACAGTGGATATTCCAGGCGTGATGCAGCTGGTGCAACCACGGAGTTTTAAGAAAAAACAATATGTATTTCGAGACTACTATTTGAAAAACAAGCGAAAAAAGTACTGTATTTAGAATAACTGAGCCTATTTGGAAGCCAAATCGAATCAATTAGAACTTAATGATAATGTTCAAAGCAGTTGCAAAATTCCCATAAATATACCATTGGTCAAGAAAAAGATAAAACCAAATATAGATTCTTACAGGAGAGGCGTCACAGGGAGAGAGAGAATGGACAGATTAGTACTGCTTCTTTCTGTAGCCAGCAGTTTCTCTGGGTTTGCCTCTGAAACTTGGTCAAACAGAACAGCTGGATAAACCCAAAACAAACTGAACTTTGAACTGCGGAAACAGGCCACTCCCCTTCCATTGAACAAGTGCTTTAGAAAAACAACTCAACAAATGTTCCAGTCATATCTGAACTTCTACCTTTATGATCCCTGTGAATATAACCAAGGGCAGCACAGCCGTGCGAAAGACACAGCATTGTCACTATAGAAAGGTTTTGGATTGAAAAGGGTTTCCTGAAATTGTTTGTACACTGACAGAGTTAATGTCAAATTCCAAGGATCCTAATTCTCTCATTTGAGGGATTTCATCTTCTCTTAATAAGAGACATCTTTCGCTATCTTAAAGTAACAGCGCGAGCATCACGTGCGACATGATAAGGAATCATCAGCTGCTCTGAAAGGGAGAGAAAGACCAGTATCGGACAGCAACAGATTGGAAATTTAAAGCAATGGATCAAGGTTTGTCTTTTGGTCTTTACCAGCTTTCGCAAGGTTGGCCATCATTAACAATGCGGATATAGTTTGTACTTCGGGTGATTCAAGCTGGTTACTACCATATCATCGCTATTGTTGGTCTTCCTGGCAAGTTACTCCATCTGACTGTTAAGTCAATAAGACGTTTAACTATATCAATGTCCTCGTTATTAAAACTCGGAAAACATCGAAACAGTTGCCATCATTTCATCCTGCAAACCCCATTCTTTATTAAGCACGTGCAACTCCTTTATCTGAATAGGAATCGAACCACAAAAAGCGATAGGTGATATTGCTCTCAACTGAACGCATTTATGTCGCCAAATCGTTCCCTGCCACGATCCCGTTCACTGCATGCTCTACATTATCCCAAGTTTGAAATTCGACTTCGCTCCAGGTGCTGAATAAATCTTCTTTTCTCTCTTTGATGACTCAGACAGAACAGACAAAAATTTTGGCCTAGTTGTGTTGTCCACCAGCTATTAGAAAAGCCAACGAAAACGATACAGGAGACCATGTCTACTGGCGTTACCATCATATCAGAAAAAAAAATCCACTTCCATGTACATCCAATTCTCTGCCGGAAGTGTCTCCATTTTTTACGAGGTGTGCGACGTCTGCCGCCGAACCTTTTGCTTAGCTTTGCAAGCAATAATTTTCAGACATTAGAAATTCTGGTCTAAAGAAGTTGGTGCGAGCTACACAGCCAACCACTTATTTGGAGAAATAAACTGTCCATTTTGCAGGGTGAGAGGAGAAATTGACTATGTTTATTCAGGACAGAACATGCACAGAAGAGAGCCAAGATAGAGCAAGGGATGTTTCTAAGAATTATCCAGATTGCATCCCATGCATTGCCGCAGTTGATATCCTTCTCTCATTGGAAATTTCGGGGGCATGCTGTGAATCGTCCCCTGCATTGCAATAGATCTATTATGTAGATTCAATGCAGATTTGCAAACTAACTAACAAATTGAGCAAACAATAAAACTGGCACAAACTTTCTGGTACAACGGAGGAGGAGGAGGAAATTTGATTGCTGCCATATTCCATTTTTTCCAAGAAAAAAAGTTTCGAATATATCCGTAATCCAAGAGTTCTGTGAAATCCATATACACCACATCAACCGGTTTACTGTCATCTACCTGTATGGTCACTTTGTCAAAAACCTCATGAAGATTCGTTAGGCACGATCTACCCTTCACAAAACCGTGCTGACTGTCCCTGATCAAATTATTCTTTTCTAGATGGTTATAAATCCTTATTCTTATAACCTTTTCCAACACTTTACCAACAACTGAAGTGAGACTCACTGGTCTGTAATTACCAGGGTTGCCTCTACTACCCTTTTTGAACAACGGAATCACATTTGCTATCCTCCAGTCCTCAGGCAATATTCCTTTCGAAAATGATGATTAGAAGATCAATGCCAAAGGCTTGGCAATCGCTTCCCTTGCTTCCCAGAGAATCCTAAGATAGATACCATACGGTCCGGGCGACTAGTCTATTTTCACACTCTGCATTATTTCTAATACCTCTTCCTTGTGAACGTCAATCTCTTCTCATCTAGATGCAAGTATCTCTGTATCTTCCTCGCCAACATTTTCATTTTCTATAGTGAACACTGTCGAAAAATATGTATTTAGTGCTTTCCCTATCTCCTCTGATTCCACACACAACTTCCCACTATTATCCTTGATTGGCCCTAATTTAACTCTCGTCATCCTTTTATTCCTGACATACCTATGGAAAGTCTTAGGGTGAACCCTGATCATATCCGCCAACACCTTCTCATATCTCCTCCTGGCTCTTCTGAGCTCTCTTTTTAGGTCATTCTTGACTTCCTTGTAACCCTCAAGCGCCCTAACTGACTTTTCACAATTTGTCCTAACAGAAGCCTTCTTCTTCTTGACCAAGGATTCCACTTCCTTAGTAAACCACGGCTCACGCGTCCTATATCTTCCTCCCTGCCTGACAGGTGCATACTTATCTAGGATACACAAGAGCTTTTCCTTGAATAAGCTCCACATTTTTAATTTACTCATCCCGTGCAGTTTCATTCCCCATTCTACGCTTCCTAAATCTTTCCTAATTGAATCATAATTTCCCTTCCCCCAGCCATAACTCTTGCTCGGTGAATAACACCTATTCCTTTCCATCACTAAAGTAAACCTAACAAAATTGTGATCGATGTCGCCAAAGTGCTCACCTACTTCCAAATCTAACACCTGGCCAGGCTCATTACCCAGTACTAAATCTAAAGCGGTTTCTCCCCTTGTACGCCTGTCTGCACACTGTGTAAGGAAGCCCTCCTGCACACACTGGCCAAAAACTGACCCATTTATAGTACTCGTACTGTAGTGATCCCAGTCAATATTTGTGAAGTTGAAGTCCCCCATGATAATTATCCTGCCTCTCTCACTCCTATCGAGAATCATCTTTGCTATCCTTTCCTATCTCTGAGACTATTCAGAGGCCAATAGTAAGCTCCCAGCATGGTGACATCTCCTTTCCTGTTTCTAACCTCATCCCATAAAAAATCATTTAACGAGTCTCCAAACATCCTTTCTTCAACTGTAATATTGTACCTGATTAATAATGCCACACCTCCCCCTCTATTACCATCTTCTTTGTTCTTACTGAAAGATCAGAATCCCGGAACCTGCAACAGCCATTCCTGTCCCTGCTCTATCCATGTTTCCGTATTGGCCACACTATCGAAGTCCCAGGTAACAACCCACTACTTGATTTGGGAACTCCCTACTCTCATCCTTTTCTGTACCTGTCCTACAATTTTGGTGCTGAGGAGGGGGAATGAGGAAACTCGGATTTCACCAGTTTCCTCATTCCCCCTCACCCCACCTTGTCTCAGTCAAATCCATCGAATTCAGCACCGCCTTCCTCACCTGCAATCTTCTTCCTGACCTCTCCGCCCCCACCCCAGTCTGACCTATCACCCTCACCTTGACCTCTTTCCACCTATCACATTTCCGGCGCCCCTCCCCCAAGTCCCTCCTCCCTACCTTTTATCTTAGCCTGCTGGACAAACTTTCCTCATTCCTGAAGAAGGGCTTATGCCCGAAACGTCGATTTTCCTGTTCCCTGGATGCTGCCTGACCTGCTGCACTTTTCCAGCAACACATTTTCAGCTAGAATTTTGGTTCCCATTCCCCTGCTGTATTAGTGTAAATCCACCTTAATAGTTTTTGAGTCATAGAGTCATAGAGATGTACAGCATGGAAACAGACCCTTCGGTACAACGCGTCCGTGCCTACCAGAAACCAAACCAGTCCCATCTGCCAGCACCCGGGTCATATCCCTCCAAACCCTTCTTATTCATATATTCATCCAATTGTCTCTTAAATGTTGCAATTGTACCAGCCTCCACCACATCCTCTTACTGCTCATTCCATACACGTACCACCCTCTGCGTGAAAACATTGCCTCTTAGGTCTCTTTTATGTCTTTTCCCTCTGATCCTAAACCTATGCTCTCTAGTTCTGGACTTCCCGACTCCAGGGAAAAGACTTTGTCTATTTAGCCTACCTATGCCTCACATAATTTTGTAAACCTCTATAAGGTCACCCCTCAGCCTGCGACGCTTCAGGGAAAACAGCCTCAGACTGTTCAGCCTCTCTCTGTAGCTCAGATCCTCCAACCCTGGCAACATCCTTGTAAATCTTTTCTGAACCCTTTCAAGTTTCACAACATCTTTCCGATAGGAAGGAGACCAGAATTACACGCAACATGCCAACAGTGGTCTAACCAATGTCCTGTACATCCGCAACATGACCTCCCAACTCCTGTACTCAATACTCTGACTAATAAAGGAAAGCATGCCAAACGCCTTATTCACTATCTGATCTCGCTGCGACTCCGCTTTCAAGGAGCTATGAAACTGCACTCCAAGGTCTTTTTGTTCAGAAACACTCCCTAGGACCTGACCATTAAATGTATAAGTCATGCGAAGGTTTGCTTTCCCAATTTGCAGCACCTCACATTTATTTGAATTAATCTCTATCGGCCACTTCTCAGCCCATTGGCCCATCTGGTGCTGATCCTGTTGTAATCTGAGGTAACCCTCTTCGCTAGGAGAAAGTGAGGACTGCAGATCCTGGGGATCAGAGCTGAAAAATGTGTTGCTGGAAAGGCGAAGCAGGTCGACGTTTCGGGAATAACCCTCTTCGCTGTCCACTACACTTCCCATTTGGTGTCATCTGCAAACTTACTAATTGAACCTCTTATGCTCGCATCCAAATCATTTATGTAAATGACATAAAGTAGAGGGCCCAGCTCCGATCCTTGTGGCACTCCATTGGTCACAGGCCTCCAGTCTGAAAAACAACCACCCATCACCACCTGTCTTCTTTGAGCCAGTTCTGTATCAAAATGGCTAGTTATCCCTGTACTCCATGAGATCTAACCTTGCTAACGATGTCTCCAGTGAGGAACCCTGTCGAACGCCTTACTGAACACCATATAGATCACATCTACTGCTCTGCCCTCATCAATAATCCTTGTTACTTCTTCAAAAAACTCAATCAAGTTTGTGAGACATGTTTTTTCACGCACAAAGCCATGTTGACTATGCCGAACCATTCCTTACCTTTGCAAATACATGTACATCATGTCCCTCAGGATTCCCTCCAACAACTTGCCCACCACTGAGGTAAGGCTCGCCGGTCTATAGTTCTCTAGATTGTCTTTACCGCCCTTCTTAAACATTGGCACCACGTTTGCCAACCTCCTGTCTTCTGGTACCTCACTTTTGATTATCGATGATACAAGTACCTCAGCAAGAAGCCCCGCAATCACCTCTCTAGCTTCCCACAGAATTCTCGGGTACACCTGATCAGGTCCTGGGGATTTATCCACATTTAACCTTTTCAAGACATCCAGCACTTCCTCCTCTGTAATCTGGACATTTTGCAAGATGTCACCATCTATTTCCCTATTTCCCATCCAGGATATCGGTACCCCTCTGGTTTAGATGTAGATCTTCCAGCTTGTAGAGGTCCCACCTTTCCCAGAAAGAGCTCCAATTATCCAAAACCCCGAAACCCTCTCTCCTGCTCCATCCTTGTCACCACGTGTTCAACTCCTTTCTCTCCCTATTCCTCACCTCATTAGCACGGGGCACGGGCAGCAAACCAGAGAAAACAACTCCGTTTTTCCTAGCTCTAAGCTTCCATCGTAGATCCCTGAATTTCTGCCTCAAGTTCCCGTCTCTCTTCAGACCTATGTCGTTGGTGCCAATGTGGACCACGACTTGGGGCTGCCCCTCCTCCCCCCAGAGACATCATGGACCCTGGCACCCGGGAAGCAACACACCAACCGTGAGTCTCTCTCGTCCCCACAGAACTTCCTATCTGTTCCCCTAACTGTCGAGTCCCCAATGACTTATGCTCTGTTCCTCTTCCCCATTCTCTTCCGAGCAGCAGGTGCCCCACTGCTTTCCCCTGGTAAGACATCCCCCCAACTGTATCCAAAGCGGTATACTTATTGTTGAGGAGAATGGCCACAGGGGATCCATGCACTGCCTGCCTGTTCCCTTTCTGTCCGCTAACTGTAACCCATCTCTGTTTTTCTTTATTGTGGTGAGTGACTACCTCTCTGTAAGTCCTGTCAATAAACCCCTCTGCCTCCCGAATGATCCGAAGGTCATCCAACTCCAGCTCTAGTTCCCTAACGGGCTTTTCAAGGAGCTTGTTTGGGGTGCACTTCCTACAGATGTAGTCAGCAGGGACACTAGTGGTGACCCTTACTTCTCACATTCTGCAGGAGGAGCATTCCACTGCCCTAAACTCCTTTCCCACTATTCTAACTCCCGAAGTGATTACTGAAAAAAAAGGATAAAGGAAATAAACTAGTTACCTTACCTTGTCAATCTGGCGCCCACAACAATTTTTAGGTGAGAGGAAGAGGATGGGTGGGAGACACTACCCGAGTAATGTCTCAGGTAACACAAGCACGCAAATACAAATTGTTCTACTTACCCTTCCCAGAAGTCTTTGCTCGCTCCTCCCTTGCTGGCCTGAAGATAAGAAGTTTAAATATAATTACCAGCCTTCCCGACAATCACCTCGCACCAACGTCACCTCCTCCCGGCTCCCGCCTCTCGCAGCTCCGGAGCAGACCATTGGCCTTAAGGTAACCTCCAGATACATCGCATCATCCAGCACTGACAAACGGACCCCACCACCAGCAGTATAGTTCCCTTCCCACCGCTGTCCACTTTCTGTAAAGACCATTCCCTCTGCGACAACCTGTTCAGGTCCAAAGAATGGGCATGACTGAGGATTTGAGGCTTGCAGTAGATCATGATGAATTGTGCAGCATGGGATGAATGGCATACTTCTGCTTCTTTTCCGTAATTTCTTGTTCAGCTATCACTCATTCAGCAGTTGATTTCCAGGAGGTTACGTTGTAAAATGTTGCATACAGGGTGATCAGTGTGTTTGTTAAACTAAGCCTGGCCAATGATAGATGTTCCGCACACAATGAATCTTTGTTTACGGTAGAACTGACAAATGAAGCAGAACTTGCAGAGGGAATAAGCTGTATAAAGTGGGGCCTGTCAGATGTTCGCCAGCCAACCCATGTTTCCATCGCACAGTTTCTCAGTCTACAGGCCACGGTACATGACAGTCTTTCGATACTCTGAAAACTTATCTCCTGTTTCGATCCACAGGTTTGAAATCTGAAATGTTCTCCCATTGCACCTGGGAAGCAGATTCCGAGTGCTGAATAAAACAGAGGAACGTATGGTTGAGGAACAGGAGTAGGTAACTTGACGATTCGATGAAGTTCGTCCAATGATTTAGAACATGGCTGATCTATTTGTGATCTCAGACGTACATTTCTGTCTATCCATGTCATCCATCATTCGCTCATCTGTCAAAAATCTAACCGAGCCTCAAAATAAATTAGAGGCACAGAATGCGTGAAGTTGTTTGACACACAATTCTACATTCTGGTGATCATTACTAAGTCTTCAAAACTGCCTGGCTGATTTTTGGAATGATTATTCTTTCCTCCTCGATGCCCATCCACAGATCACAGAAAATATTTAATGTAACCAGTTCTATGACATGGCCACAAACTAGAACGGAAGCTGTTACAAAAAGAGAGCCCTCGCCTGATCTGTGGAGAGAAAGCAGATTGAAACTCTGAGGTTCAGAGACTCGTGTTCAGAAGAGCATCGTGTTATGGTCAATTATTTAACTGTATCAGGTTCAGCGTAAAGAACAAACCAACCAGGGTTCTTTAGTCAGCAGTAAATAAAGTTTCTTTTTTCAAAGATCACTTTCTGCAACAACGGTGCAAAGACATCTGACGAACATTATAGAATATGCAATGCTGCAGAATTATGTACAATTCAATAAAATGGTGACACATGTGTACACAGTGACACGACACAGAGAGACACGCTGACAGAGACACACTGACTCACACGCATATATTTGAATGCATACTAAACACAGACACACACGCCAAAAGACACACTGCCATAGAGACACATCCGTGCATACAGACACGCATAAACCCATTAACACATTTAGACGGACAGATTAAGAAATCCGGACGCAGTGACACACACACAGGCACCCTGTAACGGACACACACACAGGTACACAGCACAAACAAACACGCAGGTACACAACACAAACACACACACAAACAAACACACACACATTCTCGCAAGCATATATATATATATATACACACACGTGTCAATACAAGTACAAAAATAAAAATTCCAAACAGTGATTACTTGGAAACACTTTGTCGAAGGAACAGACAAAGTACTAACAAAATGAAAACTGACTGATCGTGACGAATGCCATTACAAAGTTATTCATACCATGCAATCGTCTGCCTTTGGAGGTTCATTCTCGTACATCGAAATTTGGTTCACTTCCCCTTTGTGATATACAGTGGAACGATGCCAATGTAACATCTATAGGACTCATGAAGGACGAAAAGATTTTCACCAAGCAGAGAGAAAAATAAATCAATTTCAATAATGTTATATTCTGAACAAAGAAGCTACGTATTATATTCCTTAAAATCATGCGCCATCTATGAATCTACAATCGGATATTCCCCATTCATTGATCCATGATCTTTGTAAAACGTTGGCAAATCATCATTAGAGAAAATGCTTTCTGTTGCACGGTATTGAAAGCTGAGCAATTCCTCTGTCAAACCATTTGGAGTGCTCTCAAACCCTTTTATGTGGGCCATTGAATTTAAAATAAACTTTGTGGAGTACTTCAGCCACTTGTTTTTGATCGCAGCTTAGGATGCGTATTTGTATTGTCAAATTATTTTATTTCTCTTGCAGTATTAAGTGCATTTTAATTTCGTCTGATGTTTCAGGTATGGTATCCTTGGAGCAGGTGTTGTCTCCATATATCTTGATACTGTGCACAAATTCAATCTCCAGTTACATAAGTTAGCCCAGCGCTTGCATCATTTTCCAGTCTCAACATCTCTGGATGTTTTTGAGACAGTTGGAAAATCCTGCACCGTTCCACGACAGAAATTAATCTCTGAGACAAAACTTGTGACACTTCAGAACAGCTCATCAATTAATCTCGCACAATTTGGCATTAGCTATCCAGATTGCCACCGTCAGTGACTTTATCATCGTTGCGTTCCAGTTGCAACATTACAATGTGCTGAAACTGCAAGGAAATTAAAACTTTGAAAATGCCTTTCAAATAAAATTCAGTTACTGATAAATGCATGAGCATCATCCAACTTTCCTAAAACGTTCCACTAATTCATAAATAGTGGCTCTGAACTCTCAAATAATTGAATGCTTCTCCAGGAAGATTAGGACGCAAATCAACTCTTGCCAACCAGTCTGCCTCAGTCCTCTGAAGTTCACATTTTCCCAGCACTGAACTTCGGACAGAGCACGCGCCTAATCATCGTCTATGACTCTGCCTTCGGGATACAATGATAAATTCTCCCTGAATGTTGGCAAAACAAAACAACTGACCGCTGATATCAGGAAGAAAGGAAATAACTTGCCCCCATCTGCATCAATGGAACTGACATTGTTAGGGTGGAGCGCATTAACTTCCTCAGAGTGATGAAAAACAACAACCTGTTTTGGGCTTCCCGTACATATGCGATGGTCAAGAAGGCACAACAACGCATCTTCTTCCTCAGATGGTTTCGGAGATTTGGCATTTCTATAAAGACCTTCATCAATGTTACAGATTCTTAATGGAAAACATACTGTTCGGGTGCAGATCGTCCGGGTGTGACAATTGCTCTGCCCAGCATCATAAGAACATACAGAACGTTGTGTGTACAGCCCAGACCTTTACGGAAACCACCCTCGCATGAATGGACAATATTTACACTTCTTGTTGCGACGGAGAGGCTGACAACATCAACACTGATCCCCCCACACAGGTAATGCTCTCCTAATAACCAGTTCCGTTCGGCAGAACATACATAAGATTGAAACAAATGCACGTACAAGTTCAAGAGAAGCTTCTTCCCTACCACCACGAGATTGATGAAAGGATCCTTTAACGTCATATTATATTGATTGTTTTCATATTGCTCTTGCTTCGTGCACTGCCTGTGCAGTATCACCTCTGTGTTTCACTCCGCCTATGCACCCTATGATATATCTGTCCTTATTTGCTGTGATCTGCCTTTACTGCTCACAAACAAGACTTTTCACAGTGATGAAGTACACATGAATACAAGATCTTAAATCAAATAAATCAAATTAACCATCACATAGTCACACCTGAGGAACAAAGGGATGTTCTCACTGGTGTTTTCACCTTCAAATATCGCTAAATGAACATTATATGAACAGCAAAGCAATTTGTATTTTTGTTACCTCATTTGTTTTGTTTGTGAGACCCTATTGTTTATATTGAATCAATAGTTTCTCTATCGCGAACATGACTGCACATCAAAAAAAACATGTCAGTGCACATAAATTCCACGTGAATTTTATTTCATGTCAATGTTTTTATCGAATATGACGTTTCGAATAAAGCTGCAACAAAGTTCCCTGAAAGCTCGCACTGTGCACACATTTTTCAATTTCATTCTCTAACCGGCTAAGGACTCAGCACTTGTAAAATCCTGTGCTAAGTATAACAAAAAATCTTACCTTCACTCCATGTTTGCTAAGTCTGCAATCTCAGTCTCTGAGGCAGAGTTCAAGAATTTGCTTCCATTGGAAATAAAACGGCCCAGAAACAGTATCGTAAATATTTCTAGCAATGTCACCCGCTTGAAATACAATGTGCATTCTTTTTTGTTCTATATTCGCAGTCGTCTTCTTATTCATTCCATATCAGTAAACGCTCTCGTTTTGACTTCTAACAGTTGTCAGCCAATACTATGCCTTCTAGAGATATGTTCTATTCTGTTTGTGTTGAAGAAGGCTACACACCCAGTGGTGCAGTTTTTATCCCCTTCAGACAGGTACTATTTCAACAGTTTTGAGATCTCAATGGGTGATTTTAAAGTAAGACAGAAGAATCATGATGTGAAGTCAGGTTCACATAGATCCAAAGAGACTTTGCATTTGCTTTCAGTGAGTTGGTGATTTTACCAGCTTTTCGAGTTGAATCTTCGAGTTCGCCAGGGAGACTTCCTCTTAAACTTCAAAAGTGGCAGATTATTTCTTGTTACTTGCCTCTACCAAGGATATGTTTATTGAATGCTGCGTATATTGCAAGACCTGATGATTTGTGAGAAAATGGTAAAGTTTCTTGTCACGAAATTTAATATAATGCAGAAAGAGGCACTTGCGCACTTCAAGTTTACACCGACATAGTTTGCCCTTCCGTACTAGAGCTGCGTTGACTTTCCTCTTTCCCTTCTTCTTCATGAATTCGTCCACATCATGTTTAATGAAAGCTGCTATTATGATCCTCTACTGCTATACCGCTTTCTCTTTGGCATCCCGTTCCAAATATCCGCCACTTGTCGTGTTTTGAGTACCTTAAAACTCACTGCATTATGGTCACTACTCCAGAAATTCTGCCCTAAATGAAATTTTACTCACCTGGAGGTGCTCTTTTGCTATATGCATGTTCAGCATAACAGCGTCCATGGTTGGAAAGTATACATCCTCTGTCAAGAAACCCTCCTGAACTGACGTTACACATTCTGCACTACAAGGCCCATGAACGAAGTGAGAACCAACCAGTGCAGGGGAAGTTAAAATCATTCCGCACAACAACCCACATCATCCTTAACGGTGTAAAATGGAACATAAATTCGTGCACCAGTTTTATTTTAAAGAAACAATATTTAGTATCTCGAATATCTCCAAAACATAGGTTTGCAATTTGAGTTTAATCCAAAGCAATATAAACGGGATTTTAAGTTTTACTTGTAACGAAGTCCTTCTGACATATCACTTGAACTGAGCAGACTGACGGGAAGCGTTTAATTTCAAATTCTTTGTGTCATATTTTAAGTTTGTTAACAACCATAAGGCGAACTATTGCTTGAATAGCTCACTCTACAACGACCAGGTGAAATCTTCAGCAATTGCCTAAAAGCTTCACAATTGACATTAATCTCTCTGTTTGCTGCTTCTAAAAAAAACCCCTCAGTTACTGTATTTATGTTGAAATATGAAACATTTTACAAGGCAATCGACACTCCTTTTTGTCCTCATGACATTTATCTAGTTTGCTTCATATGTCAACGTGTATATGTAGAAATATATGCAACACATTGTAATTCCCTGAGAGAATGATAAACCTTGGGAGTCCAGTAGCGGTGACAGGAGATTTTGGGATGGAGATCTGTTTGACATTAACGATATTTTTGACACAAACGTAAAATTTATATTTGGATGAAAAATAATTTAATTTGAGATGCATGATAAAATTAGAGCATGGTTTCTCATTTGGATTTTACTTCAAATCGCAATTATCTTTAACTTTTGGAGAGATAGACATTTTAGAGAGAAGTTAACCTACTCATAAAGATAATTCCAGTGTTCAGCTTATAGTTTGAATTGCGCTTTATCTGATTAGTGTATATCTCATGTGAGAAGTTGAGGTTGTTTGCAAGGAACGGTTTTGTTATTTTATTTTGTGTAGTATTCACTGAAAGGCAAACGTTTAGCAAAGAGGAAGATGATAACTAGCCAGGGTAACATTAGAGTTCTACGTGTCAAGAATGTTTGAAATTTGTTGGATAATGTGTTTGGTTCAATTTTGACAAGAGACCGAATTGGAATGATTTAGATTAAAACATTTTTTAGAGAATAGTAGTTGTAGGAGCACTGGGCACAATCACTCCATTTTCTGAGACGAGATGGGATGGGATGGTGTCAGAAGACTATAATATTGCAACGAGGAGAAACTAAGGACTGCACAAGCTGGAAATTAGGGTCGAAAAGTGTGATGCTGGAAAGGTACAGCCCGTTAGGCAGCATCTGATCAGCATGAGAGTAGAAAGTGAGGATTGCAGATGCTGGAGATCGGAGTCAAAATGTGTGGTGTTGGAAAAGCTTCATTCTTGATGAAAGGCTTATGCTCGAAACGTCGATTCTCCTGCTCCTCCGATACAGCCTAACCAGCTGTGCTTTTCCACCAGACTTTTGCACTAAATATTGCATTTGCCTTATTTAGAAGCACAAGCTTTCGGAGCGCTGCTCCTTCATCAGGTGATTGTGGATATGGATCAGCGCTCAGAAAACTGGTGCTTCTAACTAAACGTGCTGGACCATAACCTGGTGTTGAGTGATTTTTAACTATGTACACTCCAGTGCAATCCTGGCGTCTCCAAATAAAGGTAATGAAAGCCATGAATTGAGTCAATAGCCAGATACTTCCACCGCCATCCCCTCCCCCGCAGGATTGACTGGCACGAGGAAATCAGGAGGAAGGTATAGAAGAAATGTCAGAGGTAGGTGCTTTACGCAGAGTTGTTAATGCATGGAATGCGTTGCCAGCGCTTTTGATGGGAGCAGAGTCATTAGGGGCATTTGAGCGACTGCATTTCATGCTCATTTACGGCAGTGAATTGAGGGGTACGCAGGTTAGGTTATTTTATTTTAGATTTGGGAATAATCCTCAACATAACATCGTGGGTCGAAGGGCCTGTTGTGTGCCATACATTGCTATGTTTAATTGTTTGTCGCTTGGAATATGACAGCTTGAATTGAAAAAAATGGATTTACAAAATGTAATTTTGTTTAATGGACTTATTGAAGATTTTGCAATTGGTAAACGAAGGACTAAATGAGTGCAACAGTGTTCATTTGTTGTTCCAAAAGTTTTAATGGCTTTGTGTAACTCTTTTTCACACATTTGCTAACGAATGTGCTGTGTATTTGACGCTACTGGAATAAAAGAAATTCTGGGAGAAGTCTTTCGCATGCTCTCAGTAGCACTCTTTCATTTTCAGTCGAAGCATTGATTTGATGGGATTCTACATTGCACCCTTGAGTGGCTTTCTAAACTTGGACTGAATTGATCCATATATTAAGTTGTTTATGCAGCAACTTAAATTGCACAGCATGAATCCATCTGTTTGCAATATGAATTCGAAAGTTTTGTAATCTCTTCTATTTGCTCCTCTAATGTAATAGAATAAGTAATAAATATATCACACACCTTCGACAAAAGAATGAAGCTGCCAGCTCAGCTGAAGAGTAAAATCTCAGATGTCCTCCTGCTCTCCATTTCTGCGTAATTGTAATTATCTGTGTACTCTGACATCTCAGTCTCTTCCAGATGTGACTCCTCACAAACATGTGTCGGAAGGTCAGACGTTTCAGTAAAACAAAACTAAAACGAACGGGAGGAAATAATAAGATCACACCAAGCCAGGATCATTATAACAGAACCATGACACATATTATATGACCTCACCAGCTTCCAGTATAAAGCAATGAGACATGTTTTTTTCAAACAGAGGTGAACACCAGTCGTTGCTTAAACCACGGCTGCTGTTCTCTCAGAGAAATATGTTCCACTCAGACACTGACAACTAATGGCTCCAAATCAATCAATTGTTTAATTAACGGTGTACTAGACTGAACATCCTGTTGTTGCACAATGCAGGGCATGGGTAACTCTACACTCAGCTGTAATGAGAAATAAACATGATGGGATTTAATAAGTGATCCGCCACAGTATGTCTTCTGTGATAACAAGCAGTAGAAGTGCAATTGCCATAGCCAGTAACGAACGAGTGATACAAATCAAAAAGCCACATTTTCCATGTGACAGGATCAATATCGCAACTACATCTACGGTCATTGAAACAGAACAACAAAAGAAGGGTATGTTAAATCATTCCACCTGACAATAGTTCAACATTCTTATTTGTTTATGCTGGATCAGTATGTACACATTGAAAAATCTCCTAAGACAATTTCAGGAATTACAAATTAATGAAATAAAATAAAAGATATTTCAAATGGTGATTTTGTTGTATGAAAGCCCCAAATGTGTAAAGTTGACTGATCTGTCAAAGATGTCCGAGTCTGCCAGCAATGATTAAATATTGTTAACCTGAGGATAGAATGGTCAACCTAGACAGAGACGGTGCACTGACATGAATGGGATTGTGAATGGGCAATTACATAACAACTCCGAGTTCATGAAGAATTAAGTCACTCATATTCTGGAACATTCTAGATGGAACAAGGTATTAATTGAGTTTTAGGAGAATGTAGAATGGAAATATCTAATTTCGCTATGTGATTGTTCATTATAACGAGACGATACAAGTTATGCAATACTTGTAGTTTATTCTGAATTACTTTACCCTGATAGGTTATATCGAAACAATGCGAAAGAGGAGATCAGTTGTTGAATGGACTGAGAGTTGAGAAAAAGCATACCATAGTGAAATGTGTATGAAGTGCATGCGAATGTTGGGGAATTCTGTTCTGCAAGGAATGGTGATGAGTACCTTGTCATTTGCAATTTTCATAAACAGTGAATTTGAAAAGCAGAAGCACATTTCACAACATAGACATATAACCTGAAGGAGAAAGTGAGGACTGCAGATGCTGGAGATCAGAGCTGAAAATGCGTTGCTGGAAAAACGCAGCAGGTCAGGCAGCATCCAAGGAGCAGGAGAATCAACGTTTCGGACATGAGCCCTTCTTCAGGAAAAATGACTCATTGCATTATGGGAAGACAAATCTGGTCACAACTGAAAGTGAATGATAGTGCAATGATTCATGTTACCGAACATAGTCGCCTGGTGATTCATATAAAAAGATTATTAGAGTGGCAATGATAGGGCAATGGGTGGCTTTGTCGAACACGGGGACCTGATGGGTGAGATACATAGATTCTTGAAAGAAGAAGGTGTTTGCAAAATTTGTTTTAATTGCACAGAACATTGAGTATACGGGTTGAGACTTTGTGTTGCAGCAGTAGCTGACATTGGAATGAACTGCCAGAGGAACTGGTAAATGCAGATACAGTTACAATATTTCTAAGACATTTGGACAGGCACAGGAACTGAATAGATCTCGACAGATATGGGCCAAACGCAGGCTAATGGAATTCGTTTAATTTGGGAACCCTGGTTGGTATGGATAAGCAGTGCTGAAGGATCTGTTTGTGTTGTACGACTATCTGACACTCTGACTTTATGGTGCAGTAGGCTCAAAGTAGGAAGCTGGTGAGCTAGTGGGGGATAGATTGTTAATGTGATAGAGTTTGAGCTGGTAGGCGGTGAAATGTTGGATGGCTGCTGGGCAAGCATGCATGCACAAAAGTCTGGCAGTGTGGCATCAAGGGAAATTATAATGGTCACAAGGAAATAATTTGATCGCGTTGTGCTTGGTAGGAGAGAGGTACTATGAGCAGAAATGCAGGAAGTCTATCTGGTGCCAAGATGGTTAGTTGAGTGGTCAGCAGGCTGCAGGGCTGGATGGTTGAGAGGTGGGTAGTGTGCCAGGCTGTTAAGTTGAAAGGTGAGGGCAGGGCGGAATTGGTTGGGTTGAGGTGGGCTGGCTGTTAGGCTGGTTTGTTGAGTTGTCAACAGGGTACCAGGCTGGTAAGTTGAGAGAAGGGCAGGGTGTCAGGCTGGTTAGTTGAGAGTTCAAAAGGTTATCAGTCTGGTTAGTTCAGTGCTGCTCAGGGTGTCGGAGCAGTTAGTAGAGAATTTGGCAGAGTACCTGGGTGTTTAGTTGAGAAGTGAGCAGTGTGCCGGGTCTTGAGTTGAGATGTTGGCAGGATGTCAGACTGGTTATTTGAGGGGTCGGAAGAGTGTCGAACTGGTTAATTGAGAGGTGGGCGAGTGTTTAGATGGGGGGTTGAGTGGGAAGCAGGGTGCTGGGCTGGTTAGTTGAGCGGTTTGCAGGGTGTCGGACTGATTAGTTGAGAGGTGAGCAGGGTACCAGCCTGGTTATTTGAGAGGTGGGCAGGCTATTGGGTTGGTTAGTTGAGAGGTGGACAGTGTGTCAGACTGATTAGTTGAGAGGTGGGTGGCCAGTCGGGTTGGTGAGTTGAGTGGCTCAGAAGGGTATTGGGCTGTGGATATGATGACAAAACGTAAAGCTCGGAGTCTGACGAAGTCACAGGCGGTAAAGGGAAGTTGTGAACAGAGCTATGATGCAATATGCACAGGTTGACTTGGGTAAGTTGAGAGTTCAGTGGTGAAAGTCTAAGGTCATGTCTGAGGGAGTGGCGTCCTGTCAGGGATTGTCAAAATTCTGGTGCCAGGACCAGGTTCACCACGGACCAGGTGCAGGGTGGCAGGAGTGGAATTGAGTGAAATGAATCTAGATTACATTCTCGTCCATAATCTGGATTGTCTTGAATGTGTGTTATGTCTTGTGATGGAAATCCTGTCTTCCAAGGGTGAATGAGTGTGTCACAGAGTAAGGGTTGTCAAAGTGAATGGAAATTGACGTCGAGACAGAAAGTCAGAGCAGTGATTAATCTGACAGATTAGAGTTTTGCAATAAACTGCGTATCAGTTTGATAGTTATTGAAGTTAAAGTGTATTTGTTCATTTCTCGAATCATTTATACATAAATGCTCAGTTCAGCTAGCTGTCACACTCCAAAGTCTCTGAAACTTTAATGGTCCTATTTGTTTCAGAGGCCTCCAGAATTCAGATAATTGTCAAGTCGATCAATGAGCTTCCAGGCAATTAGCATGATATCAGCTGTGACAGATATTCTCTCAGTCCCAGTGCTCTGCAACTGCCTTATTTCCAGAGAGCGGATTCTGGCTGACATTGATAAGCTGGGAAGGTACAATGGACTCGAAACGTTCACTCTGGTTTCTCTCCACAGATGCTGCCAGTTGTTGGGTTTCTCCAGCAACTTCGGTTTTCGTTTCCAATTCCAACTTCCACGTTTTCTTGGTTTGTATTTTGTGAAAACTCCATGCTCGTCACTTGCAATCCAATGAAAGTGTCAGTTGGTGAGAGTTTCAGCAGTTACTCTACGTCAGATCAGGGTGTTCCTATTTCTAAATTATATAGTAATGGTCAAGGTAGAGCGCATGTTTCTTAAGAGGGAACCAATAGATCATGATCAACGACTGATTGGAAACAAAAATAAATTCAAGGTATACTAAAGATTTTAACAGGAACACACTGGTATACGTTTACAGCTGAGGAAACATTTGGGTAACCAATAAGGTCGAATTAACAGAAACGAACTTGCTCGACTAGTCATTCTATCCTTGAGACTGCATCTGCCCCCAAACTTTATGGACTTGTCTTCTCCTGTCAGCAACACAACACTGACGGTTCTGTGATCTTTGGTTGTTTGGCCATGGACTATAACACTGACGTTACCAAGGTGACCTGGAAGAAAGGTGGGGTGCCAATCACGACTGCAGTGAAGACTTATCCATCCTTGAGGAGCAACAAGGGAACTTACACCCTGAGCAGCCAGTTGACCCTGCCTGAGTCAGAGGCAGATTGCAGTAAATTCTCCTGTGAGGTTCAACATAGCGGGTCAAAGCAGAACACTGGAATGCTATGTAAATCTTGTAGGAACTGAGGTGAACAGCACACCTGTGGTTAACATGAATAGGTCATTAGTTATAATACATTTGATATCGTCATAGAGATATAGAGTACAGGAAAAGTTCCTGTGGTCCATCCAGTTCACACCTATCAATAACAGCCCCCTAACTATTCCAGTCCAGTATTTCCGCAATTGATGCATTGCTTTGTGTGACTTGACATTTCTTATGTGCATCTGCATATTTCTCACGTGTTATGCGGTGCCTAGCCTCTTCAAGACTTACTCACACTGAGCTGCAGATTCACACACTCTGTGTGATTTTGGTTTCCCCAATATCCTCCTGTCCTTACCGTAACCCTATGCCTTTGAGACATTGCTCCATCCATTAAGGGGAACGGATTTGTCCTGTTTACTCTGTCTATGTCTACCGTAATTCGAGACATCACAATCATCTTCTCTCTCATTCTTCTCTGCTCCAAGTAAAACCCCAGTTGGGTTCATGACATTCCATAAAGTAAAAACTTCTAGCCCAGAAAAAGTCCTGGAAAACCTTAATAATGCTGCCTTGTGTGTAATCACATTCCTTCCATAACATGCAGTCCTATACATCGCGCAATGTTTCATGTCTGGCCTAACCAGTGTTTTATTAATTTCCAGTATCATCTCCCAACACCTAATATAAATGTCTTGGCTCATTAAAGCAAATACCCGACACACATTCTTAGTCTTTTTATCCACCTGCCACATTACTACAAGAGATCGATGGGCATGCACACCAAAGATCCTCAGTCCTTTTCCCGGTTCCACCATTCAAAACATAATACCTCTTAGTTTCTTCTGACCAAGTGCATCACCTTACACTTATCCAGAATGATTTCCATTTTCTATTTCTCACCACAATTAGCCAACCCTTCTGTACCTTGTTGCAATCTAAAGCTATCATGCTCACTACTTACCAACACGGCAATTTTCGTTTCATCTGTGACCTTACAGGCCAAATCTCCTGCATTGTATTCTAAATCGATTTTACATAATAGAAATATCAATAAATCAACACTGATCCCTGCATAACACCACTAGACATTTACTTCCATCCACACAAACATTCTATGACCATTACCCTCTGCACCCCGCCATTCAGCTAACTCAGGGTTCAATTCGTCAAATTAACTTGATCTCATCTGGCTCTGATCTTTGCCGTCATCTGGAAATCGACTTACTTCTTCGAAAACTAACATCAAATTGCTCAATGAAATCGTGCTGAGAATTGTTGATTAACCTTCCAGATGAAGGTTAATTCCCCTCTCCATAGTTACAATGTCTTCCCTACTACAGAGCCGAGCTTGGGCCGAGCCTGTGGTTTCATTGTTTTTCTCTTCGTCTGTCTTGCATAACAATACCACATTGGCAGTTTTACCATATCCCCGGGTGGCCAGGAATTATAAATTATTGCCAGCCACCCACTATTTCATCCTTTGCTTGGCATACATGTTATCTGCCCAGTAAATATTACTATTTTTTCATCCAGCAACCCAGCATCTATCCTAATTTCTGAAAAAAATCACAACACTTCACAATGTTTCTTTGTCCACATATTCCCTCACACTGGTGAACATCAACAATCTTCACCGCTCCCACTCCATCTTCATTTCTCCCTGTCTCACTTGAAGGCATTATATTTGGAACATTGAACTGCCACTCCTGCCCCTCTCTCAGCATATCTCCATGATATCAATTGCACACTTCCTCCTTTATGCCGTTAACTCATCAGCATTGTTTATCATACTCCTTTCATTAAAACGAATACCATCCAAACTTGCTATCTCTCCCTCTGATTTAACTGGCCTATCATTTTTGTACCTTCTTGACCTCCTTGCTCTGACCTCTAATTTTAGCATTACATTGTCATTATCACAATCGCCTGTGTTGATCTCAGCTTCTATAGCACTCTGGACAGTTATGATGTTTATAATATCAAGGTTCGTATCGATTAACCACAATAAACTTTGTTGCAAAAGAACTGAATGTATTTTTTATCAAATTTGTCAGATAATTTATACGATGTTTTTCATAAAGGTCCAGTTCTCCAACAACTCTTCTTCTGATCGTGAGTCCCAATGAAGAAATCGCAACATAGAACATAGAACATAGAACAATACAGCACAGAACAGGCCTTTCGGCCCATGATGTTGTGCCGAACATTTGTCCTCGCTTAAGCACCTATCCATGTTCCTATCCAATTGCCGCTTAAAGGTCACCAATGATTCTGACTCTGCCACTCCCACAGGCAACGCATTCCATGCCCCCTCCACTCGCTGGGTAAAGAACCTACCCCTGACATCCCTCCGATACCTTCCACCCTTCACCTTTATTTTTTTCCCCTTGTAACACTCTGTTGTACCCAGGGGAAAAATCTCTGACTGTCTACTCTATCTATTCCCCGAATCATCTTATAAACCTCTATCAAGTCACCCCTCATCCTTCGCCATTCCAATGAGAAAAGGCCTAGCACTCTCAACCTATCCTCGTACGACCTATTCTCTCTTCCAGGCAACATCCTGGTAAATCTCCTCTGTACCCTCTCCAAAGCTTCCACATCTTTCCTAAAATGAGGCGACCATAACTGCACACAGTACTCCGAATGTGGCCTTACCAAGGTTCTGTACAGCTGCAACTTCACCTCACGACTCTTGAATTCAATCCCTCTGCTAATGTACATTAATACGCCATAGGCCTTCTTACAAGCTGTATCCACCTGAGTGGCAACTTTCAAAGAGCTATGAACATAGACCCCAAGATCCCTGTGCTCCTCCACCTTACTAAGAATCCTACCGTTGACCCTGTATTCCGCATTCTTATTTGTCCTTCCAAAATGGACAACCTCACACTTGACAGGGTTGAACTTCTCAGTCCAGCTCTGCATCATATCTAAGTCCCTTTGCAGCCGACAACAGCCCTCCTCAATACCCACAACTCCACCAATCTTCGTATCGTCTGCAAATTTACGGACCTACCCTTCGACTCCCTCTTCCAAGTCGTTAATAAACATTACAAACAGCAGAGGACCCAGAACTGATCCCTGCGGAACTCTACTTGTAACTGGGCTCCAGGCTGAATATTTACCATCTACCACCACTCTCTGACTTCGACCGATTAGCCAGTTCTCTATCCAACTGGCCAAATCTTCCCACTATCCCATGCCTCCTGTCTTTTCGCATAAGCCTACCATGGGGAACCTTATCAAATGCCTTATTAAAATCCATGCACACAACATCCACTGTTCTACTCTCATCCACATGCTTGGTCACCTCCTCAAAGAATTCAATAAGACTTGTACGGCAAGACCTACCCCTCACAAATCCGCGCTGACTGTCCCTAACAAAGCAGTGTCTTTCCAGATACTCATAAATCCTACCCCTCAGTACCCTTTCCATTACTTTGCCTATCACCGAAGTAAGACTAACAGGCCTGTAATTCCCAGGGTTATCCCTATTCACTTTTTTGAACAGGGGCACAACATTCGCCACTCTCCAGTCCCCTGGTACCACCCCCGTTGACAGTGAAGACGAAAAGATCATTGCCAACGGCTCTGCAATTTCTGTCTTGCTTCTCACATAATCCTAGGTTATATCCTGCCAGGCCCGGGGGACCTGTCTATCCTCAGGTTTTTCAAAATGCCCAACACATCTTCCTTCCTAACATGTATCTCCTCTAGCTTACCAGTCTGTTTCATACTCTCCTCTTCAACAATACGGTCACTCTCATTTATAAATACAAAAGAAAAGTACTCATTCAAGACCTCTCCGATCTCTTCCGACTCAATACACAGTGCCCCACTACTGTCCTTGATCGAACCTACCCTCGTTCTCGTCATTCTCATGTTTCTCACATACGCATAAAAGGCCTTGGGGTTATCCTTGATCCTACTCGCCAAAGATTTTTCATGCCCTCTTAGCTCTCCTAATCCCTTTCTTCAGCTCCCTCCTGGCTATCCTGTATCCCTCCAACGCTCTGTCTGAACCTTGTTTCCTCAACCTTCTGTAAGCCTCCTTCTTCCTCTTTACAGGACATTCAACCTCCCTCGTCAACCAAGGTTCCCTCACACGACCATCTCTTTCCTGCCTGACAGGTACATACATATCAAGGACACGTCGTATCTGTTCCTTGAAAATTTTCCACATTTCAATGACATCCTTCCCTGGCAGCCAATGTTCCCAACTTGTGCTCCTCAGATCTTGTCTTGCAGCATCGTATTTACCCTTCCCCCAATTGTAAAACCTACCCTGTTGCACGCACCTATCTCTCTCCATAACCAAGGTGAATGTCTCAGAATTATGGTCACCATGACCAAAATGCTCATCCACTAACAAGCCCATCACTTGTCCCGGTTCGTTACCAAGTACCAAATCCAATATGGCCTCCCCTCTGTTCGGACAATCTGCATACTGAGTTAGAAAGGCTTTCTGGACACACTGCACAAACACCGCCCCGTCCAAACTACTTGATTTAAAGAGCTTCCAATCAATATTTGGGAAGTTAAAATCGTCCATGACTACTACCCTGTTGCTTCTGCACTTTTCTAAAATCTGTTTCTCCACATCTCTGCTGCTATTGGGGGGGCTATATAAAACACCCAACAAGGTGACTGTTCCTTTTCTATTTCTGACTTCAGCCCATTCTACCTCCCAAGGCAGATCCCTCTCGAACTGCGTTTCTACAGCCGTTATACCATTTCTAATTAGCAACGCCACACACCCGTTCTTTTTTACCACCCTCCCTAATCTTAAAAAGAAATCTGTAATCAGGGACCTCAACAATCATTTCTGTCCCTCTTCTTTTAACGTTTCATTGATGGCCACAACATCGTAGTCCCAAGTACCGATCCACGCCTTAAGTTCACCCACCTTATTTGTGATACTCCTTGCGTTGAAGTATACACACTTGAACTCACCTCTGTGTCTGCAAGTATTCCCTTTCAGTGCTACTTTCTCCGCAGCCTCTCAACATTCTTGGACATCCTGAAAAACAGCTAACCTACTTGTTGGATTACAAGTCTGGATCCCATCCCCCTGCTAAATTAGTTTAAACTCCCGCCCCCGAAGAGTGCTAACAAGTAGCAGGTTTGCAACCATCGTCTGTTCAATCATTGATTTCCGTCTGAAGCAAATCTCCATGAGTTGGTTTAAAAAATGGCCAATCCGTGGATTCTGGTATCTTCACGTCTCCCGTGTGTGAGGTGAATGGGAATTTCTCGGTAATGAATCGGCTGACCGGCTGTTATGGTGAATGGTTCAACAGCGCAGTGTTTAACTGCCAGATCACTCATGGAGAGAACACTCAAAGTCAAAACATCACCACACCCCAGGGTAAGACATGCAAACGAGAGCACTAGAAAATATTCTGAACTCCGATGTGAATTAGATGCACACATTTACCAAACTTAGTCAACAGCACTAAAGTGTGCAGCATCCCATTCACAAACGTGTCATGCATTTCAGTTTGAGTGTGACATTAGCATTGCTCATAATTCAACATTATGTCTAATCAGAAGAGCATGTTTTCCTCTCTATTGAAGACATGTTAAGCTGGCTTAACAGTCTTTTTTTAAAAGTAGTTTGTTGGCTGACCACACTTGGAGAGGCAGTTAGAGTTCCGAATCCACGCCTGGTGACTTCATTAAGGATAAAGGGTTTAGCGGGTGGGGGAGGGGTGCGTGTCTTGTGTGGCCCGGGGGATTAGTGTCACAGAGGTATTTGTTTGAAACTTAAAACATACAGAGAGGCCGAATTTGGGTGAACGTGGAGTAAATGTTTCGACAAGTAGGCGAGAGTAGGACACGAGGGCATAGCCTCGGAGTCAAAGGGGGCACCATTTGTAACTGTGGTGGGGAAGAATTTCATCAGCCAGAGGGTGGTGGAATTCATTACCACAGACGGTTATGGAGGCCAAGTCAGTGACTGTATTTATGATGGCGATTGATCGGTTAGTACATGGAGAAGGCTGGAGAATGTGGTAGAGAAACATATCACACATGATCGAATTGCAGGGCAGACTCGATTGGTCGAATTGCCTCATTCTGTTCCTATATCTTACTTTCTTGTGGTCTCAAAATTATAAGGTAAAATATGCAGTTACCCTTTTTGCAAAATAAATCAAAATGTGTCCAATGCTTCATTTCCTGTTCAGGAATGACCTGTTGGACTTGGGCATTGTACATCATAGATTTTAACTGGTACTGAGCTCTTTAACTTCATTCATGGGAGCAGGCCGAAGAGCAAGTTGGTATCACATTTAATCAACCGGATAAACAGGATTTAATTGAAACTCTTTGAGGTACTCTCTGCAATTAGTGGATGTGGCAGGAGAAAACATTTTAGTGGGAAGGCTACAGAAGCGATGAACGAACAAGGAATTAGAGTCAGGCGTATTCAACCTGGTGTCCGGATGGAGATGTTCACACAGTGATCAGTGGAAGTCTGAATAATGCTCACGCAAATTTCCATTAATTTGTAGAATAATGTTAGATACTCGTATTTGTTTTGTTTTTATTCTACTAAGAAATTCACTGTTTTGTTTTTAGGCCTACTACAAATTTGACAGGAGGAATAATATCTCATGGTATGCTTTTGAGTATGATCTCACACCAATAATACAAATTATTTACAATAACGTTAAACACATTGAACAGAATTTCTGTGACTGATAACTGCCCTGTAACATCTTTAAACGCCTGCAAACGCATGAGAACAAAGAAAATAATTATGATTGATTACAGTTTGTTAAAAATTGGGGATGTAATTTGGCATTCAGAATGCCCAGCAGCATTTGCAAGTAAGTTTCATGAACATAGAAATGAAGTCGTTATATTCAGATTAAGCTTGTCAAAAGTATCAAAGCATGGTCCTAAGTGAGAGAAGAGCTCTGAAAGGAAGGTCATTCCATGTGTTACGTCATGGTATCTTTGATTTTAGTTTTTCACAGGTTTCACTAGTTACAAAGCCAGTGTTCTTTATGAATGATTACATGGGTCATGTTATAGATAATAACAAATGTTTTCACAAATCAAAATATATCAGCAAGAGGAATCATCATTTCAGCAACATTTGGAAGCTGCCATGTCAAAGGTGGTTTCTTCACTTCATGAGTGAATAGCCTGAAGACTCGGTGTTTTGATCCTAAAGAGGCATTTTTCATTAATTTGATTTCTGTTTCATAGGAGTTACTGATTGCCACGATTACACAGTTGAACTCCTACCACCGCCATTATAACACATCTCACTGGAGGCGACGGTGACATTAACCTGTGTTGTGTCCAATCTTTCTTCTGGTGCCAATGTCACCTGGTACAGGAAAAGAAGACTCTGAAATCAGAGATCTCTAACCAGCCTGGAGAAAATCCCTACAGCGTGATCAGCAAATTAAGCACTTCTACTGAAGCCTGGATGAGTCACGTTAGTTTTGAAGGTTTGTTGAACCATCTGTATCTACCGGCTCCACTGAGAGACTCCATGCACAAGGAAAGTGGTGAGCGGTGAGATGAAAAAACAAACATCCCATGTGTAATCCAGTAACTAACATGGCATGCTTGGATTGGCTCCAAATAACGTTGGGAGCATTAAACATGTGTCTGATGTCAGGATAGCTAAATATCTGATTGAGAACAAGATGGACCAAAGCTTGTTCTTTTTTTATTATAAGTCAAATAAAGTGGGAAGAAACCTGGTTTGTGTTTTTAACATCAGCAATGACAAATGTACAGGATGTCTTAGTTGTGGGTTGGAAACATGGAGGCGACTTTCGAATCAAACTCTTTATTGTTAATGATTAGGTTGGATATCATTCTGCTCGTTCAGAAAATGAGAGTGTATAAATCCCAAATTTAAAAACAAAACTGTCACATTTTAATATGTCTGAAATTGCAATATTGATTTTGGATTTTTATAGTGGATTTATATTTGTTTCAAATATTCTGCAGGAGAAAAGCTACTGGAGCCATCAGTGTCGATCCTCCTGCCACCAACAGAAGACGTTTCCGCTAAGAGTTTTCTCTCCCTCACCTGTTTCGTGAGAGGCTTCTCTTCCCAAGAGATCTTAGTCAAGTGGACAAACAATGACAAGCCAGTTAATCCCAGTAACTACAAGAACACCGAGGTGATGGCGGAGAGCGAGAGCACCTCCTTCTTCATGTACACCCTGTTGTCCATTGCAGCAGATGAGTGGTCCAGTGGTGCTTCTTATTCCAGTGTGGTGGGACATGAAGCGATTCCACTGAAGATCATCAACAGAACAGTCGATAACTCCAGCGGTAAACCAACTTTTGTGAACATTTCAGTTGCACTGATGGGCACTATTAATTCATGTCAGAAAAATTTCGAAGATGTTTTTAATCATTCAACAAAAGTAATAAAGCTTTTTCTTCCAATTGTGATTTAAATATACAACCGTTTAATTAATTGTGCTTCTCACTTTTAATTATATTCCAGTTGTAAAGTTAAGTTGGATTAGTAACAGGTGTCGGACTCATGTCTTGTGCAGTTAATGTTCCCTGCTCGGACAAAGTTAAGATCAGAGATAGAGTAAAGCTCACGCATTGCCAGATTCTGCAAAGTACCTTTTCCATTTAAATTCTAATAAAACGAAATCTGAAAATCCCCAATTTCTGTCAAGTGAACAGCACGAATTTTGAACTTGGTTTTCCTGATTCCCCGATTGCACATTCTTACGAAATTCATGTCGGTTTTCAACTTCCACAATGGAACAATTGGGTACGCAATCTTAAGAGACATTTGAAATTAGTTTCGATTGGAAAATACCAATCGCAAAGCGTGCAGATGAAGTTGAATATAACACTAGTGTCTGTTTAACCAGGGATCTTGTACCAATGCAGTAGTTGACGGAATGCATGTTAATTTCCCCAACAAAGAGACCCGAAAGGAAGGTTATTGTTGTTCAGCCGAAGGAGGAGGAGAGGGGAATTATTAACGGTCTGTACTCTTACTCACTCTGCAGAGTTTTCAAGATAGAAGTCCACAGTAATGTGCCACAGTCGCTGACAGGAACAGTCAGCTTATTCTTTACTGTCCGAAGATTCCATCTTCCATGCAAAATAATACCTTTGAGTATGCTGGACACGATTGACCCTGTTAATCGTTTGTTAACATTGACTGCCCTTAATCATAAACTGGTATTTGCATCATCCCAGATTGAAGCCCATAGTTTTGTCTCAGTTTTCTGGAGGACATGGGAGAAATTCTGGTATTCGAACTTCTGACATAATTTTGCTTCACGTACAGAACATTTATAGATATTTTGTAATCAGCATGTTCGGAAATGTAATTCTGCATGTCTGGAATAGTATAAATTTGAACTCAGGTCTCTTGTCTCAGAGACAGAATTTCAATCGCTGCAACAAAAGAGTAGCTCACATCGAGGGCTGAAGGGCTTGGTATGCGCAGTTTTGTTCTATGTTCTAAAACATTTATCTCTCCACGACGATCAGAAATGTTCCTGACAAAATCAGGGTCAGACATAATTGTTGACAATCCATTAAAACACAAAAATAATGCAAATTGTAGTCTAGTATAAGAGCTGAAACAGTTACAGAGAGATGCTAACAAATACATGGGCAAAAACACATAAACAGGCTCTCACCTAAAGACACACGTTTATGCACATACGTAAACGTGCACACAGATGAGCTGTCACACACGTTTGCATACACACAGCTACACATGCAAATGGTACTTGAACACTCATCTCGCCCCCCGTAAAACGCATATTAACAGAATAAATAGCACATGCATAAATGAACAAGGATATCCACACATAACTATGAAAAGCATAGACGCACATTAATACACAAATGGACATGACTGCATTTCTATTCATGCAGCATAATGCTGATAGACATACATTCATACGTACACAGATACAACATCTGAAAGTTGCCTTCCCACGTGTAGGCACACACAGGCACTTATGAGCACAGGATAAAATAAATATTATTTCTTAATTTTCATAAGCACAAACGTATGATTGCAGTGGCAGCTTATTTTATTTTGAAACCACTTTGAACAGCACTTATACATGGTCACATACACACGCATACATTCCGAGTCGTACATGCAGACGTGCAAATAATGGGGCGTTTATTAAACAAGGAGAATGGCACAAGCATCAGCAAACATTCACACACAATAACACAAAGAAACACATCAGGCAATGGTTTAGGATAGATTGCCACACAAACAGAGATCATGACGCAAAGATAAACATCCACCAAACATGACGTTGCATGCACATAATTATTGAGGACAAACATGAAAATAAACGAATGTAGGTAGGACCTGAAATAGACAGATCCTGCTGTATATTGGTCGGATGGCATAACGAAAAGTAAACACTCACAAGGACGTTAAAAGATAAACGTAGGCGTCAACGAAGTGCCAGTTTAGCATGGTGATGCTTACACGTCGTAGAGGGAACAAGATTTGAACACAAAAAGCATGTGAGCGCATCAGTAGTAAAGAACATGAGTATGTTTATTCATACACACACTCCAAAATGGGCAAGTGCAATGCAAGAGACATGCATTACCACATCCACAAACACAAGGAAAAACATACACATCAAGCCATAGAAAAAATAAATTAAGAGCGCCATGCACAAAAACTGATTCCTAAATATACAGATCCTACAAACAAAAATATGAAGCATTTTTCATACTGTGGATGTAATTTACATTCATGAGATGCCAAGCAGTTGGTCACCAATATATCATGAAGATGAGAATCACATATGAACTTTTATCCAGCGATGGACAAAATCTTGAACTAAACTGCGGTCACAGCACATAATTAAAATATAATGATAAAATTAAAATAATTGTTCTCAATAAGTATACCTTAAATGATAATATTCTTCAATAATAGATTAAAAGACAAAGTAATTCAAAGTGTTCTGACAAGGATAGTAAGGAGAAAATGTGCAGTTAATATTAGTTAGTTCTTGCTTAGAATCAATAATGCATTAATACATGCAGATAGAGAGTCAAAATTGAGAAATACCTGACTGCCTAAAGAAGATGTAATGGCTTCTAATTACAATACTAAAGTGCAGATAGATCTGTCAGGATCAATAAAAAATCTGAACGTGTTCTCTCAGCTTTATATTCATAGATTCAATAGATCATACTTGGATTGAAGACTATGGGGATTATAATGGCAACATCTGGAAAACTGTTTCCACGTTCATCACCCTGTTCTTCCTGAGTATTTTCTATAGTGCTGCCGTCACTCTGGTGAAGTTGATTATAATCAAATAATTCACACAGCAAGCAGCCAAAGATGTTTTGCGAAATATAGAAGTGTGCCACTGAATACAACTCAGAACCTGAATGCATCTGATAATAAACATCTGCATCATGACTTTAACTCTCTTTTCCAGGTTAAGTGAATGAGGTGTGGACACTGTAGATTTTCCTCATCTGTTTATTAAGGCTTCTGAATTCCAAATCTACTATCTGTCCTGTTGCTGACTCAAATAGTGAGATCACTTCAGTTTGTCAGTGTGTAACTGAGATAAATATTGATGTCCTTTCGTTTTCACTTTGATATCTTTGAGATTATTATAGTTGGAATAATTTGTAGCTTCCCAGTTGTTTGAATTCAATTCGTTTTGTTTTTTTTTTAAACTTGTTCCTTATTCAGAATGGATGCCACCCTTATATGCTGAGCCTTTTCATTCTCTTTCTGGCGATTGCTACAGGTGTACATAAAATTCACGGCTCATTGTGCATGCGATCTCGTCTCAGTGTAGCATCCAGTCATTATATTCACTTCTTTTAACTTTAACATAAGCTTTTCGATAAAAATGCTTTTGAAATGGTTAATAAATCTTGAAGGAATATGCACTAACTTTGAGTATGCTTAGTTCTTTCTTCGAGGCCAATACGTAAAAAAAAACATTTTCCCAAGTTTACACATTCCACTACCTTCCCAGCAAACACCTTTCACTTGACTTGTCTAGTTGTGTTTCATACAGTTATTTAGGTTAATTCTGCGCCACCATGTGGACCACTCATATAATTGCATTTTTCACACTGTTTGTCTTACGGAATTCTCCAGAGGCAAAATGATGAGAGACCATGTCCTCTTAAGCACAAATCGTCACGCCCACGGGTCACATAATAATAAACATCAGAAACGTTGCTCACAGAAATCTATGAGAGGCAGGCAAATGAATGAGGAAGTTGAGTCTGTTTAAACTAAAAGTACTCCCAATGTCGGGACAGGCTGGTTTAGTAATGCATAAATCGGCACCCAGATGTCCAATTAAACGTTTATCAGTCAAAAATGTCAACGTTCAGTCAGACATGCAGGCACAACACATGGAAAAACGTTGGGCGGATTCTCTCAACTGGAGTTTCTCGCACACATATGACTCGTGGAGCATAAATTCTAGGATCTATTTGACACACCACACCTCTCAAATCCCATTAAGTGAGACTCAGATATGTCTTATAAAGGAATATTACTGAACAGAAACCCACAAAAATCATAAATCACACCTCGATTTGGATCAAGCGAGGTAGAAATCAGACGTACAGGCAGAATTCAGCACCAATCATTTCAACTGAGTCTGAATCCAATCTTGTCTCGAGACTCTGAAGACGTCTCTCCTAGTCATAGTTTATTATTTCTGGGGGCAATATATGTAGTATTAACCCCTTATGAAAGCAATTGAAATACATATATTTCAAATAATCCATCAATTTAGATTTGACCCCGCAACATCTGATACCTTGGTCTCTCTAGAACACCCAAAAATCTGTAATTACTCGAGGCTGATAAGAAATTCAAAAAACGAAGTTTTCCCATGTATTTTAATTTATCATTTCATCGGTAAACATGAAATTTATACCTCTGCAAGAGAGAATGATCAACATTAATATATACATTTACACACGTATGCATTCTCAAATTGTTCACTGTGTGAAACTATTCACACACAGAGAGTCTCGCTAAACCATTAGAACATTAGTCGCATACTTACATTGCAACTTGAATTGTTACTGATGCAAAATTTCTAAAATAAACATAGAGGATCATCGAAGGAGTGGAAGTGAAAATGGGAAATGATAGGGTGCAAAGCATAGAAATTGTGAAGCGGTATTAAGTTTGGAAGACGCCAGGACAGATTTTTATGTTTACTGTGTAATTAGAATCGCATCATTGCTGATCAATCACAATTGCTGTTTAAAAGCATCAGGCCAGGCGAAATGCGAATTCACCTTGAATGTCATAATTAATCCTGAGACCGCTGCACACTTTACAGGAGCAGAAAATATCCAAAGCATTCGCTGCATTCAAGTAAGTTTCACCTTATCTTCTTTTGTGATGTTTTGATTGCCAATTATACTTATAAAGTGCCTGAATGCTCTTAATTCTTATTCAGCGAGAACAGTTTGTCCAAAGCGAATCTACCAAAATGTATCAGGGATTTAAGGGTTCAATCAAAATGAAAATTCTTGCTCATCAGAGAACAATTCTAATTTCTCGAAGTCGGTGAGATGGATCATCCAAGGAACACTTTTGCGAGTCAGTCATGCACCCTCTCTCATGACTTTACTTTTTTTTCACAAATGTAGCACTTGAAACTGGATGCAATATTCCAGGTGAGACAAACAACTGTTTTATTTCATGATTTGGAGATGCCGGTGTTGGACTGGGGTGTACAAAGTTAAAAATCACAAAACACCAGGTTATAGTCCAACAGGTTTAATGGGAAGCACACGAGCTTTCGGAACGACGCTCCTTCATCAGGTGAGGGTGGAGGGCTCAATCCTAACACAGAATTTAGACCAAAAATTTTGAGTGTGATGTAACTGTAATTATTCATTGAAAAATTGATTGTCTGTTAAGCCTTTCATCTGTTAGAATACAGTGATACTTTCACTTCTTTCATATGAAAATTACAAAACCTTTTCTTTTAAAATTGCATTCTCGGGTTAGCTGTTAACAATGGTGATAGCTAGACAACAAGCACAAATGAATTATGTTAAATTGAAATAAAACAAAGTTAAACCTGTTGAAGGTGTTGGCCCCCTGTGTTCTTTGTCTATGCCATTTTGTATAGATTGATTCTAATCTAAAAAAGTGAGATAACTGAGTTTTACATAAATTCATGCAGTTTTTGAGCTCCGAGTTCTACATGAATGCATGCAGTTTTTGAGCAAAGTATAATGTAACCCTGCAAGTACAAACTCACCCCACAAAATATATGTGTGCATGTGGGTCTTTGTCTGTGTGTGTGTCTGTCTGTTTGGGTTGTGGTGTTGTGAATGTGAGAAAGTGTATGTGTGTGTGTAGTGAGTGCAGAGTGTCTTAAGTCTGTGAGGGGGTGCATGTGAGAGTGTAGGAGTATGTGTCTGTAAGGGTGTGTGGGGGTGTCTTTGTGCGCGTCTGTGTGTATGTGTGTCCGTGTGTATGTGCGTATAGGAGTGCTTGTATGTGACAGTGTGTGTGTGTATGTCGGAGTATCTCTCTGTGTGTGTGTGTGTGTGTATAGTGCAATGGTGGTCACCTGTAATGTGACATGAACCTAACAACCCAGTTGAGGCCCTCCCCATGGGTACCGAACTTAGCTTTCAGCCTCTGCTCGGCCACTTTTCTCTGCTGCCTGTCCCGAAATCCACCTTGACGGATGGTCACCCGAAGGTCGGAGGCTGAATGTCCTGGACCACTGAAGTGCTCCCCAACTGGGAGGGAACCCTCCTTCTGTTTATTGTTGTGCGGTGCCCATTCATCCGTTTTCGTAGCCTTTGCTCCGTTTCTCCAATGTACCATGCCTCCGGGCATCCTTGCCTGCAACGTATCAGATAGACAACGTTGGCTGAGTCACATGAGTACCTGCCATGTACAAGGGGGGACGTGTCCCCACGCGTAATAATGGTATCTATGTCCACACTCTGACACGTCTTGCAGCATCTACCGTGTCAGGATTGTATGGAGTTGTCCTGAGAGCCGGGCAGCTTGCTACGAACAACTATCTGTTTGAAGTTTGGCGGTTGTTTAAAGGCAAGTAGTGGAGGTGTGTGGAAGGTCTTGGTGAGGTACTAATACTCATTGATAATGTGTTGCAGGTCACGAAGAACATGGCGTAATTTTTCAGCTCCTGTGAAATACTGAACAACGAAGGGTACCCTGTCGGTTGCAGCACCTATCTGTCTTCGAAGAAGGTCATTACGGTTTCTTGCTGTAGCACGTCGGAACTGGCGGTCGATGAGTTGGGCATCGTACTCCGTTCTTGTGAGGGCATCCTTGAGTACTTCCAGGTGTCCGTCACGTTCCTCCTCATCTGAGCAGATCCAGTGTATGCATAGGGCTTGTCCATAAGGGATGGCTGTTTTAATATGGTTTGCTTGGAAGCTGGAGAAGTGTAGCATTGTGAGGTTGTCTGTGGGTTTGCGGTAGAGTGTAGTGCTGTGGTGTCCATCCTTTATGGAGACGCATGTATCCAAGAATGAGACAGATAGTCGAGAGTAGTCCATGGTATGTTTGATGGTGGGATAAAACTTGTTGATGTCATTGTGTAGTTTTATCAATGACTCCTCGCCATGTGTCCAGAGGAAGAAAATGTCATCAATATCCCTCGTGTACAATGTTCGTTGGAGATCCTGCATAGAGAAGAAGTCTTGTTCGAACCAGCCATCCCCTATGGACAAGCCCTAGTCTGAGCTCAAAAACTGCATGAATTTATGTAAAACTCTGTTATTTCACTTTTTAGATTAGAATCAATCTAAACGTCATGGCATAGACAGATAACACAGGGGGCGAATACCTTCAACATATTATCTCGCTATCACCATTATTAACAGCTAACCCGAGAATACAACTTTAAACAAAAAGGTTTTGTGATTTATACATGAAAGAAGTGAAAGTATCACTGTATTCTAATTGATGAAAGGCTTAACAGACAATCAACTTTTCAATGTATAATTACATTTACATCACACTGTAATTTTTTACTATAAATTCTGTGTTAGGATTGAGCCCTCCACTATAATCTGATGAAGGAGCGTCGCACCGAAAGCTAGTGTGCTTCCAATTAAACCTGTTGGACTATAACCTGGTGTTATGTGATTTTAAACTTTGTTTTATTTCAATTTAACATAATTCATTTGTGCTTGTTGTCTGCAGCACACTTTATGAAGTTGGGGTTTATTTGTTCTTCTGTCGACATGTCATGGTACATTCCCTGATTTGAGCACACATACATGGATGATTATCTACTCCTACTCACCTTTGGATTTACAATTTTACTGTTATATGTTCTTCTGAGTTCATCACAAAACAGAGAAGCATGTCACAGCTCCACGAGACTGAGATATATTTGACACAAGGAGGTCGTTACTGGAACTCCTGCTACTTTCCATTTGATGTCCTTCCCTGCAGCATCTGTAAAAAATTGAAGTTCTACCTTGTTCTTCCAACATCATAATATTTTATCTTAAATTGTTATTCATTTTTCTTCTTTAATTGTGCCTCATGGAACGAGGCAGAGGTTGTAACAACAAGTACTCCAAACATTGAAATCCGAGATTGTACACAAAAAGGCAACGTATATCCTGAAAAGGCAAACTTCTCGTAACAAATGGTTGACTACAACAAAACAGCGAATGAGATGAATTTGATTTCATCGAAAAAGCAAATAGAAAATACTCTGAAGGTACAGTAGCCCAGGCAAGACCTGAGCAGAGAGAACGGAGTTTTTCTTCTATTATGTGTTATATCCAGAATTTGCCTTACACACAATGTACCTTTATATTTCCCATCACCAAGTCACCTATTGTTTTTCTTTTCAGTTATTAAGAATAAATAGAGTAATGTATGCATAGAGTCTCGTAAGGGCAATTCACATCATCAAAGGAAGTCGGAAGAGCGAGAAGATCCTTCCAGTTAGTTTATTCCCTGTCATGAGATAGTACTGCTGTACTAAGAGAGGATATTTCTGAGGGATTGCAAAGTAAAGCTAAGCAAATGGAACTCAGAAATAAGAAGGAGATGCGATTGTAATAGTCCCCCCCAGTAGTCAGAGTGAAATTAAAGATCAAATATGTGGAGAGATCTTATTGAGATGTAAGAATAATACTGTTGTAATACTTGCGAATTTTAACCTTCTAAACATAAATTGGGACACCATAATGTTAAGGGCTTGGATGGTGAGGAATTTGTTACATGTGCTCAAGAAAGATTTCTTAATTAATAGGTAGATGCAACCACCACAGACAAAAAAAAAGAAAACTTTGTCCTTTTCTTGTGATATAAGGCAGGGCAAGTGATTGAAATCTTCATAGCGGAGCACTTTGGGGCCAGTGGCTATAATTCAAATAGTTCTAAAATACTTATAGAAAGGATAGGTCTTGTATGACTCTTTGACGTAATATATAACACATGTTTTATTCTTAACCAGAACATCAGCATCTTTATTTCTCCATTGTTTCCTCCTGTTACCAGCCTTACCTTCACTCTAACAGGAACGTAATGCCGCTGAACTTTCATTGTCTCACTTCTGAAAGCCTCGCACTTGTTGGTTCTCCTTTCACCTGCAAACAGTTTACTCTAATCCATTCTTGGATGTTTTTTGTTTCTTCCTATCAAAATTTGCCCAGATCCAATGAGAGATTTTAACTTTTATACAAGACCTATCCTTTCCATAACTATTTTAGAACTATTTGAATTATAGTTACGACATATAGACAAATGAGATCAAGTGAATTTCTTGAAGAATATAAGAGTTTGTAGGGACATTGTTTAAAAAGAGAAATCAGGAGGGAGAAAGGGGATATGATATGATATGAGATATATGTAGATTGTACCAACCTTCACCACTTCCTCCGGCAGATCATCCCATACATGCAACATTCTCTGCTATAAAAAGTTGCCCATTAGGACCCTTTCATTTATTTCCTCTCGCATCCTAATCCTACCCCTCTTTTCTGGACTTCCTTATCCCAGGAAAAAATCCTGTCTATCCACTATATCTACGCCGCTCAATATTTTATACCGCTCACCCTCTGATGGTGCAGTGAAAACAAACAGCCTATTCAGTTTCTTATTATATTACTGAATGTGGCCGTGAAGATGTAAAAACCGAGAGGAAGTCGTCATAAATCATGCTGCATTTTACATAAATGATGTCATTGCTTTAATATCAGTTGGAGTCAAATCGAGTATGGGTGCCTTTTCAATTTGATACCAGTTGCACAGAAACTGGGGAAATATACTGCAACAAAAAAGAAATGCAATTGCAGTGCGATTAATCCCACTATATGATTCATGTAAAAAAACAATTTCCTGTTTTGAACTTGCAGTTACGAGAACTTACAAATTATTTCTGTATTTGTAATAACTTTAATCCATCCGTTATTTTACATTTAGTTGTTACAGATATCATGTGAATTACTGCACTTTTCTCAGTACTTAACCATAAAACACAAAGCAAAATGAAGTAAAACTGCAAATTAAATACTGTATCTAATTAATACGAAATAAAAATATTTAGCAATTCAATGACATCAAATTGTTAGGGAATGTGGTAAGCTAGTCAGATCTGAGGACTGCAAGAATTTACAGGAGGTCATTAATAAATTTACAATATGGTGAAATAATTGGCAAATGAAGTTCGACATAGATGAATGTAACGTGCTGTATCTTGGTAGGAATAATGTGCAGGTCACTTATTCGACGGTGCATGTCTAAGTGGGAGAGACAGACAAAGGGATCTCACACGATTATATCAATCACTAAAAAAAATTGCCTAGGAGAAACGAAGACCGTCAAAACGCAAACAAAGCTCTAAGCTTTATCTCGAAAAGGATAGATTTGAAAGTAGGCATGTTTGCTAGATCCCTGTTAAAATGGTTTAGACTATAATTAAAAGTATTGCCTGCAGTTCTTGCTGCCACGTTATAGAATGGCCACACAAGCACTGGAGAGGATGAAGAGAGATTTAAGAGTGAAACACAAATTTATGGGTGTGTATATCAGGGAGGAGTGGTCGTGATGTTCACTTCTTTCTTGAAAAGAAAAGCAGGCTGAGGGGTCAAAATTATGAAAGGTTTTGATAAGAGCATGTGCAGAGGAAACAGTTCCTCCATGGGGTAGAGCAGAAGTAGAGGCTGTCAATAAAAGGAAGGAAGCATAATTC
Source organism: Chiloscyllium plagiosum (assembly GCF_037043375.1). Lineage (NCBI taxonomy): Eukaryota > Metazoa > Chordata > Chondrichthyes > Orectolobiformes > Hemiscylliidae > Chiloscyllium > Chiloscyllium plagiosum. Next base: position 14,216,182 of record NW_028270188.1, read on the forward strand.
AGGTATAGACAGGATAGATTGAGTGAATACTTAGAAGAGTATAAAGGCAGTTGGAGTGTACTTAAGTGAGAAATCAGGAAGGTACAAAGGGGACATGGGCACATGGCAAACTGAGTTAAGGAGAATCCGAAGGCTTTGACAAATACATTAAGGGTACCTAGGGAGAGAATAGGGCCCCTCAAAGATCAGCAAGGCGGCCTTTGTGTAGAGCCACAGAAGATGGGGCAGATACTGAACAAGTGTTTTGCACCAGTACTTACTGTGGAAAACACAAGGAAAATATGCAATGTCGGGAAATAGATGGTGACAACTTGAAAAATGTCCATATTACAGAGGAGGAAGTGCTGGATGTCTTGAAATGCGTAAAAGTTATAAATACCCAGGACCTGATCAGCTGTACCCTAGAACTCTTTGGGAAGCGAGGGAAGTGATTGCTGGGCCACTTGCTGAGATATCTGTATCATCGGTAGTCGCAGTTGAGGTGCCCAAAGACTGAAGGTTGACTAACGTGGTGCCACTGATTAAGAAAGGTGGTCAGGACAAACCAGGGAGTTATAGACCAGAGAGCCTGATGTCAATGGTAGGCACGTTGTTGGAGGGAATCCTGAGGGACCAGATGTACATGTAATTGGAAAGGCAAGGACGTATTAGGGATCGTCAACATGGTTATATGCGTGGGAAATCATGTCTCAAAAAGTTGTTTGAGTTTTTTTGAAGAACTAACAAAGGGGATTGATGAGGGCAGATTGGCAGATATTATCTACATGGACTTCAGTAAGGCTTTCAGCAAGGCTCCCCATTGGAGACTGGTGAGGAAGCTTAGATCTCACGGAATACCTGGAGCACTCAACATTTGGATGCGGAATTGTCTCAAAGGTCGAAGACAGAGGGTATTGGTGGTGGGTTATTTTTCACTTCACTGGTCACAGGCCTCCAGTCTGATAAACAACCCTCAGCCACCACCCTCTGTCTTCGACCTTTGAGCCAGTTCTGCATCCACGTAGCTAGTTAACCCTGTATTTAAGATCTAACCTTGCTGACCCGTCTCCTCTGGGAAATCTTGTCAAATATCTTACTGAAGTCCATATAGATCACATGTACCACTCTGTCCTCAACAATCCTCTTTCTTACTCCTCCAAAAAATACAATCAAGTTTGTAAGACATGATTTCCCACACACCAAGTCACGTTGATTATCCCTCAAAAGTCCTTGCCTTTTGAAATACATGCACATCCTGTCTCTCAGGATTCTGCACAACTTTATGCGTTTCAAGACATCCAGCACTTGCTCCTCTGTAATATGGACATTTTGCAAGGTGTCACCATCTATTTTCCTACATTCCATATCTTCCATATCCTTTTCCAACAGTAAATACTGTTGCAAAATACTCGTGTGGCATCTCCACCATTTTCTGCGGCACCACACAAAAGCCACCTTGTTAATGTTTGAGGGACCCTATTCTCTCCCGCGTTACCCTTCTGTCCTTAATGAATTTGTAAAAACCCTTTGAGTCTCCTTGATTCTATCTGCCAAAGCTAGAAAGCTTTTTGCCCTCCTGATTTCCTTCTTAAGTATATTCCTACTGCCTTTATACTCTTTTAAGGATTCACTCGATCTATCCTGTCTATACATTACATATGCTTCCTTCTTTTTCTTAACTAAACCTCAATTTTTTACCTGGATGGGTGCAGCTCCGACAACCCTGAAGAAGCTGGACACAAAGCTGCCCGCCTGTTTGGTACCATATCCACAAACATTCAGTCCCTCCACCACCAGGACTCAGTAGCAATGGTTATTACTGTCTGCAAGGTGCTCTTCAGAAATTAACCAAAGGTTCCAAGACAGCACCTTCCATACACGCAACCACTTCCATCTCGAAAAACAAGGGGAGCAGGTACTTGGAAACACAACCACCTGCAAGTCCCCTCCAAGCCACTCACCATCCCGATTGGAGATATATCGACATTCCATCACATCGTTGGATCGAAACATTGAAATTCCCTCCCTCCTGGCATTATGGGTCAACCCACAGCAAGTGGACTGCAGAAAGTCAAGAAGGCAGCTCACCACAAACTTCTCAAGGGCAAATAGTGATAGACTATCAATTCTGGCCAGCCAGCGACGGCCAAGTCCCACAAATGAATAAACAATAAATCACCATTGTATGAAATGAATTGAGTATTGACAACATAGAGAGGAATTATAATTTTTTTCACACAAATACACACAAAAACGTCTCAAGTGCACAGCACTGAACGTGAGTATTTTTTCTCGCATGGCCACTCTTCAATTTTAGGTTGAGAGAACTGAAAAAGCTTTGTTCACAACACTCCCACTCGGTGAAGGTCCATGCGCCAACTGGGGGCATGTTAAATGAATCATTACTGGCCTCAGTAGAATCTGCCAAGCGGACCCTGGCGACATTTTGTACACTTCGCCTCCCAACGGCCTTTTCTACTCATTTGTTTGTATTTCCAGTTCCAGAAATGATCGCGACCGGAGATAGGAGGCTGTTCCAGTATGCAGTTGGGATACGCTGCTGTTAGCTGTTTGATTTTTTTAAGGTGGGACATCCTGAATCTGCAGGCGTGCCTCGAGCATTCGGGATGTGGTATCCCACACAATGCAGGATCCACCTACTACTGATAAAATTCTAGCATTGGTGGGAACAGACTTCACATTGGCCAACTGAGTGGCCATCCTTTCCCTGTTTTGAAATCAATAAAATACCATTTAGATGGAAATATAAGAGGCACTGCAACTCCTTCCTTCACTTAGGTGAAAGTGTGGACTGCAGATGCCGGAGATTAGTCAAGATTAGAGTGATTCCGGAAAAACAGAGCAGATCAGGCGGCATCTGATGAGCAGCCTTGACCATTCCTGATGTAGGGCTCTTGCCAAAGCTTCGATTTTCCCGCTCCTCCGATGTTACCTTACCTGGTGTACTTTTCCAGCACCACTCTAATCTTGACTCTTGCCTTCCCTTTAAATTTTACAACCTATTATCCACCTAATGATCTTGCAGCATGTCCCTACAGGTCTGATAGAACCCAGTCTGATTAGTTTCAAACTGCTTCCAATATACAACAACATGGAAGTGTGGCAAACTGGTCAGAATTGATAAAGTTCAACAAAAACAGTCTTAACTTAGTCTGAAATTCAGAACTTTGACTTGGGCTGAGATCAATAAAAATGGAAGAAGTACAGAATCAACCACTTCTATCCATCAGAAACAATTTTCTCTGAATGTCAATGTACCGTCCACAATTTCGAATGGATCAGTGCATTTGAAAAGCAAATGAGAAGCAGCAATATTTTAGGTTAAAATGTGTGCACAGGTTGAAGCTGTTTCTTGCTTCAGTTTCACTAGAGGATTCGCAGATACATTCCAATTGGCATGAATTAAATCTGCCAAAGTGGGCATTAAATTCTCATATTTATGAGGCGCTTTAACGGGAAGTGATGTACTGATTGCCAAACAGGAGAAAGTTCGTGGCATGTACCAGAAGAGTTAGAATGGATGACCAGACACGTGAAACAGGGTTTTTAAGCAGGCTTTCAAAAAGAGCGAATGAGTTCCAGAGGTCATCTGATGAAGTGATCAATAGAATAAAGCCAATTAAGGGGGCTCGGTCATCAACATGGACAAAAGGAAGAAATACAACAATTAGAGAACCAAAGAACAGAGTTTTTATATAAAAGGTAGAAGACAGTGCGTTGATCATGGCTATGAAGAATTTGAAGATATACATAATTTTAAATTTAAAACATTAGATGGCAGTGAGCCACTTAAGATCTTAGTCCTTTCTTGATAAATGCAAATTTAAGTTTACCCAGCCTTGTCCAAGCAACTTTAAATGACAATTGCTTTCGCATTGTGCATATCTCATGTTTTCACAAAATATCGTCGTTTTATGAATGGAATAAAGTGCAATTTCCAAAGTTTCAGCAATGTATTAAACAGCAGTTAACAGAAATGATCAAGTTGCGAAAATTATCTTCCAACTTCCAGACTGATGCAATGGTCAAAGCGGATGTCTAAGAAAAGGATAGGCTTTTCAGGGGGTTAAACCATTTCGAGTCCTAAACATAGATTCCGTTTTACTCATATCAGCTGTATGTTGGATATTCCATTTGCAAAGTGTTCCGATATTCAAATACATACATTGAGTATTGCTTTAAAATAGCACAAGTATTTTTCCAGTTTTTTTAAAATCTTACTTTCATAAGGAAAGCTGCAGGAATATCGACATAAAGTGGAACAATATTTTACACTGTACAAGAAAAGAGTTCTGATGGGTCGGAAAGTGCATCATGATTGATGGACAATTGACAGCTTAACGTTGTTAAATTTTAAAAGGGCAGGTTGACTGATTAGTCAAGGCATTGTCCAGCCAAATAAAACTGAGAATGGAAACTGTCGATTGGTTGAATCAAAACAAACCACAAGGCTTGGCAGTTCTCGTCCATTCTCTGTGCTTTTTCCAATCAGCACTCATTGCCTATGCAGTTTGAACGTTTTCTACCTTTGTGTTTCTACCGTTGAAAATATCCTGATCAGTAAAGGTTTCAATTTTTTTCCATCAATACTCAAAGTTCTAAGCAGCACCCCAGATTGCAGGGGTGAAACATCACAAAAACGTATAGGGCTTACAATTGACTTGGAGAGTTTTGCACTGATCTCAGAGGAAAACCAGCAACAGTGTCCATGTGGAGAGGGAAGAATGGCAGCATTACATTGACTTGGGGGTGATACAGAAAGAATTGCAAGCCACTGAGGAACAGAAATAAATAGAAACAAACCACATGCACAGAGACACAACACACAATTATTTAAAGTAAAAATGCGAGTAAAAGTATTATAACGTTATTCTGAATATTGAACGTGGCACCCATGGTTTTCAGCAATTGAAGAGTTTGTCATACTATTTTGTAACCTGCTCAGATCCTTTACCGTTAAGTGACCACATATTCAGATATTTTGAGAAGCAGGTATCAGCATGAAGTTGCAAATGAGCAGAAGCAGGGCTATCATCTGGACAGCACTAAGGAGATCCCACACGCATTGACTTTTTATTAAAACAGTGGGGTGATATTTAACTGGTGAAAGCCAATACAAGAGGAAATAAATGGGAAGAGAGGAACCACTTCCACGATTTCATCCAATATAATATTAATACTTCCTTTTTCCAAGTATGGGACCGGCAAATACGAGGGGACACAACTTTAAAGTGAGGGGAGATAGGTAAAGACAGATGTCAGAGGTAGCTTCTTTACTCAGAGAGTAGTAAGGGTATGGAATGCTTTGCCTGCAACGGTCGTAGATTCAGCAAGATTAAGTGCATTTAAGTCGTCATTGGACGGGCATATGGACGTACATGGAATAGTGTAAGTGGGATGGCCTTCAGATTAGTATGACAGGGCGGCGAAACATCGAGGGTCCAAGGGCATGTACTGCGCTGTAATGTTCTATGTTCTATAAGCGATACCTGATCACCAAAATCAGCTGCCACGTTTTGAAAAGATGCAAAAAGACCAATGAAGAGATAATAGAACTTTAACTTGAATCTATAACGCATTATTTCAACGGATTTTTGTCGTTGCCTTCCAGAAGACATTTTTCCCCAAGCGACATAGGTTTGACAGAGAAACATTGGTTCGGATCACAGATCTGAGCCGAATAGTAAAAAAAAAACACGTCAAAATTAATTTCGAGAAACTGTATCAATGAGCGTTTGGGGTTGCAGTGCCTCTGTATTCTGAGCTTCGACTGCAATCTCTACAGGTTCCATAGTTTTTCTGTGTAAGTTGCGTTTCCAGTCTGTTTGTAATTCATCATTCCTGATACAATATGTCGACAGGCCAATAAGGGTCGAGGACACATTGAATTTGGAACTGCGGAATGAGCCCGGCCAGTTGTTAGATTTGAAGGTGGGTGAGCACTTTGTTGATAATCCCCACATTTCGGTTATGTTTACTTTAGCGCTGGAAACGGATGTTTATATACCGCAGGGCAGATGATAGAGCTGGGGTAAATGCAATTATGATGTGATTAGACAAGATTTAGGATCCATAGGATGTGGAATGAAACTGTAGGGCATGGCACAATTGAAATGCGAAGCTAATTCGAGGAACACCTACTGCGCGTCCTTGATAGGTATGTACCTTTCAGGCAGGGAGGAAGTTGTCGAGTGAAGGAACCATGTTTTACTAAAGAAGTTGAATCTTTTGTCAAGAGGAAGAAGAAGGCTTATGTTAGGATGAGATGTGATGCCTCAGTTAGGGTGCGTGAGAAATGAAGGTTAACTGGGAAAGACCGAAATTGAGAGGTCAGGAGAGCCAGGAGGGGACATGGGAATTCATTGGTGGATAGCATCAAGGAAAACCCATAAGGTATATCAGGAATAAAATAATGACTCGAGTAAGATTAGGTCCAATCAAGGATAATAGTAGAAGTGTGTGTGGAGTAAGAGGAGATAGTTGAAGCACTATGTGAATATTTTTCGTCAGCATTTATAATGGAAAATGACAATGTTATCGAGGAGAATATTGAGATACGGTCTACCAGTCTAGATTGGATTAAGGTTCACAACGAGGTATTGTTAGCAATTTTGGAACGTGTGAAAGTAGATAAGACCCCTGGGGCAGATGGGTTTTATCCGAGAATTCTATGGGAATCCAGGAAGGAGATTGCAGAGCTCTTGGCTTTAATCATTACTTTGTCATTGTCTACAGGAATAGTGGCAGAAAACTGGAGGTGGCAAATGTTGCTCCTTTGTTCAAAAAGGGGAGTTGAGACAACTCTAGCAATTATAGGCCAGTGAGCATTACTTCGGTTGGGCGTAAAGTGTTGGAAAGAGTTGTAAGATATGATTTATAACGATTGAGAAAAGAATATGTGAGTTAGGGGTGGTCAACACGGTTTTGTAAAGTGTACATCATGCCTCACGAAACTTATTAAGTTATTTGAGAAGGCGATGAAACAAGTGGATGAGGGTAAAGCGGTTGATGTGATGAATATGGATTTTAGTAGCGCGTTTGATAAAGTTCCCCAGTGCGCTGTTGCAAAAAATATGAAGGCATGGGAGTAAGGATGATTTAGCGGTTTGGGTCAGAAATTAGCTAGCTGAAAGAAGACTAAGGGTTGTGGTTGAGTGGAAATGTTCATCCTGGAGTACAGTAACTCGTGTTGCATCACAAGGATCTCATTTGGGGCCACTGGTGTTTGTGATTTTAACGAATGACTGGGATGAGTGTCTAGAAGGATGGTTTAGTTAATCATTCCAAGTAAAAGTAATGGAATACACCAGTTATTGTTAGTTTTAAATTCTGAGTATTTGTACATTGGGGTTTATGACTTGGGGATCGTTTAGGAGTGAGGACCACACAGCTCAAATAGAAAACCATTTTATTGGCGGGAATTGCGCAAGGACGCAATTGCATTCTGCAATTACATGTCAGCTAATAGTAAAACCACAGGCGGTAATAATAGCTCCACCTTTAACCTCTTTCCTGCATTTGAGGAAACCTCTACAAGCGTCTTAACTGATTTCACAGATCCCCAACCTCAAACATGTGGAAATCATATATTTCTTTACAAGAATTGATGTATCGACTAGTTACATTACACAAAATCACAGCTAAAAGAATGGTAGAGGGATTACTCATTTTTTTTAGAGGATACGGACTACTGACAGTGATGCAATCCGATCAATCATCAAACGTCACATCAACATTAATCATGAAGTTATGGGCAGCTTAGAAATAAAACAATTTGATTCTACTGCGGCCTATTCAGAATCGCGGGAAAGGTGGGATCAGACATAAAAGATCATGTTTAGGGCTGAAAGCCAAGAAAATACAGATGACTGGGGTAAGAAAATTCGGTTTGTGTTTTTTGCTATCAGATATGCATCAAATTAATCGACCAAATTCATTCCATGAAGTAGTTTTCTGGCATGAATTAAGATGACTGCCAAAATGGACGAAGGAGAAATTGGTAAGTAAGAATTCAAAGACCACAATATTGAACTATGTGTCAAATATTAGGGTTCAATTAAATACAGCTGGGGAGTTGGCTGGACAGCATTTAACAGTATTACAATATACAATGAAACAGGAAGCATACAAGAAATAAAACATCGCAATTTTGTTCTCAGGGATAAGGAACTGTTACTTTCAGTGATGACTGAACCCTTAAAAGCAAGATTTCGTACACAGTATCCAATTGAAAGAAAAATGAGTGAAGTGAAATGACTGACAGGGACTCTAGACAGAAATGAATCTCACAGAGTGTCATGTGAATATGCTCCAAAGGTGTTTTGACAGGGAAAGAAAGCAAGAAGAGAATCTATTATTTATTGCAACAGAGGGAAGTTCAGAGGATTCTAAATTGGACATTCCTCAAATTAAGTTGGACAATGAGGAATTTGCAAAACTTTGCGATGCAGTTTGAGTTATCTTCGAGAGGAAAATCGAAATCACCTGAAAAAGTTCTTAGTATTTCGTGTAGAGATGAGTGTTTAGGCTGTGAAGTACTAATATAATTGTGCAGGATGTAGACACAGGAGATCTTGTTCCGATTAATCAACATCCTTATGGGCATAAACCTCTAAAGTTGGCACAGTTTATAAACGAGATTGAACGCATTTTCCAAGACAACATATTCGATATGAGTTACAGTGATTGGAGATCACCCATGTTTATGATGCAAAAAGCAGATAGTAACCAACGGTTATGTGTGAACTACCGCGAAGTCATCGTTGTTACAAACACTGAGGCATATCCGAATCCGTGTTTGGAAGACCGTGTGGAGAAGGTCAGATAAAAAAAAAACTTATACTTCTAAGTTTGGTTTGGTCAGGAGATACTGGCAACTAACTTTGTCAGAAAGAGCAAAAGCAATGTAGGGTTTGTTGAAGCTGAATGAATTATATCAGTTTAATATGATGCCATTTGGCATCAAACATATGCCAACCATCGTTCACAGACGAACCAATAAGGTAACTGAAGGATTACCCCACTGTGTTGCTTATATAGATCACCTAATATTTTCAGTCACACATGGAAGGAGCATTCACAACATTTATCAGACTTGTTCGACCGACTTCGAAAGACAGATTTGGCGATAATCCTGGCCAATCGTGAATTTGCCAAAATCCAAGTCACGTTCCTGGGCCATGTAACTCGACACAGACAAACGTCCCCATGGGGTACAAAGACTAAAGCAATTGGGTAGTTTCGCATAACATTATCAAGTGGAGCTTTACTACGGTTCGTGTGATTGAGTGGATTTTATCGAAAATGGTCCCAAAACTTAGTAGTGAGCATAGTCCAGGCACTGAAGTGCACAAGAACGGAAAGACGTTTCAGAGCACAGCAGACTGCCAGATGGCATTTGACAACCTGAAAATTCTATTCTTGTCCAAGTTTCAGCCGCACCTAACTACATAAAGCTATTCAAGGTGGCTGTCAATGCAAATGATGTCGATGTCAATGCTGTGCTGTCGCAAGTAGACGACGAGAAGATAGAAAGACCTATCGGGTATTTCACTGAAAGTTGAATATTCAGCAGCAGACATAGTCCACCTTTAAGAAGGTGACTTTGAGCTCAGTATTGACACTATAATATTTCAGTGTTAATGTTACTGGTAATGCATATGAGACAGACGTATGCACTGATCATAACCCACTGAAGTTTGTGGAGAAACGTAAGGACAGAAGTGTCAGACTGTTTAGATGGAACATGTTTGTTTCCACGTGTTCAATTTTCAAAAAATGGTGCATTTGGAAGGACAGGAAAACTTAACCCCTCTTCCTGACTAGCACCTTCCTAACGAGTCAACATACTAGTGAATATCCTCTTCACGCCCTCCAAAGCATCCACATTTTTTTCATAAAGTGGCAACCAGAACAGTTCGCTGAACCAAAGTCTAATGCAATTGTAACATGGCCTGCCAAATCCACTAATCAGTACAACATTCGATAAAGAAAAGCATGTCATATGCCTTCTTGACCACTGTATTGACCTCTGTTGCCAACTTCCGCATGCAATGGATATCAACAATCTCTCTGTACATCAATTTCCCCATGGATTTTCCATTTACCACAGATTTCGCTCTTGAATTCATTCTTCCAAAACGCCTCACCTCACATTTGCTCAGATTGACCTCCATTGGCCGTTTCCCCGTCTAACTCTCCAATTGATCTATATTCTTCTGTGTTCTCTGACAGCTCCCTTCACTGTCTACTCCTCCACCAATCTTACTGTAATCTGTAAACCTGCTAATTAGACCACGCGCACCTTCTTCCAGATCAGTGATATGTCGATCACTAACAGGAGTGTTCCAAAGCGCAACCCTGTGGAAAGAAATTGGACACAGTTTTCCATTTTGTGAAACTCATTTCTTCTACTACTACTCTCCGTCCTCTGTTGCCCAACCAGTTCTCAATCCAACTTGCTAATGCTACCTGTACCCATTTACTTCACTTTCTCCATCCGGCTAACATGGGGAAACTTATTAAGTGCCTTACTGAAGTCCATGCATTTGACAGCGACAGCCCTGCCCTCATCAATCAACTTTTTCACTTCACAAAGAATTCTACTAGTTTCATAAGATATGGCCTTCCCTGTACAAAACCATGTTGCCTATCACTGATAAGCTCCTTTTCTTCCAACTGAGAATAGTTCGTAACCCTCAGAGTCTTCGCCAGCTGCATGCCCAACACTGATGTCAGTCTCGGCGACTATATTTGTCTGGTTTATTCTTTCCACCCTTCCGAAATAAGGAGATAATATTATCAACTCTCCAGTCCTCAGGGACATTACCTTTGTTCAAGTATGCTGCAAAGATATCTGGTAAGGCAGCAGCTATTTCCTCTCTTGCTTGCCTCAGAAATCAGGGATAGATCCCATCCGGACATGGGGACTTGGACATCTTAATTTCTTTTAGATTACCCAACACGGCCTCCTTCCTTTCCTAACTGTTATGCTTAATTTCTCTGATACATTTGAGTTATTCACAGAGACAGGTTAACTATGCATGCAGGTGCAGCAGGCAGTGAGGAAAACCAAAGGTAAAGCGAGATAATTTGAGTGTCATGGTAAAGACGTCTTATTGTAGTTAAAGAGGGCCTTGGTGAGGACACACTTTGTGTATTTGATTTTCTTATCTGAGGAAGATAATTCTTGCTATTGAGGGAGACAAGCGAAAGTTCAACAGACTGATTCCCGAGATGGCAGGACTGACAAACGACAAAAAATTAGATCAACTGGACTTGTACTCACTGGAATCTAATAGAATGAGGAGGGATCTCATCAAAACATATAGAATCCCGATGGGACTGGGCAGACTAGATGCAGGAAGAATGTTCCCAATGTCGGGGAGTTGTTGGACGTTGTGTCACAGATTACGATTGAGGGATTTGCCATTACAGAGAGATATGGTGAAGAATTTCTTCACTTAGAGAGTAAGAGTCCCCTTTTTGCCCTCCGGGTCTTTGAATATGTTCAAGATGGAGCTGGATGCAGCCCATGCGAGTAAAGGCACAAAGGGGTAAGGAGTGCAAACTTAAATAAGATGCTGAGTTTGCATGATCGAACATGATCAAATTATAGGGAAGTGCAGGCTTAAAGGATCGAATAGCCTACGACTGCAATTATTTTATACTTTTGTATGCTTCTAAGTATGCTTGTGAATGAGATCACTGTTAGCGTTATGCAGACGATAAGATTTGATCTGGCGCTCATATTAGTTTTAGGATTAATTTCAGATCCATTTTTCATGTCAATATTAGAGGAATATTGGGGTTTGATGTATTCAAGGATCGGACTGAGTTGAATTTCCAGCGAGCATCAGGATTATGGCAAGGGTTAGGGTTACTCGCAGAGTTAGGGAAATCCTAGGGATTGTTGTTCTGAAGTTTTGGAAGGTTGGTCACGTTTGGAAGTAGTGTGATGCTGTTGGTTGAGCATTTATAGTGATGTAAAGTGGTTATCGATAAAATTACAGCATTAGATGTCCCATTAGATGCCCTGGACTTTGAGTCAGTGGATGTGAAAGATCACCAAAGCTTTTGCTAGTCATATTGATCTGAGGTTTGGAGGAGAACTTGCAGATGGTGCCACCTTTGCTACAAATGGTAGCTGATGTGCGTTTGCAATGTGTTGCCTAAGGAGCTCTTCTGAATTTCTGCAGTGCATCTTACTGATGGTGCGTAAAGCTGTTACCGTGTATCAGAAGTTGTAAGAGTAAATATTGATGTAATGATGCCCATCAAATGGGCGGCTCTCCGTGGATGGACTAGATCTCTTGAGTGTTGTTAGTGTTTTATTCATCCAGTTGAGTGGGTTGTATTACATTAGAAACATTTCTTGTAGCTTCTGGATAGCGAACTGCTTTTGGGTAGTTAGGAAGTGAGTTGCAGCTGGTCATTTTGGAAATGCATGGATTATTGGTTAGGCCGCAGCTGGAGTTCTTTGCCCACTCTTGTCACCGTATTATAGGAAGAATGTGATTGAACTGGATGAATGAACACCCTTTTCAAGAATGTTGCTTGGGCTGGAACAGTTCCGCTGTGAAACGACGCTGGAAGAACTCGGATTGTTTACTCAGTCAAAGTAAAAGTTGAGGAGGGATTGGTGGATATGAATAAGGTAGTGAACATAGGGTGAATAGAAAGCAACAATTCGCTTTAGTCGAGGGGTTAGTCTAGATGAGACATCATTTTAAAAGGAAAGGTAGACGGCTTAGTGGGAATTGAAGAATACTGTTTGCACTCCGAGGCTGGTGAGAATCTGGAATACATTTTCTGGGAGGCGAGTTGATGCATCAAAGCCCAAGACAATTACACGGTTCTTGGATGTGCCTTGAAGTGTTACATCATTTGAGTCTTTGGGACATTTCCAACAATGCTGTTTTGTATGAATAATGTGTCAGCCACATTTCAAAAACTAACCAATAAGGCAAATTCGCATGACAAAATTGTGTATTTTAAGTTCATGACCCGGTGATTTTTAGCCACACATGGATGACTATATGCAAAATTTATCGAAGTTGTTCGATTAACTTCGGGGGGCAGTCTTGGTGAAAAACCTGGCGAAGAATGTATTTGTCAAAGCCCGACTCAACTTCCTCCGAAATTTTATCGGACATGGACAAATGGCCCCATTGAATATAAAAAAACAGAATAAACTGTGGAGTCTCCCAGATCATCAACAAAAAAGAACAGTACGACAGCTCCAGGGAATGAATGGGTTCTATTGGAAATTCGTCCCAAATTAAACAGTTTGGCTGCTCCACTCTCTGGTTTACTAAAGCAAGACAATAAGTTTCAGTGAAAAGCCGACGGTCAGAAGGCATCTATTCGCTGGAACGCTGTGTTAACGACAACCCGAGTGTCAGCTACACCTGCATATGCAAAGCCATTTAAGGTGGCCATCGATGCAAGTGATGTCGGTGTCGTTGCTGTGCATTTGCAGCAAGATGACTGGAACGTAGAAAGACCTAGCGGACATATTTTTCCAGGAAGTTGAACATTCATTTGCCGAGATGTTCCACAGTGGAGAAGGAGACTTTGAGTTTGTTGTTTGTGTTACAATATTTCAATGTTTATGTTACTAGCAACGTATCTGGGACAATCATGTATATTGACCCTAACCCATCGAAGTTTGTGAACAAAGATAGAGACAAAAATGCTAGAATGTTGCAATGAATATTATGCACGTGCCAGGACGAGAAAACATGAAAAAATGCAATTTGAAGACTTGGATGAGAAACGGATGCATTTGGTGAGAGGAGCAAATTTATTGAAAACAGAATGTATTGATGCAGTCAAAGTAATGTATGTTGTGTTACAGTCTGCAAGCACTGTAAGCTTAATGGGTTTTAAAATTGAGCCATCTTTGGAAATTGATGACTCATTTCTTAAAGGGGAGAGTGTGATAATGTTGATGTATTAACAAGGTCAGTTTGTTGTTATGAAAATGTGGGTGCACTATACCTTTAAGACAGTAAAAGCTGGAAGTGACATCACTATGTAACATGTGATCTCGCTACTGGAGTAGCTAGTTACCTGGAAACGACAAAACAGATTCGAAATCGGTTAGTCAGTTGCAATTATATCCCGAAGAATTACAAAATTCTAGTCAAGTTTAAATTGAGGATATTGGCAATCTTCAAAGCCAATGACACAATCGGATGCTTTGGGTATAAGACAGGGGAAAATTGAACAGTTGGGAGGAGAACTGCCAACAGACGAGCAGATTATAGACTGCTCGCCAGAGCTCTCTGAGAGGTACTTGTCCAGAGAAGGAGATTGCACAGAGAAAAACCTCAACATTGACATGGAGAGCAAATCTACCGGAAAAGATAAAGAGAAGATTCGAACGTTGGTGAGCTTTTAAAGTTGAATTTTCTTGTAAATCTAATTTGGGATATATATTAGACGAGTGTTATCGTCGAGAAAGTAAACATAGGTTGGAGAAAGGACGTGCAAATAGTTGTCAGTTAATTATTCTCTGTTATACTTTCAGAAATAAAGTTGATAATTTTTACAGTGACAAAGTCTTGGCCTCTAAAGTTTTCACGGATTACTGCATGAGATAAACATTCCTGTGTTGCTGGTTTAAATTAAGCAGGAGTTTACCCCGTATCTTAAGACTGTCCTTTTTTTATGTCAGAGCCTTCGTAAACACAGACGTTCTGACATGTCGGAAATATCTACTTGAGAAACATTTTTTTTTTAAAATATATTTTTATTAGAAATTTAACATTTTTACAAGTTTACAAAAAATAAACAAAACTCTCAGATATAAACATTGATATACAATTAGCTCAAATATACAATAGCCAAAATTTAGCAAAACAAAACAAAAACCGAAAAAAGAAAAAAAACAAAGAAAACTCAACTATCTACTAATCTAACCTACAACTAACCAGAGTGTATATTTAAGTCTCTTACATGCTCGGAATGTGTTAGCATCAGATGTAATAAAACCCGTATTCGTGCGGGATTCCTCCCCCAAGGGGCCCCGGACCAGCCAGGTTTGTAATCTCAATTAAATAAAAGCCCTTGTTAGGATAGCCGAAATATCTGTATTTATGTAATTCAAGAAGGGCTGCCATATTTTATAAAATAATTCGGTCTTTCGGTGCACCATATTTGTAATGAAGTCAAGAGGAATACATTCCATAATTAGTCTGTGCCAATTTGAAAGTCCAGGGGGGCCCTCAGCCGCCCAGTTCACCAAAATATTTTTCCTTGCTCAGAAAGAAAGAATCGAAAATAGTCTCTTCCCGTACGTGTCCAGGGAGGGAAAGTTCGAAAAGCCCAAGAGGAGAGATACATGGTCCACTTTAATTTCCGTTCCTAAAATTTCTGTCAGGGTACTTGCTACTTTAGTCCAATATCTACGGTCCATAAGCAATGTATAAGAATGCCCACCTCTATTTTGCATTTAGGACACATAGGAGATGCTCCTGCCTTAACTTTTGCCAATCGAACTGGTGCTATATGGGCCCTATGAAGTATCTTCAGCTGGATAGCCTGGGTTCTGTTACAAATAGTAATTCTTCTAGCATTTTCCCAAATATCATTCCACGTTTCTGTAGAGATTTCTAGTCCCAAATCCTGATCCCATGTTTTAAGCAGATTATCCCTATCTCCCGATACGTCATCATGTAGTAAATGATAAATAGTACTGACGGAAGATACCCCCACTGGTCGTAGGACACTACATTCTCTATCGGATTTATAAAGACTATCTAATAACGTAGTCTTCTTCTGTATATAATCTCGAATTTGGAAGTATCGAAAGAGGTCTCCATTGGGTAATCCGAATTTCTGACGCAGCTGTTCAAAAGACATCAGGACCCCTTCCTTAAATAGATCCCCTAGACATGAGATACCCCTGGATCTCCAGAGTTTAAAAGTGGTATCTGTTAACCCCGGTTGGAATCCCCATGCTCCCACTATCGGTGCATCGGGGGATGTTTTATGTGAATTGCCCTCATTTTGCCGCATTATATTCCAAGCCTTGATTGTATTTAGTATTATAGGGTTTTTACAGTGATCTGTAATGATTTTCCTCTTGTCTGACAATAAAAGGTTAATAAGTGGGTATTTTACTTGAGAGGCCTCTATGTCCAACCAGATTGATTGTGGATCAGACAAGACCCAATCAGCTATGTAACCTAATAGGGAACTTAACTGATATTTCCTAAAGTCTGGGAATTCCAATCCACCCCTTGCCTGTGGAAGCTGTAGCTTCTTCAGCTTAATGAGGGGTCGCCTATGATTCCAGATAAAGGAACCCAGCTAGCCATATAACTTACATAAAGCCGTCCTCGGCAGCATCACCGGAAGCATTCTCTTAGGATATAGGAGACGGGGCAGGACATTCATTTTGATTAGTTCTATTGTACCCAACCAGGAAAATTGTAGGTCTCCCCATCGCTGGAGGTCCTGCCTTATCCTTTCCAATAAATACACAAAATTAGCCTTATACAACTGACCAAATACTGGAGTAATAAAAATGCCTAAATATAAGAAGCCCTCCAGGGACCAGCGAAAGGGAAAAAGGGATCCGTCCACTAAGCGGGGTATCATAGCAAGGCCACCCATTGGCATAGCCTCCGATTTTGAAAAAATAATGTTATAACCTGAGAATGCACTAAATGTATTGATAACTTGAATTAGGCGAGGTGTGGACATCAGAGGGTTACTGAGGAATAGAAGAACATCATCTGCATAAAGGGTAATTTTATGTTTACCTGTGCCAATCCTTGGGGCCACTATATTAGGATCAGCTCGTATAGCTTCTGCTACTGGTTCAATTATTAGCATAAATAACAATGGCGAGAGGGGACATCCCTGACGGCAGCCCCTACCCACACTGAAGCTATCCGAACTTAATCCATTGGTAACCACAACTGCTTTGGGATCACTATACAATGTTGAGATCCATTTGGTCAACACCTGTCCAACGCCAAACCTCTCCAATGTGTAAAACAAATATGATCATTCGACCCTATCAAATGCCTTTTCCGCGTCTAATGAAACCATTACTCCTGGTATCTTTCCCTGATGACAGGCTTGAATTATATTCAGAGCCCTTCTAACATTATTGGATGATCTACGGCCCTTAATAAACCCCGTCTGATCCTCCTTTATAATATGTGGCAGTATCCTTTCTAGTCTCAGTGCTAACGTTTTAGAGAGGATTTTAAAATCTACATTTAGCAAGGATATTGGTCTGTATGATGTACAATCTTCTGGGTCCTTTCCTTTTTTAAGGAGAAGAGAGATATTTGCCTCTTTCAGCGAAGGCGGGAGACAGCTCTGACTATATGCATAGTTATACATGTCCATAAGTGGACCAGCCAGTATTTCTGTAAATTCTTTATAGAATTCAGCTTGAAAACCACCTGGGCCCGGCACCTTACCATACTGAAGTTGCCTAATTGTATCAAGTATTTCTTCGAGTGTAAGAGGAGCATTTAGGACCGATACTTGTTCCGGAGTTAGGCCTGGAAAAGTCAATTTTTAAAAAAATGACTCCATCCTCCTCGTCCTATCTTCACAATCCTGTGATTTATATAACTCAGAATAAAATTACCTAAAGATCGCATTAATCTTTTTGTGATCATGAGTCAAAATATCCGTACTTTCCTTGATAGATGTAATAGTCTGACGGGCCTTTTTTTTTTGCAAGAAATACTAAGTATCTACCCGGTTTGCCGCCATATTCATATAACCTTTGCTTTGCAAATAATATTTCCCTCTTAGCCGTTTGAGTAAGCGTAGTGTTTAGAGCTG
This sequence comes from Chiloscyllium plagiosum, assembly GCF_037043375.1. Taxonomy (NCBI): domain Eukaryota; kingdom Metazoa; phylum Chordata; class Chondrichthyes; order Orectolobiformes; family Hemiscylliidae; genus Chiloscyllium; species Chiloscyllium plagiosum. The sequence continues at coordinate 14,233,999 of NW_028270188.1, forward strand.
TCGTAAGAGCTGTAATCCTTTGCAATTTAATAATAGAAGGTCTATCAGTGTAGGCTGTTTCAGCCGCTTTTGAGCGAGCTTCAAGCAGACGCTGTTGTTCTCCCTTTAATTTCTTCTGGGTCACTGAGTAGGAGATGATCAAGCCTCGCGTGTAAGCTTTGATGTTCTCCCACATCATTGACGGGTTGCTAGCTGTACCTGAATTAATTTCTAAAAAAGTTTTAAATTCTTGAGAGAAGTACTTCACAAATCTACTATCTTTCATTAGGAAGGGGTCCATACGCCAATGCCGAGGGGATGTCCCATTGTTCCTTGCCTTAGTTTCCATATATACAGCAGCGTGGTCGGAAATTGCTATACTACCTATTTTACAGGATAATATAGAATTTCAAAAAATCGAGGGGGCAAAAAACATATCAATTCTGGTATGACATTTATGTGGATTAGAGTAGAAAGAAAAATCTCTGCCCTGTGGATGAAGACATCTCCATACATCTACTAATCCAAATTCTTTGTTCAGATCCATCAATTGTCTGGATTTGGGAGATACTCCTGCAGTACACTTGGGAATCCTATCTATTTCCGGATCCATAATACAATTAAAGTCCCCCCCTATAATTATATAATGGGCATCAAAGCCATCAATTTTGAAAAGGCTTCCGTTATCAATTGAAAGGGGTGTGCCGGGGGGCAGTACAAATTTAAAATCCCATATTCCTCTCCATTTATGAGGGCTTTCATCAAGATATATCGTCCAGATTCGTCTTTTATCTGCTTTAGGATTTTGAAAGGGAATTTCTTCCGAACAAGAATAACAACTCCCCTGCTTTTTGAGCAAAAAGAAGATATAAAGGCCTCATCAAATCTGCCCTGTCGTAATTTCAAGTGTTCTTTATCTGACAGGTATCCTGTAGGAGAGCTATATCAACTCTTTCCTTCTTTAGATTTGATAATATTTTCTTCCTTTTGACTGGCGAATTACTCCCCTTGACATTCCAGGTGCACGACTTAACCGACTGATCAACCATAATCCTCTGGGCCAATCTGAGACCCCTCGGGAGGGGGAACCCTATCCAGAACATCCCGAGCGTAGAACATATAAAATTTGCAAAAATAAAACCTCTTTAATACACCCACAACAATACAATAAAAAACTATTTCTAAATAAAAAAAATAAAACGTGTCTAAGTGGAGACTTTCCCCCTTGTTCCCTCTCCCAACCATTGCCACACCCTTGACCCAGGCACTCCTCAATAAAATGAGGAGAATTCAAAGAGAATACAAAGCTAGAGTTAACAGTGAGCACCCTACCCCCACCCATACCAACACCTGGGTATATTTGGTAATGTTAATGCCAAATACAAACATATAACTATAAAATTACCACCTCAACAAATAATAATTAAATATAATAATACAAAATAACAAAGGGAAAACAACCCCGCTCCTAGAGACAGAGGAAAAATTGAATAAGGAAATCACCTCCCCCCACCAACATTAACCAAAACCCCCAGCTTATATATATATATATATATATATATATATATATACACACACATATAGATACATCGCTCATATATACATAAAATAATAACAGAAAACAACCCCAAGGGGGGGGGGGGGGGAAGAAAATCAAATTCCTCTCCCTACCCCCCATGATAATATTAAACAGTAAGGTAAGAGAAAAAAAGGGGGATATAAACCACAGCGGGGGGAAAGGCAGACCAACATCCATTATGTCTTACAGTTTATCTAAGAAAGTCCAAGAATTCCTTAGAGTTTTCTGGTGATCCAAAGTTATATACGGATCCTTCATGGTTAAAGCGTAACGTCACTGGGTAGCATAAGGATTACTGAATATTTAAGTCCCTTAAACGCTTCTTCGCCTCGTCGAATGCCTTTCTCTTTTGAACCAGAGCCTGGGAAAAGTCCTGAAATATCATGATGTTGGATTCTTTATAGATCATAGCTTAGGGGTCTTTTCCGAGATTTCTAGAGGCTTCTCAGAGTATCTGCCTCTCCTTGTAGCTCTGCAGCCGGAACAGGACCGGGCGCGGGCGCTGGTTCGAGCCGGGCCCGCGTATTGCGACCCGGTAGGCCCATTCCACCCTTACCTGGCCTGATCCAGCTTGCAGATTTAAAAGCTGTGGCAGCCACTGCTCCAGGAATGCTGTAAGCTGGCCTTCCTCTTCCCGTTTGGGAAGGCCCAGCAAACGAATATTTTTTTCGACGAACTCGATTATCGAGGTCGTCAATATGATTTTCCAAGGTCCGGACTCGCTGCTCGAGAGTCCGGACCTGATCCACGGCCGATTGAGCGGTATTTTCGGAGGTCGCGGCCTTTAACCCCGCCCCTATGACTCGGCGTTCAATTTCTTGAATCTCTCGGTCATGCTTCTGCAGCGCGGCCGAGAGCGAGTTCCAACGATTTCTGGATTCTGCAATAAAGGCATCGATCTTCGAATCCAGCTTGGAAATCATTTCTGCAAGGCTTGTTACTGTAGGTAAGTCCCCCGGGGCGCTGTGGACGCCTCTGCTGCAGCTGGAGAGGGTGTGGGAGGGGTTCTTGCTTGCTGAGAGCTGCGGGCTCCCTTCCCTTTAGTCATTTTTACTTAGGATTAAATTGTTTAAATGTAATATTACACAACTAATTAAATTACACAACTATTATAAATGATTTGGTGAGCGTGGTAGGGGGTGGGTGACCAACTGTACCCAAGTCTTGGGAGGAGCACTATAGACTCAGTCTTGCTGGGTCGCCGCCATCTTGGATCCACCGAGAAACATTTTAATTATTTTTTAAACACTTGTACAATGAAACCTCTTCTCCCAGTTTAGGGTTCAGTTTAGTTTGGTTTCAGCAAGCAGGTTTTGTTTGCAGCTGCTGGTCACGTTTTACCTGGATCCCAGAGACCCTGCCAGGAAACAAAAGCAGCAGTTACATGCTGATCATCTCTTCTTCTGACATCTCTCCTTCAAGGACATGTGTTTGAATTGTATTTTTATTAACAGGGGGATGTTAATGGGAACGTTGCAAGTATTTGCAACAGCTTTTTGACAAGTTGTGATTTCGTGTGTGTGGGGTTTTCAAATAATTATGTTATTCTTAATTGGGTTTCGTGATCGTGGATAAGTAAATTGGGCTTAGTATAAAACTGACTTGTTGGGGGAGCTGCATCACTCCTGGAAGATCGAGTTTACACCTACTTAAAACAAGTAAAGTATTTCGGGTCTGGGCTGCATTCTTCTAATATTTTGAGGGGTTGGATCATGTGTAGCAGCAGTCTGGACAGAGCTGGCAGTTCTGCCTCTCTTTATGATATATGACATGTATTGTGCGCAGTCTTCTAATGCTGCAGCTCCTTGGATTTTTTCAACTGTTTTGAGAAAAAATATAGGTTCAGGCATGTCTGCCTTGACCTACTTGAAGAAGCTTTGAAGTCAAAATCAAGCCCTTTTGCAATAAAAGCGAGTGGATTGGTCTCCAAATTCAGCATGTTTCTGGTTAGGATTAGTTTGAGTTGGGTTTTAGTAGGCTAGCTGTTCAGAGGAACCTGTCAGTCAGTTTTGAGGCTGCTGTCAAATAAACCGTTACATCAGAGAATTTGTTCCATTGTAAATCTCTCTGCCATTTCTGTCTTTACTGTAAGAACCTTGTGCTTGGTTTTTCCTCTTTTTGCCAGGGCGTGCTTCTGGAGATTATTGCAGTTTTCTTGAATAGCATCATCAAGTTGGCATAACCTTTACGATTTTTGGATAGGGTATGTTGTTGTACAATCCACACTCTTTTGATTGGATTTCATTCGGCAATCTGGGAAACATATTCTGTTTTCGATGTAGGTTTGCTCACTGAGTGGGCAGATTCGTTTTCAGACTTTTCGTCAGCGTACTAGGAAACATCATCACTGAGCCTTCAGAAGAAGCACTGATGGGATGGCCCACATTCTATTTACCTGTTTAGGTTTCCTTAGGTTGTTGACTTCATTTTCTGTGGTGATTTCCTTTCCTGTGGTGATGCCATTTCCCGTTATTTTTGCATGATAAATGGGATCCAAGTCAATGTGTTTGTTGATAGAGTTCCTGTTTGTATGCCATGCTTCGAGGAATTCTCGTCCGTGCCTGTTTGGCTTGTCGTAGGATGCATGAGTTGCCCCAGTCGAAATGGTCTCCTTCCTCATCTGCACGTAAGGATAAGTCTCCGAAAGGAGTGCCAGACTATTCAGAACGCTTGGGCATCATTGTATCCCACAACGTTAGGTAGGAGAAAGTGAGGACTGCAGATGTTGGAGACCATAGTTGAAAAATGTGATGCTGGAAAATCACAGCAGGCCAGGCAGCATCCGAGGGGCAGGAGAATCGACGTTTAGGGCATAAGCCCTGCTCCTGTTCCTCGGATGCTGCCAGGCCTGCTGTGTTTTTCCAACATCACATTTTTCAACTCACATCTCACAAAATCACCAAGGCACTAATCAGCAGCTAACGAACTTCAAAAAACCTACAGACGCAACACACACACCTAAAGTCATTTCAAAATACCTCACAAGGACTGTAAGATACTCTACCTTGGACAAACAGGCAGCAAATTAGCCACCAGGATACATGACCATCAACTATCCACACAAAAGGCATGACCTACTATTACTGACATCTTTACACACAGACGAAGAATGTCACCACTTTGCCGGAAAAATCACCCACCGAAGGACAAACCAAACAGAGACACGCACGAGAATTCCTCGAAGCATGACATTCCAACAGGAACTCCATCAAAAAACACATCGAGTTTGACCCCCATCTACCACCCCCTGAGAAAAAGAACAGAAATGACTTCAGCGCAGAAAATGAGTTCACCTACGCAAGGAAACATTGCACATAAATGGAATGCGGTCCATACCACCAAGCGTTCATCCGAAGGCTAACTGATGTTCCCTAGCATTGTAAAGAAACGTCCGAAACTGCTCAAGGGTTTATGCACGCAAGATCAATTCGCCTGCTCGTCGAATGCTATCTGATCTGCTGTGCTTTCGCAGGACTACACTCTCGACTCTGAGCTCCAGCATCTACCAGCCTTACCTTCTCCTGGTTGCTTCATAGTGACCATCTAACTAAATATCAATTGTTGAAAAAACACATCTGATCCACTATTACTCTTTAAGAATGAGGCAATAGGCTGTCCCCACCTTGCCTGACCTATATGTGCCTCTAGACAGTAAAGCAATTGCTTCTTAACTGCTTCCTGAAATTGTCTAACAAGTTTTTCAGTTAAACGACAAATAGGAATGTGCAATACATAATGGCTGAGCTGGATGTGCAACAACACATAAATTAACTCTTTAAAACTACCATGTATTATGTCAGACAGCGAGCAGCTACCGTGAGCTTTTCAAAATGTGAATTCCTTGCCATTTATCAAACCCAAGGAGCAGTAACTACAAGTTGAGAAATACATAGCCGCATCCAGGCGATTTCAACAGAGTCGGACCTGCTTTTGTAATGATTATACATCATTATTCCTACATCACTGTTAACTTCTATTGAAGATTTGTGTTAAATTTGTAAACACTTTTTAAAGCAACAGGAGAAGGGCCAAACATCTCAAACATTTATGTAAAGTCATACACAGTCATGGGTCAGGATGAATAGTGATAATAATAGAGGTCAAAGACGACTCCATTTTTGGAAGCCTATCTTGTTCACTGACGGTATTTCTATCAGAAAAGGCAGTATGTTCTTCTCACTTGGTCCTTCATGTGACTCCAGATCCTGTGCAATTGTGGAAGGGGAATAAATAACGGCCTTGGCAGAATGAACACGTTCAATGTATGGGAAGATTTAAATTTCAATCAGTGAGTGAAATGTTCTTGTTTAAACAGGGCATACACCACACTAGCGGAAAGAATGACAGTTCTGAGGTATTTTTTGACACTTGGAATAAACTGTCTCGATGCAACGTCGAGTGAAATAATATATGATCTCAGGTTAGGGTTAATGGGGTTTGAGTGAACAGCGTTGTTTCTTTAAGATTCCAGATTCTGCTTTTGTTAGTTCGTTATGATGTATGGGCAGAAATGCTCCTTCAGAGTTGAGATTAATCTTGTTCTTAGAATTGATTTGTTCATGGCATAAATTTGACAACAAAAAGCAGCAAAGCTGAGCTGAAAACTCGATCTCCCCAAAGACCTTCCACATGGTATAAGGCAACGTGTCTGTGAATGTAACAGCTCAGATTTTCAATCAAGGAGCTTTGGGCTGCATGCAGGGACAAGGCACCTCTCACCGAAAAATGCATGTGAAAAAGATGTCCGACACAATAATTCGTTTTATTTGCGATTCTGATATGGCATTATGACAATTGAATCTGTTTTAATCTGAAAATACTATGCTCTCTCGTTTTCGCATTTGAACAGAAATGTCTCCAGCTCACTGACTGGTCAGCCTCATCCAGACACCGGAACAGTGATAGAACATCACTGAGCAGCATTCTCCGTGCAATTATCCACTGACAGAAACTCCCAAATTCACTGCTGGTGCAGTACTTTCTGATCTCAGAGTTCCATCATCTGTTCCGGTTTCATAAAGTTTGAATATAAAAGGAGAGATCAGGTGTGTTACTTCAGAAGAAGGGTCACTGATCGAGAAATAATAACTCTGTTTTCTCTCCCACGGATGCTATCAGACCTGCTTAGGCACTTCTCTATCGGTTATAATGAGGCCTGTTTTCACTGGAATTTCCAAAGTTAAAAATAATCTGAATGAAGCCCGACAAAATATTAACAAGATAAAAGCGGGTGATAAAAGTAAACTGATGCCATTGGGTGGGGCTTCTGCAATGAATGTGAAAATGATGTTCAGTCCGTTCAGGAGAGATGTTATGAAACAATTTGAAACGATAAGTATGGAGAGGTGTAGAACTGTCTTCCACACCTCAATTGCTGACTTTAAATCTGAGATAAGCAAATGAATTGTCGGACATGCTCCCTGTTTTGATTTGTACCTACCCTTCTGGAAATCCTTTGGTCCTTACCATCTCTTGTCAGTGACTTCAAATCTTGGTTAAGTTAAACATCACCAAAACGCCAAGTTCTAGTCCAACAGTTGTATTTGGAAGCATTAGCTTTCGGAGCGTTGCTACTTCATGGGTGATTGCGCAGCATATGATTATAAGACAAAGAATTTATACCAAAGAATTGCAGTTTTATACAGGGATATATTGAACAAACCTGGATTGTTTCGTCTTTCATCTTTTCGAATGTCGCCTTTGGTTCATTTATATGCGAATCCTAAAGATCTTTGAAGTCACCTTCTCGAGATAACTTAACGTTTTGTAACAAAATGTGACGTTTTAGCTCAGACACTGTATGATGGGTGTGAGGTCAGAATCTGTCTGTATCCCAATCTTGAATCAGACTGATTCTACTTACAAATTGTAATTTACAACATGTGACATGTGTTTACACTAACATTGACTTTCTGCAGATTGTCCATTTTTAAAAGCAAATTAGAATGTGTCTACAAATTTAATTTTGCAAATACAAACTCACCCCATGGATTTTGACACGTATCTGTGTGTTAACGAGAGAGAGAGTGCATGTGGGTGTGTTGCTGTGAGTGCAAAACAGAGTGTGTGTTTTCATCTGTAAAAGCTTGGCAAAGTGTGTCTGTGGGTGTAATGGACTATACCCCTGTGAGAGTTTGTGTGCGTGTGCCTGCATGTGGTGTGTGTATGTGTAAGAGAGAGAGAGAGAGTGTATATAAACGGCTGCGTGAGTGTGCATTTGCAAATGTGTGAATGGGCTTACAGGCGCCGCCGTGACTGCCCCTAATTACATCACTCACGGCAACACCACTGAAAATTTGCCAATATCCTGTGTTACGCCTCTTCTGCCACCGCGGATCCTACAGGAACCACTTCCGACCCCCGACGCTGGGGTGAGCGTCAATTGTGTAGGTGAAATCACCTAGATCTCACTTCCACACCAACTCCAGTTAAAGTCTCAACCGCGTCCCCCAGGTCCAGCTTTACAGCAATTCCTAGCTCCCAGCCCTGCTGTGTTTTTACCATCCTCATTAACCCCTCAGCAAATGTCTCACCTTCAAACCCTATGGACACGGATAAATGAATTAAACACATTCCATGGCATTGAATACTTCTGATGCCTTTGCTTCTGCTCTTTTTATTCCAACAGGACTCTGGTCCACCTTCCGAGGATCCCTTCTCTCGCCTCCAACATCTCCCAACCACTTGGAACCTCGTGCTAGCCTGTTACCAGTCCTTGATCTCTTTATTTCCAATGGACGACGGGAAATCGACCACCTCATCTGTCGACACCCCTCACACAATCCAATCTGTCACCTTTGCAAAGCTTAGCCGTCCACATGCTCCGCTCGAAACCCAAACTCACAGTGAAAACAGCAGGCAAAGGGTTGGGTGAGGGGAAGACTGGGGTTTGAAATGGTAGTTTGGCGCAACGAAATTTGCACTGCTGGAAGCCAGGTGTCAACTCACAGGCATCTCATCCTTTGCCTCATTGACCATGGCGTCCCATCCCATCACCAAACTCTCAGAGCATAAACCCACCTCATCAGCCAATGGGAACTCCTACCCACTGCCTCCTCAAAATTGACAAACTCCCTTGCCCTGTTTGACCGATTGTCTCAGAATGATCCTGGCCCACTGAAATCATCTCCACATACCTTGATAATTTCCTTTCCCCACGGTCCAGGATCTCCTCACCTATAGTCAAGACACCCCAACGCCCTCCACCTCCTCCTTGACATTCATTTCGCCGGTTTCCAACAAGTCATCTTCACCATGGACATCCTGTCTCTGTACACATCTGTCCTTCCCGATGGAGGCTTCCATGACTTCCATCTCTTCCTCTCCAGTCGTCCCCACCAATACGCTTCCATTTGCTTGGCAGAACTGGTCCCCAACCTCAATAGAACATAGAACACTGCAGCGCAGTACAGGCCCTTCGGCCCTCGATGTCGCGCCGACCATCTTACCAATCTGAAGCCCATCTAACCTACACTATACCATGTACGTCCATATGTTTGTCCAATGACGACTTAAATGCACTTTCCGTTGGTGAATCTATTACCGTTGCAGGCAAAGGATTCCATACCCTTACTACTCTCTGAGTAAAGAAACTACCTCTGACATTTTTCCTATATATATCATCTCTCAAACAAACTATGTCCCCCTCGTGCTCGCCATCACCAAAGTTGGAAAAAGGTTCTCCCTGTCCACCCTATCTGACCCCTGATTATCTTATGTGTCACTACTAAGTCACCTCTCAACCTTCTTCTCTCCAACGAAAACAGCCTCAAGTCCCTAAGCCTTTCCTGGTAAGACCTCCCCTCCATACGAGGCAACGTCCTCTTCACTTGTCCTACTTTCCACCTTCGTCCTCCCCATCCGCTCCACCCTTCTCTTTGAGGTATCATCTTGACCCCAACCTCATTTACCTATTGCATTTTCAGCTACCTTCTCCTTAGTCCCACCCCATCCCAGTTATCTCTCAGGTCTTCTTTTCCAGCCCCTCATTCCTCATCAAGGGCTTGTGCCCAACACATCGATTGTCCTGTTCCCTGGATGCTGTCTGACTGGCTCTGCTACTCCATCGCCACAGTCTTCGACTCTGATTTCCAGAAACTGCAATGCTCCCTTTCTCCCATGTTAGAATGATCTGAGAATGCTGGGCGAAACCCCGGCTGTGGGAAACCGTCACGTCAGGCTGAGACAGCCAATACAAGATGGGACTATCCGAGATTATAACTGTTCGTCGTCACTGAAGAAGGCTTCCAAAGAGGGCCACCCAATAGGGTCAAAGCTGCCATGATGGGAACTCGCCAATCTGGACTGCTGGAAGTCACCCTGTGGTTGAATCAAAAGAGCTCACATTACTGGAATCGGCTGTTGAGATCTGAGGGAAGCATTTCCAAATATCCAGGACCACGTGCTCAAAGGGAAAATAACTGGGATAAATACAAGGCATTTTGTCTGCATTCAAGAGTGGCACAGGTTTCTTTCCTTGACATTTGATTACAGACTTCGTCGCTTTTCCTACAACTATTTCAGTGTTGTGCAGCCAATTCCCAAACACATGTTCATGATTTAGCCTGTGAAAAGCTGCAACTTATGTATTAGCTTGCAGACCTCATGTTGCCACCCAGCGTCTTCAATTCAGAACCCATTTAGTTTGTTTTAACATCTCGACTGAAGTTTTTAATGCACCTCCGTCCGCTCTTGCATATGATAACTTCAAGCTTCATCCCAGAATTCCATGATACAATTCACGCCAAGTATCAAAGCTGACAGTATTGCATTGTTTTAAAAAAACATTGATGTTAAATAGTTCACACACAGTTAGAAATATCTCCGTGATATGAACCGTCCATATGATTGGAGCCCCAGTCAACCGCGATAATTTTTCCACCCACACAGTCATCTCTGATAGATACAGCACTCCCGAACTCGATAACGTCCTCCAGCCTTAAAATGCTTCGCGGTTTTTACAATCTTTTCTAGTTGCAACAGCCTTTCGTGAACCTTGTCACATGTGGCATACTTTTCGCACTCTATTCCGGACTCAGGCAGTAGCAGACTCGAATTTTGGCCTGAACACTACCCAGGGCAACGGTGGCAATGGCGAGTCCAGCGAGGTCTCATACCAGCGAGGGCGTTGGTGGGGCAGGACGGAATCGAACTGTGGCAATTTCCATCCCAGCTGCAGTGGTACGGTGAAGGGACTGCTATCTCTCCACTAGGATCATGGCTCATAGCGGAGAACTTCAAGAAGTGGACAGTAAAGTTGAACAATTTTATTTTTATTCATCTGCCTTTATATCGCACGTCAAAACTTTTTTTTTTGCGTTTTAAGATGGCACCAGAAGATGGCCACACTCATGAATACATTGCACTGTATTCTTTATCAAATTAGCCATGACATCATATGACTAAAATCAAACCTCTTTAAAAGTATATGACACAATTCAATCTTACATAAATCTCTCGCCTGCCTTGGACTCCACAATCCTCCATATGATATTGCCCAACCTCACAGAGTTTCCTTTTTTCTTATTAGCAGTGGTATTTTACAACTTTTCTGTACTCCGGAAGCTTACATTCTTGCATCAATTTGATTCAGTTACCATTACGTAATCAGTTCATATAAACTGATTAAGATGATGTCATAGTATTACTCATAGTGGCCAGTAAACTTTGAAAAATACGTGACTCAATTTCTTTGAAGAAAGGAATGTTTCATGAATTGCAAGCAAGTTTAGAAGAAAATTTTGTGTTAAGCGATAAAATTGTTGGTGGTAAATCTTTGAACTCTAGCAATATGTGACACCACTTCCTTTGAAAAAAGGAATATGCCATGGGATTTCAAGCAGGTTTAGAAAAGAACCCCGCGTTTATCGATACATTTGGTATGTGGGGAGAGTTCAGTTCACGGTCTACATTTTCAAGGTTGAATAAGACACAGATGGTTTACTCCCAGTTTGGTAGCCCTCATGAAGAAAATGTAATAGCAGCTGGGACTTGGAAATGTATATGAAATAAAGAATAATTGACTAAATAAAATATGTATAGACGAGGCAACCTGCAAATAAAGTTTTTATATATGTCGTTATTTACTGTATTGGACCTTAATACTTTTTATACGGATCATTATGTCCTGCCTTTGTTTAGCATTTGAGGCATACAGGTGAATGAACTGTTAAAAGCATTCATCCCAGCAGAAGGAAATGGTCAAAAATGAGTAAATGCTCGATTCAATGCAGCATTGCCAATTGACTGAGGACTGAGACACGATCTCAAGAACGTCAATATTCAGGTTCTATCAGCGTATGTCTCCACTTTCGACTCAAATATAGATTGAAAATGCGTCTGTAGCACAACTAGAAATAAATCTCACGTAGTCAAGGTCAGTCCTCATGTGATGCCTCAATTCACCAGGCTGTAAGTTTGTGGCTTCGAAAGAATTAATAAAGAACTGCTTTCACTGACTAAGATACCTATCTGACAGTTTGAAGTTACGCTGCTTGCAAACTGCAGTGGAATATCCTCGAGGTTTTGGAAATGGAGACGAACCAACTTAGTTTATGCCTGCGTCCTAAGCTGAACCAGAAAGCAACAGCTGTGGTACACCTGTCAGGTCGCTGCCTCAATAGTGTTATAATATATTAAAGTTTCCTGAGTTGTTGCAAAAACGTCTCGTTTGCCTTACTGGTTAATGTCTCAAATGTCCAAACTAATTTTAGAATTTGAGGTTTTGCACTCCTAAAATTTTAACGACGAAAGATATACTTGTTTTCAGCTTCACTTCTTCCATCTTATCGTGATCACACAAGCCCGATAAAACTTCCTATCTCTATCCCTGTCCCCAGCACTTAACCCTTCGCGATTTCCACATTCATCCCCAGGCTCACAAACCTGCAGAAATGATCAGTATTTTGAGCACAGCTAATGTTTTCATTTCTTAGTGAATCTCAAATTCATTTCTAATCTCTTTATTCAGTTGATTTCAGCTGCTGTAATTAATCCTTCGAAATACACTTTGCCACATCACTTTTGTGACTCTATATACGTAACTTCAAGACACTGCATCAATTTATGCAAATACTACATTTGGTTTAATAGCTACAATAATTCTTTGGTATATAACATCATCTCACATACATGGTAGATTTAAATATTCAAGTTCATCCCTTCGCTATTTTTGTAATTGAATCATTGGCTCCTCCCATGAATTCCTTTCCGACTGCACTGCATTGAGCAGAATAACATGACTATTTGTTCAGTGACTAATTAATGTCCGTCCCCATGGATTGTAATTGTATCAACTGAGCGGGGATTGCGTGATTGTTATCTACGTAACTGAATCCTTGCCATAAATTTTACCAACAGTATCAGAGGAACCAAGATCTTGGACACCAACAGAGATAAGTGGATACAGACACAGACTGAGACCGACAGAATAGGAGCTAAGAGTCAATACATCGACATCTTATGCAAATCCTCTTGAATCCAAAACCTGCCATTGAAATTTAACAACAAATGGATCAGAATATGACAGTAACAGATTGGTATGGTACAACAATGCACCAGGCTTTGCGAATACCAGCGTGGAACTTTCCATCAAGTGCTGAGAAACTTGGATCAAAAAATTGGAATCCTTTCCCAATTAAGAGAGGTTTATCCTGGACTGTTTACTTTCTTTCTGTATTTTACAATCGGATGTCAGTAGCTTGGCGGATCCAATATATACTTTATATTCTTCAATGCTTCTACTATCCTATGCTTGCAATTGTTGGTGTTCCACGTAAGTAATGATAATTGTTCTTTTTTTATATATTTATAAAACAAACGAACATATCTGGATTATTATTCTTGAATTTCAGTGCAGCACTATAGATACGATTAGTGCTCCTAAAGAGATTCTTTTTACAGTTGAAACTTTTGAATTCACTGCTAGTTGTATTCGTGCTCTCATTATCTAACTATCTTTTTATTTGCGTCTGGTAGTATTGGTAGTAAGTGCCAGCATTCAAGTCATATATTTTTAACCCTCAAAATTCCCCTTTGTTGATCTTCTTACTTCAGTGCTGGTAAGATCAAATCGTTCTCTTCAACATTGAACAGAACCTTAGTTCCGCTGCGCTGGGTGAATTTGAACAAGAATATCTTCCATCTTTAGAATATTTCTCGATTCAGACACTAGCTGCACTATCTCACCACCTGAATCAATGCTTCTTTGTGCGACCAGAGTTAAACTGGGACGACGTGTGCCTTTCTGAAATTTAAACTCCACAGTTCTCAGAAGGACTCGTTTACAATAAATACATATTGGGAAAATAGAAAACATCTTCCAAATCCCCACTGCTCGTACCATTTCACTCCAATTCTGTTCAACTGACATCCTGTACAAACGTACCTGCATTAGGTTCTCGTTTGGCCAAAAAACTATTTTCTGCTTTCATTATTTTGTGCAAACGCAGATGTGGCCACACCCAATTCAATGTTTCCATTCCCATACATTTTCAAAGAAGTTAGACTTTTGTACTCTGTTTATTTGTTAGCACTGTTAAACTTACAAAAAATGCTGCACATTTCGGAAGAAGTTGGAAAGTCAAATGGCATAACTGTAACACTTCTAATTGGATGAGAATCCTAGATAAAAAGGTCCTACGGGTAGATAAGTATTATTAACACATTTCCACCTCATTCTGCAACTTTACTTCTATTCTAACAATTCGCACACCAATCTGTATCGACGAAGTTGTGTGAGGACAAATGTGTACCATTCTAATGTAAATTATCTTCTTGAAGAAAATGGGAAGCAAATGTCTCTATGGGTGGTCATAAAATGCGAGACACTGTAATTTCAATCATCATTCAAAACAATGTTTTGAAGTATTGCTCCTCTGTATTTTGTGATCGTCAATTCTCTATGAGGCAAAAGCATCACAGTCATGTTAGCTTTCATTTGTCTTGAGTCTTTGATCCTCTAAGCACGGCTGAACATGTTATAAAATTATCAGGGATGCTTCAACGAGAAGCTCCGATACTTCGGATTTGGAAGAGTTCATGCAGAAGCAATGGTGCAAAATCAATCTTCCCTTAACCAGAGTGTTTAATTTGCCAATCCACGGTTGTGTTTACCCATTAATGCCTTAAATATAAATGCATGATAGTAACAACAAACAAACTCATCCTCCGTGGGAAATTTAAATTTTCCGAACATTGACTGGGATACATGTAGAGTCAGAGGACTATTTGGGGTAGAATTTGTAAATGCGCCCAGGAGAGTTTTCTAGAGTAGCATGTCAATGGTCTGACGAGGGAAGCGTCCACATTGGATGTGGTACTGGGGAACAAGCCAGAACATGTAGTAAAAGTTGCGGTGGGGGATTTCTTTTGGAAAAGTGACCACAATTCTTAAAGTTTTTAAATACTCATTAATAAAGAAGACAGCGTACCTAAGGGAATAGTAGATGGAAATGTGTTGCTGGAAAAGCGCAGCAGGTGAGGCAGCATCTAGGGAACAGGAGAATCGACGTTTCGGGCATTAGCCCTTCTTCAGGAATGAGGAAAGTTGGTCCAGCAGGCTAAGATAAAAGATAGGGAGGAGGGACTTGGGGGAGGGGCGTCGGAAATGTGATAGGTGGAAAGAGGTCAAGGTGAGGGTGATAGGTCAGACTGGGGTGGGGGCGGAGAGGTCGGGAAGAAGATTGCAGGTTAGGAAGGCGGTGCTGAATTTGATGGATTTGACTGAGACAGGCTGGGGGGAGGGGAAATTAGGAAACTGGTGAAATCCGAGTTCATCCCTTGTGGTTGGAGGGTTCCTAGCCGGAAGATGAGGCGTTCTTCCTCCAACCGTCGTTTCGCTGTGGTCTGACGATGGAGGAGTCCAAAGACCTGCATATCCTTGGTGGAGTGGGAGGGGGAATTGAAATGTTGAACTACAGGGTGGTTGGGTTGGTTGGTCCGGGTGTCCCAGAGGTGTTCTCTGAAACGCTCAGCAAGTAGGCGGCCTGTCTCCCCAATATAGAGGAGGCCACATCGGGTGCAAAGGATACAATAGATGATATGTGTGGAGGTACAGGTGAATCTGTGGCGGATATGGACGTTTCCTTTGGGGCCTTGGAGGGAGGTGAGGGGGGAGGTGTGGGCGCAAGTCTTGCACCTCCTGCGGTTGCAGGGGAAGGTGCCTGGAGTGGAGGTTGGGTTGGTGGGGGGTGTGGATCTGACGAGGGAGTCACGGAGGGAGTGGTCTTTACGGAATGCTGATAGGGGAGGGGAGGGAAATATATCCTTCGTGGTGGGGTCCGTTTGGAGGTGGCGGAAATGGCGGCGGATGATGCGCTGTACATGGAGGTTAGTGGGGTGGTAGGTGAGGACCAGTGGGGTTCTGTCCTGGTGGCGGTTGGAGTGGCGGGGTTCAAGGGCGGAGGATCGGGAAGTGGAAGAGATGCGGTGGAGGGCATCGTCGACCACGTCGGGGGGGGGGGGTAATTGCGGTCCTTGAAGAAGGAGGCCATCTGGGATGGGATGGTGTTTTTCCAGGGGGCAGGATGGGAGGAGGTGTAGTCCAGGAGGGAGGAATCTGAGACTGTCCAGGTATATCTGCAGTTGGCTATGCAGAGGTCGAGGGCAGGTAGGAGGCCAGCACGGGGTGTCCAGGTGGATGGGGTGTGTTGGAGGCGGGAGAAGCGGTCGTCAGAGGGTGGGCAGGAGTCTTGGTTAAAGAAGTAGGCGCGGAGGCGAAGGCGGCGGAAGAATTGCTCGATATCACGCCGCGTGTTGAATTCATCAATCCGGGAGCATAGGGGCATGAAGGTGAGGCCTCTGCTGAGGACTGATCTTTCATCCTCAGAGAGGGGTAGGTCTAGAGGGATTTTGAAAACACGGCAGGGCTGGGAGCTAGGACCTGGTGTGGGGCTGGAGCTGAGTGTGGGGGCGGGGTTAAGTCTGGGGGCGGGGACGGAGATCGGCGTGGGGGCGGTGTCGGGCGTGGCGATGGCGATAGGCGAAGGGCCGGGGTTCATCCACTTCACTAACACCTTCCAACCCGACCTCAAATCCACCTGGACAGTCTCAGATTCCTCCCTCCCCTTCCTCGACCTTTCTATTTCTATCTCAGGCGACCGAATCAACACGGACATCTACGACAAACCAACTGACTCCCACAGCTACCTGGACTACACCTCCTCCCATCCTGCCCCCTGGAAAAACACCATCCCATTCTCCCAATTCCTTCGACTCCGCCGCATCTGCTCCCAGGAGGACCAGTTCCAAAAACGCACATCCCAGATGGCCTCCTTCTTCAAGGACCGCAATTTCCCCCCCGACGTGGTCGACGATGCCCTCCACCGCATCTCTTCCACTTCCCGATTCTCCGCCCTTGAACCACGCCCCTCCAACCGCCACCAGGACAGAACCCCACTGGTCCTCACCTACCACCCCACTAACCTCCATGTACAGCGCATCATCCGCCGCCATTTCCGCCACCTCCAAACGGACCCCACCACGAAGGATATATTTCCCTCCCCTCCCCTATCAGCATTCCGTAAAGACCACTCCCTCCGTGACTCCCTCGTCAGATCCACACCCCCCACCAACCCAACCTCCACTCCCGGCACCTTCCCCTGCAACCGCAGGAGGTGCAAGACTTGCGCCCACACCTCCCCCCTCACCTCCCTCCAAGGCCCCATAGGAAACGTCCATATCCGCCACAGATTCACCTGTACCTCCACACATATCATCTATTGCATCCTTTGCACCCGATGTGGCCTCCTCTATATTGGGGAGACAGGCCGCCTACTTGCGGAGCGTTTCAGAGAACACCTCTGGGACACCCAGACCAACCAACCCAACCACCCTGTAGCTCAACATTTCAATTCTCCCTCCCACTCCACCAAGGATATGCAGGTCTTTGGACTCCTCCATCGTCAGACCACAGCGAAACGACGGTTGGAGGAAGAACGCCTCATCTTCCGGCTAGGAACCCTCCAACCACAAGGGATGAACTCGGATTTCACCAGTTTCCTCATTTCCCCTCCTGCCAGCCTGTCTCAGTCAAATCCATCAAATTCAACCCCGCCTTCCTAACCTGCAATCTTCTTCCCGACCTCTCCGCCCCCACCCCAGTCTGACCTATCACCCTCACCTTGACCTCTTTCCACCTATCACATTTCCGACGCCCCTCCTCCCTATCTTTTATCTTAGTCTGCTGGACCAACTTTCCTCATTCCTGAAGAAGGGCTAATGCCCGAAACGTCGATTCTCCTGTTCCCTAGATGCTGCCTGACCTGCTGCGCTTTTCCAGCAACACATTTCCATCTCTGATCTCCAGCATCTGCAGACTTCACTTTCTCCTAAGGGAATAGTACTAAACTGGGCCATGGACAATTATATCAAAGTTAGGCAGGAGCTCGAAAATGTGGATTGGTCACAGCTATTTGAAGGGAAATCCACCTTTGATATGTCGGAAGCTTTCAAAGATAGGTTAAAGATAGTGGAGGAGAGTCAAGGCCCGTTGAAGGCAAAGTATAGGAAGGGCAACATTCGTGAACCGTGAATAATAGGAGAAATTGTACGGCCAGTCAAGAGGAAAAGAGAAGCGTATATAAGATCTAGGCAGTAATGAACAGAATTGGCCTTGGAGGAATTTCGGAAGAGTAGGACAAGTCTTAAAGGAGGAATAAAGTGGGCTAAAACGAGTACTTTTAGCGAGCAGAATTAAGGAGAATCCCAAAACATTTCATTCTTACATACGAAGCAAACGGGTAAAAAGAGAAAAGATTGGCCCAGTAAAGGATAATGAAGGAAAGCTGTGTGTCGAAACTGAGAGAATGGGTGAGATTCTGATTGATTACTTTGCATTAAAGTTCACTGAGGAGAGGAACATGATGAATCTTGAGATTAGAGAAAGATGTTTGATTATTCTGGATCACGATGTCACAAGTAGGGAAGGTGTGTTGGGTAGGATAGACGTTATTAAGGTGCACAAAACGCGAGGACCGGATGCGATCTCTCCCACGTTGCTGAGGGAGGCGAGAGAGAAAATAGCTGGGTCACTGACAGATATCTTTGTAGCATCCTTAATCACAGGAGAAGTGCAATAGGACTGGAGGTTGCTCATTTTGCCCCAACATACAAGAGGGATAGTAGGGATTTTCCGAGAAACTACAGAGCAGTAAGCCTGACTTCGGTGGTGGGACAGTTGCTGAAGAGGGTACTGCTGGACAGAATGTATATATATTTAGAAACGATTGTGCTTATCAGCGATCGGCAACATGTTTTTTGTGCGGGGGAGAACGTGCCTTACTAAGTTAATAGAGTTATTTGAGGAAGTGACCAAGTTGATAGATGAAGGAGGAACTGTTGATGTCATATACATGAACTTTAATAGGCGTTTGATAAGGTTCCCCATGGTAGACTAATGGAGAAAGTGAAGTCACATGGTGTGCAGGGTGTTCTACCTGGGCGGATAAAGAACTGGTTGAGCAACAGGAGACAGAGAGTAGTAGTTGAAGGGTGTTTCTCGAAATGGAGAAAGTTGACCAGTGGTATTCCACAGGGGTCAGTGTTGGAGCCATTGTTGCTTGTGATGTACGTAAATGATCTGGAAGAGTGCACCATTTGTATGATCAGCAAGTTTGTAGATGTCAGAAAAGTTTTCTGGAGTAGCAGAAAGCATCAGGGACTGTCAATGAATACAGGAGGATATAGATAGACTGGAGAGTTGGGCAGAAAAGTGGCAGATGGATTTCAATGCAGACAAATGTGAGGTGATACATTTAGGCAAAATTAATTCGAGACGAATTATACAATGAATTGAAAACTTTGGGAAACGTGGATGGGCAGAGAGATGTGAGAGTGCAGGTCCATCCAACCTGTAGGTTGCTGCACAGGTGAATAGAGAGGTCACGAACGCATATGGTATGCTTCCCTTCACTGGATGCAGTATTGCGTATAACAGCTGGCAAATCATGTTAAAATTGTACAAGTCATTGGTTCGGCCGCATTCAGAATACTGTGCACAGTTCTGGTCGCCACATTCCCAAAGGGTATGGACGCTTTTGTGAAAGCACAGAGAATGTTGACGAAGACGTTGTCTGGTACGGAATGTACTAGCTATGAAGAGATGTTGAGTAGGTTAGGTTTGTTTTCATGAGGAAAATAGGAGATTGAGGGGGTACCTGAGTGAGTTTTAAAAAGTCATGAAGGATATCGACAGGTGAATAGGGACAAGCTTTTTCCCATGATGAAGGATTCAATAAGGAGAGGTCACGGTTTCAAGGTCAGAGGTGGAAAGTTTAAGGGGGATACTTCACAAAGGAGGTCGTGGTCATGTGGAACGCGTTGCCAGCAGAGGTGGTAGAGGCAGGCTCGGTAGATTCATTTTAGATCCATCTGGACAGATGCATGAGTCGGTGGGTAGCAAAGGGATACAGATGCTTAGTATTTCGGGTACAGATAGTAAATTTGGAAACGGCTCAGGCTTGGTTGTCAAAAAGGCCTGTACGTGGGTTGTAAATTTTATTTGTTCTTTTTCTTTCTTTCCATATCTAAGATTTGCCTACCATTGTTTGTTAAACTTAAAGCAGCACATTCCATTCCCTTGCAGCAGCACCTGCATGCTCCCTTATATTTAAAAAATCGCCTGGGGCACATTTTAAAAACATCACATCGTGCAAGTCTTTCTCACGTTGCATATGCCACTTAATTTTGGGGATTTTGAAAGCATGGAGAAACTGCATTGGATATCCTTTGGTTCTCCCAGTAGTGTTGGCTCTTCATCGTGACTCAAACAAACCGCCATGTTAACAGAGAGTGGTTGCAGGAACTAAACTCAACGTCACACCACTTAAGCATTGTTAAACAGAATAAAAGAAAACATTACCCGCAACATAGAGTCTGATGAAGCTTTCTTGTGCTCTGCAACTTGTAGTGCTTCCTGGAGCAACTGTTATAGAAGTGGCGTTCCACTTTTTCATATTATCTTTAACCTAATGATACCAGAATTGCCAACAGAGATCTTGAAACAGCAATAACGGAATGCGGCTAGTTACATTCTGGATAGATTGACAAGTATTCGATTATGAACAATGCCAATTAAGAGTCTTCTTTGAAATGGTGGATTTTAGGTAAACCCCAATCATGGAGGAAACTAGCCTCTTTCAAAACATGCCATTCAAATAACCAAGATCTTAGCTTTTATTTTATGTCAAGACAAGCTGAAAGCACTGCATTCCAGATGTGATTCGAATCGTCACACACAAATCGTGTTTGTTCTTTTAGAAATGTTGCTAAGGCCTTAGAAACATAGATTTTTGTTATCTAAAATACCCAGAGACATCCATTTTCAATTAAGCACACAACCAGATAGTCCAGAGTAACCAACCTCTCCCTTCCTACGTTTCAGCATGTACATGGTGAGTTTCGTCTTGGCGTGAATAACACATTAAAATCCACTTCATTTCTGCATACCTGTGTAGACATTTTCGGGTCTATTTCCCAGTCTAGATCATCCGAATTCCTGTTATTATGCTGTTTCTTCATCAACTCTATTTTCTTATCTAATTACTGACTCTTCCAAGATTGGAATTCTTCCCTGCAGTATCTGAAAACCTTTATTAGGACAATCTTTCCTCATAATGTAAGTACGCATTCCATTGGATATCACTTGTTAATAGATATTCGTACAGCCAGTCCGTCCTCTTTTATCAATTGTGTTGCAGAGCTGTCACATGGTTAATGACACGGCATCGATAGAAACAGCTTTGTTTTCATGAAACCCTTAATCAAACTAAATTAATTATCTTCTCAATCTGCTCTGCTAGAAGTTGAACCATGCACTTTTGCTTATTCTCCTCTGTGCATGCACCATATATCCGTAGAAAAATACATGCAATTACATTAGTTTCTCACACTCTTCGCATTTTGCATATGCTTCACTCCTACCACACCCAATTGTCCATGGCACTCAGTAAAGGCAAAGGTTATTTTATCTATGTTTTGACATACCTAATCTATTGCGTAAAGTTCTGGCACATGCCGAGGATGCTTTGAAGAGTGTGTAGAAATTAATAACGAGGGTGTTGCCGGGCATGGGGCATTTTAAGCTATTAAGAAAGTTTGGCTAGACTGGATTTGTTTTCACTGGATTGCAGCAGATTGAGTGCTGCAGCATAGAAGTTCATAAGTTAGTGAATGGCATTGGCAGAGTGGAAAATATGAAGCACCCTGTGTAGAGGGTGAATTACGCAGTTTCAAGATGCAAGATGGGAAGTTCAGACGCGATGCAGAAGGCAATACCTTCACACAAAGAGTGATGACTGCTGAGAAAACGTTGCGAGACGAAGTGCTTGAAGCAGACACAATCGCACCACTCAAAAAGCAGACGGACGAAGATATGAATGGGAAGGGAAAAGAGAGTTATGAGTCCTCAAACTGAAGCAATTTTAGAATGAAAAGGCAAAATATGGCAGTGTAGGTTTGGAAGGCTGAAGATCCTGATGCGGAACTGTGGTGTTCTTTGTTATTTACTCTTGTTGTTTTTTTCCCAGATTCCTAGATAACATTCATGCATGTCCTTGTATTCTGTCTCACAGTGAACGCAGTGACAATTGTGATTCTGTCCCGCGGGAAGTGTGATCTATCCAAATGTGTCACGCTCTACCTGGTGTCTATGGCAATTGCAGACTTACTGGTTATTATCTTCGATCTCATACTCAGACACATTCCAATTGTTTACCGACAAGAGTTTCATTTCTTGATTTTTATCCCTGTGTGTAATATCCATGCTGTCCTACTTTATGCAATCACTGACTGTTCCGTATGGTACACCGTCACTTTCACCTTTGATCGACTTGTTGCCATTTGCTGCCCGAAACTGAAAAGTAAATACTGCACGGAAAGAACAGCTACGATGGTTGTGGGAACTGTAACAGCTTTGAGCTGCATAAAGAATATTTTTTGGTATTTCATGTTGTCAGGTAATTATTTGCAGTTCAACTTACCCTGGTTCTGTTT
The DNA here is from genome assembly GCF_037043375.1 of Chiloscyllium plagiosum. Classification (NCBI taxonomy): domain Eukaryota; kingdom Metazoa; phylum Chordata; class Chondrichthyes; order Orectolobiformes; family Hemiscylliidae; genus Chiloscyllium; species Chiloscyllium plagiosum. The sequence continues at coordinate 14,256,548 of NW_028270188.1, forward strand.
CATGAGAGAAAATGTTTTAGATTCTATGTTCTGGGTGGCAATTGAGTTTCTACATCATATTCTAACACCATGTTTCCCTTTCATCTTGATTCTGTTGTTCAATATAATAACTGTGAGAAAGATTTTATTGACAAGCAGAGCTCGTAGGAGACTTCACGCTTCTCGTAGTGGCAACGATCCAGAGATGGAGAGTCGTAGAAAATCCATAATTTTACTCTTCCTTATCTCAGCTAATTTCATTACCTTATGGTCAACGTTAATGTTGTATTCAATTTGGCATCGCATGTCTTCCTTGGGGTATTATGCCATATCATTACAGGCGTTCGTGCTTGAGATGGGACTGATGCTTCAGCTTCTGAGTTGTTGTACGAACACTGGCATTTATGCAGTAACACAAACTAAATTCAGAACGAATTTTGTGAATATATTGAAATTCCCCTTTACTGTAATTATTAAATTAATTGAGAGAAGGAAGGATTGAATTATTGAAGATATGCAAACGTATCCTCTTTTTAATTTGTTATTTGGTGAGGATTTTGTTAACTGATGCGACTGTGTAAGTATTTTTTTGGCCAAAATCTATATGAAAACAAATGCGGGCTTCTCCTATATTAATGAATAATTGTTCGCACTAAATTGTAACAGAACAATTCAGAACAATGAGGAAGAGAACTTGAGTGCACCGTCGAGACAAAAGCTGCTCCATTGGTGGCCATGAGATGATCTGGATTGTTGTAAACGTCTATCTGGTTTCTTCATGCACTCGGAAGAAACAATAGTCACACTTTTTCTTATCTGGCCAACAACACTGACTGAACACTAACTGTGATGAGGGTGGTTAAAAAAGCTTACTAAAGTGCTCAGAATAAGTAATCAGTCTCAGAAGAGAAACTGGACTAAAGAATTTCCATCTCGGAAATAAAAAACAGCATCGAAGATATTGTAACATTATAAATGTCTGATGCTATTGCTAAAAGTTAGAAAGGTTTACAAAAGGGAGGTCAACAGAAATCCTGAGGTAACACTTATAATAATTATTCTTTCTGGACAATGTTCTCGGCAGTTACATCACAGGATGACAATTTGCATACACTTCAATTCACTCAAGGTAATATCAAGAAATTGTTGAATGCACGTGAAATTGGTAAAGCTGTCAGACCTGACAAAATTTGAGGCCAGAATAATAAATGCTTATGATGTAAAACCAGCAGCACGACAGTTTTTTTTTCAGTTATATCTACAATGCTGGCATCAATCCAACAATGAAAAACATGGTCCAGGCATATCCTGAAGAATGACAAATCCAACACCACATCACTGTTATCTTGGTTGTGAATAGTCTGAGTAAAGATGTCGTCAACAGAGCAATCAATGAGCACTTGCTCAGCAACAACTCCCTCAATGCCAACTCGTCTACATTTCTGACACTTCATTCACTAATATAATTCCAAGCTTGAGAATGTAGAATACTCCCAAAGATGACACCAGCATGACACCCATCCACATTAATTCCATATTTGACTTTTTGCGGCATTTATTACATTAGGAAACTATAGAAAAACTGGAATCAAAGACATTTACACTTAAGTCTCTCTGCTGGTTCTGACAAAAACTGGCAAAAATAAGTTCGGGGTTTGATATAATTTGAATGCTTGCAGAACATCTCCACAGTAGTTCACCAGAGTAGTAACATTTGCCTAAAAATCTTCAACAGCTTCATCAATGATATTTCCCATTTGGGCAACATGAAGATTCGTGCTGGAAAGTGGGAATTACGATCTGTGCAACATGTATGTCCGGCAATGGTCATATCCAATGAAAGAAAATCATCCATTGGCATTAAATGACATTATCATCACTGAATCCACATGAGGACGATTTTGCATCAGAATAATGGATGTATACTGTGCAAACGAGGCACTTTCCTGCATCCAATGTGTCGTGACAAAAAATCATAATCGTTTTTACCAATGTCATTTCGAAAAAAAAAGATGTTAGGAGACTTTACATGCGCATCCAAGTCTATTATTTTGCAATGCTCAAATAGTATCGCCTCAAATACCATTTCTGGCACTACATTTCAGACTATGATCCGAGGGCAAACGTTCTTTTTTGCCACAAACCCCTCAAATTATGCTCCCTTGATACTGAGCATTCATTTAATCGGAATATTGGTTTCCGCTCACGCTGTGCATTTCTCTCAACAGTGTGTACACCACTATACGGTCTCTCCTCAATCTTCAATTCCAAAAAAATCCCTGAGATCTGTCTCTTCAATTCACTCAAGGTAATATCAAGAAATTGTTGAATGCACTTGAAATTGGTAAAGCTGTCAAACCTGACAATATCTCAGTGAACCTCTCGTCCTTCCAGATGCTGCAACCACATTCTTCCCCATAATTTTAGAGACGATAACAACACACAGTAATTCAACTGCAGACTTATCAATGACATGCAGAGTTCCAAAATGACGTCCCTGTTCTTGCAGTCTATGCCACGACCAATAAGGAGAAGCATCAAGATCAGAGTTATATTTGAAACGGACAGCAGGTGAGGCAGCATTCGAGGAACAGGAAAATCGACTTTTCGGGCAAAAGGCGCTTCCCATAAAGTTGATTTTCCTCCTCCTCGGATGCTGCCTGACCTGCTGTGTTTTTCCAGCATCACTCTAATCTTGACTCTCATCTCCAGCATCTGCAGTACTCACTTTCGTTCAATAAACAGAAGTGTTCAATATTCCTTGCTAATTATTTTTCACCTTTACTGCCAGCTTCAGGGATATTCGCATAAGTACACCCTATTCATTGAAGATTCTTAATATCTTGTATTTCAAGGAAGCTCAGTAAATACTATGGCTGCCGCACAATAACGAGGAATATGAATTTAATTCCAGCAGTATGCACTCCCTTATTGTGTTTGCATGGTTTCGGCTGGGTGATATGGTTTCCTCTTAACGCGCAAATGTTTACACGTTAAGTGAATTGGCGAAGATAAATTACTCTATATTGTCCAAAGACGTGTATTTATGTCGATTAGCCATGGTAAATGCCGACTGATTGCGATAGTGCTTGGTGGGCTGAATGGTTCAGCGTGGATTACCTTCTGCATTTCTCTGATGACTCGTGGGGCCAAATGGCCTTTTCCTTCGTTGGAGGCAATCCATACTACTCACCTTCCAAATCCTTCTTCCAAATTATGAAATCTCAGATGTATCAGTGACAAATTTCATTTCTGCTTGTACGTCAGACCAATCCATTTATATCTTCATATAACCTCACACCCCTCTCGTCACTTTCAACCACCCAGCCATTTTTTTTAGGTTAGATTACTTACAGTGTGGAAACAGGCCCTTCAGCCCAATAAGTCCAAACCGACCCGCCGAAGCATAATCCAACCGGACCCATTCTCCTACCTTTACACCTTCACCTCACATTTCGGGCAAATTAGCATGGCCAATTCACCTAACCTGCACATTTTTGAATTGTGGGAGGAAACCGGAGCACCCGGACGAAACCCACGCAGACAATGTGCAAACGCCACACAGAGGGTCGCCTGAGGTTGGAATTGAAACCGGGTCTCTTGGCGCTGCGAGGCAGCAGTGCTAACCACTGTGCCGCCCGTAATGTTGGATCATACAAAAAAACATACTTTCCTTCTTTCCCGCGTTCTCATTTAAATTATGTTTTGAATACATCGTCAAAGGCCCAGCATTGATCTTAACAGTAGCTCACCTCATAACATCTCCAGGCAGCTTCCGTCAGTCTCTTTCTTCGAAACCAATTTTGTATCCAACTTCAAAACTTGCCCTAACATCATTAGCTTTTACCTTCTTTTACCTTATGACCGATCTTCCTGAAATTCATATCAATGTCATCAGAACTCGTGGTCATCTCGTTCAAAGATTCTTCTAGATTTGCTATGTATGATCTCCGTCTGTCATATCCATTCTGAATATCACTGATGAAAATTATCCCTCTAAATCTAACTTTGAGCAGTTGAGGTGGATGAGATATGCTAAATTGTGTAGGAAAGGTTGAGTAGGCAAGGGAAATGCCGGTTCACACGGTTAGGATGGGATTTGTGTCCATGTTGGCAAGATCTCAAAGCTTCAGTGGGACTCGATAGGCTGAATGGCCTGCTTCTGCACTGTACACATTTGATGATGCTCTGATTTTGAACGGAATTTAATTTTATCCTTTACTATTTTCTCCAGTAGAGTCAGAATCCCTCATGTTCGATTCGCTAGCCTGTAGTTCCCTGGTTTACGTCCACCATCTTTCTAGCAAATTGAAAAATGACTGTCGTTCCTCCAGAACTCTGGAACCTTCTCTGTTGTCAGACATGGATTCAAACATTTGTCAGAATTCCAGTAGTTTCCTCGTTACCTCCCGCAATAGCCTGGGATATAACTCACGGAGAGCTGGGTATTTGTTCAATTTACAATCGACAATGCCTAACTCTCCTTCTCTCTAATTTGAATCTGCTCAAAAAGTTCACAGGCACTTTGCCAAAAGTTTGTAGACATTTTTGTCTCGAGGGAAGACATGTGAGAAGCACTGATTTCAAGTCAGCCAATATTTTTGAGTTTCTCTTGCAGGGTCGCACTTGGCCCCACATAGGCTTTAATATTTCCCTCATCATTCTATTCGATTCATATTCTTGCAGAACATTTTCGGATTTTATCCAATCTTACCTTCCAGGGTATTATCATACCACAATTTTCTCTCCTTCTTGTTTTCCTCAGCTGACAAAATTCCCATCTTCACCCCATATGGAACATAGAACTATATAGAAAGCAGATGACTTTCAGCCCACGATAATTTTCTGAATCTGACGCCAAATTAAACTAATTCCTATTGCTTGACCGTGCTGCGTATCCCTGGATCTCTTGCATAGTGATTTGCTTTTCCTTAGGTCCCTTAGATGCCGCAACAGTGTTTTCCTGCATCATTACTTCTGGCAGCGCATTCGTGTCAACCTTATAAAAAGGTCCGTTACATCTCGTTTGAAATTTTGCGCTCACTTCAATTGGTTGTCCCCAGTACTAGATATTTCAATTCTGGGAAAGAGAGTCAGGCGGTCAACCCCAGTTAAACATCCCATAATGTTATGGACTTCGAAGAAATCTTGCCTGAGCCTCCGCCGCTTCAGAGGAAATGCCCGAATTTTTCTAGACTCTTGATAATGTCCCCATCGCTAATCGAATAAGCAACCTGATAAATCTCTTTTGCACCCATTCCAAAGCACTCACATCTTTCCAGAAATGTAGCGGCCAGCATTGAACACAGTGCTCTATGTGTGACCGATATAACTCTTGTTATGCTGCAACATGACAAACCTGACTCCTATATTAAAGTCCCCAAACAATAAAATCAAGCAAGCCATACGCCTGTTTTACCACCGTGGACATTTTCAGGGAGTTATTGAGTTGAACCCGAAGATCCATCCTTACAGCAATACTTTTCACTGTTCCTCTATTAATTGTACACTTTTACTTAATGTTTGGTTTGCAATAAAAAAAAGCACCTCACTGTAACTTGGATTACACTTCGTGTGGCATTTATCCGCCAATATCTGCAAATGATCTTTATCCCACTGGATCCATTTACCAATTTGTAAATTATCCATAAATTAACTGAACTTTGCATAGCCTGAAAATATATGCAGGACAATCTCGATTATTCGAGCGAAATGGGCGGGCAATATTTCGTTCGGAGAATCTATTATTCGGCTAAAAGATGAAAGGCCCCCGCCCCCAACCCCGGCCAACACTGCCCCCACCCCATCCCCATACATCACCAACCCTCTCCCGTCCCCGTCCATCACCGCCTGCCCAGCCCCAACCCCACCCATCATACGCCCTTCCCCGTCCCTAAACACGTCCATCACCGCCGCTCCCCGCCTCCAACCCTGTCCATCACCGCTCCCCCTCCCGCCTTTGATCTAACCCCGTCCATCACCATCCTCACGTCCCCGACTCCCAAACCCATCCATAAACGCCCGCCACGCGCCCCCAACCCTGTGCATTGACGCCCACGCCACCACCGTCCAACACCGCCCCCTCCCATTCCCGCGCCCCAACCCCGTCCATCACCATGCCCAACCTCAGAACCCCGTCCATCTCTGCACCCCTCCTGCGCACCCCTGTCCAACCCCCCCCCGCTCCACGGCAGCCGTAGTGGACACAAACAACACGACTGCTGCTGTTTCTGCCTTTGTGAGGTAAGTCTGCAAATAGCGCACATACACACGCACGCAAACGCACAGAGCCACACACAATACATTTTACTGTACCTTTTTGACAGGTTCCATATTTGCCTTGTACAGAACAATGTTGGAGAGATTGTCTATGGAAGAGGGTTTAGGGTACAACCCTTTGTAGAACTCCAGTGAAAGTGAGAGATAGAGGGCGCGAGATCAATCACTTGGAGACGGTGCTTTTTAATCACTGTAAACAAAAGATCTAATCACTGTTGGAAACACATCTTTGATGTAATATTTCTCTCGGGATCTCGAGATCGCCTACGGATAATCCAAGAAATGACAGAACAATCAATATAGTTTGAGGATTGACATGTCAGTTTTTCAACAGGTGCTGCAGAATCGAGAGGTGTGCAATTTTTTTTAGTCTGTAGCGTTCTGATGATGGCGCATAAAGAAAACAAGAGATTCTTAGAGACGTTTGACATATTGCAAGTTACACTGATGATGAATATTATAGCTGGAAAAAGAAGGACAGAGAGAGGCAGTCTAGGCTATATCATTTGTATTTATTTATAAACAGATACTGTTGGAGGAACTCAACAAGTTCGACATCGTCTTTGGTCGGAAACCAGATTTAAAATGTCGTGTCACATGATTATTCAAGATACCAAACATAAATTTTCTGGACAAATCATTGAGTCTTTGGAATCGAGTGGATCTCCAATATCTTTGCCATTATGATATAAGCAGAAACATGCGACATTCCGTGTTTGTAAATCTAAAAGTCATGTACAATATTTTACAATGGTGTGTTTTCTTGAAACAAGCTGCAAATTCAAATGTAACAGAATTGAATTGGTTGAACTTTAGTGTCTCACATCCTCAAATGTGTCCAGTGATAATATTGCAGTCATCACAATACAGCACCATCTTAACAATAGAGGTGACTCATTACAGTCATTTAAGATCAAATTGTTAGGAAACGCGAAACGTAACAGAAGTAAAGAAACAAATATTTCAAAATTATATCCCATGGTAATAAAATAGAAAAGTAAAAATGTAAAAAGCTCCAAATATAAGTCATTCTGATAGAGTCCATATCAGTTACTTGTCTCAAGGGATACCTTGCAAGACTTCGTTGCGACGTGCATTAGAACTAAAAACATATGAGTTACCCCACAGCAGGTGCCATCCCTTCGCCGCTTGGAATACTTCGCTGACGCCACTGAACCTGACGCTGCTGCTACCAAAGGTACCAAAATCCAAGAGAAGCCATGCCCACCGCTAAATTCTTGCTACGGTGTGGGTGCCGCCAAACAACCCTCAAAACTGTTTTTTTTTCCCGAAAAACTGTTCCTTTTCTCAAGGATATTGTGTCCTTGTTTATTTCCAGAGGTTTAAGAACATCTTTCAGTGCCAATTAATTTGGTTTGCTGCAGATATTAAAGGTATTGAGAAGTATATTTGTTTATATGTAAACAGATGAGAATTAAGGTCAAAATAGTCATGTTTCGAAGTGACCTGTATAATGAAAGGGGAGTGGTCAGCTCTCCAGGCGAAAGTAAGGACTGCAGATGCTAAAGACTAGAGTCAAGGTTAGAGTGGTAGTGAAAGAGTACAGCAGGTCAGACAGCATCCGAAGATGCAGGAAAATCGATGATTTGCACAGGACCCCTTCATCAGGAATGAAAGGCTGATGAAGGGCTCCTTCGCGAAATGCGATGTGCTTTACCAGCACCACTCTAATCTGGTCACCTCTCTGGGTGAACCATTTCATTCACTCCAAAACTAATTGTGAGTTTAACAGTGAGCTGCGTGTAAGCAACCTCTCTCTCTTTTCTGCCATTCAAAGTTCAACCTATCAGCTACTGATCCAATCATTTACATCTTCTAAGGGGGTTTGCTTTTTGAGAATGCTGGATGTATTCGGAAAAGCATTATTAATTCTAGTTATGCTGGACTGAGTTACGTATGAGTTCTTTATTCTGTTCTTTGTGTTCTTTTGTGTAATTTTGTGAATACATATGTTTCTGTTCTTAAGCTGTTAGTTAACTTCGCTAACCTATTCCGGGTAACTAAGACTGGACACTTGCCGAATCAGTTTGGATTCGGGGCAGCTTGCTTAAGATTTTGCTTTGAATGGTCTGGCCCGGTCCATAACAGATTTGGGGCTCTTGGAGGAATTTCCCACATTGTCGATCAAACCAAAGCAGTTCTTGGGACTGCGTGGATTTTACTGAATGCTTGTGCCAGAAGTTCATAGTGTGGTTGTTGCACTCACTAAATTGTTAAAAAAAAGCTACAATTTTCAGTGGACTGTCAAAAGACATTTTACGGCCTTAAAAACTGTGTTAACCACTGTCCCAGAACTAGCCACACCGGATTATATGAAGTGTTTCAAGGTTGTGATCGATGCCAGTGATGTGGGAATTGGTGCTGTGCTCCTGACTGTAGGGTGACAAGCGAACAGAAAGACCCCTTGTGTATTTTTCAAGGAAGTTGAACTTCCATCAATATTGAACATTGGCGGAAGATACTTTAATCTTGGTGTTGGCATTGCGACATTTCACTGTTTATATTAACAGCAATGTATCTGAGACAATAGTATACACTGATCATAACCCTTTGATATTTGTGGAAAAAATACAAGGACATAAATTCAAGTCTGTTTAGATGGAGGTTGCTGTTGCAGAGATTCAGTTTAATAATTGTGCGTATGACAGCTCGCGAAAACGTGATTGCCGATGCATTATCAAGACTCAAAGGTGATGCGAGGGCTTTTGCTGGTAGGTGCAGGTGAAATTTCATGTGGTTGTATATGTTTGTATATTTACAGTTAATGTAGTGTATATGTGTGTTTGGATTACTAACCGGGTCTTTGAAAGGTTTTCAAACTGAAGCCACCTTTTCATCTTGATAATTCATTTTGTTTTGAAGGGGGAGGTTTTTCAAAGCTGGTTTTTTTCTAAAGGCTCATCTTTTTTCTCCAGGATAACATGTCCTTCGTTTACGCAGAGGTTTAATAGCTGAGTGGTCTGATTTTATGTGGAGATTATAGGGTGTTGAGAGGGCTTTTTGTTTATGTGTAAACAGATGAGACTTCAGGCCAAAATGGGTATGTTTGAGTAGTGACCTGTAAAATGAAAGGGAAGTTGTCAGCACTCTACCTGAGCTGGTTCGTTCAGTCCAGAACTAGTTTGGAGTTCAACAGTGAGCTTTGTGGAAAAAGCCTTTCACTTTTCTGCCCTACTGATTTCAACCTGGAAGCATTTTTTCCATTCATTCATTTTGCTTTCTAAGAGGATTGTTTATTGTGACTGTTGTGTGTATTCAAAACAGCCTAATTATGTCGAGCTTCGATAGGCTGAGTTCTGTCGGGATTTTTTTTTTGTTCAATCATTTGTGTTTCGTTGTCTAATTTTGTGAATAAGTCTTTGTCTGTTTTGTACCTGGTTGTCGATCTCGCTAACTTACTCTGGTAATTTTCACTGTACACGAACCGAAACCTATTGCATATTTCGGGTCTGGGTTGCCTGCTTAAGAATGTTTTGAGTGGTTGGCCTATTCCATAATACAGGAAATAAGAGAAAAGAAAGGATCAAAGCAAAACGGAAAGAGAACGACAGAAAGGAACTGAATAACTTAACACAGGCTTTCACATCTGTGGACTTGATCATCATTTGTTGCCACTACCCATAAAGATTATATTACTTACAGTGCAGAAGCAGGCCCTTAGGGGAAACTAGTCCACACCGACCCTGCGAAGAGCAACCACTCAGACCCATTCCCCTAGTTTTAACCCTTCACCTAACACCTAATTCACCTAATCTGCACATTTTTGGACAGTGGGAGGAAACCAGAGAAAACCCATGCAGACACGGGGAGTATGTCCGCCTTCCACAAAATGAAGGGAGATTTCTTGAGTAGTAATCCTTTTTCAGAGTCGTCCTCTCAACCATCTCCTTCCCGCCTTAACCACAGTACTCAGTCTAAATAACTAACTTGAATCCACTCGGTGTTATGTACAAAAACACAAATGAATTTCACCGCAGTTAACTCATTTTCCGATACCTCAATGCAGTTCTTTCATGGAAGGTGAAATGTTTTCATCACAGAGTCATAGGGCTTGATATTGCAGCAAATTGCTTGTGATTTCTAATGTGTCAGGATGATGGTGGCCTTCTTAAACTTAGTGGGGAATTCAGACTGAAGCAAGGAAAACTTAAAGACGTCATCGAATACCAACGTTAGCTGTTCCGCATATGACCAGTGAGTTCATCTGACTGGATTTCCTTGGCTCACTGTAATGAAGGCCAAATTAGCATCTGCAGTGGTCACAGAGGGAAGAGATGTGTCTGAAACTCTACAATTAGTTTCAGATACATCTCGCTGAAGATCTGATCGACCGGATGATCAAATGCATTCACGGATCAGACAGTGCGATATTTTATACAATATTCTTTCCTGCATCACTCTATAGGCTGTGGTGTCAAGTCGCTCATGTCACAGAAGGCGAGCGTCTATGTGGTGAGTTTAGGTCTCTTACATAAGTCTAGTATTGTCTCTTGACGTCCGTTATGGCTTTACTGAGGTTGTGTCTGGATTTCTTATACAGCTCTGGTTCTACTGAATTGAACCCCGCACAACTTATCTTCAGACAGCAATGTATTTCTCGATTCATACGTGGTCTCCCGTTAGGGAATGTACGGTTTCACGTATTTCACAATCTTTCCAGTACACTCTTGCTTATGAAGTCCGTGACGACAGTGTCATATTCGTCCCGGGTTGCGTTGAATTCCTGAATATGGACTATTCCACTGCTCCTCACAGACCTGCAAAAGCTGTTCCATTGCTCAGATCAGCACTGCATTACTTTATGCAATGGGTCCTCAAGTTTCAACTTCTGATTGTGAACTAGGAGGCAAAATACACCGTTGTGATTGTATTGTCCAAACTGCAGACGGGGAATGGAGCTGTTGGCATTTTGAGATTTGTCCAGGGATGGTCAAGAATTGTCTATATAAGGAAGTGCAGGAGAAATGTTGATGGTATTTGTGAAACTGCACAGCAACTCACAGTGTAATGCACAGTATGTGATCTTTCAGCTTCGAAAAGAAATGGTATATGGGTTAGCACTTGAAACGTCATCATTTTCAAGTGCTTGAAAGGGGGAATCGTGTCGAAATGCTGATGTAGACACGATTGAATGAAAGGCACATTCATTGGCCAATTCGACTACGTTGACTTAATCTAATTAAACTTGACTGGTTTGCTCTTCTGCAAATATGGAAGAGAGTATTCTATTAAAACAATGCATTTAAATGTGTTGGATTGTCTGGAAAGGGTGAACAGAACATGGATGTCATCGTGGTCCAACTGAATCCGAAGTGAGTTCTCCTATGGACTATGAAGGCATTCTTGTCTTATCCCATTGGGACAACTGAAGCATTATCACCGGCACAACAGTTTTAGGAAAGAGGGAGAGGAAGGACTGTAGTCTGAGCACAGGAGATAATACCGTTGCAAAATAAGATCACAAATCAAGGACAACTCCCAGAGTATTACAGCAACGCTTCAGGATCTGACTACAAACAATTGGACATCTGACAAAACTGCAGAGAGATTTAGATATTTGTTGACATGGTCTCTGGAAATCGTTTGTGGTTAACATTGTCTGATTCTATTCTCTGTGCATTTCACATTTTTCAGTACTTGTACTTTCAGATTTTGGTTGTAATTGGGGTATGCAGTAAGTATCAACATTCATTTATTGATTCAACAGATTAAGCTCTTCGAGTGAAGAGACACCAAGCTCCAAATGTTAACTCTGCTTTCTTCTCGAAGATGCTGCCAGAACAGCTGAGATGCACCAGCATTTTCCGACATTCTTTTTGTTATTTCCTTCACTATTTTTGCTGTCAAATCTCTGCATGTTTATTTTTGAATTACACAGTCACCTATGTTAAAAATCACACAACACCAGGTTACAGAACAACTGGTGTAATTGGAAGCACTAGCTCTTCGAGCGATTGTGGAGAACAAGAATGTAAGACCCCGAATTGATAGCAAAAGTTAAAGTGTGATGCATCTGAAATTATGTCTTGAAAAAGACTTGGAATTGTTTGTTAAGTATCTTATGTTTTAGAATGACCATGTTGGTTTCAGTTCTTTTATATATAAATCGCAAAACTTTTTTTAAAAATTACATTCTCAAGTGAACTTTAACAATTGGTGTCATGACGGCCCAGATAAGGTATTGAAGGTGTTAGCTCCCTGTAAGGCTGTCTGTGTCAAAATGGTCAGACTGATTCTAATTTCAAAAAGACGGATTTACAAAAATTTAGGTGGATTAATGATGTTTTTGAGGAAAGTTAAATGTAATCCTGCAAGTACAAAGTCACCCCACAAACATATACATGCTTCTGAGCATGTGGGAGTGCGTATGTGTTGAGGCCATGGGGTGGATGAGTCATGAGTGTCAGTGAGAGTGTGTGCTTGTGTGTGAGTGTGAATGTAAAGGGGTTTCAGTTTGTGAGAGGATCCGTGCGGGAGTCTCTGTGAGTGTATGAGAGAGGGTCTAAGTGTGTGTACGTGTGTGTGTGTGTGTGTGTATGCATGCACGCGCGTCGGAGTGTCTGTCTGTGTCCGTCTACCTGTGAGTGTGGATAGTGCAATGGGGTCACACACATACACAAACACACAATCAGACCCTGCATCATACAATCGCGCATACACTTCCACACATACCCTGCCACAGAATTAAACCCCTTTAAAGTCAGACTCACACATATACCCACACCCTCTCAGAGACAGTCACAACGCCCCCGACACCTTCCCCCCCCCCCCACCAACAAACTCACACTCGCATGCACACACACATATAAGTTTGTGGGGTGTATTTGCACTTGTAGAATTACATTTTACTTTGCTCAAACATTGAATGAATTCGTGTCAGATTTTATAAATCCGTTTTTTAGATCAGAATAAGTGTGACCATTGTGGCACAGACAGAAGTCACAGGGAGCTATTACGTTTAATACCGTATCTGACCGACATGACACCAACTGAAAAGTACACTTAGGAATGTAAACTTAAAACAATGTTTTGCAATTTGCATCTGAAAGAACTGAACCCAACATGGTCATTCTAAAAGTTAAGATACTTAACAAACCATCCAGGTTTTTTTCATTATATAATTTCAGTTACATCACACTGTAAATTTCTGTTGTAAATTTTGCGCCTTACAATCACCTGATGAAGGAGCAGTGCTCCAAAAGCTAGTGCTTTCAAATAAACCTGTTGAACTATAATCTGTGTAATTTTTAACTTTCTACACCCCAGTCCAACACCGGAATCTCCAACTCATGAAAGTCAACTATAACAATGAGCTTTGTCATTCAAATTCTTCTTGAACCTTCTGGTAACGTTGCGAACGAAACTCTATGCTTTGTCATCCAGGTTAACTCTATCGCTCTTGATACAATATTAATGTTGAAAAATGAAACTCCATCTCTCTAAATTGAAAGCACAAAATGTCTTCCTGATACCTTAGCTCCAGTGTAATCGCTGTCCAATGGATGTTGGCACCAATCTCATTTCACTCCATCAATTTGTTGTGGGTTACGTTGTGATGTTGACAAGATAGTTCGCTTGGCGTACCTGCAATTATTCTTCGGAAAAAAAAATCTTGTAACGTTTGAGTGTACGTACTTCTGTTAGAGCATACAGCGTAAGATTCCAGTTGCCACAGTAATATCAACGATTTTTGAGGTCGTTCCTCAGAGTCGAGGATGGTTTGCTTCCACTCCAAGTAGGTTCTGTGGGAAATGAGTAATCCATTCTTGCAGCCATTGAATCGTGATAGGGCCGTTGGTGTTTGAGGATATATTTGGTTGAAATGATTTGGATTCTGTTCACAGTTTTCATGATTTTCCATTACATTGTCATTTCAAAAGTCTGTCCATTTTACCAGTCAGTAGCTTTTATTCATTAGCCTGTTATTGTCTTTTATATTGTGCATTAACACTTCTTGTATTGCATGTTTATTTCAGTTCCTCACTATGTTCAGAATCCTGTGCATAGCATAAATCAAAATAACAGTGCCGCCAGCAATGAACATTCAACATCTTTGTCCACACTTCCAAGTGTAACGCCAAAAATACTTAACTTTGTAATTAAATGCTTGAACGATTGGGGCGAAATCTGCAGTATGGGTACCAACTTCTTATGCACACCCAATCACTACCACCAGTCGCACGATGTACCAGATCCGTTCGAGATATCGCGTAGATGTCGGAGATCAAAATTAGGAAGATCCTGTTTCAAATCTATTTGTGGTTGGTGAAGTAGGGCCTGGGGTACATTGTACACTTATAGTCGCTGTTTTCACGAAAGGATATCCTAACTTTGAAATCGCTTAGGTATGCATTAACTTGGATAGTTCATATTTTGAAAGTGATCTCTTTTTAATAACATCTAACAGTTTGTGCTTATTTACCTCAGTTTACTGAAATAAGGGTCAGCTGATTGAAACATACAATGTTCTGAGGAGCTATGATGGGAGAGATGTTGAGAAGATGTTTCGACGAGTAAGGGTGTTTGAATCAGAGAAACATGGTGACAGAGCCAATGAATATTAAAGAAAACCAGAAAAACAAGGAATTTCTATTCCAGAGTCTGGCCAATGTTTGGTGCTTCTGTGACCACGATGCAAGCAGGATGTGGTGACTTTGTAGAGTGTACATAAGAGTTTTAGGGCGATGTTGGTTAGATTGGAAGATATGAAAAAATAGGAGAGGCTCGAAATCTTCGATTTGTTTTCTCTGCAGCAGCCGACATTCAGGGGAGATTTGGTCGAAGTCTGAAAGCTTATGGTCTGTGCGTGAAGCGTTGACAGTTAGGGAGGTTCTTATAATAGAAGTTCAAATATATAATATTAAGGTGAATGCACGTATGATGGGCGGAGGAATGTTGAAAGCAGAGGGCATTGGCATATTTTACGCAGAGAGCCTTCGGACTCAGGATCAGACTACTGGGGTAATGTTGCATGCAGATACGTTAGGTGCGTTGCAGGCACCTTTACACGACCTCATGAAATTCAGAAATTGAGGGATATATAGCATTGCAGACAGAAGGAAATATTTTAATTTCGGACTGTTTTCGGCATAATGTCGTGGACAGAAGAGCACGTTACTGTGTTGTATTTTTGTAGTTTCTATGCTGTCAAGGAATTGATTTCCCATTGATAATATTGTAAGAGTTCGGGAATGGATTCCCAAAGTGCTGGTGAGCTGACGGCGATGTTGAGCTTCCACAAGACAGGAGTGAAGACTTGAGGCAAATCAACTATAATGCAAGAAAGAAACATAAATCCCTTAGAGGCTTTCCACTCTTCAAATTTTTCATGCCTCCTTCTCAATGTTATATTTGCACTTGCTCCCCATTTTCCTTGAATTCATTAAAATCCTTGACGATTTTTGGAATATATTCAGTGAATTTACCTCCTCAGTCTTCTTTGATAGAATATTCTACATTATCATTGACTTCTTTCTATCTCATTCATAAACAGAACATAGAACATAGGTAAGTACAGCACAAAACAGATCCGTCGGCCTACGATGTTTTGCCAAGGATTATTCCTAACCAAAAATATAGTAACATGACCTACGCACTCCTCAATTCACTGATGTGCATGTGCATGTCCAACAGTCGCTTATATGTCTCTAATGACTCTGCTTCCACTACCACCACTGGCAATCCATTCCAAGCATTCACAACTCACTGCTGAAAGATCTTAACTCTGACGTCTCCTCCATAGCTTCTTGCTAATATCTTAAAACGATGACACCTCGTGCCAGTCAATCCTGCCCTGGGAAAAGGTCTCTGGTTATTGACTCTATGCAAACCTCTCATTATCTTGGATACCTCGATCAGTTCTCTCTTCCTCCTGCTCTCAAGAGAGAAAATTCGAGATTAGTCAACCTCTCTTCATAAGATAAGCTGCCCCCCCCGCCCCACCTCCGTATAATTCCTATAATAGGGCGACCAGGTTTGGTCTCGTAGAACCGAAGCAAAATAACGCGGCTTTTGAACTCGGTCTCCCTGTCAAATAAAGCCAAAGCAGCAAAGGCTTTCTTAACAACCCACCTGGGGGGCAACTGTGAGCGATCTGTACATAGAACATAGAACATAGAAAGGTACAGCACAGAACAGGCCATTTGGCCCACGATGTTGTGCCGAGGTTTCATCCTAATGTAAAATATCGTAACCGAACCTACGCACCCTTCAACTCACGGCTATCCAAGTGCATGTCTCACAGTCGCTCAAATCTCCCAAAGACTCTGTTTCCACCACCACAGCTGGCAACGCATTCCATGAATTCAAACTCTTTCCGTAAAGAACAAACCTCTGACGTCTCCTTTATACCTTCCACATGATATCTTCAAACTATGAGTCCTCGTACCAGTCAATCCTGCTATTCCACTCATTATTTTATACACCTCGATCAGGGCTCCTCTCTTCCTCCTTCTCTCCAGAGAGAGAAAAGTCCGAGCTTATTCCACCTTCCTTCAGAAGGCAAGCCCTCCAGTTAGGTAGCATCTGGGTAAACCTTTTTTCACCTTATCCAAAGCCTCTGTATCTTTCTTCTAGTAGGGCGACCAGAACTGAACACAATATACCAAGTGTTGTCTCAGCAGAGACTTGTAGAACTGCAGCAAAACCTCACGGTTCTGAAACTCGATCCCCCATTAATGAAAGCCAAAGCACCATATTCTTTTATAACAACCCTATCCGCTTGGGAGGCAACTTTGAAGGATCTATGTGCTTGCAAACCGAAGTCCCTCTGTTCCTCCACACTGCCAAGACTCATGTCTTTAACTCTATATTCAGCATTCGAGTTCGACCTTACAAAATACTTCACCTCGTAAGCATCCAGGTTGAACTCCATCTACCATTTCTCAGCCCAGGTCTGCATCCTGTGTATGCCGTGCTGCAGCCTGCAGTAGCCCTCGATACTATTGCCGACAACTTCAACCTTTGTGTCATCTGCAAACTTACTAACCTACCCATCAACCGCCTCATCCAAGTTATTTATAAAAACGACAAACAGCAGAGGCCCATGAACAGAGGCCTGAGGGACACCACTCAACACTGACTTCCAGGCAGAATACTTTCCATTCAAAATCGCTCTCCGCCTTCTGTCAGCCAGACAATTCTGAATCTAGATAGCCAAATCTCCCTGTACCCCATACTTCCTGACTTTATGAATGAGCCTACCATGGGGCAACTTATCAAATGCCTTGCTGAAGTCCATATACGCCACATCCACTGCTCTACCATCGTTGACCTGTCCTGACACCTCCTCTAAGAACTCAATACGATTGAGGCATGTTCTTCCCCTCACAAAGCCATGCTGACTGCCTTTAATCACCCTATGCTTTTCCAAATAGTCACAAATCCTATCCCTCAGAATTCTTTCCAAGCTTGAACACCAAGATTCCGCTGTTCCTCCACACTTCCAAGAATCCTGTCTTTAATCCTATATTCATCATTCAAGGTCGACCTCCCAAAGTGTGTCACTTCGCATTTATCCAGATTGCAATCCATCAGCCATTTCTCATCCAGGATCTGCATCCTGTCTATGTCGCACTGCAACCTGCAATAGCCCTCGATACTATCATCGGCAAGTACAACCATTGTGTCATCGGCAAATTTACTAACCCACCCCTTAACCTCCTTATCCAAGTAATCTATAAAGGTACAAAGAGCAGAAGCCTTGTGGGACACCATTCACGACTGACCACCGAACAGAATGCTTTCTATCTACAGCCGCTCTCTGACATCTGTCAGCCAACCAATTCTGATTTTAGACATCCCAGTCTCCCTGTTTCCCATCCCTCCTGACTTTATGAATAAGCCTAGCATGGAGAACCTTATGAAAAGCCTTGCTGAAGACCACATACAACATATCTACTCCTCGACCTTCATCGACCTGTCTCGCCATCTCCTTAAAGAACTCAGTAAGCATTATGAGACATGACATGTCCCTCACAAGGCCATGCTTTAGTTCACACCACTCTAAGACGGTGCCCATTGCTCTGAATGAGAATATGCTGGGATCGTTGAATGCATCTGCAAAGCATGCAGGGAGAGTTCAGTAAAACTTTCTGCTGTTGGTTGATAAAGTTGGCAGGAGAAGGCGAAAGTTGTGGTAAAGTAAAGCCATTCCGGAATTAACTGGTTATTGTTCTCGGATGATAATCAAGGGAAAGCTCGGATGTCATTCATGGGCATTCTGTTCAGGTGATCGAAACTGCATACTTTCCTCAAATTCAATGTTATCAAATGCGTTGAATTTTTAATCGACGAGAAAGCTTGGTCAAGATCCGCTTTTTTGGTTAGAAGACACGTTGCGAATTCCGAAAGCTTTTGTTCAATAAACTGCATCTGAAATCCCTGCTAAATTAGTGTTGTTGGTATTAGTTTTACAAACAACAAATTGGCTTTGCGATTCCTGATTCCTGATGAAGGGCATTTGCCCGAAACGTCGATTTTGCCTGTCCTCGGATGCTGCCTGAACTGCTGTGCTCTTCCAGCACCACTAATCCAGAATCTGGTTTCCAGCATCTGCAGGCATTGTTTTTACCTCCTAAATTGGCTTTGCGAGCAGAGTGCTGTCCACTGGATCAGAAAAATGGCCATTGCCTCGGCTTCAGAGAACGACACCAAATAAATGTGGGAATTTAGACTACAGTAATTGCCCACAACGAATTGGCGCTATACTGCAGTAATTGATGATCTGTCTCGAATTAATGTGAAAATATCCGTCCTTTTTCTTCTGAGTTAAGAACAATCGGACAAGGAGGTATTTGTCTGCAGCACGTAATCTGTGGCGCTGTTAAAAGGGCTTGACCCCATCCAAAAGGCAGGACTCTAAATTTGGAATGGAGACTAGGAACAAAATACCTGGGGTATGATATTCGGATGTCAGTGTTGTTGCTGTGAGACTGCCAGATAAATTAATGCGAGATAGAGGGAATTGGTGACTTTCCATTTATATACTGCCGGACTCCAATAGGAACGACCCCGACGGGGATGCAACATGAAGGGAAACACAACTACGATGCCGCCAGTGGTTCAAACACAGTTGAGAAATCGGTGGAGTTCGAGTGTATAAACATTTCATTTTTTCACTGCCGGATAGGAAGGTAAACGCAAACCCCCGCAAACTCTCATTAAGCGGTACATGACAGACATACCTTCAATCATTAAATAGTTGGAAAACGGGGGATGGGATCAATCCCAAGTCCTGTATCAAAAACGAAGGACAACAGGGAGATAGAACCAAGAAAACTGGGCTTGTTCTAAACAAAAAACAAAGAAAATTTACAGCCCAGGAACAGGCCCTTCGGCTTTCCACCGCTGAGCCGATCCAAATGTACTGTCTAAACCTGTTGCCCAATTCCTAAGCATCTGTATCCCTCTACTCCCCACCTATTCATGCATTTATCCAGACGCATCTTAAATGAATCTACCGTGCCTGCGTCCACCACATCTGCTGGCAACGCGTGCCAAATGCCCACCACCCTTTATGTGAAGTACTTGGCGCGTGTCTCCCATTCAAACTTTCCAAATTGAAAGTGTGACCTCTCGTTATTGGATACTTCACCTTGGGAAAAAGCTTGTCTCTATCCAACCTGTCTATATCCTTTATGATTTTATAAAACTCAATCAGGTCTCCCCTCACTCTCCTTTTTTCAAATGAAAATAAACCTAAACTACTCTTCATAGCTATCACCTTCCACACCAGACAACATCCTCGTAAACCTTCTCTGCACCATCTCAAAAGCGTCCACATCTTTTTGGTAATGTGGCGACCATATGTATGCACAATATTCTAAATGCGGCCGAACCAATGTCTTGGAGAATATTAACATGCTTTGCCATCTCGTAAACTCATTGCTCCGTCCAATGAAGGCAAGAATACTATATGCCTCCTTGACCACTCTATCCACCTGTGCAGCAACCTTCAGTGTACAATGGACCTGTACTCCCAGATCTCTCTGCCCATCAAATTTTCCCAAGGCTCTTCCGTTCATTATATAATTCACTGTAGAATTAGTCTTGCCTAATTTCATCGCCTCAAATTTGTCTGCATTGAAATCCATCTGCCACTTTTCCACCCAACTCACCAGTCCAGTTTGGTGCATCAATAGCTGGCCTTATAGGTTAACCCTCAGAATCCACAAAGAGATCGACATAGCACATGGAACATAGTACAATACAGCGGATAACAGGCCCTTCGGCCCTCGATGTTGCGCCGACTTGTGAACTTTTCTCAGCTCGTCCGCCTGCACTATCAAAAAATCATCCATGTGCTTAGCTAAGGATTGTTTAAATCTTCCTAATGTGGCTCAGTTGAATACAATATCTGGTAGGTAAAAAAAAAGACTGCAGGTGCTGGAAACCAGAGTAGAGATTAGAGGGCTTTTGCCAGAAACGTTGATTTTCCTGCTCCGAGGATGCTGCCTAACCTGCTGTGTTTTTTCAGCACCATTATAATCTAGACTCTGCATTAGCAGATAGGGTATTCCACGCCCTTACCACTCTCTGCGTAAAGAACCTGCCTCTGACATCCCTTAATTTGTTGTTATGCCCCCCCGTGCACTCTGATGTCATCATCCTGTGAAAAGGACTTTCACTGCCTACCCTATCTTATCCTCTGCTCATTTTTTATGTCTCCATCAAATCCCCTCTTAGCCTTCTTCTTGCCAATGAGAACAGGTTCAAGTCTCTCAGCCTTTTCTGATAAGACCTTCCTTCTCGACCAGTCAACATCCTGTTAAAATCTCCTCTGTACATTTTCCAATGTTTCCACATCCTTCCCGAAATATGGGGCCCAGAACTGTACACAATATTCCAAGGATGGCCGCACCAGCGTTTTGTATAGTTGCAGCATTATATATCGGCTCTTGAATTCAATCCCTCTACGAATGAAACCTAACACACCGTATGCCTTCTTATCAGCGCTATCCAGCTGGGATCAGCTAAAAGGGATCAATGTACATGGACTCCCAGATCCCTCTTTACATTCACAATACCAAGAATCTTTCCACTGACCCAGTACTCTACCTTCTTGTTGTTCTTCCCAAAGTGCATCACTTCACATTTAGCTGCATTAAACTCCATTTGCCACCTCTCAGCCCAATTCTGCAGTTTATCCAAGTCCCCCGCAACCTGTAACATTCTTCTACGCTGTCCACTACTCCACAGACTTTAGTGTCATCTGGAAATTTACCAATCCATCCACCTATGCCTGCGTCTAAGTCATTTACAATAATGACAAACAGCAGTGGTGCCAAAACAGATGCTTGTGGCACACCACTGGTAACCGGACTCCAGGCTGAATATTTTCCATCAACCACCACTCGCTGCCTTCTTTCAGAAAGCCAGTTTCTAATCCACACTGCTAAATCACCTTCAATTCCTTGCCTCTGCATTTTCTCAAACAGCCTACCATATTGAATCTTATCAAAGGTTTTACTGAAATCCATGTATGAAACTTTATTGCTGGAACAGCACAGCAGGTCAGGCAGCATCTAGGGAACAGAAGATTCGACGTTTCGGGCACATGCCCTTCTTCAGGAATCTTTTTTCCTGAAGAAGGGCATGTGCCCGAAACGTCGAATCTTCTGTTCCCTAGATGCTGCCTGACCTGCTGTGCTGTTCCAGCAATAAAGTTTCAGCTTTGATCTCCAGCATCTGCAGACCTCACTTTCTCCCTGAAATCCATGTATACCTCGTCAACTGCCCTACCCTCATCTACATGATTGGTCACCTTCTCAAAATACTCAATGAGGTTTGTGTGCCACGACCTGCCCTTGAAAAGAATCTTAGAATACAGTTTGGGAAATAAGGGCCAGAGGACACTTAGAAAAATGCAGATTAAAGGCCCTTCTTAGAAATTGGACTTTCTGATAAATCCTTTGCGTGAATTAGTCAACTGGATAACTTGTAATATTCGAAATAAAGGATTGTGTGTGTGTGTGTGTGTGAGAGAGAGAGAGAGGGAGAGAGACTGTTGTCAAATGAATGTGGACAAACATTTCTATAGAGGCACACCGTCAAAAGGGAAAGGGTGGGTAGACTTAGAGAAAGAACGAACCACTGGAATGAAATGGCAATTGAATTGGTCACACATTTCAGTGAAAAGAAAGTTTAGGTGAGAGTACGGAACTGATAGATTTCTCTTTTTGATGCTTGTGTCCTTGTCTTTCCTTGAGAACTTGGGATCAAACCACTGATTGTAACATTTCGAATAGGCATAGGGAGATAAGCAAAATCTCATAGACCTTTTGATAAGATCATATGGAAGTCAAGAATGCGTGACCTTCTTGGGATAGCAATATACTTTGAAAAACTGATTGTTACCTCCGTAGTAAACAACATGGTTGAGTGCTGTAAGAAAACAAATCTACTGAAGATCGAACTTTAAACATTTAGACCTACTTGAGAAATGGATTAATATGGCTTGGGAGAGCACAATATCATACTTTAAACTACGAGACATCGATATGATTCATCGAGAAACTAGCTTCAAAACAGTGATAGTGAGCGGTAGTGAGAGGGGGAAATCAGAAATTATACTCTTGTCACTTTGCAGAATCACCTGGCCCTTGACTATTTGCCAAAGGCCTAGGGTATCACCTTTGCTGATATTGGCTCCAACTGTTGCACGTTCATTGCGAACGCTACAGACAATATAACTAAACATGCGGATCCCACACGTCTTGAGGCAGATACGATTGTGTAGGAAGGGCAATGGTTTGTTGATTTTAATCCACCGCGGTCACTACGGTAGCTGCTAGGCGATTTTTAGGGCTCGTACTGTTGGCATGCTTTAATCATACTCATTGTTATCGCTATAGCTGGGAGCATTGACACAGCTCCCTTTAAATCGTGTTGTAAAGACTTGACTGCCAGCGATCTGTCTAGGGCCAGTGTTCATGTCATTAAAACTGTGGAGTGCCCCTTGATGGGGGACACCGAGACATTTTGGAAATTACTGTAAGTCTTCTGGAGTCCATGGTTAATCAAGGCCTTTAACCATCAGCGGGGACTGAAGTCGAGCATGCTGGGATCGTTGACTAATTTTGTCAAGCATGCTGAAATTGTTGATTAAGATTTGTGCTGGTGGTTACTAAAACTTTTGTTCAGGTTTTGCTTTTGTCCTGATGGTTGGTAAAGCTTGCAGGAGCAGGCAAAAGTGGAAGTCACGTAAAACCACCAACTCAAATTAACCAGTTACGGCGCTTAGATAAATGTTATGGGATAGCTCAAATTACAGTCGTGAGACATTCTGATTACATGACTAGATATGTGTAATTTGATATAATTAAAAACATAAAGGATGATAAATTTTGTTATCAGCGAAACAGCTTGGTTAATATGCGTGTTTAGGTTTAAAAACCACGTTTCCCCAAAAAGCTTTCGGTCAATAAACTGTGTCTGAAATCACTTTTAAATTCGTACTTTGATATAGTTTTTTGCTAACAACACCTCGATACTCCGCAAACATGGACAACATCATTTCTGTATCTCATCTTTTCATCCTGTTACAACTTGTTCCATTTCCCACAAATGCCCAAGCATTCTTAAAGTTGGTGTAACAATTGTGTTGGAGTCACGAGTGGTTGAATGGCCTCGACCTGCACCCATGTCTTACGTTTTCAACATATTTTCACGCCACCACTGAGACCAAGGTTGCGAATTCAAAGCTTCTAAGGCCACTTTAAGGTAGATAATGTTTTCTGTATTTAAAATACAGCCACATCTGCTAGAATACAGAAAAACTAGGCGACAAGTTTTTGTTCAAAATAGATATATGTGACATTTGACTCTTAAACGGATACCTGAGTTTTGATTGCTGTTTTATAAGAATTCAAATTTAATCATTACATTTAAATTATGTCAAGGTATTAAAACACAATTGAGTTCAAATTTATTGCATTGACAACATCGGCCTTTTTGTGTCACCATGAATTTCCGTTATCAGTACACTTTCTGACAATAGGTTTTCAGATGTGCATTTGTCCTAATCATTCAGCATCACAGACTGAGATGACCCTATATCCCATAATATTGTAACCTCTTTACCTGGTACTCCAGACCTCTGTGAGGAAACTTTACCTTTGCGGGGTTTTTTTTAAAGCAAATCAGGCACTTCCTCCTTAACAAACCTCCAATCAGCTTGTACACTCTGATGCAGCTTTCTAACTTCCACTGTGGTTTCTGTTAACATTCCGACAACATTCCCACGCTTGTCCTGTTTTCCTACACTTAGTGCTTTCCTGCAATAGTAACACTGTGTTTTCCTGCGGTCGATTTTATTACATTGAAAAGACCAGAGCTTGTTAACTTCTTTGTCCCCTTCAAATATTTACTTTTTACCCTGTCATAATTTATCCATGTGATCTTCGCTGAGATCTTTCCCAAACCGAGTAAGCATTTCTCTTTTCTCCAATTTCTAGCCCTCATGGACAGAAATTGATTCGGGAAGCCAAAACGTATTTTCCGGACCAATTCATAGTCATCTGCCACTTCAGCTGCAAACCTTGCCGTTTTAACCTCTGACCATCCACATGTGTTTGCAGAACGTCAGGCAATGAAATTTTGAACTCCTCCAAAAAATGTCTCTCTAATATCCTCGTATGTTTGATCTATTTTAAAGTTCTTACCCACCTATCAAAACTATTTTGATTGTTCTCCTCAAATTCAGCTTACGTTTGACTAGGGTGCCTCCATCGTTTCCTGAAACTTTGTTGTCTGTAGGCTTCTGGTGGAAACTCATCCGCAGTCAAGATGGCTTTTTCACCACGATATTCCCCCCAGGTACCTCCTCTGATAGTGATGTGAACACCTCACCAACTCCACTCACAAGTTTTGTTTGGACTTAAAAACCTACATGGTCACTGACTACTGCATTTGTTTAGCCACTTTTTCAAATGGCATGAAAAATACTTTCATATCAAATCTAGGCAATGCCTTAACGTACTTAAATAGTTTTTCATCAGGCTTTTGAAAACCAGGGGCATGCTCATCCACTGTGTTCCTTACTCATCCTAGCTTTTACTTCTTTTACTTCTGCTGAAGCCGTTGCTTCTATTTCAAATCTTTTTAGTCTTAGTTCAGACCTGTTTTATTTCAGCTTATATCTCAAGCTGCTCGTTTGTAATTGATGTTTAGTATCTTTTTAGAACCTAATAGGCTTTCTAGCAAATTTACGTTTTGAGCTCCCGCTTACATTATCTCATATTCCTCACGTTAGCTTCCACTCCAGCTTGTCTCCTATTTCCTTCACCTTGATCTTATGTACATTTTGTTATACTTACACGTTCACTTCTTCTACCTTCAAAATATCCTTGGTGACTGAAAGAACCATTGCTATCGGAAGCTCAGTTTCCCCAACCATGTCAACACCAGAAATAAAAGACACTAACACCTACCAAGCCCTGTTTAAATCCCACAAAGAGCCCCTAATCTGTTATGGACCAGGCCCGAACCCTTAAAACATTTTTCAAGCACGTATTCCAGAACAGAACTTTTCTATTTGTTTTAGATAAATGAAAAGTAGATATTAACGGAATGAATCAGCTGCTCCAACTGCCAAGTTTTAAACAAATATAATTTATTTACAGAATTACGGAATGAAACAGAGAATAGAAAATAGAATACCAGATAACTTATCCTATCCAAAACCCCACAGACTATCCCGAATTAATTATACTGTTCTGAAAATACTTGCAACAATCCTAATAAAAAAACTCTTGAGCACAAAGAATACAAATGACGCAAGACGCTTACTGGTTATGAAGTAGAAGAGCAGAAAAATTGAGAGAGCTTTCTGTTTTAACTGTGACCCTGATTCAATTTACCCCTGAACTAACCTGCGCAGCTGGAGAGCTGCCCAGGCACCTTGATTGTACGAATCTTTTTAAAGTTTTGAAAAATTTGGATCTGAAGCATTCTCTGTTCGGTACAATCAAAAGGGCCACAACGTACCATTCAAACTTCAACGTGGTAGAAGTTTGTGTCGTTTAGAATTTATCTGGAAAGCTCTAAGGGCAATCTAACCATGTCAAAGATAAAGTTTCGTCACGCCAGGAAGTTTCAGAAGTAAGAAGTGCTGCAAAGATGGCAGAATAATATACATTGGAGCAAAAGGTGAAATTTAGCTTCCAATGGGAATTTCATATTGCGGCAGATAGAAATTGGTAGAAGGGGTCATGCTTCACGACAAAAGGAAAACGTGATCACCCTGGAAATAACTGGCTACAGGGAAAGTGTGAAGCCCAAGGGGGTGAAAACGACGTGGAAGTTCTCAGGTGTTTCCATTGTCATAAAGTGGGACACGTAACATTTATTTAGAAAGGCACTGGGAAAACATATCTGGCAAATGAAGCTTAGGCAGTAAGATTAGAGGAAATTGGAAACAAATAGGAAATAATGAAACTCCAAAAAAGTCGAGGAGCTGAGGGGAGATCAAAACCTCGGTAGCGACTTAGTATTGAGTAAGTGCCCGATCTCTACAAAGACTCTTGCAAAAAAGCTATATCATAGAACATAGAACATAGAAGATAGAAAAATACAGCGCAGTACAGGCCCTTTGGCCGTCGATGTTGCGCCGATCCAAGCCCACCTAACCTACGCTTGCCCACTATCCTCCATATGCCATTCCAATGACCGTTTAAATGCCCATAAAGAGGGAGAGTCCACCACTGCTACTGGCAGGGCATTCCATGAACTCACGACTCGCTGTGTAAAGAATCTACCCATAACATCTGTCCTATGCCTACCACCCCTCACTTTAAAGCTATGCCCCCTCGTAATAGCTGACTCCATACGTGGAAAAAGGTTTTCATGGTCAACCCTATTTAAACCCCTAATCATCTTGTACACCTCTATCAAGTCACTCCTAAACCTTCTTTTTTCCAATGAAAACAGCCCCAGGTGCCTCAGCCTTTCCTCATACGATCTTCCTACCATACCAGGCAACATCCTGGTAAACCTCCTCTGCACCCGTTCCAGTGCCTCCCCATCGTTCCTATAGTACAGCGACCAAAACTGCACACAATACTCGAGATGAGGCCGCACCAGAGTCTGATAAAACTGCAACATGATCTCAGGACTCCGGAACTCAATTCCTCTACCAATAAAAGTCAGTACACAATATGCCTTCTTCACCGCACTACTTAACTGGGTGGAAACTTTCAGAGATCTGTGTACATTTCCACCAAGATCCCTCTGCTCATCCACACTACCAAGGATTCGACCATTAGCCCAGTACCCCATCTTTTTGTTACTCATACCAAAGTGAATCACCTCACACTTACCCACATTGAACTCCATTTGCCAACTTTCTGCCCAGCTCTGCAGCTTATCTATATCCTGGTGTAACCTGACACATCCTTCCTCACTGTCAACAACTCCACTGACTTTCGTATCATCCGCAAACTTGCTCACCCAACCTTCTAGCTCCGCCTCCAGGTCATTTAGAAGAATGACAAACAGCAATGGTCCCAAAACAGATCCTTGCGGAACACCGTATGCCCAATTCCTGTGCCTCCAGCGTATCTGCTCACAGGAGGACCTGTTTTACCACAGAACACACCAGACGGCCTCATTCTTTGAAAACCACAATTTCCCTTCCCACGTGGTTGAAGATGCCCTCCAACGCATCTCATCAGCATCCTTCACCTCCGCCTTCAAACCCCACCCCTCCGACCCTAACAAGTGCAGAATCTCCCAGTCCCTATCTTTCATCCTACCAACCTTCTCATAAACCGCATCATCCACCGATATTACACCACCTCCAAACAGACCACACCATCAGGGATATATTTCCCTCCCCACCATTTCCACTTTCCGCAAAGACCGACCCTCGTTACTACCTGGTACCGACAACGCCCCCAACAACCCACCCTCCATTTTTGGCACCATCCCCTGCCACCGCAGGAATTGCAAAACCTGCGCCTAAACCTCCTCCCTCACCTCCATCCAAGGCCCCAAAGGATGCTTTCACATCCATCAATGTTTTATCTGCACATCCAGCAATGTATTTTATTGCATGCGTTCCTCCCGATGCGGTCTCCTCTACATTGGCGGAGACTGGACACCATCTCCCAGAGCTCTTTAGGGAACATCTCCGGGACAGCTGCACCAATCAACCACTGTTCCGTGTCGGAACATTTCAACTCTCTCTCCCGCTCTGCCGAGGACATGCCGGTCCTGGGCCTCCTCCACCACCAATCGTTCACCAGAAGATGCCTGGATGGAAAATGCCTGATCTTCCTCCTCGCAATACATCAACACCAGGGAATCAATGTGGACGTCACCAGTTTCGTAATTTCCCCTCCCTCCACGTTAACCAAGTTCCAACCTGCGAGTTCAGCACTATCCTCCTGACATGTCCTACTTGCAAATCTTCCTCCCAACTGATCCGCTCCACCATCCTCTCTGAGCTGTCACCTTCATCCTACCTTCATCCACCTATTGTACTTTTGGCTACCTTGTCCCCACCCACAGCACTCTCCAAATTATCTCTCCACCCCGGAGACTGCCTGCCATCATTCCTCATGAAGGGCTTTTGCCGGAAACACCGATTTTCCTGTTCTGCGGATGTTGCCTGATCTGCTGTGCTTTTCCAGCACCACTATAATCGAGACTCTGATTTCCAGCATCTGCAGTACCCACTTTTGCTTTGATAAAGACTTCACCACTGTGATTTTAGTGTGATCTGGAAGTAAAGGGGGACAAGGGAAGGACGTTATAATTTTAAAAGAAACGGGATTTGGTGAGTCTCACATATTAGGACAAGGAAGAAAATACACTGACATTTTTTCTGAAACGGGAATGAGTTGTCGAATAGATCGACATACATTTAGCGTTTCCCTTAACTAAGATCAAGTTGTAGTGTCCAATCAAGACTGCAGAAGTAACAATGGAAGTGATTGGCAGTCAGTTCCTGGAAACGACCTAGAAGGCTCCACGGTAGGATTGATGCTCCTTGTGCTCTCAAAGCCCAAATAAAACCAAAAAACAGAGGACATAAAAGAATCGTACCTTGATCTTTTCGCAGACTGTCAGTAACAAGATCCCATCATCATAAGTTACAGCAAGAAGGAATAAGTAAAGAGAAAAATGAAGAAGTTGGTGTTCAGTCAGCTACCACACTTCAAAGTTTGGGAGAAGATTTGTAGCTAGGGTGCTCGTTGTTGTGGTTCTGTTCGCCGAGTTGGGAATTTGTCTTGCAAACGTTTCGTCCCCTGACTAGGTGACATTCACAGTGCTTGGGAGCCTCCAGTGAAGAGCTTCTGTGCTGTTGCCTCCGGCATTTATAGTGGCCTGCCTCTTCCGCTTCCGATTGTTAGTTCCAGCTGTCCGCTGTAGTGGCCGGTATATTGGGTCCAGGTCGATGTGTTTGTTGATAGAGTCTGTGGATGAGTGCCATTCCTCTAGGAATTCCCTGGCTGTTCTCTGTTTGGCTTGCTCTATGGTAGTGTTGTCCCAGTCGAATTCATGTTATTTGTCATCTGTGTGTGTGGCCACTAAGGATAGCTGGTCGTGTTGTTTTGTGGCTGAAGAAGGGCATGTGCCCAAAACGTCGAATCTTCTGTTCCCTAGATGCTGCCTGACCTGCTGTGGTGTTCCAGCAATAAAGTTTCAGCTTTGATCTGAGCTTTGCCCCGTTTTATTGTCCTTCTGAAAAAAATCAAGGACAGAGTCTCCTTGAGCCAAGGAACAGCTTTTAGACAAAAAAGGAACTTGCTTTGTGATATGTCTCCTCCCCCTAAAAAAAAGAACCATGGATGCTAAAAGCTGGCTGCATTTTAACTCTTCGAACCCAGTTAGTAGTCTCAACACAAACAGATACACTATACTAACTGTAAACATTCAAACACAAACCTATGCAAATTCAGGCCGCGGTACACCCACCATCGAACACCTTCGTATCTCATTCGAGTCTCAATAACTCATGAGATTTCACGTTTTCGCGACCTGAAATATGCACAGTTGTCAGATTGAATGGCTGCAGCCACAAGTTCCATCTAAGCAATCTGATATTTTTGTCCTTAATTATGACATCTTGGAGTGTGCGCTCTATCTACTTCTGAACATGTGCCTATAAGGATGTTGCTTAA
This sequence comes from Chiloscyllium plagiosum, assembly GCF_037043375.1. NCBI lineage: Eukaryota > Metazoa > Chordata > Chondrichthyes > Orectolobiformes > Hemiscylliidae > Chiloscyllium > Chiloscyllium plagiosum. The sequence goes on from NW_028270188.1 coordinate 14,286,952, forward strand.
TCAGAACAGAATCCCCTGTGTCTACATCATCTACAATTATGTTCGTACTTCCCAGTGTATTGCCGCATATCTCTCCACGATATCGTAATAACTCTTTCAGGTCACTTTGCTTTTCTTGTGTAAGGTAACTCAATAGTTTATCCCAATTTTTGACAACTTTCTCATTGTTCAATTTGATTTGAGGAATGTCCAATTCAGAATCCTCTGAACTTGGTTCTTCACTCTGTGCTGTAATCATTAACACCTTCTCCACTTGCTTCTCTTCCATTTCAAAATACCTTTTGAGCAAATTCACATGACACACTCTGTGAGATCTCACCTTGTCTGGAGTCCGTACCAAGTAGTTCACCTCATTCAATTTCTTCCCCAATTTGATAAGGTACACTAAAACTTGCTTCTAAAGGCTCAGCTGTTACTGGAAGTAACACCAATACCTTATTACCAATTGCAAAATTGCGAATTTGTGATTTCTGATCCACTTCCTGTTTCATTGTATGCTGCGATACTTTTAAATGCTGTCTAGCCTCCCTCCAGCTCTATTTAAGCGTTCCCTAAAATTTGACACATCGTTCAAATGGGTGGTCTCTGAATTATGATTTATTAATTTCTCGTTAACCAATGGTAATGGTCCTTTTACTTCATGCCCACAAATTAATTCAAATAGTCTGAATTTGGTCAGTTCATTCCATGCGTGTCTGATCACAAAGAGTTCAAAAGGAATTTCCTTATCACACTCATCTGGATAATCCTGACCAAAAGCCCTCAATATGGTCTTCACTGTTTGATACCATCTCGCTCATGCTCACTGTGATTCCGAATACTACGTAGTATATTTGAATTGCTTGATTCCCAAGTTATCAATCACCTACTTGAATAGTTCGGATGTGATGTTTGATCTGTCTGGATCTCTATTAGTAGTCCGTACCTAATTAAAAAAGGAGATTTTTTTTCTACAACTCTTTTAGCTGAAATGCTGCATAATGGGTCTGCCTCTGGAAATCTAATCGACACATCCATTATTGTTAATAAATACTTATTCCCACTCTTGTTTGAGGGTAGGGGACCTACACAATCTATCAAGATTCTTGTGAAAGTTTCCTCAAATGCTGGAATCGGTATTAAAGTTGCAGGTTTTATTACTGCCTGTGTGACATGTTTGAGACACTTGGCAATATTCAACTACATCTTTGTGTAGTCCAGGCCAGTGAAAACAGCTTTGTATTTCAGCCTGTAATGCCCTCACCCCGAAATGATATCCAAGTGGTAGCTCTTGTGCCACTCGCAGCACCTCCTTTCTATACCCGAACAGGTAAAATAATTTGAAGAATTTCTGTCCACGTCTGATCTGCTTCAATGTACGCTGATCTCCATATCCGCATTACGACATCATTTGTTAAGTAATAACACACTGGAATGCATTCATTTTCTTTCTTGTTAAATATCTTTTGATATAAATTTTTTAACTCCTCATCTTTCTGCTGTAATTCAATCAGCTTACCAGAGCTACAAAAATGTTCATGTTTTCCTACTTGTTCCTTCTCTGTTCCACTTATCCGATCAAAAAGAAACTTTCGGATAACTCTACGTCAGCTTCCTTATCTGTGCCTTTATCCTGCTAAAACCTGTGCATCTGTGATCTTCTGATCACGCAATCAGGGGAAATTCATGGTTAAACATTTTCCAGGTTTTCAGTTGCCTGCATCTCCACTGGCTTTTCAACTAGAGTAGGCAGCACGCCTACCAGTGAATCAGCTATATTATTTGCAAGGACAAATTTTATTCGGGAGCTGAGAGTTAGGGGTCCAGTACTCCGACCACACATTCTCCACACTTCTCTGGACTCTCCAGCCACACTTTACATAACTGAGCACTTTTTGCCTCACTATGAAGTCCTGTTACCAGCATATTTTCTGGTAATAGTCTCTCAAGCGTGCATAAAGTCTCACCCCTCAGCATTACAGACTGAAAAAATGCTGTGTCAATTAATATTGGAACCTCCTTACCAATTACTCCTGGCCTATGTGAATAAACTTTACCCTTTCATGTATGTTTTTTATGCAGAATTGGCATGTCCACTGATCATCTTGTACACTCTCAGGCAGTTGCCTACCTTCCCTTATGCTTTTTGTTACGAGTCTAACAAAACTTCCAGGCTTGTCTGTTATCCTACATCTGGTTTTCTCCCAGCCCACCAACACTGTGATTTTGTGTGGCCCAGTTTATTACAATTCAAACACCATAGTATTTTAACTTCTTTGTCCCCCTCAAGGTTTTCTTTATTACTGTGGTAAATTATCCTTATGTTCTACACTGTGATCTACCTTTCCCTTAGCACGTGAGGATATCTCTTTGGTCCAACTTCTGTCCCTCAGAGACCAGAACTGGTTCTGGAAGCCAAACCAAGTTTATGGACCAGTTCATAATCATCAGCCATTTCAGCAACTAACCTTGCTGTTTACACTCTGCTATTCCACCTGAGTTTGCACTACTTCAGGCAGTGAATTTTTGAATTCCTCCAAGTACTAACCTCTCTAAGGGCATTATAGCTTTGCTCGAATTTTAAAGCTCATAGGATGAAGGGCTAATGCCCGAAACGTCGATTCTCCTGTTCCCTCGATGCTGCCTGACCTGCTGCACTTTTCTAGCAACACATTTCCATTTTTAAAGCTCATATCCAACTATCGAAATTAGTCTGTTTGTTCCTTACAAACTCAGTGTAGGTTTGACCAGGATTCCTCATTAGATTCCTGGAAGGTTGCCAATGCAGATAAAATGTTTGTTTTTTAACCTCCTCGTATTCCCCAGATACCTCCTCTATAGGGATGTGAGTACCTCACCAGTCCTACCTACAAGTTTCATTTGGATCAACAAAACCCGCAATGCCTCTGGCCACTGCATTTGTTTAGCCAACGTTTCAAATGAGATGCAAAGGGCATCACATTCTACTCATCAAATTGAGGCAATGCTTGAACACACACAAACAAATTCTCACTAGGCTTCTGACTACCAGGGGCTTGCTCATCCTCACTCTCGTCCTTACTAAGCGCACCCTCAGACGTTATCTCCAGCCTGTTACACTGACTATCCTTTTTAAGTGTCAGTTTTTGCTATTCAAAAGCTCTCTCTTTCTCTCTCCCCTGTTGCTCTCTCTTTTGCCAATTTTTGTACTCTCTGTTCTCCTGCTCTCTTCCACACCCCCCCCCCCCCTTCTGCATTTTATCGAAAGTCAAATGTTTCATTTTGGCTGCCCTTTCCTTACCTCTCGATGTTAACTCAAGATGTTTCATTTGCAACTGAATTCTTGCCATCTCTATAGATTCTGATGGTTTCTCCAGTAAGTTTAATTGACGAGCTACTGCTGTAATTATCTCTCCTTTCCTCACAGATGCAGTCAGTTTCAATTCCAGCTTCTCTGCTAATTCTTGCGACTTGGTCTTATTCACTTTTCGTAAAATTTCCAAAGTTACTGCATGCACACCCAGGAAACGTTTAGCGACTGAAATAGCCATTACTATTCGAAGCTCTGTCAACCCAATCAAACTAATACCCGAATTAAAGACACTAGCACCTCCCACTCGCTGTTAAAACTCCAGCAATGAGCCCCCAGTCTGTTATGGACGAGGCTAGACTATTCAAAACATTCTTAAGCAAGCAGACCAGTGCATAACTTTGCAGTTTGTTTTAGTCATTATCCAATGAAAATTACCCGGAGTAATTTAGCTCGGGTGACTACCAGATTTTAACTCAGAGAAAAAAACGTTATTCACAAAGTTACACAATGAAACACAAAGAACAGAAAAAAGAACCCGAACAGAATTCAACCTAGCCAGCTAGAATTAATTATGCTATTCCAAATACACACAATATTCCCAATAATCAAACTTCCTTGAAAAAACTTTATAATGGAATGCATGCTTCCAGGTTGAAGCTGAAGGGCAGAAAAGAGAGAGAGTTTCCACACAGCTCCCAGTTGAACTTCCCAGTTCAAGACTCAACTGAAAACTGCTCAACTCAGCTCAACTCAGCTAGCTCAGCTAAAAGAGCTGACCACTCCCCGTTCATTATACAGGTCACTTCTGAAGCATGACGATTTTGGTCTGTAGTTTCATCTGTTTACATTTAAATAAAAGGCCTCTGAAAATCTCTTTCGTGTCTGTACCAAACCAGACTGATCGTTGCCTGGTCCCGTTTTATTGACCCTCTGAAAAACATCAAGGACAGCGTCTACTTCAGCCAATGAACAGCTTTTAGCAAAAAATAAGTCAGAGAAGACAGTCTAGTGTTCTGTATGGAGGTCAGAAGCTGGTGGGAATGGCTAATACTATCAGAGTGTGGCTGATGACAGATTTGTGAACACAATGACGTTCAATACAGGGTCACATACCAACTGTACATCCAGAAGGTGAGATTTATTTCAGAACCTGGAGCTCTCTCTCAACCAACATGGGGGCTACGTGGAGCTCTGTAAACGATCATCGAGTCATAGAATCCCACAACACAGAGACAGGCCCATTATCACAAACTGGTTCATGCTGATCGAAATGTCCATCCATGCAAACCCCATTTCCCTGCGCTTGGTCCATATCCTTCTAAACCTTTCCTATCTATACATTTGTCCAAATGTGAAGACACGTATCATGGAAAACATGTTATATCTAATGCTATCCGTATTTTGTTTTGGAAATAATGAGTGTTGATTCATAACACTCCAATGTTAATGCAATCACGTTTCATTCTTTTTGTAGCGTTACAGATTAAACACTCATTTCTTTCACACTCTCCTCATGGTATCATAACTGCAGGGATTAGTCTGGTGAAACTCCATCACACCGTCTCTCTGTAGCTAGGAGATCATTGATTATAAATGAAAGACAATACTGTCTCAAGTACACTCCACAACTGCAGGACGGTGTCTTCACACTTGTACTTTAATCATTTTGTAATGAACGATGCTACTCATTTATTGTTCTGATTATTTGCTGAGTCATAGAGATGCACAGCATGGAAACAGATCCTTCGGTCCGACCCATCCATGCCGACCAGATATCCCAACTCAATCTAGTCCCAACTGCCAGTACCCGACTGCTCTGTATGGATTCTGTTAGTGCCCCATGATCAAGGACATCCAGCTCCTTTTCACCAAGAGCACTTCCCATCATCTCGCCTTCTCATAAATACAAAATGCGAAGGATGGCATTTTTTGCCAATCATTTATTTGCCTTATGAAGCAAAGTCACACCAACCACAACATCACTTTTGCCATTGGAGTTGATGGGAGATACTGAGGAGGCGATGATCCAGCTGTATTATCTCCGAATATTAATCCAGGGAATCAGGTAATGACCCAGACATTGAATCCGAATCCCACAATGGCAAATGTTGGAAATTGAATTCAATAAATATCAGTAATTAAGAATCAAATGAAACAATGAAACCATTGTTGATTGTCCTACTTGGCACCCTCATGCCCTTCAGGACAGGAAATCTACAATCTTCAGCTGGTCGGGCTTACATGTAACTGCAGACCCACAGCAATGTGGTTAACTCTCAGTTGCAATTAAAAAAGCCAAGCCAGCTACTCATTTACATCAGTCACTTCAAAGCCAAAAGAAATGAAACCGGATGGACCCCAGCACTGACTACTTCCAGCCCACGGACTGCAGTGGATCAGGAAGGCAGCTCACCAAAAGCTTTTCAAGGACAATGAGGAAAGGGAATTAAATGTTGGCCCAGCATCCCATTAATGAATCAAGGAAGATGATCCCACTCAGGGAAGAGAGAAAAACAGACATAAATAACTTTAAACAGGAACTTTGCCATATACCTTACATGGTCATAATTATCAATAATATGGGAACAGGAGAAACATAAGTAAGGTTTAATTTCATTTTTTATTTCCATCCCAGCTGATCATCAACAATCCCTTTGTTTGCTTCTTTCTCTCTATCTCTCTCTTTCTCCATCTATTCAACTCAGTCCTTCTCCCCTTCATAACAGATTTCGGTGTCACCAACATCAATCACACTATTTCCCAACTGTGTTCAGTTCTGATGTATGGTCATTAGAATCGAATTGCCAATTCTATTTTTCTCTCGACCCAATGTGGCAGATAGGCTGCCACATCTGCTCAGTTTGTCTGGTACTTTCTCGTTCGTTATTGTTTCTGATTTGTTGCATCATTCTTTGCTTTATTTAACCTTTAATTGTGTTATTATTTGGAATGTCTGCATCGCTGACAGGGGCAGCATTTGTTGACCTAACCAAATGTCATTCTTTCAGTCAGTACAGAACCAAGCACATTGCTGTGGGTCTCACCTCAATCCTAAGCCAGACCAGATAATAACACAAGATCTATTTCCCAAAGGACCTCAGTGAAATAGATAAACGTATGGACAAAATGCTGGAAGTGTTATGGTTGTTATTTCCAATTCCTGTCTTTTGTATTTACTTTCTGACATCGTCCGTCGTAGGATGTGGAACAGTGTCTTTCTGTATAATAACCTGTGCATCTGAATTACATTTCTTCTGACATTACTGCTCTGAGAGAGTGTTCCTGTCACTAAGTTATTTTAGAGACAAGAACAAAGTTCTGATCGAAATATTTGCAGCTGAAAGAGTGCTTACTGGAGAGGTGGAACCATAACGACTGAATTTTACCAAAGCATAGATAATGGTTTATTAAGCGTCAGTTTGAAGCCAAGATGGTGACTGGGTATATAATCGAGCTGGTAGTGGATAGGTTTTGTGATAGACAGAATACCGAGACACAAATGAATTTTATTTATGTAAATTCGGTATTGTGAACAGTCTCGTTCTCAGATGTTTGTGAGGGCGGGGGTGTGGACAGTTCTGAAATTAGTGGTTAATCAATGGAATTTGCATTTGAAACTGAAGACAATAGTTTCCGTTTTTGTCAGATATAGATAACAGAAATAACAACGAAGCTAGCCATGGTTGAAGAGATTAATAAATGGATAGAGATGAAGAAACTTACCAGGAACACCAGCAATAGTGAGGATAGGATAGTAACCCGCCTGGATAATCATCAGTGCACCCCATATCCGATATGGTAATGGTAACCAAGACAAGGAAAAATAGAAAAGACCATCGGATAAACCCCTGTCCATTGTTGCAGCATTCCAGTCTAATGTTCTCAGATTCTGATCCATTAATGGATCATTCCAGACTATTCTCAGATGTTTAAATCTACTTTTTCTGTCTCTGCAGCTGCTGATCCCTTTGAGCGTTGGAGTTGATGCTATAATGGCATAAACCATTGCAAGAGGTCCCTTACTAATAGGAGACGGAAAACATCCAGTGACACAACTAGGATCCATGGAGACTAGCATCACTCACAGTCACTGAACAAACAGCTCAATTTAACCCCCTTCAGTATGGTTCCTTCAGTTCACAAAAACTACTGGACTGGACTGAACGTTGGCACCATTGGCTATTGATCACTTTTCCCATCACCAATTGCTCTAGTGAAGTTAGTAGTGAGGGAGAATGATGCATGTTTTCTTATCGCAGGCTAGATGATTCTGCTGCGTTGTCCGTTTTCAATACTGTAACTGGCTGAACCTCCCACCACCACCACCACCCTCAAAAACCGCAGTCTACATGCTGTTAGCGTACAGATCTCTCCTCGACTAGAACAGGCACCATCCAAAATATTTACAGTGCATATATTTGCACTCCAATACATCGGAAACGTGAATTTGCCTGGGCATTCCTTTAATTGGTACAATAAGGCAATTTTGTATCTTCAACATTCAATGTGCTTCAGCACTTTTTAAAATATAAACTCACAAACACCATAACACACTTTATTAAGAACAAGTTTCTTCACATCCTCCTCATGGTAATATCATACCAGGGTTTAGTCTGGTGAAACCCCTTTGCTGAGTAAACCTGTACACAATACATCTAACAGTCTCTCAACAAAACACTATCATTGGGAAAGATACATTTACTCTGGTACTTTAATCATTTTGCATGACTAGCCACATAGCATTTACTTCCTGCTGCGTAAATAAACTTTTTGTGACTTATGACCAAGCACATCAGGTCTGTTTCAACAAAAGCACTTCCCAATCTCTCACTATTTAATGAACATAAATGTGGATGATGATATTTGTTGTTCATATCTGAAATATTTTAGATCTTGCGAAGAGCTATTGCCCAAACACTGATCCTTCTGATACCCCAAAGCCTTCACTCCAGATAATTATACAACTCTCTCCATTCTCTCGATTATCCAACTTTTAATACATTCGGTGTATTCCACCCCTACCTACCCATGGATTCTAACATTCTCTACTCACCTGTGTTCAGTCATGTCAAATATCTGCTGAAAATTCAAATACTTCATTCCCACTGGTTCTCATTTGTCGATGTCACAACGGACAACCTTCAAAAAAATCCAGCAGGTTTATCAAAGATCAAGATCATTTCCCCAACCTGAATCTAGATTGACTCTACCGAATCATGACATTATTTTCCAAGTGTCTAGTTGTCACATTCCTCACGAAAGATTCCAATGTTTTTTTCTCACAGCTTACATCAAGCTATCCACTGTTTAGTTTGCTGTTTGCTCTCTCCGTCCTGTTTTAAATATTTAGGTTTACAATCGCTGCTTTCCAGTCTGGAGGATCCTTTCCAGAATCTAACCAGCTTTGAAGAATAATCAGCAATTTTTCACTAGCTCTACTGCCACGTCCATAATAATCTGGGATGTAGTTCATCAGATGCAGCAATATAGCAACCTTAATTTCAATGAGGTTTTGAAAGACGTACTTTTAGTAATTCTAATTTCCTGCTGTTCCTCATCTTCACCAGTCACTCTGTTCCCCTGTATTTCTGGAAGTTTCTTTCTGTATCTTCCTCAGGGAGATGGACACAATACATTGCTCTCAGTGGACAGAGGGGTTCTGTCAGCCAGTGAATTTATCGGAGGACTGCACTCCGGTGACGATGGATATGTTAATCACGCCTGCCTGGAAAGTTCCAAAATTAATGCAATTTAATTCATGGTGAGCATCAGCACAGTCCTGTCACAGTATACTAAAGGAGGGGACACAGCTCAGTGACCACCTCAATTTGGAAACAAACTGGTTTCATACCTGACACCTGGTCCAGCTTAGACAAATGTCCCGGGAAATCCCAGGAGAGATAATGCACTGTCCTGCACCTCCCTATTTATAGAGCTTCCTTTCTGTGGAGCCTCACCTACATTTGTTTATCATGTCCCAGACACTCTGTAAATGCAGGGTATAGAGTGGGGTCACCAGACTCAGCAGCTGACAATACAAACCCGAGATAAGCCTCCCCAGAAAATCCACTGATTTTCCAATGACAGGAACAAGTCAATTCCCCACACGGAATGTGCACGCGCTCAGTGTTGAAATTTATTTCTACTCCTGAGTTTCTCTTCCTGGCTGAGAAAGCCGTTGCATCTCTACAGAGTCTCACAGTAACAGTTTCTCTCTCCAAAGAAGCAGTTGACAATGTAACATTACCTTTCTCTATGTCTCAGCAACTAGAAGGGCAGCACCAATATTGCTAATGGATTTGATCATCACACTCAGAGAAGAGAGATACAGGGAACCTAACTCACTTTAAACAGGGACAAATCTAAATGGACGCGATATTCAGGAATATGGGAAAATGGGGAAATGTGAGAATAACTTGCCATTTTGTTTTCCTTTCAGTTCATCATCAGCAATCCCTTTGCTCACTTTTCATTTATTTTCCTCTCTTTTTCTGGCCATTTCTCCATCCATTCAATTTAAACCTGGCCCCCACCTCTCTCTCCAACCCAACCATCCAGGATACCAGGATAAATAATATTATTTCCCAGCTTGCTTTCAGTTGTGAAACAGGGTCGCTGGACTCAAACCGTTATCTGCATTTCCCCTGACAGAAGCTGCCATACCTGCGAGATTCTCCAACACTTTCAGACGCTGGAGAATTTTATTCTCGAGCTCTAGCACCCACCATTCCTTGGTTTATTTCACCTTTAATGTTGTTATTTTCCGGGATGCCAGCATCACGGCCAAGGGCAGCATTTGTTGTCCATCACTAATTATACTTGACCACACGGCCATTTGTCAAGACAAAATGGAGCCAACAATTTTGTTATGGGTCTGGAGTCACACTGAGATCAGACTGGGCAATAACGTTAAGATTCTTTACCAAAGACTATCAGTGAAATAATAAAAATAAATCCTGACGGTTTCTGGTTTCCAAGAGTGAAATTAGGTTTCATTCCAATTTTTGTCATTCGAATTTAAGCTCTGACATCGGCTGTGGTAGGATTTTAAACACTGCTTGGGAAGCGCAGCCCTTTCCTCTGAATTCACCGTCTGGGTACATTATCACCCTGATACAGAGTCCTTGTTGCCTATTCCGTAATCCCTAGTCCCTGTCAGAGAGAGATGGCGGGGAAATCAGTTTAGCAACCAACAATCAAAAGGATTTTGGGGAAAAAAAAGAAAGGGAGTTTGAGAGACAATTTCATGTCAGGTCATTGATTTCAGAATGCTGAAACGAAGACATTTCGACAGCATTCTGCAACATGAGCCAGTATTCCCAGGAATGATAGCTGAAGGGGATATTGGTGTCAGTAAAGATGATGGAGAATTTTGGATGAGCATTTGTTCTGCAACATTGTAACTGGGTGTCGGGTCAGCAGAGTCTTCGATTCATTGGGCTGCATCTAACAATAATTTGTTTCAGTGACAATTTTATTAATTGTGACTGAGGGATTGTCTGTACGAGGCTGAGCTAGAATCTTGGTGCTATCTTATCGAACTCACCTCATTAACTACCCACTCAATCTCATAATATTCCTCTCATTCAATGCCAGCCCGTTTCTTCAAGTTAAAAAAAATGACTGCAGATGCTGGAAACCAGATTCTGGATCAGTGGTGCTGGAAGAGCACAGCAGTTCAGGCAGCAACCAACGAGCAGCGAAATCGATGTTTGGGCAAAAGCCCTTCATCAGGAATAAAGGCAGTGAGCCTGAAGCGTGGAGAGTTAAGCTAGGGGAGAGTGGGGGTGGGGAGAGAGTAGCATAGAGTACAATGTGTGAGTGGGGGAGGAGATGAAGGTGATAGGTCAGGGAGGAGAGGGTGGAGTGGATAGGTGGCAAAGGAGCTCGGCAGGTCGGACAAGTACGGACAAGTCATGGGGAGAGTGCTGAGCTGGAAGTTTGAAACTAGGATGAGGTGGGGGAAGGGGAAATGAGGATGCTGTTGAAGTACACATTGATGCCCTGGGGTTGAAGTGTTCCGAGGCGGAAGATGAGGCGTTCTTCCTCCAGGCGTCTGGTGGTGAGGGAGCGGCAGTGAAGGAGGCCCAGGACCTCCATGTTCTCGGCAGAGTGGGAGGGAGAGTTGAAATGTTGGGCCACGGGGCGGTGTGGTTGATTGGTGCGGATATCTCGGAGATCTTCCCTAAAGCGCTCTGCTAGGAGGCACCCAGTCTCCCCAATGTAGAGGAGACCGCATCGGGAGCAACGGATACAATAAATGATATTAGTGGATGAGCAGGTAAAACTTTGATGGATGTGGAAGGCTCCTTTAGGGCCTTGGATAGAGGTGAGGGAGGAGGTGTGGGCACAGGTTTTACAGTTCCTGCGGTGGCAGGGGAAAGTGCCAGGATGGGAGGGTGGGTCATAGGGGGGCGTGGACCTGATTAGGTAGTCACGGAGGGAACGGTCTTTGCGGAAGGCGGAAAGGGGTGGGGGCGGAAATATATCCCTGGTGGTGGAGTCTTTTTGGAGGTGGCGGGATGGCATTTTTGCAAGAGATAGGGTGGGAAGGGGTGTAATCCAGGTAGCTGTGGGAGTCAGTGGGTTTGAAAAAACTGTCAGTGTCAAGTCGGTCGTCACGAATGGAGATGGAGGGAGGTGTCAGAGATGGTCCAGGTAAATTTAAGGTCAGGGTGGAATGTGTTGGTGAATTTGAATTGCTCAACCTCCTCGTGGGAGCACGAGGTGGCGCCAATGCAGTCATCAATGTAGCGGAGGAAGAGGTGGGTAGTGGTGGAGGTGTAATTACGGAAGATCACTGTTCGACGTAGTCAACAAAGATACAGGCATAGCTGGGGCCCATACGTGTGCCCATGGCTACCCCTTTGGTCTGGAGGAAGTTGGAGGATTCAACGGAGAAATTGTTAAGGGTGAGGACCAGTTCGGCCAAACGAATGAGAGTGTCGGTAGAAGGGTACTGTTGGGGACGTCGGGAGAGGAAAGAACGGACGGCTTGGAGGCCCTGGTAATGGCGGATGGAGGTGTAGAGGGATTGGATATCCAAGGTGAAGATGAGGCGTTGGGGACGGGGAAACGGAAGTCTTGGAGGAGGTGGAGGGCGTGGGTGGTGTCTCGAACATATGTGGGGAGTTTCTGGACTAGGAGAGATAGGACAGTGTCGAGGTAGGTAGAGATGAGTTTCCTGGTGTGTTGTTTTCCTGGTGCCAGGATCAAGGATGTCTCAGAGAGGGTACAGAATGTTCTCACGGGGGAGAGGGGCCATCAAGAGATCATTGTCCACATTGGAACCAACGATATAGGAAGGGAAAATTTTGAGATTCTGAAGGGAGATTACAGAGAGTTAGGTAGAAATTTAAAAAGGAGCTCCTCAAGGGTAGTAATATCTGGATTACTCCCAGGGCTACGAGCTAGTGAGGGCAGGAATAGGAGGATAGTGCAGATGAATGCATGGCTGAGGAGCTCGTGTATGGGAGAAGGATTAATATTTTTGGATCATTGGAATCTCTTTTGGGGTAGAAGTTACCTGTAAAAGAAGGACGGATTGCACCTAATTTGGAAGGGGACAAATATACTAGCAGGGAAATTTGCTAGAACTGCTTGGGAGGATTTAAAGTAATAAGGTGGCGGCGTGGGAAGGGAAGGGGTGTTTGGGACCCTGCAAGATAGTGAGGAAAGAGAGCAATCTGAGACTGGTACAGTTGAGAACAGAAGCGAGTCAGACTGTCAGGGCAGGCAGAGACAAGGTAGCACAAACAAAGTAAACTGCATTTATTTCAGTGCCAGGGGCCGAACAGGAAAGGCAGATGAACTGAGGGCATGATTAGGAACATGGGACTGGGATCTCATAGCAATTACAGAAACATGGCTCAGGGATGGGCAGGATTGGCAGCTTAATGTTCCAGGATACAAATGCTACAGAAAGAATAGAAAGGGAGGCAAGAGAGGAGGGGGAGTGGCATTTTAATAAGGGATACCATTACAGCTGTGCGGGGGAGGATATTCCTGCAAATACCTCCAGGGAAGTTATTTGGGTGGAATTGAAAAAAAAGGGATGATCACCTTATTGGGATTGTATTATAGATCCCCTAATATTCAGAGGGAAATTGAGAAACAAACTTTTAAGGAGATCTCAGCTATCTGTAAGAATAATAGGGTTGTTATGGATGGGGATTTTAACTTTCCAAACATCGACTGGGACTGCCAAAGTGTTAAAGGTTTAGATGGAGAGGAATTCCTTATGTGTGTACAAGACAATTTTCTGATTCTGTATGTGGATGCAACTATGAGAGAAGGTGTAATCCATGACCTACTCTTGGGAAATAAGGCAGGGCAGGTGACTGAGGTGTCAGTGGGGGAGCACTTTGGGGCCAGCAACCATAATTCTATTCGTTTTAAAATAGTGATGGAAAAGGATAGACCAGATCAAAAAGTTGAAGTTCTAAATTGGAGAAAGGTCAATTTCGAAAGCTGATTGGAGGCAGATGTTCGCAGGTAAAGGGACGGCTGGATAATGGGAAGCTATCAGAAATGAGATAACAAGAATCCAGAGAAAGTATATTCCTGTGAGAGTGAAAGGGAAGGCTGGTAGGTATAGAGAATGCAGGATGACTAAAGAAATTGAGGGTTTGGTTAAGAAAAAGAAGGAAGCATATGTCAGGTATAGACAGGATAGATAGAGTGAATCCTCAGAAGAGTATAAAGGAAGTAGGAGTATACTTAAGAGGGAAATCAGGAGGGCAAAAATGGGACATGAGATAGCTTTGGCAAATAGAGTTAACCAGAATTCAAAGGGTGTTTACAAATATATTAAGGACCAAAGGATAACTGGGAGAGAATCGGACCCCTCAACGATCAGCAAGGCAGCCTTTGTGTGGAGCCACAGAAAATGGGGGAGATACTAAATGAATATTTTCATCAGCATTTACTGTGGAAAAGGATATGGAAGATATAGATGGTAGGGAAATAGATGGTTACATCTTGCAAAATGTCCTGATTACCGAGGAGGAAGTGCTGGATATCTTGAAATGGTTATTGGTGGATAAATCCCCAGGGCCTGATCAGATATACCTGAGAACTCTGTGGGAAGCGAGAGAAATGATTGCCGGGACTTATACTGAGATTTTTGTATTATCGATAGTCACAGGTAAGGTGCCAGAGGACTGGAGGTTGGCAAATGTTTTGTCACTGTTTAAGAAGGGCGGTAAAGACAAACCAGGGAACTATAGACCGGTGAGCCTGACCTCAGTGGTGGGCAAGTTGTTGGAGGGAATCCTGAGGGACAGGATGTATATGTATTTGGAAAGGCAAGGACTGACTGCACCTTGCAAAATGTCTCGATTACAGAGGATGAAGTGTTCGATGTCTTTAAATGGTTAAAGGTGGATAAATCCCCAGGACCTGTTCAGGTGTACACGAGAACTCTATGGGAAGCTAGAGAAATGATTGATGGGCCTCTTGCTGAGATATTTATAAAATTAATAGTCACAGGTGAGGTGCCAGAAGACTGGAGTTTGGCCTACGTGGTTCCACTGTTTAAGAAGGGCGGTAAAGACAAGCCAGAGAACAATAGACCGGTGAGCCCGACCTCAGTGGTGGGCAATTTTTTAGAGGGAAACCTGAGGGACAGGATGTACATGTATTTGGAAAGGCAAGGACTGATTAGGGATAGTCAACATGGCTTTGTGAGTGGGAAATCATGTCTTTCAAACATGATTGAGTTTTTTGAAGAAGAAACAAAGAAGATTGATGAGGGCAGAGCAGTAGATGTGATCTATATGGACATCGGTAAGGTGATTGGCAAGATTCAAACAAGGGCTGCAGATGCTGGAAACCAGATTCTAGATTAGAATGGTACTGGAAAAGCACATCAGTCCAGGCAGCATCCGTCGTGCACGAAAATTGACGTTTCGGGCAAACGCCCTTCACCAAGAGTAGAGGCAGAGTGCCTGTAGGGTGGAGAGATAAATGAAAGATAGGCAGGTAGGACAGGTCATGGGGACAGTGCTGAGCTGGAAGGCTGGAGGTTGGATGAGGGGGAAAGGAGAAATGAGGAAACTGGTGAAGTCCACATTGATGCCCTGGGATTGAAGTGTTCTGAGGCAGAAGACTAGGCATTCTTCCTCCAGGCATCAGATGGTGAGTCAGCGGCGGTGAAGGATGCCAGGACCTCTATGTTCTCGGCTGACTGGGAGGGAGAGTTGAAATGTTGGACCACAGTGTGGTGTGGTTGATTGCTGCGGGTGTCCCGGAGATGATCCCTAAAGAGCTCTGCTAGGAGGCGTCCAGTCTCCCCAATGTAGAGGAGACCGCATTGGGATCAACGGTTACAATAAATGATATTGGTGGATGTTCAGGTAAAATTTTTGTGGACGTGGAAGGCTCCTAAGGGACCTTGGCTGGAGATGAGGGAGGAGGTGTTGGCTCAGGTTTTGCAATTCCTGCAGTGGCAGGAGAAGGTGCCAGGATGGCAGGGTGGGTTGTAGGGGGACGTGGACCTGACCAGGTAGTCATGGTGGTAATGGTCTTTAGAGAAGGCGGAAAGGAGTGGCGAGGGAAATATATCTCTGGTGGTGGGGTCCGTTTGGAGGTGGTAGAAACGTCGGCAGATGATTTGGTTTATGCGAAGGTTTGTAGGGTGGAAGATGAGTACCGGGGGGGTTCTGTCCTTGTTACAGTTGGAGGGGTGGGGTTTGAGTGCGAAGGGGCGGGACGTGGATGAGATGCGTTCGAAGGCATCTTTAACCATTTGGGAAGGGAAATTGCTGTCTCTGAAGAAGGAGGCCATCTGGTGTGTTCTGTGGTGGAACTGGTCCACATGGGAGCAGATACGGGGGAGGCAGAGGAATTGGGAATATGGGATTGAAGTTTTGCAGGAGGTAGGGTGGGCAGAGGTGTGATCCAGGAAGCTGTGTGAGTTGGTGGGTTTATAAACAATGTCAGTGTCAAGTCGGTCGTCATTAATGGAGATATCGAGGTCCAGGAAGGGGGGAGAGGTGTCAGAGATGCTCCAGGCAAACATAAAGGCAGGATGGAATGTGTTGGTGAAGTTGATGAATTGCTCAACCTCCTTGTGGGAGCACGAGGTGGCGCCAATGCATTCATCAATATAGTGGAGAAAGAGATGGGGAGTGATGCCGGTGTAACTACGTAAGATGGACTTTTCTACGTCGCCAACAGAGACAGGCACAGCTGTGGTCCATATGGGTGCCCATGTCTACCCCTTTTGTCTGGAGGAAGAGGGAGGATTCAAAGGACAAATTGTTGAGGGTGACGACCAGTTCAGCCAAACGAATGAGAGTGTCGGTGGAACGGTGTTGTTGGGGACGTCGGGAGAGGAATAAATGGAGGGCTTGGAGGCCATGGTCATGGTGGATGGAGATGTAGAGGGATTTGATATCCTTGGTGAAGATGAGGCGTTGGGGGCCGGGGAAAGTGAAGTCTTGGAGGAGGTGGAGGGGTGGGTTGTGTCCCGAACGTATGTGGGGAGTTCCTGGACTGGGGGGGTTCGGACAGTGTGGACGTAGGTAGAGATGTGTCCAGTGGGGCAGAAACATGCTGAGATAATGGGTCGGCCAGGGTGGTCAGTCTTGTGGATCTTGGGAAGGAGGTAGAATCGGGCAGAGCGGGGTTCCCGGACTATGAGATTCGAAGCTGTGGGTGAGAGATCTCCTGAGGTGATGAGGTTCTGTATGGTCTGGGAGATGACGGTTTGGTGATGGGGTGGGGTCATGGTCGAGGGGGTGGTGGGAAGAGGTGACTTCTTTATGGCGTCTGGCTTCAGCAGTGTAGAGGTCAGTGCGCCAGACTACCACTGCACCCCCTTTGAATGCTGTCTTAATAGTGAGGTCGGGATTGGAACAGTGGGAGTGGAGGGCTGCACGTTGTGAGGGTGAGAGGTTGGAATGGGGGAGGGGGCGTAGACAGGTTGAGGCGGTTAACATCCCAGCGGCAAATGGAAATGAAGAGGTCGAGGGCGGGTAATAGGCTGGCACGGGGTGTACAGATAGATCGAGCGTGTTGGAGGTGGGTGAAGGGGTCCTCGGAAGGTGGACTGGAGTCCTGATTGTAAATGTGAGCACGGAGGTGGCGGAAGAAGTGTTTGACATCACGGTGTGTATTAAATTCATTGATGTGTGGGAAGAGGGTGACACAGGTGAATCCTTTGCCGTGGACTGATCTTTCGTCCACCGTGAGGGGCAGGTCTGGAGGGGTAGTGAAAACTCGGCAGGGCTAGGAGCTGGGAATCGGTGTGGGGTATTGAGATGGGAGTGGGGGCGGAGGATGTAACGGAGTTGGCGTGGTGGGGGGGAATGTGAATGGAGTCATGAGCAGGGCTGGAGTTCGTCTCAGGGTTCTGGGGCGGGGATGGTGACAAGGCTCCCCATGGGAGACTGATTATCAAGGTTAGATCTCACGGAACACAGGGAGAACTCGTCATTTGGATACAGAACTGGCTCAAAGGTAGAAGACAGAGTGTGGTGGTGGAGGGTTGTTTTTCAGATTTGAGACCTGTGACCAGTGGAGTGCCACAAGGATCGGTGCTGGATCCTTTGCTTTTCGTCATTTACATAAATGATTTGGATGTGAGCATAAGAGGTACAGTTAGTAAGTTTGCAAATGATACCAAAATTGCAGGTGTAGTGGACAGTGAAGAGGGTTTTCTCAGATTATAACAGGATCTCGAATAGATGGGCCAATGGACTGAGAAGTGGCAGATGGAGTTTAATTCAGATAAATGCGAGATGCTGCATTTTGGGAAAGCAAATCTTAGCAGGACTTATACACTTCATGGTAATGTCCTAGGGAGTGTTGCTGAACAAAGAGGCCTTGTTCATAGCTCCTTGAAAGTGGAGTCGCAGGCAGATAGGATAGTGAAGGAGGCGTTTGAGATGCTTTCCTTTATTGGTCAGAGTATTGTGTACAGGAGTTGGGAGGTCATGTTGCGGCTGTACAGGACATTGGTTAGGCCACTGTTGGAATATTGCGTGCAATTCTGGTCTCCTTCCTATCGGAAAGATGTTGTGAAACTTGAAAGGGTTCAGAAAAGATTTGCAAGGATTTTGCCAGGGTTGGAGGATTTGAACTATAGGGAGAGGCTGAACAGGGTGGGGCTTTTTTCCCTGGAGCGTCAGAGGCTGAGGGGTGACCTTATAGAGGCTTACAAAATTATGAGGGGCATGGATAGGATAAATAGACAAAGTTTTTTCCCTGGGATCGTGGAGTCGAGAACTAGAGGTCATAGGTTTATGGTGAGACGGGAAAGATATAAAAGAGACCTAATGGGCAACTTTTTCATGCAGACGTGTATGGAGTGAGTTGCCAGAGGAAGTGGTGGAAGCTGGTACAATTGCATATTTAAGAGGCATTTGGATCGGTATATGAATAGGAAAGTTTTGGAGGGATATGGGCCGGGTACTGGCAAGAGGGATTAGATTGGATATCTGGTCGGCATGCACAGGTTGGACTGAAAGTTCTGTTTCCATGCTGTACATCTCGATGATTCTATGACTCTATGTGTACCAGTCCCCATTTATCAAGGTCGCTTGTTACATTCTAATGGATCTCCAGAAAACATTTGAATTATTTTACAGACAAAATATAGTTCGGCTTTAACATGACTATGCTGACTCTCTGTGAAGCTTTTCTATATGGCCTGCAGTCCCTTCCTTAATAACAGACTCTCACAGATTCCCAGCAATCATGGTTATGCTAGGTGGTTCCCGCTTTTAGTCTCGCTCGTTTCTTGAAGACAGGCGCCACATTGGAGGGTCTCCAGTTTCACTGGAACACTCCTTTAATCCAGAGAGTTATGGAATATTTCACACAGTGCCACCTGCCACTCTGTGTCCACTTTTCTTAAAACCAGCTATGAATTGCTGATGACCTGTTTATCCTTGGTCTCATCTGTTTGAGAAATGTCTTGATCCTTTTGTTAGTTCTGAATCTTCCCTCCTATTACCATTTTGTTTATACCATTGAAATACTTACAGTACCTTCACCTGTGAGGAACGAAGTAAAATATTGGTGTAAATTACCTTTCTGTTCCCTGTATCCAGTTCCCCAGTCACACACTCCCAATGTCTTGAATATACTTCCTGACTTCCTTTCTACCAAAGATCACACACACCTCTTGAACCTTTCTTACATACATGGAAAAGCTCCTGCTGCTTGTTTTTATATTTCTTGCCAATTTGCTTGCATCACATCTTTTCTTCCCTTTTCTTTGATTTCGATATTCATACAGTCTTACCGCATACAAACAGAATCTTTGGTCCAACTTCTCCATGCCGGCCAGGTTTTCCAAACTAAACTATTCCCATCTTCTTGCATTTGGCACATAGGCCTATAAACGGTTTCCATTCATATGTTTGTCCTAATGTCTTTCAAATGTTGGAGCTGTACTTGCATCTGCCAGTTTTCCTCTGGCAGCGCATTCCATAAACACGTCACCCTCTGTGTAAAATCAATTGCCTCTTCCTCCCTTTTAAATCTTCCCTATTCCACCATAAACCTATGGTTCTCTGATTTAATTTTCCTATCCTGTGGAAAAGACCTTGGCTTTTCGCCCTATCCATGCCTCCCCTGATTTTGTAAATTTCTATAATGTCACCCCTCAATCTCCTACACTCCATCTGATACTAACTTCAAGAACAAGCATTTAAAGATCAGCACTGCAAGTTTGAAGCAATGTTAAAAGTGACAGGTAAACAACACTCAGCCCAAACTGCAGACTGTTATTTGTTTTTCTTATTTATGTTACAATACTGAGGCAGCATGAAAATCTTACTATTGCTAACAAGCCATCAAGCACATGAATTCCTTTGTCTGTCGGCGGTGATGATTTCTACAGTGAAAATGTATCTCTGGCCAGATTTATATAATACCATATGTTCAACATTTTCCCTCCTGGCCTCCCTATGAACATATGTGGTTGTGTCTTCTTTATCTTGCACTCAATAGAGAGAACTCCTTTCCCCCATTCACATCTTAATTTAAACTCATTTTATACCATCTTCTCGTTCACCACCGCTAAAAGCCTGTTTGTCTGTTGTCGCACCCTCTTTTCCCTGTCATCTATCCCCCACCTCTGGCAAGGGACTAAAATGCCCAGTTTTCAATCATTTTTCTGAGGAAGTGTCAGACTGGACTTGAAACGCTAACTCTGTTTCTCTGTCTCTGTAAATGCTTCCAGACCTGCTGAGTTTCTCCAGAAATGAATAAGCACAGCACAAATTTTCAATTAAACAAATATCTATGAATACTGGAAATTAAAATGCACAAATTGCTGTAGAAAGTGGGAGCTTTGTCGAAGGGTCACTGGATCCGAAAGATGAACTCAGCTTTCACTTCACAAGATGCAGCCAGACTTGCTTAGTTTCTTCAGCAATTTCTGTTTTTGAACATTTTCGAAGACATGTGTCGAATTTGCTCAAAAGCTCTGTCCAGCACAGAGCGCTTTACATTGGGAAGGGAACAAAAACGCAAAGTGCACAAGTTTATTGGCTCTAAAACGACATAAGGCTGGCATCACTGACACGACAGAGGTCTTAATCATGACCAGGGAGAAAAACAGAGGGAAAAAAAAGCATTCACTTGAAACACAGGAGATGGAATTACGGGAAAGGAAACGTTTCAGATTAATATTTTAAAGTATCTGTGTAATGTAACAAACTGGGGGCGTGACGTCAGTGTGAGACCCTCATCAGAATGCGATTATGAAACTGGAAGTGTTCGCACATCAGAAACCAGGTTAGGTCACTGAGTACAGGGCTGATAGGTGAACGGGTCTCTGTGTGAACTGGGGGAAAGTCAGAAGAATTGATTTGCAGACATTGCAGCTCACACCGCAGAATTGCGTTCAATCACAATCCATAACTTTTCCTCCAGGATAATCCATGATACTACCATTATCATCAAGCCGAGTAATGGTTCAGTGCCGAGTTTGTCAGAACCATGTGTATCTAAACCTGATAACAACCGATTAAAGCTACCGCACTTGGCTGGTTACATTATAAACAGCAGACCTACCATCTGGTGGAGAGGGGGAAATGATCCCAAGACAAGCAGATAAGATCGAAACTCTGCAGTCAAGCCACATCCTGTCATCACTGTCGATGGATTAATAAACAACTTACAGGAGGAGAGGGCTCCACAAATATTCCCAGCCCTGTCCATCAGTGTAAAAGACAAGGATGCAGTATCTGCACCATCCTCAGCCAGAAGTATTGAGTCGATAATCCAATTTACCCTCCTCGTGATGCCCACAGAATCTCAGATGCCAGTTTTCAACCAATTCGATTCGCTGCACGTGACATGAAGAAACAGCTGAACACAGTAGATATTACAAAGGCAATGGACCCGGACACCATTCCTGCAATAGGCATCAAGATTGTACTGTACGACAAGCCGTGTCGCTGGGGAAGCTGATTCAATCCAGCTCAACTCTGACATCTGCCTGGCCACGTGAAAAGTTCCTCAACTATACCCAGTCCCATAACAAGGGAATGACTACAGTCTGACCACTTACCACGCCCTCGGTCCCGTCGCGATCATCACATTGGTGGGAGTTCTTTTTGACAGAGCTGTCAAGCAACACAGAAATAATGTGCTCAGTGTGGTTTCCGATAGATCCCCATGTGGAGATGGTGCTGTTGTGCAAATGTCACTGGATTACTGATCCATACCAGGATAATGCTCTGGCAGCTGGTGGAAGTTGAAAACAATTAATAAAATATCGAGACATAAAACCTGGTGCCAGTAATATTGACCTTAATCTAATGTCCATTGTAAACATCTGTCCCTTCCCCAATGTACTTTCAGGAAGTGAATCTCCCGTACTTCCTAGTCTGGCCTACAAGTGTCTCCAGACACACAGACATGTGATAAACTCTACAATGGTCTCTGAAACAGCCAAGCAAGACACTCAATTGAATCAAATTACTGTGAGTTTTTAAAGGATAAAACCAGACAGAACACCGGCAACGAGTTTTGGAAAAGGGAACGGGAAACACAGTCCTTTCAACCAGACAGATGCTGCCTTCCTAATGTTTAAGAGCTTGTGACAACAATGATAGAGCTTTCCCGCACACTGCACAGAAACATCAGGAAGGGAGCAGGGCATTAGACACTTTTGGCTTTTCCTGTTCTAGCTCATGGAGACATGTTCACTTTTATAACCCTAGTTAATGCATTCTTCAGAAACTCATCAATTCCTGTCTTATACTGCTCAATGATTGACCGTCCAACCCATGCAATCACATAAGCACTGATTCTGCACTGTCATAAATACAGCACGACCTACATTAGTCCCACTTTCCAATACGCGGCTCATATCCATGTATGCCATGACACTTCAAGGGCATGACCATGTGTTTATTAACAGTTGTGAGGTTACCTCTGCCAACTGCCCTCTCAGGAAGTGCATTCCTGACCCCAACAGCCTCTGGATGAAAACCAATCCTCAAATCCTCACTAACCATCAAACCCTTCGCTTTAAAATGGCACTCCCTTGTTCTTCACCCTTTGACTGAAAGGAACAGCTGCTGTCTATCCATCCTGTCCATACCCCTGGTAAACTTCTCCTTCTGAAGCACGTCCCTCTCAGCCTTCTGAGAGGGCTGAGAGAAAGTAAACAACCCGAGCTGATCTACTCTATCCAAGGGAACATCCTGGTGAATCTCCACTGCACCCTCTCCAAAGCAATCACATACGTCTTGTAATGTGGCTCCCAGAACTGTACATAGTATTCCAATTGGCCTAACCAAAGTTCCACATAGCTCTTATAATTTGTGTCTCCATGAATAAAGGCTATGTTTATGGTCGCTATGCTTTGTCAACTTATGCATTAACCTGTTTAATCACATTCAGGGATATGTGGAGAAGCACCCTCTGAGCTTCCTAGTGTGCTGCTATTCATTGAGTCCTCCCCTGTCTGGTTCCTTCTTCCAAAGTACATCACCTCATATTTATCAGGGTTACATTCCATCGGCCATGATCCACCCATTTGATCATTCCATCTGTATCTTCCTATCATATTAGGCCTTCCTCCTCACTGCCAACCAACCAGCCAAACTTTGTGTCAAACGCAAAATGATTTATCACTCACCCCAACACCTCCATATTCACAGCTGCATCATTTATGAATACTACAAATAATAAGGTTAAAAATCACACAACACCAGGTTATAATCCAACAGTTTTATTCGGACGCACGAGCTTTCGCAGCGCTGCTTCTTCATCACGTGATTATGACTTTGAAAGTTCGTGCCTCCAAATGAACTGTTGGACTTTCATCTAGTGTTCTGCAATTTGCCAAAGCCAGTCCAACACTGGCATCTCCGAATCAGAAATAATATGGGACACAGCACTGATCCCTGTGGTACACGATTGGACACTGGTCTCCAGTCAAACAAACAGACTTCTACCAGCAGACCTTCTCTCTCCTACCACTAAGTTGATTTGGATGCAACTTGGCAAGTCACTAATGAGTCCTACCTGTTCCCTGGTTATTCTGTTACACTTGACGTACCTGTAGAATATCTGAGGATTCTCCCTAATCCTGTCCTGCCAGCAGGTTTCCATGTCGCTGTGTTCGTCAGTCTCCTTCAAATGAAGAATTGCCTTCTTATTGCAGTCTGAAATGGTCTATCATTTACCTGCCATTATTTGCCGTAAATGTAGAGTAGACAACCAGAGAAAAATCCTGTTTATTTCCACCTTGTCATTTGTTTAGTGACTTTTCTAAATTTCACTATGATCACCTCTCATTCTTCGAAACTCTAAAGAACACAGGCCGAGTTTCCACATCAGGCAATCTCGCCATCTGAGGGGTTAATCTGGAGAATGTCCATTGCACATCCTCGGAGGTCAGTATATTCTTTCTCAGATTGGGTCAATACTCTAAAAACAGTCTCATTAGCAAGCTGTGAAACTGCTTCAACATGACCTTCCAACTATGTTCTAATTCTCTTAAATGAAGGCGAACCTGACTTTAACTTTCCACTTCTATATATTCCTCCAATTACCATTCACATTACTTTATTTATGAATTCACTGCATGAGTTCTTATAAAAAGCCTTCTGAAAATCGAAATATGCCATTTCTTTGTTGTAATAAACAAGTTCAAATCATTCTGAAGTTTTTCAAGTATGTCAGACTGTATCAGTGTATACTGATTCTCTACAATGTTGCTGTTAAATTAGAAATATCCAATATCTGATCCTGTATAATAGATTCCATCAGTTTCCCTATAGATGTCAAGTTAATTGGTCTGCAGTTCTCCACACTATCTCTTCTTCCCTTTGCAGATGCTTGAATCCCTTCCATTCATCTACAATGCTTGGAACACATTTACTAACTTCCAGCCTCTGCAGAATGTACGGGAAAATAAAACAGTCAGCGACAGCACAATTAATGCGTCTATTGCTGATTTATTTCTAATATTTTGATACGAAGTACAACTGGCTCATCAGACTTAGCAATGCTCAATCCAGCTACAATACTACTATGCTAGCCTTCAACTTCTACCTTGTTACTAATATGAATTGACTTTATGTCTTCAGTTCCACAGGTTCCATGTGATCACTTGGTATTTCTCAGCGATTTTCTGGATCTTCCTCCGTGTTGACAGATGCAAAGTACCTGGTTACTTTCTTGGGCATTTTCCTGTTCTCCACAATAACCTCTCCTCTCCCGATTACAAAATTCCACATTTGACCTCGCTTTTATTTTGTTTTCTTTGCAATACAGATTGTAGATTTATGCAGTCTTTATGTTCTTCTTTCACAGAATCATTAAAAGCCCACAAATGTGGAAAAGGCCGTTGGGCCCAACAAATCCACCCTGCCCCTGCGAAGAGGAACCACCCAGACCCACTCCCGTTCGATTCTACACTTTGCGACGTAAGCACCTAATCTACACATCCCTGAACACTTTTGGAAAATAAGCATTTCCAATTCAGCTAACCTGTAAATCTTTGGACTGTGGGAGGAAACCGGAGCACCTGGAGGAAACTCACGCAGACACGGGGAGAATATGCAACCTCCACACAGACAAATTTCTGAGAATTCTCCGGTTTCCACAATGTCTAGAATTCTTCTGAACTCACTTCCTATGATTAATATAATCTTTAATTTATTATGTTAACCTTCATTAAGTCACTTGCCCTTTCTTCGGTGATTCTACCTTAAAGAAAGGGCCAAGCTAGATGGTGGAGTGCCCGATATCTGATCCCTCCTCCATCACACCCCCTCTCCCCCGCCATGTGGGCAGGACCCTGGTATGAGCCGGAGTGGACCGGGACGTGTCGTCTGGAGATTCCGTGACATCCATGTCCCTCCAACTGAGTAAAAAACAATGTTCAGTGAAGGGCAATTCTCACTTTTACCACTCTATCGGTTCTCACAATTTTCTCCCTCCCAAAACAACAAATATCTCATTGCAGAGAGATACAGACACAACAATATTCAGAGACATATGTAAACACGCTAATATACTGACACTAACAGTGCATACACGGAGATAGAACCGCACAAAAGCAGTGGCATACGGAGACATAGACAGTCGCCCACAAATAGATACAAGCACAAGTAAAACGCACAGGCTAATACACAGATGAACGGATGTCAGCACATAAATGCACAAACACATAGACACATGAACAAACACACACAAGTGTACACACGGACCCATAGAGACACAGACACTAGTGCTTATAAGACAGAGATAGATAGGTTTTTGATGAGTAAGCATGTCAAGAGTAACAGAGAGTAATCAGGAGAATGATGTTGAGAAATCTCTAAGTCAGTATTAAATGGCATTCAGAGTCGATGGGCCGAATGGCCTAATTCTGCGTTTTTAATGCTCGTGTGGTGTCATGCTATCAGTTATTCTCTTCCTGGGACAGGAGCAGAGAATGAGTTTAATACATATTTGATTGAAAAGAATCAGTGGTAATATTGGACAGGTTTAGAGGGCTGAATAGTTTATGTCTATGCCTAATTATTATGTCCTTGTATTTCAAAAGAGGTCGCGATTTCATGTTAGGTTAACACAGTTTAAAATAACAGGTCCCACATTGAAATACGGTCGCCCCTTTCACTTTAGTGTTGTACTATTTGTAGGGTCCTCATCCTCAGGGAGCAGTGAAGACTCGGTTTTTGAAGATATTCAAGGCTGAGCTCTACTGATCTTTGCTGGACAGGACAGTCAATATTTATTGAGAACAGACAGGAGACGGATGGTCAAACACAATCGGATCAGTCATGAGCATTCGGACTAGTGGCGCCGATTGACCAACGGCTGCCCCTACCCCATGTGTTGCTCCCTCAATCCACCCTCGAGGCTGTTACGGAGACATGCTGCTGTCCCTACGCCATGTGTCGTTCCCTCAAGCCACCCTTCGATGCAGTTACAGAAATATACTACTGGCCCTACCCAATGTGTTGTTCCCTCAATCCACCCTCGATGCTGTTACAGGGATATACTGCTGCCACTACCCTGTGTATTGTGCCCTCCATCCACCCCTCGACGCTGTGACAGAGATAGGGGGCCTTCTCATTCAGCCAGTCATTATCGCTACCATGAGACTGGAGGAGACCATTCTGCCTATTTAACGAGTTACAGAGGAAAATAGAACTAATCATTTTAGCTCATGGAGTACATTTTACTGCACAGGAGGCCATTTAAACTGCGTGAGCTGCTACACAGGAGGTTGTTGCTAACAGGAAATAGAGTAGGGATAAATGCTTATTTTCACATTACAAAGCTATAACAGGTGGAGTGCCTCAGAAATCACTTTGGGATCATCAACGATCAATATCTGTATCAAAGATCTGGAGGAAGGGACTGCATATATTAGAGCCTAATTAGTTTAAACATCAAGCTGGTTATCCAGTATGTCATCAAATGGAGGTCGTGTGTCATCACTGTGATATAGGCAAAGGGCGGTTAGTGAGCAAACCTTATCCAGACATAGCAAAATGTGAGTTGTCTATTTTGGATGGAAGTATAAAACAATGGTAAACAATTTAAGTGGAGGGAGATTGCAGAACTCTGTGATACAGACGGTATTCATGATCCTGGTACACGAATCATATGTAGTTAGTCTGCACTTGCTGTAAGTGATTTGAAAGCTAAGTGGAATAATTGTATTTCTGGCAAAGGGTACCAGGTTTAATCAGGAATGTTTTAGTGCATCTGTACCGGTAAAAGAGAGGAGTGCAGATGCTGGAGCTCAGAGTCGAACAGTGTGAGGCTTGAAAAGCACAGGCAATCAGGCAGCATCCGAGGAGCAGGAGAATTGGCATCACGGGTATAAGTCCTTCATCAGGAATATGCCCGAACCATTGAGTCTCCTGTTCGTTGGGCGTGGCTGACCTGTTGTGGTTTTCCAGCTTCACATTTTACGAGTTTACATCTGTAGAGGGCATTGCTAAGACCACATCTGGCACATTATGTGCACTGTTGATCCCTTAACCCAAAAAAAATGTTATAGAAGTTTCTAAACAATGTTTTGTTCACACCTTCCTGGAATGAAGGCCTTTTGTTCTGAAACATTATCAGTTTTGGAATTAGTTGAGAAATCCTTTTGAAGCACATACAATTTTGAGAAAAGTCAGCTGGATGCATATTTTCTCTTCTCAGGGAGACAAAAACTATGGAATACATTTTAAGAATAAAGTGTATTATTTCAGCACAAATATTATAAAGACATCAAACGATTTTTAAAAAGTAAACGTATGCATACCAATGATCGCTGGGAACAAGTCCAGCGAAGGAAGGGATCCAGTTGGACCGGTGCAGTGATCAAGTGTATTTATTGCAGGGATCCGGTACAATGCGTGGAGAGATCTAGCTCAATTATCACTGAGATCAAGTAGTGCAAGTGAAGGGATCCAGTAGGACCAGCGCAGTGATCCAGTGGATTCAGCGCAGGGATTCAGTAGGATGACTGGAGGTATCGAGTTCAATGATCACTGGGATCAAGTCCACCTTCCTCATTTCCCCTCCCTCCAACTTATCTCACCCCACCCAATCTTTATAATCTGGCATTTCCATGACTGATGCGCCGAGCCTGCACATCCCTGGACATTATGGGTAATTTAGCGTGGCCAATCCACCTAAACTGTGCATCTTGGGACTGTGGAAGGAAATTGGAGACTGTAATTGAACACGAATCTCTGGAACTGTGAGGCAGCAGTGCTAACCACTGAGCTACCCAGTGTGGGCAACACAACTTGCCTGCATATTTCAGCGCTTGAAAAGTGACATTTGAGCAGGGAGATTCCATAAGACCCAGACCTGTCATTGAGCGACAAGAGGACAGCATTGAGATCTTGAACGGCTTGGTCAGGAACAAGAGCAGGACATGCACGCCATCGAGACTATAATATAGGAACACCAAGAGGACATTCAGCCCAGCGAGTGTATAAATCAGGAACAGAATGTGCGCAATCAGCTCCTCATGTCTCTTACACAGCAATTAGCACTGATCTTTTACAGCCTTGTGCCTGTTACACAGGAATTGTGAAAGGAAATGTAGAGGTTATAGAAAGCAATGAAATTATAATAACCAAATTCATTAGGGAATGAAAAGTTGTGAGAAATCTATTGGTATTGAAGACAAATTGTTAGAGTCCATTATGAAGGAATTAATAACAAGAAATTTTCAAATTCAAGCCAGAATCCAGCAGTCAACATAGTTTTATGAAGAATAAATCATGTTTGAATGATTTGACTAGCTTTCTTAAAAATGTGACAAACAAAGAGCAAAGAAAATTTACAACCCAGGAACAGGCCCTTCGGCCTTTAAAGCCTGTGCCGATCCAAATGTACTGTCTAAACCTATTGGTCAATTCCTAAGCTTCTGTATCCCTCTGCTCCCCACCTACTCATGCATCTGTCCAGACGCATCTTAAGTGAATCTACCGTGCCTGCCTCTACCACCTCTGCTGGCAACGCCCACCACCGGTGTATGAAGTACTTGCTGCGTGCATCCCCCTTAAACTTTCCACCTCTCACCATGAAAGCTTGACCTGTCGTTATTGAATCCTTCGCCCTGGGAAAAAGAGCTTGTCTCTATCCACCCAGTCTATACCCTTCATGATTTTGTAAACCTCAATCAGGTCCCCCCAATCTCCTTTATGCTCATGAAAATAAACCTAACCTACTCAACCTTTCTTCATAGCTAGCACCTTCCATAGCAGGCAACATCCTCCAATACCTTCTCTACACCCTCTCCAAAGCGTCCACATCCTTTTGGTAATGTGTCGACCAGAACTGTACACAGTATTCTAAATGTGGCCGAACCAATGTCTTGTACAATGTTAACAGGACTTGTCAGCTCTTATACTCAATACCCCGTCCAATGAATGCCAGTGTACTATATGCCTTCTTGACCACTCTATCCACCTGTGTAGCAAACTTCAGGGTACAATGACCTGCTCTCCCAGATCTCTCTGCCCATCAACGTTTCTCAAGGCTTCTCTGTTCATTGTATAATTCGCTCAAGAAATTGGCCTTGCCTACATGCATCACCTCACATTTGTCTGAATTGAACGACATCTGCCAATTTTCCACCCAACTCTCCAGTCTATCTATATCCTCCTATAATCTCTGACAGTCCCTTATGCTTTCTGCTATCCACCAATCTTCGTATCATCTGCAAACTTGCTGATCATACAAACAGTGCCCTCTTCCAGACCATTTATATATATTACAAACAACAGTAGCACCAATACTAACCACTGTGGTACACCACTGGTCACCTTTCTCCATTTCGAGAAACTCACTTCCACTGCTACTCTGACTCTTGTTTCTCAACCAGTTCTTTATCCACCTGGCTAGGACACCCTGCACACCATATGACTACAATTTCTCCATTAGTCTACCACGGGGAACCTTATCAAACGCGTAACTAAAGTCCCTGTGTATGGCATCAACAACCCTTCCTTCCTCTATCAACATGGTCACTTCCTCGAAGAACTCTATTAAGTTGGTAAGACACGATCTCTCCTGCACAAAATCATGTTGCCTATCACTGATAAGCCCATTCTTTTCTAAATATGAATGGATCCTATTCCTCAGTACCTTCTCCACCAACTTTCTCACCACTGATATCAAGTTCAATGGTCTGTAGTTACCCGGATTATCCCTAGTACCTTTCTTGTATAGGGGGACAACATGAGCAACCCTCCAGTCCTCCGGCATGTATTTAAGGATGCCGTAAAGATATCTATCATGGCCTCAGCTATTTCCTGTCTCACCTCCCTCAGCAACATGGAATAGATCCCATCCGGTCCTGGTGATTTGTCCACCTTAATAACCTCTTGCGTACCCAACACATCTTCCTTACTTATGTCAACATGATGCAGACTAATCAAATTTCTATCTCTAATCTCAACATTCGTCATGTTCCTCTCCCAAGTGAGCACTGATGCAAAGTAATCATTCAGAATGTCACCAATTCTTTCAGGTTCGACACACAGCCTTCCTTCATTATCTTTTAGTAGACCAATCCTTTCTCTAGTTACCCGCTTGCTTCCTATATAAGAATAAGATGCTTTGGGATTCTCCTTAATTCTGCTCGTTAAAGCTATGTCATGACAACTTTTAGCCCGCTTGATTTCTCGTTTAAGAGATGGGTAATGGGGCTCATCTAGATGTATTATATCTCGATTTCCAGAAAGCAGTGCGTAATGTACCTCACAATAGATTAATATGCAAGACAAGACTACATGGGGAAAGGAAAGATTTATTTACTAAGAGAGATAATGGGATAAGCAATAATAAGTACGATATGTAGCCGCTGGTTTTGGACTGGGTCGGACAATGTCAAAATTCACACGACAGTCGGTTCGAGTCCAACGGGTTTACTTGAAAACACAAGCTTCCATAGCGCTGCTTCTTCGTTACGTGTTAGAGAGAGAGGAAGACGTTAGACCCAGAAGTTATAAGGAAATGATCAAAGGATTGCACAACGTATGCACATGAATGGCACATACCCAAGATGGCTCTTAAATCCTTAATCACTTAGAATCGAGGTGTAGGTTTTGATTGATGGATATGCAAATCGCAGACATTATCGATGTAAAGGAGGTGACGCCTCCGAAAAGGCAATATATTTCAGTGGTGAGGTCTTGTTTGGAGTTTGTCTGTGTCTTCATCTGGAGTCAGACTGGGTTTGTTCCGAGTTCAGGAGTTTATAAAATGCCACATTGACTGACTGTCTCCAAATTGTATGTTTGTGGAACAAAATAAAGCGTATCTGCAAATCCAAATGCAAATTCACGCCGCAGATTTGTACGTGCATACGTGTGTGTGCGTGTACGTGTGTGTGAGGGAGTGTGCTTGTGTGAGGGGGAGAGAGAGAATGTGTGCAAGTGAGAGAGACTGAGGAGGAGTGTGTGTGTGAGTGCGGGATGAATATATAGTGGGTATGGGTGTGCCTGCGTGTGACAGAGCAGAGTGTGCATGTGCGCATGTGAGACAGGGGGAGTGTGAGTGTGTGTATGTGTGTGTGTGTGTGTGTGTGTGTGGAGCGGATAGGGAGTGGGTGCATAAGTTCATGTAACGGGGAGAGTGAGAGTTTTTGTTTGTCCAGGCCAAAAAGCAAACAGATACCGCAGATCCCTTTCCCCACAGGCACTCACTCCATGGTTTCACAGCTTCCCCTCTCTGCAGCCTCTGCTCCATTTGTTGTGCATGTTACAGACCCATATGCTGTAACTACAGTCCCCATGCTCCATCCCGAGTTGGGTCACCAAATCCTCAGGTCTCCCTGAATGTCTGAGGCAGCTCACAGCCCAACCTCCATCAAACCATCGCCAGCACCTCCACTTATTTTTCAATAACAGGAGTCAGTCAGAAGCCCCTCAGCTACAAGCCTTATGGACAGACCAGACCCCTCAAAATATTTTAAAAAGGCAGCTGAGACCCTAACGTTTCCTTATTTTAACTGTAGATGTGAACTGTGCGTTCCATAAATGTTGCAACTGGTCAACTCACACAACGTTAAGTAATATGTAATCCATTCAAACACTCCAATTAAAACACAATCAAACAGATGAACAATTTGAGATAGCTTCACAAGTGGAACACTTACGCAAACAATAGATACAGTGCCTTCTACTAATTAACTGCGCTAATACAGGAACATCCCATAAACATGTTCCTTGACACAAAGCTACATTCAAACACAGAATCTTAGGTGCAGTTCTCCAATCCAGGAAGAAGCATCTTCAAGAGAGTTTTCAGAGAGAGGAGCAGCTCAGGGTCATGTATTGAAGCTTCCAACCCGCCTGGGACACCGAGCAGCTTCTGAATGCTGCAGCTAAAATCAAAATGAGAAGATCAGGTCTGGGAGAGCTGGACACTGCCCTTCAATTGTTACCACTGTTTTAATAAAACCTGAAGGCCTCGTAAGTTAGTTACTTCAGCCGTTTTCAGGAGGCAGTTCGGCATCTCTGCCTTTAAGACGTCTCTTCAAAAAAGAAGAGAAAATAACATTTTCAAAATGACAGCGTTGTCACATCTGCTCCTTTGACAAAATGAACCATTAATACACAACAGCAGCTTCTTTTTAAACCCATTATTCTTACTCTATTAGTGGACTACAATACATATATACGACATTGACAGTAAGTATGCAAACATTCACAACTCCATTCTATTTCAGTCTGTATACTCCTGCCGCAGAACGCCTCTGTCTTTCTTCATTCAAGTCTCGACAATTTGTCAGCAAGTAAGTTTCTTGTCCTGTCACCTGTATAACTTCCAAATAGAATGGCAGCAATAAAAACCTATATCTGAACAGACCAAATGTTTTCTCCCTAAATTTCACAGCTTCCCCTCTCTGCGTTATGATCGAATAGAGATTTGTCTTGGGCACGTTATTTGCTAGTTAAATGCTGAAATGTTGTGACACCAACACCAAGCTCAAAGTCTCCTTCCCAGTTGTGAAATACTTCTGTTGATGGTTTCACCGGACACACCAACCACACGTTACATAATGGAGCAATTTGCATCTCTCCAATAGTTCTTCTAAATGACATGTCTCCTCATTTCTCAGCATCAAGAAATTACATGCCTCTGTACCTCTTAATGTTGTAACGTCTTTTCCTGCTACTCCTGGCCTATGCTAGTCAACCTTACTCTCACAGGTGTATATTTTAAGAAGTTCTCATACATTCTTCTCAATCCATCATGGTATCCAAACTTTGATTTATGGACTAACTCATAATCATCAGCCATTTCTGCTTCTAATCCTGCCATTGTAACTCTCTGCTCTTCTGCACGAGTTCTCACTATTGCAGGAAGTGAATTTTTGAACTCGTTCGAAAAAATAACCTTTCTAAGAGTGTCATAGGTTTGCTCAGCTTTTTATACCATTACCCACCTTTCAAAATTACTTTGATTCTTTCAATCTCAATTTGCGTTTAAATCAGGGACCCTTTTTTAGATTCCTGAAACACTGTCTGTCGGCTTCTGGCACAAGCTCATATGCTTTCTTCACCTTATACTTCCCAGATACCTCCTCTGATAGGTATACAAACAGCCTGACATACACCCCATTTCCATGGACCACCACATGGGACACGCCGGGAAGTGAACAACAGCCTGGCACACACCATTTCATTGTCTCTGAGCTTCACCATGCCAGCAGTCGATACACTAGGGAGACAGAAATCAAGGTCACGGAAAGGTACAGAGGGACAGAGATATCTACATTAAAGACAGAAACAGATAGTTAATTACCTGAGAACCTGTTGTGGAAATTTGGGGAAAAAGACAGAGCAGTGGGACTAACTGGAGTAGTGAATCCTTCGAGAGCAAAATTATAAGAATGAAAACATTGAATAAAGGTATTTTCAGGTGAATTGAAATTTTTTTTTTCAATCAAATTCTGAATCTGCTTCACAGAACACTTCAACAACGTACGCTGGGACAAGATGACATCCCAGCAGGGAGAGCTGTGCACACTATGCTCGTGTATAGCTCAGTAAACTGCACTATCTGCCCAGCATGGGGAGTATTGCAAAACTTTATTACCATATGGGAATGATACACACAACAGATTACTGTAAAAATGGGGAGGATTTCCATCTCCATTGGACCAGTATAAGTGAAAGTGTATGTGTGCATGTGCATGTGCGCGAGCATGCATGTGTTTGTGTCTGCGTATGTCATGCACGTGTGTGTGTGTGGGTGCGTGCGTGCGTGTGATGCATTTGGGTGTTGAATGCAAAAATCATTGCATGAGAGAAAATACACATGAAGGAAAACAGATTAAATATGAACCACTGACAGGGATTTGGATAAACGACACAGAGAGACTGAGGGAAGTTTCATGAACAGATGAGTTAAAGTGCTTAGGAATAGTAAAATAAGGACATTGCCAGACACAATAGCGATATAGATCAGCGTGGACAGCAATGTCAGATGGATGGGATTTTGGTTTGAGTTCGAATCAGATTTATTTCTGCAGGTTTCAACCTGAGAGTGTCAGCAGCAGATTGTTGTCATCATTCAGTCTGTATTTCACAGCTCAAGATTCAAACAGCAGATGGGTTAAGACAGTGAAGTACTTTCTGGAGCAGTGTGTAGTTAAAGTTAGTAATGGTCATGGCATGGTGTCTGGAATCAGCTCATGGGCAAAGGGATCACCAAAGTTGTGATTCGTCTGTTTCAAACACAACCTTCATATTTCACCTGCACGCACCAACATCCCCCCCCCCCCCCCCCCCCGACTCCAAGCCTCTCACCACCATGATTTGGAATTATACTGCTGTTGCTTCAGAATCGTTGGGTCAAATTTCTGGAATTCCCTTCCTACTGGCATTGTGGGTAAACCCACAGCAAGGGGACTGCAGCAATTCAAGAAGGCAGTTCACCACCTTTTCAAGGGCAAATAGGAATGGGTTATTAATGCTGGACAGCCAGCGGTGCCCAAGACCCGGAAATGAATGAAAAAACATATTGGCCAGGGATGGGATGGAGCCCCAGGAAGAAAATGGAGTTTGTAAACATAATAGATGATAATGACCTCCACACTCCCAATATTTACATAACAAGAGAAGAGAGACAATGGTTCATATCTGCAACTGAGTAGGTCAACATGGCGACCCATGAGTAATACTGCCAGATGCAAAGAGGGAGACAGGAATTGAACTGGATTCAAAGTCTCAACAGGAATACTATTGGGGACAAGAAGCGTAGACTACACGAAAGAACACAAATGCAGACGTAACTGGTTTATGGAAAAAATATCTGGATCGTGAGACTTACCAGGTACACCAACGATAGACAGGAGAGGATAATAAAAATATTGAATAATGCAAAATGCATAATAGATCCGCCATGATAATGACAACCGACCATAATACATAGAAAGATGCCAAATTATATAGGATAAACTCCTGTCCATTGTTGGAACATTCCAGTCTAATGTTCTCAGATTCTGATCCATTGTTGGGACATTCCGGTCTATTGTTCTTCTATTCTGATGCATTGTTGGAACATTCCAATCTAATATTCTCAGATTCTCATCTCTCCCCGCTTCTGTCTGGAGCTGCTGATCCCTGTTAGTGCTGTTGGTAATTCTCCCGGTCATACTATGGCATAACACATTGAACGGCACCCATTTATGATTAAAAGATGGGAACTCTCTACTGGGGTATTTAGAACCAATGGAGACTGACATTAATCACAATCACTGAACAAACAGGCTCAGTTCACCCCTTCCTTAATCACATCTCATATCACAATAAAAGGGAATATTTACTCAGTCTGGATGGAATGGATGAGGGTTACTGGATGGACTATGAATCGTACATTTTTAAAATATTTTTCCTTGAATGTACGGGTACTGTGAGAGCACTGCAGGATTGTTCATGTCCCACTCTGTCTATAAAAGGAGACAGGGTTTAAATGTCAGACTTGCTGCATAAGATGTCTGGTGAGGAAATTCCAGGATACACTAACTCAAGGGAGAAAGTGAGGATTGCAGATGCTGAAGATCAGAGTCGGGAATGTGGTGCTGGAAAAGCACAGCCAGTCAGGCAGCATCCGAGGAGCAGGAGAGTCAACATGTTGTATGTAAACCCTTCATTAGGAAAGAGGCTTGAGGCCCAAGGTTGTTAAGAGATAAATGGGATGGGGTGGGGTTGGTGGGAAGGTAGCTGAGAATGCGATAGGTAGATGAAGGTGGTATGTCGGAGAGGAGGGTGGAAGGGATAGGTGGGAAGGATAATGGACGGGTAGGAGACATCAACAGGGCCGCGCTGAGTTGGAAGGTTAGATTTGGGATAAGGTGGGGGTCGGGAAATGAGAAAACTGGTGAAATCATCATTGATCCCATGTGGTTTCAGGGTCCCAGGGCGGAAGATGAAGCTTTCTTCCTCCCGGCGTCGGGTGGTTAAGGAGTGGAGGTGGAGGAAGCCCAGGACGTGCATGTCCATGGCGGAGTGGGAGGGGGAGTTAAAGTGTTCAGCTACGGTGCGGTGTGATTAGTTGGTGCGGGTGTCCCACAGATGTTCTCTGGAGTGTTCCGTAAGTTGGTGTCCTGTCTCCCCAATGTAGACGAGTTAACATCAGGAGCAACTGATACAGTAGGTGCCATGTGTGGAAGTGCAGGTAACAATCCAATTGACGTGGAAGGTTCCTTTGGGGTATTGGACGGAGGTGAGGGGGAGGTGAAGGTGCAGGTTTTACAACTCCTGCAGTGGCAGGGTAAGGTGCCAAGATGGGAGGGTGGGTTGGTGGGTGGCATGGACCTGACAAGGTCGTCGCGCCGGGAATGTTCTTTATGGAGCACAGGTAGGGTGGTGGGGTCTGTTTGTAGGTGGCCCAGATGGGGGACGATGATGCATTGAATCTAGAGGTTTGATAGGGAGGAAGATGAGGACCAGGGTGTTCTTTCCCTGTTGCGTTTGGAAGGGTGGGATTCAAGGGCGGAGGTGCAGTAAGTGGATAAGATGCGCTGAAGGGCATCGTCGACCACGTGGGAGGAAAAATTACGGTCTTTGTAGAAGGATACCATTTGGGATATACACTGGGTTCAGACTGTGGTACTGGAAACGGCCAGCAAGGCTGGCAGCCTCCGAGATCGCTTTTGCCTGAAACATCGATTTTCCTGCTCCTCGGATACTGCCTGACCTGCTGTGCTTTTCCAGGACCACATTATCGACACTAATCTTCAGTTCCTGCAATACTCACTTTCGCCAACACACTAGGTTCAGCAACCTCCATAATACTGCCTCAAATTCAGTTCGCTCTGCTTTAGAAAAGATGTTGTTAAATATGAAAGAGTGCAGAAAACATTTACAAGTATGTTGCTGGTGTTAGGGTGATGTTTAGCTACACGGAGAGTACGAATAGACTGGGGCTATACTCCCTGGAATGTTGAGTCTGAGTGACCTTACTGAGGTTTATCGCAGTGAATCCCAATTCTCCAGGGTGAGCAACGTCAAAGGCCAAGGAAATAGAACAGTTTTACTCACATTTGAAATGGACAATAACACATGGGACAACACGTTACTGAACAATGGAGATAGATTGAAGAATGGGACTGGCCGATGGAGTCAGAATTTGGAGGGTCCAACCACAAGAATGAGAACAAAAGTAAAAGCATTGCCATATCAATTGAAGTCATTAGTTCTATCACATTCTCAATCCACCTCAGAGAACTAGCCCAGACACCAGAAACCCAGGGGAGATATCTGTTCAGCATGGAGCACTGTGCAGACCATGCTCGTGTATTGCTGAACACAACCCTGCAATCGGTCCAGAGTAGAACACTGTGCAGACCTCTGTAGTGATTGATCTATAAACCCAGGTGAGATATGTGTTCAGTATGATACACTGTGCAGACCGGACTGGTGTACTGTACAATAAAATCCCCAATCTACACAGAGTGGAAAGGTATGCAGACCACAGCAGTGTATTGATCTATAAACCCAGATGAGACATGCGACCAGGGTGTGGAACTGTGTCCACCACCCCAGTACGTTTCTCAGTAACACTGCATGAGATCACTGTCCAGCGTACAGTATCCTGTAACCTTAGCCAGTGCTTCCAGGAATGATTGGTGAATGGGATATTGGTGTGAGTTCAGGAGAATTTTGGATTAACATTTGTTCTGCAGCATTGTAACTGGGAATAGGATCAGCACAGACTTCGACCCATTCGGCTGAATCTAACAATAATTTGTCTCAGTGCCATGTTTGTTGAATGTGATAGAGGGATCGTCAACACGAGGCTGAGCTAGTTTCCTGGTGCTATCGTATCGAACTCACCTCATTAACTACCCACCCCTCGCCATGGTGTCCCTCTAATTCAATGCCAGACTGATTCTAACACCCATCATGCCTGGAGGTACTCACCATCGCTTGGATACCCTGGATATTCTGTGATCCCTGGCACTTTGGCCAGCTTTAAAAGGCCAACTGGCACATGTTTGAGCTTTCTCTATTAGGAACTGGCCTGCAAGGTTTACCCCGAGCATGGCAGATAAGGGGCAATTACCCACCACAGTTTGTCGACAGGGGCGCGGAGGTCCTGTTGGATGGGCTAGTACAGAGGGGGAACATTCTCTTCCCAGAGGGGGCCATACCACCAGACCCAATGAGCATGGTCTGAGCTCACCACCCAGTTGAGTGCAGTATCTGCGGTCTGAAGAAATGTCCAGCAATACAGGACAAGCATCAATAACCTTCCCCGTTCTGTCAGGATAAGGGTCACCGTATTCGCTCTGCTCCCTCACTTTCACTATATATCTGTTGTAGCACCTATCGCCGAACAAGGCTCATGCTCCAACATTCTCACTGCTGCATGTAGCATCTTCCCCCTCTCTCTTTGCTTCTCTCACCTCCACTATACCACCCACACTAACAACACTGCATGGATACAACACTGTGGACAGACGCCCCTCCGAAAACCTCTTCATTTCCCCCTCACACCGACACCAGCACTAACAGCAGAACCACCCACCCTCCCATTCCAGAAGAAACAGCCTGGAATAGGACAGAAAGGGCCAAGCCGGGTGGTGGAGTGCCCGATTTCCGTTCCCTCCCCCTGCCATGTGGGAAGGACCCTGGTATGAGCCGGAGAGGACCGGAACGCCTCGTGTGGAGTTTCTGAAGCATCCACGTCCCACGGACCGAGTAAGGAGCAATGTTCAGTGAAGGGAAATTCTCATGTTAAATCCATTGGCTGCTCCGTATCCCCCCGGCACAACTTAGAAGCCGTGGCCCTGATGCCATTTCCCTTTTGTGTCGAGCTGGTACAAATGGTATCCCCATAGTCTCGGTGGGCAGAAGGGCTCACAACACATCGTCACCACCAGCTCCCAGGAAGGGAGCACGGAGGCTCCCTCCTGCACCTCCCCCTGTAAACAGCTCAGATACTGAAACTAATCTGTGATAGTTACTGCTCTCCCCACTCGTCCTGACATTTTCAATAATCTGTGCTCATACACACCGAGGTCCCTCTGCTCCTGCACCCACTTTAAAACAGCACAGCCGGTTTTCCTTCCAAACCGCACCACCTCACACTGTCTGGCATTGATCGTCGTAGGAAATATACCTGAACTCTACATCAAGTTGGCGTTGTCCTGTTGCTGTTGCACTCCATCCTCCACACACTTCACAATTCTTCAAGGTTTCCTGACATCAACAAGCATCAAAGTTGTCATAGTGTCACACGCCAGTCAAAATAACTGAAAGAGAATTTGGTGCGGGAAATGCACAGCAAGTCAGAAAGTATGGACTGCAGATGCTGGAGATCAAAGCGGAGAGTTGGTGCTGGAAAAGCACAGTTAGCCAGGCCAGAATCCGGATTATAGACAGGACTGACGAAGGGCTTATGCCTACAATGCCAATTCTCCTTGTCTCCGGATGGTGCCTGATCTGCTGTGCTTTTCCAGCACCACACTCTCAGTTTTGATCTCCAGCATCTGCAGTGCTTACTTTCCCCTACAGAACAATCGAAATACTGACAGACTCATTGATGTGATCAAGGTGTACACTGATACGAAAGGAGCGTCAGAAATAACGACACACATCCTGCAAACAGAGAAATAGAAATAATATTGTACACCTTACAGAGTGGGTGAAATAGTGAGAATTTGCCACAGAGAAAGAGAAACACCGCTTGACTCCCATGTTTGTCGCATGTCAGTGTATCTGTGTGTATTTATTCGTGTGTCTGCATCTTCGTGTATGTAATAGTGCATGTAACTGTGTGTATTAGTGTGTGTGTGCGTGTACCTCTGTGTGGGAATGGTTTGGTGGTCCCTGTGGTGGTTAAAGTGATGGAATTCCACACTCTGCTGGCCTTTCCACTCCATTGCACAGACAGTGGCGGAGGGTGAAAACCATCTGGAAGGAGGGAGGGCAGCAGGTCACAGCATCACACAAACTGACACCAACATCAACAGTACACAGACAGACAGACAGACTCAGTCACACAGACACAGACACAGACTCTCTCTCTCCAGACTGGTGCGGAGAGATTGCAATTGCACTGAGGATCATATGGAGAAATGTCTGTGCTCCACAGCATTTGTCTTCAGACGTCTATAAGTGAACTATTGTGGACGAAGATGAGATAATTTGATTGCACGTTCTGCACGTTTTGCTACTTGCATTTTATTTGCTCTAAACTCTGACAAATGATAAGTGCGAAAGCATTCTCAATGACCCAATGGTGCCAGCAGGTCAATGTTAGACATGTCCGACCTCCTTCTCTAATATCTCAGAGACAGCATTGCAAGGGATCAGACAAACTCCTCTCTGTTGCCAAGGCTATTCTTTGAAGCATGAATGTGGGTGATTCACAGTCAATAATGCATTCTCAAGCAAACGATGAGTTCTCTACTTTCCCCCTGTAGTTCAAAGATGTGCAGGTCAGATAGATTGGCAGTGCTAAGTGGTCCATAATGCTTACGGATGTGCAGCTTAGATGGATTAGCCATGTGAAACGCAGGGTTAAAGGGATTGGAATGATTGTAGGACACTCTATGGCTGGTCACGGTGAACTAGATGGAATGAATTCCAAACTGAATGGATTCTATGAAGCCTACTGTTTGCACAGTGGAGTTGGTGAACCAGCAGAGGATTATATTACATCATTTTAAACATACGAGGAAACAAGGTGTTATTCCCCATTTCAATTAATCGCCTGTCCCCAAAATAAGAGAGATCCCATTACACAGTGTTTCAGGACGGAGCAGAACTCTCAAAATAAGTTAAGAAGTTCGCCTGGACCCTAACATTTTCTTATTTTAAACATAAGGTGCCGTGTTCCAGGTCCAATTCAATTGATCAAACTAATAGAAGTTATGCAAATCACAGTTTATTTGAACACTATAGTAAAAATATAATCAAAGAAAGATGAAAATGGAATAACTTAACTCTATTGGAAATCTTAACAAAACTCAGTAAATTATTTTACTACTAAACAGTAACTGTTCCAATGTGGGAACAGCTCATAAACACACCCTGGGTACAAAATTCAGAAAAACAAACTGCAGGAAATGCAACTCCTGCAACCCAGAAAGGAAAATTCAGAGAGAGTAGCAGCCAGCGACATGTAGTACAGTGTTCAACCCTGGTGAGATCCCGGCTACAACTGCTGCAAACTGCCGACTATACGCACTGCTTCTTTGAGACCTTGACTGTACTCATTGAGGCTGCTTCTATTGTTCCAACTTTTAAAAAAACTCAGGTCTCACAAACTATTCACTGTAGTTGCTCTGGAAGATTGCTCGGTAACTCTGCCTGAAAACTTAAATTTAAAAGAGTCCAGGGTAAAATAATCCCTTAAATCTACAACAGACACATGCATTAACACACATACAGACACTCATATATGAACAAAAATGCAAACACAGTAACACAGTAGCGTCTTTGAGATAGAGTTTGGTAAACTTTTGATGAATAAGTGAATCAAGGGTAATTGGGAGGAGTGAGGAGTTTGTGGTTGAGAAACAAACCGGCCATGACCAAGCAGCAGAGCAGATTCGATGGAGCTAATTCTGTTCTCGTTTCTTATGATCCTTTGATATCTTGAAATGGCTTTGTGAGGGTGATGTGCAGGCTGGCCTTGATAGATATTTAACCAAAATATAGTCAGTGGTAACGTGAGACATGTTTGGAAGGCTGAATGTTTTTTGTCTATTCCTAATTATTGTCATTTCCTGTTCCTCAAAAGCAGTGGTGATTTTTTTTTTGAGGTTGGCACATTTTGCACATTCTCCCCGTGTCTGCGTGGGTTTCCTCGGGGTGCTCCGGTTTCTCCCACAGTCCAAAGATGTGCAGGTCAGGTGAATTGGCTCTGTTAAATTGCCCATAGTTTTAGGTGCATTAGTCAGAGGGAAATGGGTCTGGGTAGGCTACTCTTCAGAAGGTCAGGATGGACTGGTTGGGCCAAAGGGCCTGTTTCCACACTGTAGGGAGTCTAATTTACTCTAATTTAATCTAATAGAACATAGAACATAGAACATAGAAGAATACAGCGCAGTACAGGCCCTTCGGCCCTCGATGTTGCGCCGATCCAAGCCCACCTAACCTACACTAGCCCACTATCCTCCATATGCCTATCCAATGCCCGCTTAAATGCCCATAATGAGGGAGAGTGCACCACTGCTACTGGCAGGGCATTCCATGAACTCACGACTCGCTGAGTAAAGAACCTACCCCTAACATCTGTCCTATACCTATCCCCCCTTAATTTAAAGCTATGCCCCCTTGTAATAGCTGACTCCATACGTGGAAAAAGATTCTCACTGTCGACCTTATCTAAACCCCTAATCATCTTATACACCTCTATCAAGTCACCCCTAAACCTTCTTTTCTCCAATGAAAACAACCCCAAGTGCCTCAGCCTTTCCTCATACGATCTTTCTACCATACCAGGCAACATCCTGGTAAACCTCCTCT
Source organism: Chiloscyllium plagiosum (assembly GCF_037043375.1). Lineage (NCBI taxonomy): Eukaryota > Metazoa > Chordata > Chondrichthyes > Orectolobiformes > Hemiscylliidae > Chiloscyllium > Chiloscyllium plagiosum. Next base: position 14,330,161 of record NW_028270188.1, read on the forward strand.
GCACCCGTTCCAGTGCCTCCACATCCTTCCTATAGTATGGCACACAATACTACAGATGTGGCCGCACCAGAGTCTTATACAACTGCAACATGACCTCAGTACTCCGGAACTCAATTCCTCTACCAATAAAAGCCAGTACGCCATATGCCTTCTTCACCGCACTATTTACCTGGGTGGTAACTTTCAAAGATTTGTGTACATGGACACCAAGATCCCTCTGCTCATCCACACTACCAAGTATCCGACCGTTAGCCCAGTACCCCATCTTTTTATTACCCTTACCAAAGTGAATCACCTCACACTTAGCTACATTGAACTCCATTTGCCACCTTTCTGCCCAGTTCTGCAGCTTATCTATATCCCGCTGTAACCTGCCACATCCTTCCTCACTGTCTACAGCTCCTCCGACTTTCGTATCATCCACAAACTTACTCACCCAATCTTCTAACCCCTCCTCCAGGTCATTTATAAAAATGTCAAAAAACAATAGTCCCAAAACAGATCCTTGCGGAACACCGCTAGTGACGGCACTCCAAGATGAACCTTTGCCATCAACTACTACCCTCTGTCTTCTTCCAGCCAGCCAACTCCTAATCCAAACCTCCAACTCACCCTCAATGCCATACCTCTGTATTTTTTGCAGTAGTCTACCATGGGGAACCTTATCAAACGCCTTACTAAGATCCATATACTCCACATCTACTGCTTTCCCCTCGTCCACCTCCTTAGTCACCTTCTCAAAGAATTCAATAAGGTTTGTGAGGCACGACCTGCCCTTCACAAAACCATGCTGACTATCCTTGATCACATTTTTCCTATCCAGATGTTCATAAATCCTATCCCTTACAATTCTTTCTAAGATTTTGCCCACAACAGAAGTGAGACTCACCGGCCTATAGTTACTAGGGTTATCCCTACTCCCCTTCTTGAACAAGGGAACCACATTTGCTAGCCTCCAATCTTCTGGCACTACTCCTGTAGACAACGAGGACATAAAAATCAAGGTCAATGGCTCTGCAATCTCCTCCCTTGCTTCCCAGAGAAACCTAGGATAAATGCCATCAGGCCCAGGAGACTTATCTATTTTCACCCTTTCCAGAATTTCCAACACCTCTTCTCTACATACCTCAAAGCCATCCATTCTACTTAATTGTGACTCAGTACTCACATTGACAACAATGTCCTGTTCCTGATTGAATACTGACGAAAAGTATTCATTCAGTGTCTCCCCAATCTCTTCAGCCTCCACACGCAACCTCCCACTACTATCTTTGACTGGACCTATTCCTACCCTAGTCATTCTTTTATTCCTGACATACCTATAGAAAGCCTTAGGGTTTTCCCTAATCCGACAAACTAAGGAACTTTGATGACCCCTCCTTGCTGCTCTTAGCTCTCTCTTCCGGTCCTTCCTGGCTACCTTATAACTCTCAATCTCCCCAATTGAACCTTCACGCCTCATCTTTACATAGGCCGCCCTCTTCCATTTAACAATGGATTCCAATTCCTTATTAAACCACGGCTCCCTCACACGACCCTTTCCTCCCTGCCTGACGGGCACATACTTATCAAGGACACTCAATAGTTGCTCCTTGAATAAGCTCCACATATCAATTACACCCTTGTCTTGAAGCTTACGTTTCCAGGCCACACATCCTAAGTCATGCCTCACAGCATCATAATTTCCCTGCCCCCATCTATAACTCTTGCCCTGTAGTGCATACTTATCCCTCTCCATCACGAGAGTAAAGGTCACCGAATTGTGGTCACTGTCCCCAAAGTGCTCACCTACCTCTAATTCTAACACCTGGCCTGGTTCGTTACCCAGAACCAAATCCAGTATGGCCTCACCTCTTGTTGGCCTATCTACATATTGTGTCAGGAAACCCTCCTGCACTTCTCCTGCGCGCTTTTAAAGGGAAAAAAAACCTACCCGGCTGCCCCTCCGGTCTTCGTCACTTCCCCCTGCTGCTCCCGCTCTTTCTGTAAAGAGAGAAAAAAAACACCGCTGCCCGCTACCGGTAAGTAATTTTAAAACAAACTGTCTTACCTTAGCTGCTGCTCGCACTCAAAGATCTGATCAAATATATTATAAAATAAGCGCCTTCTAATGAAGACTGAGTTAAGGATAATTTTTTCTCCTTGCCGATTTTCACATTCCCAGGGAACAGTGAAGACTGGGTTATTGAAGGTATTCAAGGCTGAGCTGTACTGACCATTGCTAGACAACAGAGTCAGTGTTTATTGGGAACAGACAGGAAAAGGATGCTCAGACACAATCATATCAGCCAAGAGCATTCTCAATGTTGCAGCAGGCCTGAGGGGGCGATTGGCCAACTGATGATCCTACCTCCTGTGTTGTTCTCTCAATCCACTCCTCAATGCTTTTACAGAGGGAGAGAAAGACCACATTCAACCAGTAAGGCAATAAGACAGCGGGAGACCATTCTGACCCTCTGAGGAGTTAGACAGAAACGAGGTGATGGTATTCAGCCCTCCAGTACACACTACACAGCACAGGACGAGGCAATTCAAACTGCCTTCGGTGCTGAGCAATCACAGCAGGCTCCTGAATATAACAGGAAGTTGTGCTTCAAGATTAATATTGGTTTGCAGGTTGTAAAACAGATTTATATTAAGCTCTGAGGTACTCCATTAGTTAGTTATTTGGATGACCCGATGGATTGAAGCTATGTGAACTAATTTATCAAGATAGTCATTCAATGCTATGTCAACTGGACGCTGGGAGTCAGCAATGGGATACAGACAGGGGTGGTTTAGTGCGAAAATCTTCAGCAGAAACTGTTTAATGTGGATTATGAGAGTGGGTGTTTTAGAAGAAGGATATAAAATCAGTAACTGTTTAAATGGTGAGAGATTTCAGAACTCAGTGACACACAAGGATTTGTGAGTACTTTTGTATGAATCATGTAAAGTTAGTCACCAAGTGTAGCAAATGATTAGGATAGTAAATGGAATGATGCTGCTAAGAGTATCGGGTTTAATCGTAGGAATGTTTTACTGCATTCGTATAGGGCATCGCTGAGATCACACCTGATGCAATGTAAATTGTTTTGAATCCTAAACTGACATAATGAAAGATTCAAACTGAGGAAGGACACCATTCAGACCCAAAATGTTAACTTTGATTTCTCTTCACAGAAGTTCCCATATCTGCTGAGATTTTCCAGGAAATTCTGTTTTTGTTCCTGATTTACAACAGGAAGTTGTGTGTAGAATTTTATATTGATTTTAAGGTTGAAAAACTGAAACCAGTGGAATGCTCCAGGGATCGGTTTATATCTGTTATCCAACGTGCTTTTGGTTTCTGGAAAAAAAAAGATTCATTGCATTTAGAAACTTCCAAAGATACTTCACTTTATTGTTTCTGAGTTGAAGTCTTTTTTTATGAAAGGTATGCTTTTTAGATCTCAGTGTCAGTGCTCTTGCTACTGTACTAAACAAGATCTTGAAAACCGTGGATCAGGGAAATACCTGATGGACATTTCCTCTTGTTTGGGAGACTATCACAGCGCCAGAGACCCGGGTTCAATCCTGCCTCAGGCGACTGTCTGTGTGGAGTTTGCACGTTCTCCCCGTGTCTGCATGGGTTTCCTCCGGGTGCTCCGGTTTCCTCCCACAATCCAAAGATGTGCAGGTCAGGTGAATTGGCCATGCTAAATTGCCCGTAGTGTTAGGTAAGGGGTAAATGTAGGGGTACGGGTGGGTTACGCTTCGGCGGGTCGGTGTGGTCCTGCTGGGCCGAAGGGCCTGTTTCCACACTGTAATGTAATGTAATGTAATGTAATGTAATCTAATCTAAAACTAGGGAATTCATTTTAAGAATAAGTATTCACTTTGACACAGATATTGGAAAGTCATTAACCTTTTTTTATAAAAGGTAAAAGAATCATAGTCACAGAATCGAACATCATGGAACCACACCTTTTGTTCAACTAATACTACCAGCCTGAGTTTGGCCCATATCCATCCAAACCTTTCCTATGTTTGTACCAACCCAAACATCTTTTAAATGTTGTAACTGTACCTGCACCTGCCACTTCCTTTGAAAGTGCATTACACACACTAATATCTCTATTTAAGAACAAATTGCCCGCATGTACATTTGAAATCCTTCTCTTCTCACTTTTTTCTCGCTGGTTTTGAATTCCTCCGTCCGAAGGAACAGAAACATGCCATTCACCTTATCAATATCCCTTATGATTTTATAATGTAACCCTTGGATTTTCTGCCCTCCAAGGAAATAAGATCCAATCCAATCTCTCCTTATACCCCAATCCCTCCGTTCTTAGTAACATTCCGGTAAATATATTTTAACTCTAACAAGTTTAATAATGCCCTTCCCCTGACTGTGTGATCAGAACTGGACCCAGGACTCCAAAAGAGGCCTTATCAATGCCCTGTACAAACTCAATATGAAATACCGACACCTATAGTGAAACGTCTGAGTGACGAAGGTAAACGTGCTAAATGCCTTCTAAGATACTTTTTCTACGTGTGACACAAAGTTCAAAGAATTATGTACCAAAATCCCTCGATCTCTATGGCCTGAAGTACTACCTTGGACCGTATAATTATTTGTTTTACGTCATGTACTTGTTTATTTTACCAAAATGCAGTTCCTCCCATTTAGTTTATCTAATCTCCATCTGTTACTCCTCAATCCATTGACCTAATTGCACAATGTCTCTTTGCAATCGGAGATAACTGTCTCACTGCCCAATATTACAGCAATTTTAGTGTTATCTGTAAATGTACCAATCATGCCATTGATATTATCATCCTAACCTTTTACATCAATGACAAACAAAAGTCCATCCAGTACTGATCCCGGTGGAACATTGCTTGTTATAAGCTTCCAGGCGAAAGCAAAATCCTCTATTCTGTCTCCTTCTGTAAAACCGAATTTACATCCAGTTGTCAAGCTTACCCGCAATCCCATGTGCTCTAACTTTATTAATTGGTCTACCATGCAGAACCTTATCAAAGGCTTTTCTAATGTTCATTTAAACAACATCTACCATTCTACTACAATCTTTCTGTTTACTTCATTTAAAACAAATTAAAATCATGTTTATAAGACATGATTCCTCTCATACAAAATCTTTCTGACCAACACAAATCAGCCCTTCTCTCTCCATGCATGTAAATCTTATCTTTCAGAATCTCTTCCAACAACTTACTCATCACCAATGTCAGGCTCACGGTCTATCGTTTCCATGCTTTTCCTTCCGGCCTTTCTAAAGGCGCATCATTAGCCATCCTCCAGTCCTCCAGTACTTCACGTGTGTATAAATGATTCAACTATATCTGCTGGGTTCCCATAGTTTGAAAGAACAAAGAGCAAAGAAAAATAACGAAGAATATTTCAGCACAGGAGCAGGCCCTTCATCCCTCCAAGCCTGTGCCGATCCAATTCTTCTATCAAAGCATATTTTCTAAGGATCTGTATTCCTTTGCTCTCTGCCGGTTCATATATTTGTCTAGATAGATCTTAAATGATGTTATAGTGTCCACCACTAACACCACTACTGGCAACGCGTTCCAGGCACTCCCACCCTATGCATAATGAATTTACCACATATACCTCCCATCAACATATCCAATCTCACGTTGAACTCGTGGCCTCTAGAAATTCAGTACGCCACTCTGGGGGAAAAAATCTTCTTGCTATCCACCCTATCTATACTTCTCATGATTTTGTAGACCTCATTCAGATTCCCCCTCCCCAGCCTCTGTCTTTCTAATGAAAATAATCCTAATCTACTCAACTTCTCTTCATAGCTTGCACCCTCCATATCAGGTAATATCCTAGTAAACCTCTTCTGTACTCTCTCCAAATCATCCACATCGTTTTGGTAATGTGGGCGACCAGAAATGTACCAGATATAATGCTGAACCATAGTCTTATTGAACTGTAACAGGACCTGCCAAATCCTGTACTCAATACCTAGTTCGATGAAGGAAATCATTTCATATGTTTTCCTGACAAATCTATTAACCTGCATTGCCACTTTCAGGGATCATAGGACTTGAACACCCAGAGATCTCTCTGTACATTAATTTTCCTCTGGACATTTCAACTTACTGTATAATTCGCTCTTGAATTGGATCTTCCAAAAAGCATGACCTCGCATTTGACAGGATTGAACACCATTTGCAACTTCTCAGCCCAACTCTCGAACCTACATATCTTTCCTTAAACAACGCCCTGGTATACACATTATCCGGTCCCGGAAATTGATCAATCCTTCTGGTTTCTCAGACCTTGCACGCACAACAACACCCAAATCTCTCTGCGCTGGTCTTTTGTTTTCACAATCTTTCTCCATGTAAATAATCGTTAGCTTTTTTATTATACCTTCTGAAGTGCTTGACCACACACTTTATTAAAATGAACTCTATCTTCCAATTACACAGTGCAGATTTCTTTCATCCTGATCACACCATGCATTCCAACCTATCTTTACCATCATCAAATATGCATTGATTGTATTCTGCACCTCCCGTGCCCCAACAAAAACAACTTTAATACAGACAGTAAGCAACTGGGAGTCCAAGGGCTGACATTTGTGGCACTCCACTTATTATGTCTCTCTGAACTCACACAGACATGTTCATCAAGACTCACTCCTTTGTGTCTTCACAAATGTTCAATCTCTGAACAATAACCCACAAGTTCCTACTTTGTGCAATATACTTATAAGATAGTACTTTACAAAATGCTTACCAAATCTAATTACACAATCTAAGGGTTCACTTTTATTATCACTGCTTCTCATTTTCAGATAACTCTATTGAGCCTCTTTGATTCCATTAAATTATTGTAAATCACACTATAATGGACACGAGCAGTTTCCTAATAATAGACATAAGGCGACATGGCCTTTATTTTCCTGCTTTCTGCATTCCTACCTCCTTGAAGACAGGCATCACAGTAAGATCTTTGAATCCACTGAAATCCCCTTGGACTGTAGTGATATTTCAACAAATGCCAGGAATATGTCTGGAGCACATTGTTTCGAAATCCAGGAAACAGACCACTAGGTTTTGGTGGATAGTTCATCCACAACCATTTCCTTTATCAAAGGGGTTGTCCTGAAGATAAGGCCTGCGATCCTTTGGGATATTCTCTGTCGAAAAAGTGTCACAACTAATATAAAATAGCTGTTTGAGTTATTTGAGAGTTTCCGTTTTTCCTGTGTGGAATCTCCCGATGTCAACTTCCAATTGTTCCAAAAAAGGTTTTAGCTTTTTTTAATTATTATTTTTATTTCCGCATGCAGCCTCGTGCTGTTTTTGTTTATACTTTGCAACAATTGACCTTCCTAAATCAATTGTCCCCAACTTTATTCGCTTTACGTCTTTCAGCTTGTGGGCTCTAAAAATGTAGTCCCACACCTCTGGTCTACCAGCAGTTTTCATCATTTGTGCGCCTTTGTTTTCATTGGGTACACACCCTGAATATATTTGCTAATCATGCAAAGTTTACCATTTCATCAATTCCTTTTTGATGTTTTTTTTTAATTTGTTCACGAAATTAGGGAATCATTGGCAAGGTGAGCATTAGTTGCCGATCCCTAATTGCACAGAGGGCAGTTATGAGTCAACCACATTGCTATGGAACTGGAGTCACATGTAGGTCAGAGCAGGTAAGGATGGCAGATTCCTTCCCTAAAGGACTTCAGTGATCCAGAGAGGTTTGGCCAACAATTGACAATGGATTTATGGTCATCATGAGATTCTTAATTCGAGATTGTTTTTACTGAAATAAACTTTCAGCATCTGCCGTGGTAGGATTTGAACTCGGGTCCCAGAATGTTATCGGGGTCTATGGATTAACAATCTAGAGATAACACTTACAAGGCTATCGTCTCCCCAACATGTTTGATCATTGTGAAATGTTAATTTAAATATCTGTCAACGTTATCAACTGAAATTCCTTTTGGTCTGTTTTCCAGCTCATTGTTAGCAACAAGTGCTTAAGCTGTTGATTATAACATAAGAACTAGAAGCAGGAGTAGGCCGTCCAGCCCTTCAACCCTGCTCCATCATTCAATAAGATTATAGCTGACCTTTTTGTGGACTCAGCTCCACTTACTCAACCTCTCACTGTATCCGTTATTTTCTTCCATTTTTAGAAACAAATATACCTTACTTTAAAACAGTTTCCTGAATAGCGTCAATTACTTCACTGGGCAAAGAATTCCACAGATTAACAACCCTCTGGATGAAGACATTCTTTCTCAATTCAGGCCTAAATCTGCTTCCTCTAGTCTTGCAGCTGTGCCCTCTTATCCTAGCTTAACATGTCTGTGAAAACATACAGTCTATTTCTATCTGATCCATTCCCTTCATTATTTTATATGTTTCTATAAGATTCCCCCCTCATTGTTCTGAATTCGAACTAATATAATCCCAATCTACTCAGTCTCTCCTCATAAATTAATCCTCCTCAACGCCGGACACACCCTCCTCTGCACCTCCTCCAGTGCCTGTACATCCTTTCTCAAGTCCGGAGACAAAATCTGCACACAGTACTGCAGATGTGATCTCACCAGCACCTTGTACAGCTGCAACATTACCTCTCTGCTTTTAAATTCAACTTCTTCAGCAATGAAGGAGAAAATTACATTTGCCTTCCTAACCACTTCTTGTACCTGCAGACCAAAAGTCTGTAATTCATGCCTGATTCTTCTCAAACCTCCAAGGGGTTTTCCCATTTGGTTCAAGTATGATCAGCTGACGATGACTAACATGGAGTTTCAATGGATTGACAGAGAATAATTGTGAAAGTAATGAGTCAAAGTTGCTGATATCCCTGTCTAACAGGGAGTTCACGTGTGACGCATTGGGAAGTGAATGAAAATACAAGCAATGACACAGTACCATCAACTGTACAGGGGCTCAAATCATGGTCAAGGAGGCAAACAGAGAGAAAAAACATTCATTTTAAGCACAATTCTGGAAGGGAAAACAAAATTGAGGGATCTATGAGAAATGACTTGAGGAATGGTAATAATTGGAGATGTGATGCCAGAGAGAGACAGTGATAAGAATGAGAACTTTAAAATGAGATATTACCATACCAGAAGCCACTGTAGTTCAACGATTATAGGGGTGATAAGTGAATTATACTTCGTGTGAGTTGATGGACAAGCAGCAGAGTTGAGGATAAACTGAGGTTCATAAAGAGTATGAAGTGAGACGCCAATGAGACGATTATTAAAATGGTTGAGACTGGAGCAAACCGAGACATGGATGAAGTTTTCAGAAGCAAAGTGCCTAAGGCAGGGATGCATATCGAGGCTGCAATAGAGCTGGGAAACGGGGAAAGTTTTGGTGACAGATAGGAAAATTAGGAAGAAACTCAATTCACTTTAAAATAGAATGCTGAGATTGTACACAAACATGTTCAGGCTCAGGTAAAAGCTGGGAGAAGAATAAAGTCAGTAGATGTGGGAGATCACAGCAGAGTGTGATGATATGGGCTCCTGTGTTATAACAGAACAGTCAGTATTGATTAATGCAGGAATGATCCATGGAGCAGAAGGCAGAAATAGAAATGAATTTATAAAAAAAAAGCATGTCACTAATTCTATCATTGATATGGTACTTAGAATAAATACTTCACAAATTAAACACTGTTACAGCCTCCAAAAGATTGATCACCAAAACAAAGGCATGGCCTGTGTAAGATACAGAGCACAGCTCCCTCATTGTCTGTGTACAGAGATGGGGATGGGGGTGAGTGGTATTGAACATTTCAGTAAGGATGCTGGACCACAGTTATGCAGGAATTCGTGAGTTTACCTCTTGAATCCTATTTGCAGATTTGGTCAGTCGTTTTTGTAATTATGCAAATACCTTGTATGCTGCCAGACGAAGTTTACTCAATTGAAACTTTTGATATTCAGGCTATCTTTTGTGAAAAGGTGATAAGCTAGCCTAGTTTACATGAGTGTGCTCAGGAGAGTGGAATGAATTTATAAAGTACTGTATGATATTCACAATGTGCATATGAAAATTAGGATGTAAATTATTGGTGGCTCCACCTACAGTTTTAACATTGCTATTTATCTTTTGATATCATAGATGAGTTGTGTACGACGTTTTAAACACTATGTCAAAGAATGTACAAACGGAGGCAGCCGAACTGGGAACATGCCATTCAGCTCCTTGTGTTTACCCTGATTGAATAAGGTCACGCTGAGCTGATTATAATATTGAACCTGCATTCCCAACTAATCTGCAAATCTGTTCAACCCTTTCCTGACCTAGAACCTATCTACTTCTGCCTTAAAAGGTGTTTAGGGTCTCTGCTTCCACTAAGTTTTCAGCTAGAGAAATCCAAAATAAAACCACCTGCAGAAAGGAAAGTTAATTGCTGTTTGGAATGGGTGAGCCCTCATGTTTAACAAATGAACTATACGTTTACATGCTATACGTAAGTCGAAGCATTCTATCCAAAGCTAATCTGTCAGGATCCAATAGAATGTTTATCAGACCTTAAGCTAACATAGTCTATTCAACAAATCAAGTCTGCTCCACAATTCATTACCATCATGGCTGATTGATGATCATCAAATCCGCCTTCTTGCCTTATCCCCATAGCTCTTGATTCCGTCACTGCTTAGAAATCTGTCCACCACCTGCTTTGATTAGACTTAGCGGTAGGGTTTCAACAGGCCTATCATTCAGTAACCCTCTGAGAGAGAAGGCACTCCTCACCTCCCTCATAAAGATATGCTCTCTTTGACTGAGGCTATACTCTCTGGTCCTGGACTCTCCCACAAATTGAGACGACCTTGTTGGGAATGAGCCTGTCAAGCCTACTGACAATCTGTTTTTGTTTTCATTGAGATATCCTCTCATTCTTTCAACCTCCAATGAGTTTTTCTCTAAGCTACTCAAGCTCACTCCATAAGAAAATACCTCAATTCTCAGGATTAATTCTGTGGAGCTTCTCCCATCTGCTACCAATATGTCTGTTATCTCCTCTACATATTTCCTCAGAAAATTAGACCAGAACCGTTCACATTTTTGCACGTTCAGTCTGCATAGAAACGTGTACATGTTTAGAATGATATTTATGCACCACCACGTTTGAAATAATTGCTAATAGTACTTTCGAATTTCCTGTAATTGCTGAATTGCATGCCAACTTTTTAACTGTCAAGCCGAGGGCCTGAACTTCCTGAGTCTTTTCTCTTTTAAATTAGATTCACTCTTCTATTTTACCTGAAAAAGTTAATCAGTACAAGCTTTCCAACGCTATATGTCAGATGCCAACTTTTTGTGCACTCACCTTATTTTTTTCTATCTCATGATAAACTGCTGGCATCATCCTCACCACTTGCCTTCCCACTTCTGTTTGTGTTACTCATTTCTATCACCCAATTCATTGTGCGGTTAATAATTCCGGCTCCAGCACTGATCCCTGTGGCACTGCACTGGTTAAAGCCCATTATCCCAAAAATAGTTCCGAGATGCTTCTCTTTCAGCGGATCCGCTCTGCAGACATGTTATACTCAATTAAACTATCAAGTGAGAGCAGGAATTAAACCCATTCTATTAGTATCGTTCTGTTTGATAGACTAGCTATCTCGGCAACTGAACTTGCCAACACCCAGTGGCTGATACAACTGAAACATTAACATCTACATTTATATTCAATGTTGCTCACAATAACTGATACAATTCTGTGACGTTGCCTCGTTACTTATTGTACCTGCATAAAACGTTTTGCAAATAAAGCAGAAGTGCACGCAGCAGATTGCATTGCTTTATATAACTCTGTCATCGCTCATCTTATTTTCTTTCTTCTATTGGACGATTTCGAAATTCCTCATCTCAGACATTTGCTTCATCTTGTTCATCTGACCTCCTCATTACTTTTGTCAAACCATAAAAATGTAATGGAGATGGATTATTTGTATAAATTTAAGGATGGGGGTGCATGTATTCATATTCCCGTTAAGAAGGGGATCAAGCATTTTTGAGGGGAGAGGAGAATGTTGGATACAAATCGGAAAGGAGTCAGTCATGATCTTGTTGAATGTCAGAACGCGAGGCGCCAAATAGCCTACATCAGCTTCTAGTTTCTATGCATATTCCTGTACAATTACTTTCCAGATGACCTCCTTTTCATCAATATTACCTAGAACATGACAGTACAGTATAGGCCCTTCGGCCTTCGATGATGTGCCGACCCACAGAGCCAACTTCAAAAATCCATCTAACCTATACAGATTAAAAATGACAGGTAAACAACACCCAGCCCAAACCTCATACTATGATTTGTTTTTCTCCATGTTAAAATACCAAGGCAGCAGGAAACTCTTACTAGTGCCAAAAAGGCATCAAACACCTGAATTCCTTTGTCTAAAGGGGGTGATGATCTCTACAGTGAAAACGTATCTCTGGCCAGATCTATGTAATGAAGGGAATTCTTATACCACACGGTAAGAATGCAGTTACCTTTAGCAGAGTGAAATGTAGACTGAGTATACTTTTTGAAATTTGGATCACTGTGTGAATTCAGGGCAAAGGAGGAGAGGTGTTTTCAATCAGGTTTACTCCAAGAAGGAAACTTTCCAGAATGAGATGTGAATGGAAGTTGTAAAACAGCGTGAATGGAGAGGCCGAGCCACACTGAGACCAGAGAAAAAGTGGCAGCACTAAATGCAGCCTGATGCTAGTGCAGGGAAGGTAGACTGGATCAAGGAGCTTAAGGTGATGTGGAGAGGGACCAGAATGTGAGAGAATCTGCTTTGTAATTGGAGAGGGAGAACCTGGAATCAGGAAGGGGAGATAAGCAGGGAAGAGGATGGAACAGCAATGGCAGGGGTTTCTGGGATAATTCAGGAAGCACAGCTGAAATTCATGCCTAGCATCTGCCAGTAGTCCCTGAAATAAACATCCTAAATCTGGCCCGATATCAATGCTCATCAATTTGTGATTGAATTGCAACCTTAAGAGCTTTAGTCAACCATGGGTGGTTCATCTCTTCATCAAGTCCTTCTTTTTGAGCAGAAACAAATAATTGCTGAGCATTATATCCCATAATGAACGTCTGCGCATGTATGCCCACTGACCTTCCTCTGGGTTTCTATCCACATCACGCTTCTGACCAGATGTGAGTCAGAACTCCTCCATTTAATGTCTGGTTCTTTGCAATCATTCAGAGGGAACTTCTGAATGTGGCTGAACACATGATCAGCAGATGGTGACTCCTTTCTCCGTCTCTGACAATTCTGATTGATGATGCCACATTCCAGTGAGCTGCCCCTGACGTGAGCGCTTTTCCTTCAAACCAGGAATCCCCGAACTACAGTGGACAGGGCGTTATGCTGTGACTGACCTATCTCCCACATTGCCGCCCCCACTGCACTCTCATTCACTTGTACTGATTCAAATCAGTCTCCACACAGTTGGAGGCCGGCATGGTGGCTCAGTGGTTAGCACTGCTGCCTCAGAGCACCAGGTATCCGGGTTCATTTAGAGCCTCGGGCGACTGTGTGGAGTTTGCACGTTCTCCCTGTGTCTGCGTGGGTTTCCTCCGGGTGCTCCATTTTCCTCACACAGTCCAAAGATGTGCACGGCAGGTGAATTGGCCACGCTAAATTGCCCAGAGTGTTAGATCCATTAGAGCGAAATGGGTCTGGGCGGGCCACTCTTCAGAGGATCGGTATGGACTTGTTGGGCTGAATCTAATCTAATCTAAAAAATCCTGTCATTGCTGCTCACAATGCAGTATCCTTCACACCAGGGAGACAAAACAGAAACTGCTTTGAAGAACACTCCGATTCTGTCTGTAGGAATAACCCTGACCCTCTCATTGCTTCCCATTTCAATAACCTACCTTGCTCTCATGCTGACATTTCGGTCCTGAGCTGCTTCAATGTTCCAGTGAAGCACAACCCAAGCTCCAATAACATCTAACTTTACACTTTGGTACGTTACAGCCTGTAGGAGTTAATATTCAATTCGATAATGTCACAGCCTGAACCCATTATGACTGTTCTCCATTTTCATACATTCTCTCTCCTAGTCTGGCTATGACCTTGTGTGGTTGTATCCTCTCTTTATCTTGCACTCAATAGAGAGAACCCCTTTCCCCCAATTCGCATCTATCACATGAGCCTCTCGTTCACCACTGTTAAAAGCCTATTTATCTTTTGCCACACGCTCTTTTACGCGTCACCCACTCCCCCACCTCTGTCAAGGGATTAGAAATCCCATTTTCCAATAAATTTCAGTTCTGAAGAAGTGTCACACTGGACTTGAAACGCTAACTCGGTTTCTCTGTCTCTGCAGATTCTGCCAGACCTGCTGAGTTTTTCCAGGGTTGAATAGGCACAGCACAAATTTTCAAATAAACAAATAATTATGGATACTGGAAATAAAAATACAAACATTTCTGGAGAAACTGGACCTGAAAGATGAACTCTGCTTTCATTCCACAAGATGCTGCCAGACCTGCTTAGTTTCTTCAGCTATGTCTGTTTTTGAACTCGGTCCACAGATGTCTGTCAAAGTTGCTCAAAAGCTCTGTCCAATACTGAGCACTGGGTACCAGGGAAGTGAACAGTAACACCAGGTGCACAGATTCATTGGCTCTGAACGTGCATAAGGCTGCATCACGGGCACTGCAGAGCTCTTAATCATTGTCAGAGAGAGAAACAGAGGGAAACACATTCACTTTAAATATAGAAGATGTCATTTCGGGAATGGAAAAGATTTGCATGAATATGTTAAAGAATTTAAGCAATGTGACAAATTGGAAGCGTGACACCATGGAGAGATCCTAACAGAATGAGAATACGAAAATGGAAATGCCACCACAACAGAAACCAGGTTAGATCACTGAGTACAGTGCTGATGGGTGAATGGGTCTCGGTGTGAATTGGGGGACAGTCGGTAGAATTGAATTACAAATATTGCAGGTCAAACTGGCCATTCATGTGATGATGTAGATCACAGCAGCAGCAGCAGAATTGTGTTCAATCACAATCTGTAACTTTTTTCCCTGGGATAATCTCTAAATCTACCATTAACATCAAACTGATCCATGGTTCAGTAAGGAGCGTGGGTCAACATACCAGAGTCAGAACCATGTGTACCTAACCCTGATGACAAACCATTAAAGCTATGGTAAATGACCAGTTACATTCCAAATAGCAGAATTAACATCTGATAGAGAGGACAAAATTATCTAAAGACCAACAGATCAGATCTAAGCGTTGCAGTCCTGTCACATCCAATTATAAATGTCAATGGACTACTAAACAACTCACTGGAGGGGAGTACTCCACAAGTATCTCCATCCTAAATAATGGACTGATCTATACATCAGTGTAAAAGATAAGGATATAGTGTCTGCACTGTCCTCAGCCAGGAGTGTTGAGTGATAATCCAATGGCAATGGGCCCTGACCCATTCCTGCAATAGGACTGAAGACTTGGGCTGCGCAACAGTCCGTGTCCCTCAGGAAGCTGTTTCATTCCAGCTACAACTCTGACATCTCCCTGGCAATTTGAAAAATTACTCAACTATATCCAGTCCGCTAAAAAGGAATAACTACAATCTGTCCAATTACCACCCCTTCAGTCCGATCACGATAGTCACATTAGTGGGAGTACTTTTTGACAGAGCTGTCAAGCAGCACAGGAATAACCAGCTCAGTGTGGTTTCTGATAGAACCCCATGTGGCGATGGTGCGGTTGTGGAAATGTCACTGGATTACTAATCCAGAACAGGCTAATGCTCTGGCAGCTGATGGAAGTTAAAAACAATGAATAAAATATCGAGATCTAAAATCTGGTGTCAGGAATAGTGACTTTGAAGCCAATGTCAATTGTGATTACCATTTTCCTTCCCAAGTGTAGTTTCAGGAAGTGAGTCTCCCGTGCTTTCCTGGTCTGCCTAAACGTGACTCCAGATACACAGACATGTGATAAACCCTTCAATGGTCTCTGAAACTTCCAGGCAAGGCACTCAATTGTATCAAACTGCTCATCGTTCTTAAAGGATAAACCGGGACAGAACACCCAGTCTCAGCCTTGTTGTTGGAAATGGGAATGGGAAACACAGTCCTGACGTCCCCGCAGAGCCCTCCTTTCGAACGTCTGAGAGCTTGTGACACGACTTGCAGAGCTATCCCACAGACTGCACAGAAACATCGGGAAGGGAGGAGGTCATTCAATCCATTGAGCATCCCCCATTCTAGATAGTGGAGAAAATCTCCTCAGTGCGATTTGCCCCACACAGTGTTCATATCATTTAACATGTTTAAACGTCGGGATATATGAAATGGAAACTGCTGTAGTTGCTTTGGTCCATCAATTTTGATCCTCCCTTCAATATACAGGCAGTTCTCCGATAACGCATGTTTATTAAACACAACTTGTTTGCATCACAATTCGTGAATTGTGCATCCTCTTAAGAAAGCGAGCTCCCATTCATTGTAACGCAATTCCATCCCCAGCACCAGCTGATCAGCAAAACCCAGCCTCAGGATCCTCTGTCTGCAAAATGCACACTCAGTGTGTTCACTAAAGCAGGAATGCAATCTGCTCTGCAAACCTTGAAACTGAGACTGAAACTAGGAATTGTAGTCTACATTTAGACGGACCTTTATTTCAAACCGGAATTCCATGTCAGCATCATGTGGTCAGTCTGCTCACGCGCTTTCTGGCGAAGAGCTTGGTGAAAGGTACGTGGTGTAGTCCGTGACTTTAGGGTGAAAGTGCAACATTTACAGTATTGTTTCATTACAATATATGATTTAAAGATTTTCTTAAACTATGCTCGCGTGTGTTAGATTAACTTAAATTTTTGGTTTTTACTGATTTATATTTTTTTTTTGGGGGGGAGGGGTTGCCTGTTCCCCACTTTTTCCCATAGACCGCATTATTAATATTGCATGATTTTCTACAACATGGTGTTCCACAGGAATACAACTACCGTGTTCTTGAGAAAAACATGGAATGATATCTGTTCCTCTATCTTCACACGATACTCCTGCTCTCTGTCTATCCCTTTAATTTCCAGAAATCTTCATTTATATTCAGTGTCTTGGCTTCCACAACCTTATGTGTCAGAAAATTGACCAAGTTCAGCAGACTCTGAGTGAAGATATTTATTCTCATCTGAATGCAGAGTGGCCTGAATGTACCTAATGTTGTGGCCCCTTGTTCTTTGACGTCCCAGTCAGGGGAATTATCATCCCTGCTTCTGATCTGTCTCACCCTGTCAGAATTTTAGATATTTCACTGAGATAACCACTCATTTTCCTAAACTCCATGGAATACAGAACCAGTCGCCTCAAACTCTGTTCGCACAACAAGCCAGTCTTCCCAGAGATCAGCCTGGTCACCCTTCACTGCTCTCCCTCAATGTCAGATTTGTCCTTTATTGGTAAGGAGAGCAAAACCGCACAAAATACTGCACAATGTTCGAGATGGGGTCCCACCAAGGGCCTGTACAGCTGCAGAAAGACATCCTTACTCCTATACTCAAATACTCCTGAAATGAAGGTCAATGGGCTATTTATCTTCCAAACTGCTTTCTGTTCCTGCAACATTGCTTGCAGTGACTGGTGTACAAAGAGATCCAAATCCTTTTCAATATTACAGCTACCCACTTGGTGGGACTGTGCACACTGGTCAGTGTGTCAGTGCCATTCCCAGTATTGACTTCTGGTTTCAGAACTCACAGTCGTGCATGGCCTTCACAGGTCGGCGCAGATGGAACCAAAAATTCAGCTTTAGTTCCTTTATAGATCAACATTTTTCAATCAATCCATTTTCAATTGATCAGCTGGCATTCTATTGTTCCCAACAAAGTGCACAACGTCACATCTCCCCCCATTGCTCTCCATCTGCCACGTAGTTGCCCAGTCACTCCAGTTGTCTCAATCACCTTGGAGCTTTTTGACATTCCGCTCACCCACTCACAATCCAACATCATTTAATGCCATCAGTAGACTTGGAAATATTACATTTGAGCCCCTCAACCAAAAATATGATGTGTATTGGGAATAGCTGGTCACAAACCCCGATCCTTGCTATATCCTCCAAGCCTTCCATTCTAAAAAATAGTTTTATTCCTACTCACTGTTTCCTGCCAGCTCTCCCATTCTAAAACCATGACTATATATTAGCCCCAGTCCCATAGGATTCAAATTTGCAAAACAGGCTTGGGGTTTTAGCAAAAATCTTTCTGAAAATCCAATCGTAATGCATTGATAGCTTCTCCATAATTTTGCTAAAATTCACTTTCTCAAATATGATTCCCATTTCATAAATCTATGTTGACTTTGTCTATTCCCATTATGTTCTGTTGCAATACTTTCTCTCGAACTGTTTAGTTGCTAATTTCATTCTATTCTCTTTTTCTCACCAGACTAGATTTTCATGGTATTGCTGGGAAGCTTTTTTTTGCTTTAGTATCTTCTGCGAAGACAGAATGAAGTAGTTGTTTCATAGTTCTGCCATTTCCCTGTTCTCCATTCTCTATTCTCTGGTTTCAGGCTGTACTGAGCTGCAATTGCTTTATCTTACCTTTCACATTGGCATATCTTTAGAAGCTATTACAGTTCACTCGTATAACTGATATACTCTTCGGAAAAGCATCAATTTCTGTCTTAAACATTTTAATGATGAGCATTCCATAATCGTACAATCACAGAAACACAGAATCCATATCGTTCGAAATACAGCACGATCTACATTAGTCCCACTTTCTGACATGAGGCCCCAGAACCAAGCATGTTATGAAACTGCAAAAACTCGTCCAAGTACATTGCATTGTTGTGGAGTTACCGGTAACAACCATTCTCTCTCTTCCGGACCCCAACATCTGGGTGACAAATTATCTTTAAGTTCTCTCTAAACCTCAAGCACTTCACTTGTTCCCTTGTTCTTGACTAAAAGGAACAGCTGCTGTCTACCCACTCTGTCCATGCCCCTCGTAATCTTGTCCTGAATCACGTCCCCTCAGTCTCCTCTGCTCCAAAGTAAACAACCGAGCTTATCCAGCCTCTCTCCATAGCTGATTCGCTCCATCCCAGGGAACATCCTGGTGAATCCCCACCAAACCCCATCCCCCTCATTGTAATGACATCCTTTCATAATGTGGTATCCTGAACTGCACACTGCATACCAACTTGCCCGAAACAAACTCCTGTATAACTCTTATAATCAATGTCTACGACACCTAAGCCTTTTTAGCTCGACTATTAACCTGTTCAGCCACATTCAGGGATGTGTGGGAAAGCACCCTCTGAGATTCCTAGTGTGCTGCCATTCATTGAGTCCTCCCCTGCCTGGTTCCTTCTCCCAAAGTGCATCAACTCATATTTATCAGCGTTATATTCCATCTGCCATCGACCTGCACTTCTGACCATTCCGTCTGTATCTTCCTGCAACATACGGCCTTCCCCCTCGCTGCCAACCACCCGGCCAATCTTTGTGTCCAACTCAAACTGATTTATCACACTATCCCCTACTCTCCCCTCCACATGCTCATCTCCAAAATTTATGATAACCATAAATGATAAGGTTAAAAATCACACAAAACCAGCTTACAGTCCAAAAGGTTGATTCACTAGTCCTCGCATTCGAAGCACTGCTTCTTCATCAGGTGGTTGTGCACTTTGAAAGCTTGTGCCTCCAATTAAACCTATTGAACTATAATCCTAGTGTTGTGTGATTTTTAACGTTGTCGACACCAATCCAACACCAGCTCCTCCGAATCACAAATATTTGCTTGGATCCCTTCCATTCAGCTAAAATGCTTGGAACACATTTACTACCTTCCATTTATCTACAATAGCTTCCAGTCTCTGCAGGATGTACAGGAAATTAACACACAGTCATCGACTGTGCAAATAATACGTCCATTGGTGCCCTATTTCTGACATTTTGATACGAAGTAAATCTGTTTTGTCAGACTTAGCGATGCTCAATCTAGCTACATTTTCAAGCACTACCCTGTTACTGATATCAATTGGCTTTATGTCTTTAGTTCCATAAGCTCCATCTGATCACTTGGTTTTCGAGGTGATTTTCTGGATCTTCCTACATGAAGACAGATACTAAGTAGCTGGTTATTTTCTTGGCCATTTCCTTGTTCTCCACAATAAACTCTCCTCTCCCGATTGCAAATTTCCACATTTGACATTGCTTTTCTTTTGTTCCCTTTGAATTATAGATATTAGATTGTTGCAGTCTTTGTGTTCCTGTTTGTTAGCATGCATGTTCGCATTGTGATTTCCTTATCAGCTTCATGGCCCTCCTTTTCTGGATCATCAATTTCTGAGAATTCTCAGGTTTCCACAATTTCTGGAATTCTTCTGAAGTCACTTCCTATGATTAATATTATCTTTAATTTGTTACGTTAACCACCATTAAGTCACTTGCTCACTCTGTGGTGTTTTTAAATTCAAGAAAGAGACGTATTTTTGCGACTTTGCAGTACTTCTATAAATCTCCTGATCCGGACCAGATCTATTCAGGAGCTCTGCAGGTGGCTAGAGAAGAAATTATGGGAGCCCTGGTTGGTACTTTTGTATCATCAGTAGCCAACGGGTGAGGTCCAGGAGGACTGGAGGATAATGAATACTGTGCCTTTATTCAAGGAGGGCTACAAAGTTAAACCTGGGAGCTATAGACGAGTAGAACTAACATCTGTACAGATAGTTACTTAAGAAGATTCTGAGAGATAAGATATGCAGAGGAAACTCGATTATCTGATTGAGATGGACGGAACACT